>NC_134700.1:201874845-202604845 GCF_043290135.1 Rhipicephalus microplus
CTCACCACAAAGCCCAATGTAATCAAGCCTCCTTTTTTTTTTATTCCTGTATAGGACACACTCGCCACAGCATCCAGCGTATCGCGCGTAAGTCACGGTGCTCCGAACTAGCTAATTTGGAGACGTGCCGCAGTGCAGTCCCACGCATATAAGCCGATGGCAGCTGTGTTTGCTCCACACATCACCCATTCCACCGCGCTTCCATCCAATTGCCCCTGCCTCGCTGGAAGCTTCAACCGATTCCGTTGCCCGTTTCTTGGTACGTTCATTCGTTCTCTCACATTTTCTCAACGGCAAATTGAACACGCCGTAGCGGGTTGTGCGCCTCACTTCCCCCGATTCGCCTCTTGCTGCATTGCGGCGAAGAAACGAGGCAGAGCCGGTCTCACGGGCTTTGGTCGTCTCCTGGAATGCGGCAAAGCCAACTTTAAATATTTGAGTTTTCGTGCGGCGTTCAAGCGCTTGCCCTAAGCGCGTACACGCACACGATGTACAGTATGGTTCACTGTTAAAGGAAACACTCGAATGCACGCCTTTATTAATCCTGGCTCTCTAAGAGCAAATGGATTAGGAAACACTCTTCATGCAAGTCAATAGTCTGTCGAGAGGAGTCGGAACTTCTAACCACCAGTAGCCTTATGCATATCTAAGCCGCTATGATTCCGAAACACCGCGAAATATAAGCGTGCTGCTCACGCAGGTGTTCCCTTTAGCAGTGGACCCTTCCAGCGAAGGCGGTGAAATTCGTGCGTAATTACGCCTCGCAGTGATAGAGCTACCTGTTTCGGATTTGGCAATCACCCACTGTCGGAAGAGAGGGTCTTCGGACAAAGTTTGAGACCATCCTCAGCGTAGGAGGCTTTGAGAGCACTATTGCGTTTCTTGTGGATTGCTTTCGCTCCACTTTGATAATCCGTAAGTGCGCGGCATATTCGCCTATGCGTTGCATATCCGCCCGAAATTATGGCGACGTGATACTTCAAGTGGAGACAACGTTGTAGTTTCAGGGGATGGGGCCCGTTCGTAAAGCCGTTCGCAAAGCAAACTGCATAGCAGGAAAGCTAGCTTTAAAATTATGAAAAAAAAAGTCTATTGACTGATACTTCAAGCACGATCATATTCTCCTTTCTTTTTATTTCTTTTTTTTTTCACCTCTCTATCCTGTTATTTTTTATTATACTTGCTCCTTCCTCCAGCACAGTGTAGCAAGTTGGTTTGACGAATGGCTAACCACTTTACCTCTCTGCCTATATCTTCCGTCTCGTCCTGTTTGTCGAACTACGAATTGTAATGCAAATAAATGCTAAATTAATTTAAAGCTTAACAAAATGCAGGGACGGGCTAGTTGTTGAGTACTACTAAATAGGCGTCACAAAACAGCGATTGTATTACCCTTTTGCGCTGTGGAAGTAACCATGCATTTCAAAGAAAGCGCGACACAGCACTTCGTGCTGCGTCGCGCTTCCAAAAGGCCAAAAGGAATATGATAATGAATGAAGATCGTCGCTCTCAGAATTAATTGCTGCCTTCTTTATTTATTTATTTATTTATTTTTATAAGGAGTTCAGCCTAATGCGAGATGGCGTCCGAAACACCGGCGCCACTATCAGCGAAACGCACGGTCAAATGAAAGTTTGAAAGCAGATGCCATTAGCCCCGCTTCAGACTGCGCTTGCCGTTCTAGGCTGTACGCGAAGTTATCTCACTCTTATCTTTTCAAATGTATGTTTGGCAGCCTTTGAAGGAATAATTAATTTGCTTCCGGCTTATATTCACGATATCGGTGATTATGCATCCGCACAGTAAGTGCGCTCATGTTGGGATTTGAAGGAGCACAGGAATTTTCAAAGAGAACTGCTCAATATATTTGCACTCAACCAAATTGCCACAGTGGCGCACCCGCAAAGACTTTATCAAACACGGGCACAGCATTAAAATTCTAAGCGCCGTGCTTTTTTTTGTTTAAGCTTCAGTTAAATTTGTACCAGCAGCTCCACGTGCCAGCCTCGGAAAGACGATTTTTCTAGCTTCACGGCCGACGATCAATTTAATAAATTGTTCTCCTGTGTCGACTTTCTTTTCGCGCCCCGAACAACGGTTGTGTCTTGTGCCGCGCAAACACGCAATAATTTGTGTGCCACACAAATCAGAGAAACGGGATGCTTTGCAGGTAAAGAGACAAATTTCGGCGAATAATCGTTATCTATACTTATAATATTGTTGCGACAGGTTTGCCACATTCAAGTAGCCCGCCACAATCATCGTGGCACCGGCACCAGCAAGACCCGGCTCGGCTGGCATGCGCCACGCGTTCCTACGCTCCAACAACGAGGAAGAGGAAGATAGTCGGATCTGTGCCACTCGGCTACTCGAACTTGACGACCATAGTTTTTAGAATCGTGGGCACAAGTTCGCCCTAATAAAGACGCTTGTTTTTTTAACCTGTCGGCGTCAGCATCGCTACATTTCTGGTGGAAGTGCTGGGTTATGAATCGAAGCCCCGCGAGCTCAAGACAGCGTAGCCCCGACGACCAGCGTATCAACCCCGTGGAAGTGACTCCTGTACACCAGAGGGCAAGTTGCCGTCTTCGAGGTGACTCACCTGAGTTCGGTCCTCTTCACTTCACAGCAAGGGGAATTCAAACGATGGATGCCACCACTATGACTAGCCAGGTAACACCGGCACAAGTGTTCATTAGCCAACCGCACCAGCCGCCAGTTTTCCACGGCGACTTGTACGAGGATGTTGAAGATTGGTTGGACCTGTTCGAGAGAGTAGCGAGCTTGAATGGATGGGACGAAAGAGAGAAGCTCCGTCGCGTATACTTCGCCCTGGAAGACTTTGCAAAGACATGGTTTGAGAACCATGAAACCTCGTTGTCTACCTGGGAGGTATTTCGTCGACAAGCGGTGGCTACGTTCGCGAACATAGACCGGAAATAAAAGGCGGAGGCTGCTCTTCAATCGAGGAACCAGCTCACAAACGAGAGTGCTGCTATGTACATTGAGGACATGGTCCGCCTGTTCAAGCGTGCGGATTACAACATGGCTGAGGACAAGAAGGTGCGCCATCTAATGCGCGGAGTGAAGCAAGAGCTGTTCGCCGTTCTCGTCCGCAACCCTCCGAGCACAGTTGCCGAGTTTTACTCGGAAGCGACGGCCATCGAAAAAACACTGGAACAGCGGGCTCGGCAGTACAACCGGAATCTTAACTGCGCATATGCACAGGTATTCTCCGGAGGCGTGCGAAACGACGTTGAAGCTCTGCGAGAGCTAATTAGATCAGTTATCAGAGAAGAACTGAGCAGACTGCATATGCCCCAGACTTCAACTGCACTATCTGTTACGGACGTGGTTCGTGACGAACTGAGGCAGGTGATACGAGAGCCAGAGCGTGAGCTGCAGCCGGTTCGACCTATCCGAACATACTCTGAGGTTGTTAGACAACCCACGGTACACAGCAATGCAGCAGTTGCGATGGCGACGACTCCTCTCCCACCTGCGGCACGCAGCGCACCTCGTCCACGGGAACCAACAGCTACCTATCTGCCCCCAGGAGCACGTAGCACACATCACTATGTGGAGCGTAGGCCCAGGAAAAGTGACGTCTGGCGTGATCACGAGCGCAGGCCTCTGTGTTTTCATTGTGGGGAAGCTCGTCATCTGTACAGATTCTGTCCTTACCGACAGGCCGGATTAAGAGGCTTTCCATCGTATGCACCGTGCCCCCGAAACGGCGAACGACCAGCGGAGATTGAGGAGTACTTGTCGACGCACCAGAACTCACCACCTCTACGCCAACACCGGTCACGGTCACCATCGCCTATGCGCTACCGGTCATCCAGCCCACGTGCACCTTCAAGGCAGCCTGGTCATCGCTCTCCAAGTCCACACCCGGAAAGCTGAAGCAAGCGACCTGTGGAGGTGAGGCCGCTGATAACGTCAGTTACGAAGATCCTCCAATTTGGTTTGAGGGTGATGACGGTGTATTTCCGGTAGATGGGTGCAGCAACGAAAACGTTACTTCAGATTTGCGGTTGAGAATGGAAGGATGGGAGCTGAATGCCTTAGTCGACACCGGTGCTGATTATTCAGTGATAAGTCACAAGATGGTGAAAAAGCTAAACAAAGTTGTGACACAGTGGAGTGGATCGCAGATACGCACGGCAGGCGGTCACATTATTACGCCTCTTGGCAGATGCACTGCAAGACTTGAAATACGGGGCTTTATTTACGTGGCCGATTTCATTGTGCTGCCAGAATGTTCAAGGGAACTCATTATAGGAATGGATTTTTTGCGAGCTAATGGCGCCGTAATTAACCTGCGTAGGTCAAGCGTGTCGTTTTCGACTGAACGAGCTATACCTGTGGAGGAATCTGAGGAACGACGCCTAACTGCTCTACGCGTTGTTCATGATGACGTAACTGTGCCGCCACGCTGCAGTATAATGGTGCTCGTAGAAAATGATGCATTGTACAACCGCGAAGGCATAGCGGATACAAATGTAGGGCTGTTTTTGAACAAAGGTGTCTGCGTAGCTAGGGGTCTTGTTCACTTGACGAATGGCCGTGCAGATGTCCTACTCACAAATTTCTCCAATGAGCTTCAACACATCGCTCAAGGCACGGCTATTGCCTATTTACACGACTTCTGTATGGCGACTGAACTATGCAGCTTAACGACATCAACCACTCGACCAGTGGCCTGCAACATCGACACATCCGTGACCGTCAATCAGAGCCTTCCGGACAGTCAGAAGAAGCAGATTTACGCCTTGGTAAAATCATTCTCTGATTGCTTTTCAAGTGCCTCGAAGGTCCAGCGCACGTCAATCACGAAACACAGAATTATAACGCAAGACGACACGAGGCCTATATACCAGCATCCATATCGGGTGTCACAGAAAGAACGGGAAATTATCAAAAAGCAAGTGGAGGAGATGCTTTCTGATGATGTCATCCAGCCTTCGAATAGTCCATGGGCGTCCCCCGTAGTGCTCGTTAAGAAGAAAGACAACACACTTAGATTCTGCGTCGACTACAGAAAACTGAACAGTGTAACTAAACGAGATGTCTACCCCTTGCCACGTATCGACGATACACTAGATCGGTTGCGATCCGCAAAGTTTTTCTCCTCCTTAGATCTGAAAAGCGGATATTGGCAAATAGAGGTCGACGAGCGGGACCGTGAAAAAACGGCATTCGTAACACCAGATGGCCTCTACGAATTCAAAGCGCTTCCATTCGGCCTCTGTTCCGCACCAGCGACGTTCCAGCGAATGATGGACACTGTCCTCGCCAGATTGAAATGGCAGTCATGCCTAGTGTATTTGGATGACGTGGTGGTATTCTCTGCAACGTTTGACAAACATCTAGAGCGACTACGCACAGTATTGGAAGCCATCCGGTCAGCGAAATTGACAATCAAACCCGAAAAATGCCACTTCGGCTTCGAAGAGCTGCGATTCCTTGGACATGTCATTAGTTCCGATGGTGTT
This sequence comes from Rhipicephalus microplus, assembly GCF_043290135.1. Lineage (NCBI taxonomy): Eukaryota > Metazoa > Arthropoda > Arachnida > Ixodida > Ixodidae > Rhipicephalus > Rhipicephalus microplus. The sequence goes on from NC_134700.1 coordinate 201,880,344, forward strand.
CGTCCTGATCCCGAAAAGACAGCCGCTGTTCAGAGGTTCCCTACACCCAGAGACAAAAAGTCAGTGCGTCGATGTTTGGGTTTATGTGCCTACTATAGACGATTTGTGGAAAACTTCTCAAAGATTGCGGAACCTCTTACAAAACTGACAAAAGACGACGTGCCCTTCACATGGGAAAGCGAACAACAGAAAGCTTTTGACGAATTAAGGAAACGACTACAGGGTTCACCAATACTTGCCCATTTTGATGAGACAGCCGACACTGAAGTCCATACCGATGCCAGCAATGTCGGCTTCGGCGCCATCCTTGTCCAGTGGAAAAATGGTCAAGAGAAAGTGTTAGCATATGCCAGCCGCAAACTATCAAAAGCTGAGGCAAACTACTCTGCAACTGAAAAAGAGTGCCTCGCAGTCATCTGGGCCATAAACAAGTTTCGACCCTACCTTTATGGTAGACCGTTCAGAGCTGTCAGTGACCACCATGCTCTATGCTGGCTGGCAAATCTCAAGGACCCGTCAGGTCGACTAGCAAGATGGAGCCTTAGGCTGCAAGAGTATGATATTACGGTCGTGTACAAATCCGGAAGGAAACACAGCGATGCCGACTGCCTGTCACGCTCTCCCGTCGATCCAAGTGTACCTGAAGAGGAATACTTCCAGTTTCTAGGCGTTGTCGACACATCCAAAATCGCTCAACTACAACGAGATGACCCGGATTTGCTGGCACTTATACAACACCTGCAGGGTCTCGACGTTCAAGTCCCTCGCATATTCTCCAGAGGGCTCTCCGCGTTCTGCCTTCGAGGAAGTGTCCTTTACAGGAGGAACTTCGAACCTAATGGTGAAACGTTTTTACTAGTCGTGCCCACAGCCATGCGAGAGGAAATTCTGCACGCATGCCACGACGAGCCAACATCTGGACACATGGGTGTGAGCCGAACATTCGCCAGGATTCGCCTGATATACTATTGGCCTAAGTTGCTCGCATCAGTGCAGCGCTACGTGAAAACTTGTCGTCAATGTTAACGGCGCAAAACTCCACCCGTAAAACCAGCCGGCCTTCTCCAGCCAATAGACCCTCCAGATGCCCCATTCCAACAAGTCGGCATGGACTTCCTAGGACCTTTGCCGACATCGTGTGCAGGCAAGAAATGGATAGTCGTAGCCACAGACTATCTCACCCGTTATGCTGAAACTGACTCTCTATACAGTGCGACAGCTGCCGAAGTCGCCAAGTTCTTTGTGAAAAACATAGTGCTCAGACATGGTGCGCCCATCGTCGTCATTACGGATCGGGGCACCGCATTTACTGCAGACCTAATGCAATGCCTGATGCGCATGACAAATACCGATCACAGAAGAACAACGGCGTATCACCCTCAGTCAAATGGCTTAACCGAACGCCTCGACAGAACTCTGACCGACATGCTATCAATGTATGTCGATGTTGAACATAAACAGTGGGATGAAATATTACCCTACGTAACATTCGCATATAATACAGCCGTTCAAGAAACAACCCACGTTGCCCCTTTCGAACTAGTATTCGGCCGAAGAGTGACCACCCCACTGGATGCCATGTTACCACTATAGGACGAAAACAGCTATCCACCTGACTTAGATGACTTCTTGCAACGAGCCGAAGAAGCACGACAAATGGCAAGATACCGAATACGCCGTCAACAGCGCGTCGACTCTAGTCGCTACAACAAGTGACGCAGTGACGCACTTTATCATCCCGGTGACAAAGTGTGGATGTGGATACCAGTGCGCCGCCGCGGACTGTCTGAAAAGCTTCTTTGCCGATACTTCGGCCCTTATGAAGTACTCAACCGTATCAGCAACGTCACTTATGAAGTCAGATCCGCTGGACACGTGAATTCAAGACGCCGCAATCCCACGGAAGTGGTACACGTAGTCCGCATGAAGCCTTATCATGACAGATCGTCGAAAAACGAGTTAGAGTGCGCGTGTATCTTTTCACTGTCTTAAGCATCGGGACGATGCGTCTGAGGAGGGGGGCAATGCTGCGACAGGTTCGCCACATTCAAGTAGCCCGCCACAATCATCGTGGCACCAGCACCAGCAAGACCCGGCTCGGCTGACGTGCGCCACGCGTTCCTACGCTCCAACAACGAGGAAGAGGAAGATAGTCGGATCTGTGCCACACGGCTACTCGAACTTGACGACCATAGTTTTTTAGAATCGTGGGCACAAGTTCGCCCTAATAAAGACGCTTGTTTTTTTAACCTGTCAGCGTCAGCATCGCTACAATATATAGATTGACATCGATAAATGAAATGTTCGTTATATATAATCGGTAGGATAGGCGAATTATCAATAATTTTAAGACGTTATCTAGTTAAGTTTCAAAACTAGGTATAATGACAAGTGGAAGTGATCTTTTGATCTTCCTGTCTAACACCATTTTACGTCACAACTGCCATGTCGGCCTTCATACGTTCATTGACCGAAGGAGGGTTAAATGGGGCTGGGGGCGTTCGACGTCGTTTTGGGCATGCCGTGATAGCGAACCGCTGTTATAGTCGACCCTATTCCTTCAAGTTTATCTTAATTCAAAAAGAACAGTCAATTCAATCGATATTCTTTATTTATAAACATCTAGCACTGTGTTTGACAAAAAAAATGGTAAAAGCAAAAGCTCCCGACATAGCTTTTTTTTTCTGCGCCTCTCTCTGCCCTTGGCTCGTGAAAAACGCTCGTTCTGTTAGACGAACGTGAAGGTTTGAGGCCAACATCTTTTTTAGTATGAAACCAAGATAGAGGCTAACTAATCGGTCGGTTTTAATGCTGCCAATAAGCTGAGTGCATGCGCATAATTGAAAGGCGAACAAGATTCTTTATTTGCTATTTCCTTCGACAGACTTTTGATGACTCGCATCAAGAGAAAAAAGTTTATAATCAAAAGAGTGATATAGAATATACGAAGCCATCGCGTAGTATCGCATCTTTCTTACGCCTGGAGCTATCTTTCTGGCTCGTGAATACCTGAATAAAAGCACATACGGCTGTCAAATAGCACAAAACATCCTCAAGGAAGTTCAGTTTCTTTCCGTAGGAAAAAAAGAGGACTGTAGTAGTTATTATAGTGGCTCCAAACTTGAAATCGTGCCCGTGATATTTTTGGTCTTTTTCTTTATTATCTATATACAGAAGCATCGTTGTTCTTTGTGTCCCGAAACAGATATGAGCCAAATGCGGACACCGGAAAGATCGATACAGCTGGTTTCGCGATGTGTCCAATCGAAACCTCTGGAGAAAGGAGCGAAATATAAAAAAACGGTAATAGTCAAGCTCACGAACAAATGTAAGTCCTCGGGAAGAAATGACACGAGAGAACGAGGGAAATGGAAAGGCAGAAAAGCTTCCTGAGTACACCATAGTAAAGGTTCGCTTTTCTTTCAGAAAAAAAAGACAGAAACAAATGCAAGCAAGCAGCGACGTAAGAGAAGTTGGCCCTATATCTTTTCGCACGTCGCCTCCGTGACTCGCATATCAGGCGTCAGTGCCGACTCTGTACGCTTTAACGACTCAGGCATGGCCTCTGATTTCGTTAGTTCCAGGCGTTCATGAACGCGTCTTTCGAGAGTATGTTTTTTTTTTTTCTATTCGACTTCCTTTAACGTACTTAGACGTTTTCGTTGGGAAGAACGAGCAGCTACACGCGCGGTGAATTACCATTTCTGCCACAGTTAGTAAAGCCTAATCACAAACTAGAAACTGTCAATTATCTTTCCTTCCCCAGTGTAAAGGCGCATCGTAAGCGCTACTGACGCTGTAGAAGCAGAGAATAAATTAGAAGACGGAGGGGTCGACCTTAGCTTGTACACTTCAGCCATGCTGCTCTGCACGTAGGAAAAGGAAACGCGAAAAAAAAAGGAGTGAATAATATGCATAATGGCGACAGCAGGAAGATGTGATACACGTTTGTAACACGTTGCCAAACGAACGGATAAATGAACAGTTCTGGGAAAACGTGAGTCGCGCAACACTAAACTGAAGCTAAAAAAAAAAGACCGAGTACATATTGGCTCAACCCGTGTTTCTTACGCTAGGGGGTGCGTGCAATGAATGCAAAGTCTTCGCGAAGTACGCCAGCGGCAGTGCGCAGCCGAGCAAAACGTATTCTCTTTCGAATCGTTGCCTATAACGATGTTACGCAATTGGGTCGACCCTGCGAGCAAAAGAGGCTTCGCGGAAAGTTGACGTCACTTGTTGAGGACGGTTTTCTGAAGTGATGTCATATGTCCTAGCTAGTTATGGCGAGAGCCTTGAATGCCTCGCTTAAACGCGAAAATTGGCTCGTCGGCATCAACACGAGTCGCGCGAAAAATCATCATCACGCGATTGATTCAACAGAGGACGTCATCACGGCAACATCATCAGAGGACTTCATCACGGTAACGTCATCACGGCAACAAATTACGTAATGTCACGCGACGATGTCATCGCATGACGTTGTCGCTTCATCGAAGGTGAGCCGATCACGGATGCAGTGCAAAATCACATTAAGTGCAGAAAGCTTTCGAGAGGGTATAGTCGAAGATCAATACATTGACTGAAAAGGAAACTGCATAATAAGATTGCTTCCAACTTCACGACGTCTTAGGCGAACGCTACGGCCTTATGCGTTCGCCTAAGACCTCTCGGAGCCTATGAACGAATGAATAAACTTTTTTAAATGTCTGGCAGTTTTCTTCGGACGTGAGTCTGTGATTTCGCTATTTTTTTTTTCATAGCTATTCCATTTCACCAAATTCCCCGCTAATGTGCAACGTGGAATTCGCCCCGACTGTTACGTGTCAATGCCGTCCTGCTTTTGCACTCTGCAGCATATAGTTGAGGAATTCGGCCACCGACCCCGATCGGCTCGGTGCGATGCACCACGTGAAATGTGAGAAAAAGTGCTCAGGCGTCAACATTTTGCTACGAGGAGGATCAAACAGTTCAAATTAATACGCATGTCCCACCACTGAGCTCGAAGTAGTCCGAGTGCAACTTTTAAAGACAAAATCGGTATTTTAATGCTTGTAACAGATGATTGTGTTCGATTCTGCAGCCTACGCGTATGAATGATTGATTCATTTGTGGGGTTTAACGTCCCAAAAGCATCATATGATTATGAGAGACGCCGTAGTGGAGGGCTCCGGAAATTTCGACCACCTGGGGTTCTCTAACGTGCACCCAAATCTGAGAACACGGGCCTACAGCATTTCCGCCTCCATCGGAAATGCAACTGCCACAGCCGGGATTCGATCCCGCGACCTGCGGGTCAGCAGCCGAGTATAGCTTCGCCACTAGACCACCGCGGCGGGGCCCTACACGTATGAAGACTTATCATTTATTAGTTTGTCTTGGGAGTGCCAAATTTGGTCTTGGATAAAGTGTAGTATGCATGCGCTATATCATAGCATCGCATTTGCGACTGCAAATATATATTGTTTCGAAAGCGTTCACACGTGTATATCTAGTACCATGAAACCATGCAACCGTGCTATTGCGTCATATGTTACTGCACCACGAAAACTAGGCAGCATCAACTGACATGTGCCAGCGACTTAAAACGTAAACTTGGGCGATAAAAGCTGCGTTGTGTATAAAATAGGGACACATCATCAAAAAACTGTTCCTCAGTTTTTCGACTTAGCGGTTGCAACTCAACCGATTCCGCACCGATATTGAATAACTACAGGCCGATGCCACGCGCACGTCGCGTTTTCAACGCAGAGCGGCTACATGTCAGCGAGAAAGCGACACGATAAATTGCCAGCACCGAGCAATGCACTGGGTGAAGAAAAACAAAATTGCCCGCAGCTTCCCTCGGGGGAACACTGAGGAGGATGCGGAGCATATAATTGGTTAACGGGGTGTTAAAGTGCGACTTACTTGGGTCGATGGCTGAATTGGTTAACGTGGTTGTGAAATGGGGTGTTAAATTGCGACTTACTTGGGTCGATGGCTAAATTGGTTAACGTGGTTGAAGGAGGGGGTGTTAAATGAGTGAACACGTACACACGTATGCGAAAGGGCGGCGCTGGTCGAAGGGACGTCGATCATTGTGTTTGTGTATTCGTTGGAATTCATTTCACCGCGACCTTGGACGTCGACGCGCCGTACAAACCAACCGACGAGCGGCAACTGAGCGAGCGAGCGCCGACCTTGAGTATATATACAGCGCGACGGCGCATGCACTGTCAGCTGTCGAATGTTCGAGAAGGGGGAGAAGCGCAACGGCGCATGCGCGCGCGTCAGCTGCCGATGTTCTCGAAGCGTGACGGCGCATGCGCGCTACATTATACAGCTAGCGAATGTTCGTGAAGAGGAGAAGCGCACGCGGTGTGTAGAGGAGGAAGAGTGCACAGATGGTGGAGGAGTGGAGCGCGCGCGGTGTGTAGAGGAGGAAGGGATGCACAGATGGTGGAAGAAGGAGGAGGAAGCTTGCGGACGGCGCCGCACTACAAGCCTCGAGTATTAGATGCTCCGCATCTAAAACACGAATACGAAGACTGTCAGAAGGCAAACGTCTACCAGAATGAAAGCTCTCCGCCCGATATTGAATGGTAGGCAAACCCTATCCGACACCGTCAACTTCGTTCTTGTGACGTGCCAACTTTTGATCTGCTGCAACGTGTTCTCTACGTACTATTTTTTTTATATTTCTTGCACAACTTCTCCTGCCTAGAAAAGGGGGAACCTTCTTTTCCAAAGAAATGAACTCAAAGAAGCCAGAGAAATTAAAAAAAAACTCCTTACTGTTTGAAATGATGTACGCAATATCGTATGAAAAAAAAAGGGTAAAATCATCGAACGTTTTTTTTCCCGAAAACCAGGTTTTTTTGTAAGCACAGAAACAAGCAAAGCGCTACCTCACGCAAACGTGGCATAAAAACACGGGAGGAACACCTCGGAAGAGAGCCACGTAATAGAGAAATTGTTTAGAATTTGGTAAAATCGAGCCCCGCCGTGGTGGTCTAGTGGCGCTAAGGTACTCGGCTGCTGACCCGCAGGTCGCGGGATCGAATCCCAGCTACGGCGGCGGCCTTTTTGGTGGAGGCAGAAATGTTGTAGGCCCGTGCGCTCAGATTTTGGTGCACACGTTAAAGAACCCTAGGTGGTCGAAATTTCCGGAACCCTCCACTACGGCGTCTCTCATAATCAAATGGTGGTCTTGGGATGTTAAGCCTCACATATCAATGAAAACAAATTTATCAGCCGAACGATATATTCATAACCTATGACAGACACTCGGGGTACACAATGCCAAGTGTAAACACGTCAAAGCACTTTTAAAAGCGAAGCATTTCTTACCGAACTAAAGGCACTTTTGAGCGTTTATATCTACGTATCTATCTTGTCGCCTACGTCTGCGTTCTCTCGTTATCACCTCCATAACGCGGCTTAGACCTAAAGTGGTATCAAGGGTAAGAGGGTTTGATGAATATGACTGTCCTATGGTGACGCGGATAACGTGCAAATGCTGTCGCATACGTCGGCAAACCCTTTCTTCCAGACACGTGCGGCACACACTAGTTATTCCACGGGCCACGGTATGCAGATATGTGCCACAGCTGATTGACAGGTATAGCAAGAAACGGTGAGGACAGACATCCGTAATTTTAATGCGAGAGCGTTAAGAAAAAAATGACGTGGGCAGCGTTGAGCCGACGAATGCAAAGAATAAATATCAGGGCCTCAGCAGGAATTGAACCCAAGCATTCTGCGCAGTAGTCAAGTATTCCAGCACACGGGCAAGCTAGGTCTCGAAATTTCTTTAGGAAAATACTATTTGCAGGCGTAATTTCGGTGAAAAGTTCATTGTGGTCGCAGTGCTGGCTATCTATTACAAAGAAGCACTAAACATTACACATGTATACTCTTATGTGACAGACCTGTGTCATGTTAGGTAAACGTCAGTTGTGGTTACAGTGTTAGCTCGGCTTTTATAGCAGTTTAATAAATATATTACATTTGTATTCCTGCGATTCAGCAAGTTATATCAAGTGTTGCTCAACCGCGGAGGAATATTCCGTGAAAGTTACGTATAGTATTCACATTGTTTCCCCGTAAAGTGCACTTCATTTCGATAATAATGACGTATCTGGTCTAACATGAACGCTGGCGTTACGTCAGAGCACAAATTGCCCCTTAAACGGCATTTTATTTGACGTATACCTGGCAAACCCACGATGTGCACAGTATACTAAACTTTTCAAAACGGGACGATCCCTCTCGTAACACTTGGCTCAGAGTCAAAAATGCAGCACAGACAATTACTCGCCGACTGCTTCGCATGAAGCCAATTTCCACAAGGCGTGAGATCTGCTGAATTTTTTTTTTTTTCCGGCTTGTCCTCGGTTCTAGCGGATAAACTGCAAGGCGCGATCGCGCAGCTACAAACATGTCTTTTGCACTCCCGGATAAAACTTTCATAGCGCGGCTACGGTTTTTCGGGCCACTGCATCAGTTATTAATGTTTCTATTTTAAAAAAGCCGCGAACATACATGGCAAGATTTATGTATGTGTGTGAGCTCAATCTTTCTGAGCCCCTGTCCAAAAAGACGTTCGGTAAAATATCACACTCCGCCTATAGAATCACCCAGCTACGCACCTCATTTTACGTCTCATGCATCCGAAAGCTCTGAAGTCTTGAATATAAATGAGGGGTCATTTTTGTTAATGCTTGAAACAGAGTAGCAACCGCTGCTTCGTAGTAATTCAACCAGATAAATCGTAAGAGACGAAGCTTTATCACTTCGTACAAGGCGATGATCGTTTAGAAAACTAGCGCACCAGGGATTACGAGGAGCCTTTGAAGAAGTCAGGTCCACATATCGAAACATAGGCTAGTCTATCCGAGGCACCGCATCGTTGATCCTACTTCATTTCATTTATTTGACCTAAGGTCAAAGTGTGAGCATTACGTTGCTGGAGATAACAAACTGCGAGTTAATTGCAACAGCAACTAAAAACGAAAAAGTGCCGTAAGCATGATCATACATCTAATACCATATAATTGTAACCACAGATGCATATAACCTCTACGGCAGGTATTACGTGAATTATTGCACGGTTCATCAATCGTGAATCAGCACACTAACTATATATATATATATATATATATATATATATATATATATATATATATATATATATATATATATATATATATATATATATATATATATATGTGTGTGTGTGTGTGTGTGTGTGTGTGTGTGTGTGTGTGTGTGTGTGTGTGTGTGTGTGTGTGTGTGTGTGTGTGTGTGTGTGTGTGTGTGTTTGTTTGCTACTCTCTTTAAAACGATTAGTCATATGTTTACTATACTCGTGTAACGGCGATAACTTTATCAGCCGATCAATATACTCACCGCCCTCGGTGCGGTCTATTGTAGTTCCGAGTAACACCGCAACGCATCTTATCAGCCACCAAGGGCTAATTGATTGATATGTGGAGTTTAATGTCCCATAATCACCATGTGATTATGAGAGACGCCGTAGTGGACGGCTCGGAAAATTTTGACCACTTGGGGTTCTTTAACGTGCACCCAAATCTGAGCACACGGGCCTACAGCCTTCACGCCTCCATCGGAAATGCAGCCGCCACAGCCGGGACACACAGGGGTAAAGCCCCTATACTTCGTAAGTACAGGGGCTTTAATAAGTATAGGGGCTTCATGCAAGGGGACTTCCTCGGTACATGAGACCGCAGCGCAGGCGGCACACGTGATCACACGGGGCGCGCGAAATGTTGAACGACATATCATTTGCAAGAGCGCCACGGTAAAGAAATGAAAAAAAAGGGGGGGGGGGGGTCAAGGCGCATTTATTATTTCTATCGACCCTAGCGGAATGCCAAAGCTCCTCTCGCATGCAGACACAATCGACAGAAGCGAGCTCTTTTTATTATACTCGCGAGTCAAAACGAAAGAAAATGTGGAAACAAAACGACAACGAAATCAGATTGGCTGGAAGCCTAGAAGCGTGCCAGCTTATGTCGCATAGCGTTCTCAGAACAAGAATGTGGCAGCTCGTTTAAAGACAATGTATTTCTGGGCGGGCTTATTCTATACCCACTTTCTCTCGCGGGGCGCGACGAATGTTTCCGACACGAAGTATCGTATTTACTTCCACACTAGAAGCAATGGCTGACACAGGTTGATGTTGGTTTCAAGTAATGCCAACTAGCTGGGCTAATGTCAGCGACTGTTGACTAATGCTCGATATCCACTGTTTCAGCATCAGCATTGCACGTGCCACGATGATATAGGGGCTAAGGCACTCGGCTGCTGACCCGCAAGTCACGGGATCGAATCCCGGCCGCAGTTTCTATGGATGTGACAATGCTTTAGGCCCGCGCGTTTAGATTTTGGCAACCGTTAAAGAACGACGGTTGGTCGAAATTTCCGGAGCACTTCACTACGGTGTGTCTATTAATGATGTGGTTGTTCTTGGACGTTAAATCCCATCAAATATTATTAATATTAACATCAACATTGTCTTCATTTAAATTTCAATCCAGTCATTGAGTTATTGTGAGCCAGTTTTGCGTTGCCCGTCGGTACGTCACGCAACCGAACAACCGCCGTGGCAAGAGTGAAAAGAGCTTTGCATGTGTTCTGCCTCCAGTGAAGGACAGGACCGAACCATTCGTCTATCTATCTATCTATCTATCTATCTATCTATCTATCTATCTATCTATCTATCTATCTATCTATCTATCTGTCTATCTATCTATCTGTCTATCTATCTATCTATCTATCTATCTATCTGTCTATCTATCTACCTGTCTGTCTGTCTGTCTGTCTGTCTGTCTGTCTGTCTGTCTGTCTGTCTGTCTGTCTGTCTGTCTGTCTGTCTGTCTGTCTGTCTGTCTGTCTGTCTGTCTGTCTGTCTGTCTGTCTGTCTGTCTGTCTGTCTGTCTGTCTGTCTGTCTGTCTGTCTGTCTGTCTGTCTGTCTGTCTGTCTGTCTGTCTGTCTGTCTGTCTGTCTGTCTGTCTGTCTGTCTGTCTGTCTGTCTGTCTGTCTACGTAATGAAGCGTGTAACAGTGAATTGGAAAGTAAGGGGTGGCAGGATAAAATAACACAAGAGGAGCAGCCAATAAGAATTCCGGCTCTAGGCCAAGGAAGAGCAATGCGTGAAACATCCAAGGAGACACAAGCGCGACGAGACGCAGACCTGCGTAAAAGGGGACTCCATAGATGGCGGTTGCTTCCGGTCGCACTGTAGTCAAGCTACAGTCGAGCCACAGCGGCAGAGCTGTCGTCGAATGAGATACGCCCGCCGCCGCCTGCTTTTCTGGGAGAGCATTAAGGAAAGTAAGGCACAGAGCTTGGGCGTCAATTGAGTTACCAGCAGCTGGCCCATTTGCGGGCGCCGTACTGGCACCAGCTGCAAATGTGGATGCGCTTCGTAACTGCGCGTGCACACATTTAAGAAGAGAGAGAGAGAGAGAGAGTGTGTGTGTGTGTGTGTGTGTGTGTGTGTGTGTGTGTGTGTGTGTGTGTGTGTGTGTGTGTGTGTGTGTGTGTGTGTGTGTGTGTGTGTGTGTGTGTGTGTGTGTGTGTGTGTTTCATAATCGCTCATATTTACTACTCTTCTACCGAAATCCGTAAATCACCAATGTATATACCAAAAAAAAATGTTATCTGCTATTGCACCTTCGTGCAATACTTTTTCAAGAGCCTTCCCGATTTCCAAAGGCGCAGACGCCTTGTATTATGAAACCGCAAAATGTTTCAGCTCTTGATACCACTTGGACGAGTTACAGGCATACTTTGATGCAAGCCTGAGGAAAAAAACCAGGTCGGTTTCGAAACGTCGGGTTTCTTCAAAACTTTTGGTTGGAGTCTAAATCATCTCCCAAGCATTGTAAATGCATCGGTAAACGGGCTCGCCATCGGCATTTCGCTTTAAAAGTGTACTTTCCGTTTTGTTTTTTATTGTTTTCATATTCGGAGGCAGAATAAACGCCTCATTCTTTTTTGCCTACGTGTTCCTTATATATGCGGTTGGAATACCCGACGAGAATACGATTTCTGCTAGACCGAGTGACACTGACATCCAAGAATATGATCGCGCCCACCAATGTCAATAACGCATCTCCGAAGCGTCCCAGTAAGAAACGGGTAAGACAGAAAGAAGTAAATCTATACGCCCTTCTCTCTGACGGTCATTCTGGCATGGCAGTGAGACATCTACGAACGGTGACGTCGGGGTATAACATGCAACACCGCGCACTCGCCCACACGCTATGGACAACGAGTGACGAAAAACGGCGAGAGAATGGCGCCGAGGCGTCTAGACAACGGCCCGAACTCGCCGTCGACCAGCGGGACCCGATCCATGAGGAGTGGGGAAACGTGACTGCACCCAAGCACGACATCTCTCTCTCTAACGATCGCCGCGCCACCGTGGTTAGCTGTCCGACCCACTCGACCCCGCGAAACTTCGATTGACACAAGAACGGAGGCACTATACGCGGCCACCGGGCGCGCAGTATATGACTTTGCCGACTTATCTTTCGTTTCGACGACTGGCAGCTACAGAACGTCCACAGGGAGCCACACCACACCCCCACGTTCATTAGTTCGAAAGTGAGTGCCAGCACGGACGTAACACCAACGATCGGTTGCGTCATGTCTTGGCACTCACTACACCGATCGAAATGGCGGGCTCTGAATATGCTAGAGCTCTTAGGCTCGCGTGCGCTCTCTTGGCAAGTGACTGTTCGCCTTCAGTTCCGGTATATAATACAGATATTATTATTATTATTATTATTATTATTATTATTATTATTATTATTATTATTATTATTATTATTATTATTATTATTATTATTATTATTATTATTATTATTATTATTATTATTATTATTATTATTATTATTATTTGATATGCAATTAGTAAGCACGTGCACACAAAGGAAAGAGGGCGAGAGAAGGCCAACAACTGCCACCTAGAGGGACCTGCCTACGCTTTCGGGAGGAGGTAAGAGATAGAGGAACGGTAGTTGGGTACAGACAAAGAGGAAAGGACATAAAAGAGTAAAGAGAAAGATACGGCGAAGACTTGGACAAAGGTAAGTAATGGATGACCAAATTCTTTCGGTCCATAATTGTCACCAGAGCTTCGTCACGTCGAGCAACACAACCTATCGGAAAAGGGCGAAATGATTGATACAGAGTTTTTAATGTAAAATAATTAATTACTTTATTCAAGTTTGTTAGGGCCTGCTAGTTCACGCCCCAACGGACCTCAGTAAAGTTTTTTTTGTCATACCATTAAATACGTTTCCTAAATGTACAATAAAGTAAGACTACATATACCATGGTCGAAAGTATAATGGCATTGCTCGTATTTTTCCAAAGCAATGAAATCACTTTCAAATTACTTCCACAAACGTTATTCGAGCAATGTTATTCCAGCCAGCCTTCGAACTCAGGTGCTATGCGGCTTTTCGTTGGGCCTGCATCATTACCCCGCTTGAGGTCTCGTACTCAGATTAACTTTGCTTTGTTATTCCTCTTTCTTTTCTTGTGCAATCTTTTTCTATGTCATAAGGGACCTGCACACGCTATATTTCATTTTAAAAATCGGAAATCAGAGAGTAATATTCTTTGAATTATTAGCACGAAGAAGTTCATTGCATTACTCCATGTACTAGTCGCAAAAAAAAATAATTTAGTTACTATACTTTCATTACTGCCAAGTCTGCGCCCAGGTGAGCCTCTTCAGTATTATAATTGACAGGGGTGCAGAATGTTGGGACTAAATCCCTCGAAGGATGAAGGAGAAGGCGACTGTGCGATGGGGAAACAACATGGCAGCGTCCACCCAGACGCGATCGCCCGCTTCCATCCGAATTCGTACTTCCTGCTTGCCCACTCTCCAGGCAGCAATAAAACAATAAAATCGTATGTCACTTTACGTCCTCTTACGCTATACACTTTTTCACAGGAAGGAAAAAAACACCGCCATGATGGGCTCTGCGGAGTACAAAGGCTAAGGGCGCAGCGTTGTCAGTGCATTTTCGGGGGGACGCGCCGATTTGCACAGCCCAAGGAGGGCTATGGCGGCGCCTAGGGAGGCGTTTATGAAAAGGTGAATAGGGACTAAGTTTAAAGTGCGTTTTCTCGTTATTATTGAAATCAGCTGTTCGTTCAGTTTCGCCAACTAAGTCTTGTTCACTAGAAATTGAGAATCAGTGCGAAACAGACAGGAATACGTTGCTGTGTAGGCGTCAGGGTGCAAATATAGCGCAAACGCAAGCGACGGTTTAGAAGTGACCACACCACTGCCGATGGCGACCAGCTCGCTCGACATAGCCGGCTCTACAGTGTACTTCTAGTACACTGTGCCAGCTCACTGGACGTACGCAATTTTAACTTAACGCTCAACGCTACCCTGGAACGTTCTGGGATTGCTTGAGAAAAGGTATATCTCGAGGCGCAAGGTACCAGCAGAACCGGCTCCGAAAGATGCCGCCACGTTGTTTGTTTTGTTTTGTTTTTTTTTTGACGGTATACCGTTGCTGCTCAACGTTGTGAGCATTGGTTGCTACCGAATCCTCTCCTCCGTATGTAGGGACACACTTCACATAGGCCAACGGTTGTTATCGTTGGTTACTACCGTGGTTGCTACCGTTGCTTGCTACCTAGCAGGGGTGGAAGCGCAAAGCGCTTTTCCGTATTTTAATATGGTGTTAATAACAGGCTGCGTCACGAGACACTGAGACAAACTTAAAAGGACACTAAAGTCAAATAACAATTTATGTCCGAGTGAAAGCTTTAGATATGACAACGTCTAAAACGACAGTATTATCAACAGCAGTGCCCTACTTACCGAGAAATTAAGGTAACTGCACTGCACGAGAACACATGCGCTACGATACGACATTCACAAAATGATCCCGATTTCGTCAGGGGTACCACCTACAATTAATCATTGATAATCAAACTAGCTGCACTAAATAAGGAGGATTCCGTGAATCAAGAGACGTGATAAAATGCTGCTTATTCGCGTACGTTTTATTAATGAAAAAAAAAAGAATCGCTGGACAGCTGGACATTACTATGCGGAATGGCACGAGTGGTTCAAAAGATCAATTTTCGCCTGGTTATACTGGACAGGTCATGCCATCTAACGGGGCCCAGTTGAACCTATAACGTCTGTCATCTCGCAGGCCATGGCAGGAAATTGTTCAATATCCGTTGTTGCTGCTGAGGCTCGCGCTAATTTCGTTCTGTTGTTACTATGTCGGCGGCCTCGCAGTGAAGACGGGCAACGTTGCGCACGGCAACAGTGACGCGACACGTTCCGCTTCGGGCGGGTAACTTGAAGTGCGCTAACCCTATGCGGGCCGTTAAAACGCGACTTCAATTCAAAATAAACACTTACTTGGCACAAAACTACCACTACGAGGTTTCTGGACTGCTATTCCTTACAGGCCATCCCTTAACATCAACGTGTATGTCTATGTGGTTCACCATCTACTGTTTTATCCCGGCCGCTGGATAAAAAAGAGGTATTATATGTGATCAGCTACATACAGAGACCGTGTTTAGAAACTATGGATCACCTCAACGAAGAAAACGCTGATTGGATGCGAAGCAGCAGCGGTGCGCACGGCGTTGACCCGGTTAAAACGGGCGTCGACCTGGCTGCTGGAAGAACGGTTTGAAGCGAAACTCGTTGTATCGTTTCCTCGAGTAAACGTTTGTTTGAAACGCAAAGACACGCGAGGCGGGTTGGGCTTCGTGTAAGTTTCATCGCAGATAAAAGAGTCGTAAGAGAGTTTCCTCTCAACGTGCGGTCAAGCGTCGCCGGCGGTGGAAAGGGGAAGAGAGATAAGTGTATTGCAAGCGGGTGGAGGAGGTGACAGCTGCGGGCGCTGCAGCGAGTGTGCTGCGGGAGAGGGAGAGAGTGACGTCACCGCGCACCTGCGAGGGAAGCCAACACCACTAGGTGGCGTTGGGGAAGCGTGCGAGGGGAACGCAACGTCAACGCGCAGCTGCGGCGTAACCTACTTGGCACCACTCCAACATCTACAGCGAGGGGGACGCATTGTGGTGCGTTCGTACGGACGCACGTACGTACGTAAGGTGTTACACACGTGAGTCAAAGAACTACTTTGTTTTAATAAAATTGTGCACGCTTTAGAGCACTGTACGCACTTTAATACGGGGGTGGCGTAAGTTGTGTCTGCTAGAATATCCTGTGTTTACAGAACTTTATTCTCACGGACAATGTACATCAGTAGCATTCCAACAGAACATCGCGACGGAACACTACATGCACAGACACAACAAAATTTGTTACAAAAAGAGTGTTTACGTATGTCAAAAAGTTAGAAAAAGTTGTTAACAATTTAGAGTACTTGGTACTCTACTATGTCAGAGCATAAAGACATCCCGAAGGTTTCACCCTTCATGAGGCTGTGTTAACATAATTATGTCCTACACGGCACGTTCGTCAATGAGTACGCTGCGTTTAGAAAAGGTGGTTAACGGTTTAGAGTACCTTATATTCTACTATGGGAGAGCAGACAGCCATCCCGTGGGCCTCACAATTACTGAGGCTGCGTTGACAATAATTCCGCCTTGGTGTGTTTAGACAAATTGGTTAACGCTTCAGAGCACTTTGTGCTCTACTATGGGAGAGCTTAAAGCTTCAGCACAGATTGGTCCAGTGCTTTAACAATTGCAACTAAAAGCAACAGCGCTTGCTATCTGCATGTCAGTATGAACAACATGCGCAGTTATTCAAGTTGTGCCCACAAGTTGTGCGAAGACATAATTTTAGGCTTTGCAAAAACATAAAGCACTTGCATTTTACAAAACCTATTTTGTTGTCAGCGCATGGTCTTTAATCAGGCAAAAAGTTTTAAGCGAGTATGCAAGTGCAATACATTAATCTGTCCAAAGTTTTATCATTGATTTTTCTCTGGCTCACCATTTATCGTCGTCGTGAGGTTGATGGGGCTCGTCCACCGCCCGCCATAGGCAGCCTGAACGCAAGGAGGTTTCCTATACAGACCGTCGAACTTGATGGCATAGCTCTCGCGCTACCCAAGGAATATTAAATGCGAAGCATTTCTTAGCGAACTTCGGTGACTTTCAGCGTATCTATCTGTCTGCCTACTATCTATCTATCTAGCCACCTACGACATTTAGCTCTCCTGGTTGTTTGGATAATGGTATCGATACCAAACTTTGTATGGCATAACATGACTATATGACGAGCATATTTAACTAGTCATAACGTGAAAATCATGACATGTATGTCATGAATGTCATGATTTACATGTCATGCTCTTGCTGCTCTTGCGGTAGTCTCATTCACATGGCATGTTGCAAAACTGGTATGGTATGACAGGATTGCATGGCGAAGGCAAACGAATGACCCTAGCATGAAAATCATGACATGCTTTTCATGTAACTATATGACTACATGACACGCTCATGATGCGCTCTCGGCCATTTCGCTAGCGTCACATACACCAAATTTGGTATTACGGTACGTGAATGGACGACGAAGGTATGTGTTTGGTGCAAACATGATAATCATGAGATGCGTGTCATGTAACAACATGACTACATGCCACGCTCATGATGCGCTGACGGTCGTTTCGCTAGCTTCACTTATACGAAATTTAGTATTACGGGACGTGAATGGATGACGAAGGTATGAGACTGGTGCAAACATGATAAACATGAGATGTGTGTCACGTAACAACATGACTACATGCTGCGCTCATGATGCGCTCGCGGCTGTTTCGCTAGTATCACATATACCAAACTCGGTAATAAGTGACGCAAACGAACGACATAATTAAATGACACATCGAAACATGATAATCACGACATGCGTGTCATGTAACAACATGACTACATGCCACACTCAAGATGAGCTCGCGGCCGTTTTGCTAGCTTCACATACGCCAAATTTGGTACTACGTGACGTCAATGGATGACGAAGGTATGTGACTGGTGAAAACATGATAATCATGAGATACGTGTAATGTGAGAACATGACTACATGCCACAGTCAAGACGCCAACAGAATTCGTGTGACCCGGCGCGTCACACGAATTATATACACACGACGAAACGAACGCCAGCGTTGCCATGCCAAGCGCCGGTCCTGCCATATACTCACAGGCGCACGCTGCGTTGCTTTGACGCATGCGCGTTTCAGCGCGTCCGTCGTCCCTCCGTCTCGAAAGGAGGCAGACGCAGTGCTGTCTGAGTAACGCATTTGTGCCAAATGCAGCATGTCGCACTTAGCGCCGGTTGCTGTCGGGCCGCGCCGGTCACGCTTGGCGTCAGACTAAACAGCGCTCGCGTTTGGCTAACGTAGGGTCGCTGTGCCCGTTGTGCGCGTGCGTCAACGTTACGTTGGAGTATATTGGGCCCTTCATGATGCACTCGAGGCCGTTTCATTAGCTCCACATATACCAAATTTGGTGTTACGTGACGTCAATGGATTATGAAGGTATATGACTGGTGCAAATATAGTAATCATGAGACGCGTGTCATATAAGAACATGACAACATACCAGGCTCATATAGCGTACTCGTGGCCGTTTCGCTAGCTCCACATGTACTAAAACTTGCATCACGAGACGTGAATAGATGACGAAGGTAAACAACACATCCAAACATGATAATCATGACACGGAACTTCGTGTACGGCATAATTTTTCTCCATCTCGTAACGTTGTGGCGATTTGAAAGTGGCATATCAACCTTCCTCATTCGTGCTTCGCATATCATTGATTCCCACAGCATGTGCAATTTGCCAGTTTTTTTTTTTCGAGCGAAGCTTGTAATTAAAAGCTCGTTACTTCTGATATCACGGGGCTACAAAACAAATATGCCCGAATTAAGCGAATGCCGAATTCGCCAAAGTGTCACAAAACATTAAAGCAAGATGTCTGAGACATGAATAAGCTGTCACTTTTTAAATGAATACGCAAAAAATGCACTTAATTTGCATCAGAGCAGCGTTACAGCGGCAATTCTGCATCATCCTGTGACTTCCTTTTAAATACGACCGTGGCACTAGGCACCCCTGTTTAATTAGCCTGGAATGTGGTCTGCCCATTTCCTTATTACGTACCGCTCTTATTACGCACTATCACGGTGTAGCAAACAAGTTGCACGATGTCACGCGTTGTGCGTCAGATGGCGTTGTCCACATCCCCACTGCGCATGCTCGCGTATCGAGCCCCATGCATGCTTGCGCCTTGTATAAACTGTTTGCCCTTCCCCTCCCCCTTCTCTCCCGTCTCGCAATGCCGACGAGGGTAGCGACTGCTAAAACTGACTGCTCGAGCTGCACAACCGCTCACTGGCCACCCCGTACATGTAGGCATCGAACATCGGCGTCCCACCACTAATTGAAGGCAACGCTTCTCCTTCATTCAATAAATAAGAATATTAAGACGAAATAACAACTAAGCATTCCCAAATCATGCCCAATTACGCAACATTCACGCGATCCTCATCACTCTGCGACGCACTTACCGGGGTTCTCCCCTTGGGAGGATGCGAGGGTCGTTTTTATGCTAGTATTACCGACCACGGCTGAAAGCTCTTCAACAGCTTCCGCCATGTATGAGCTTCGTGGCGTGCATTGCACCAAGTTAAAACGAAGCTGCCCAATGCCGGTGCCGCATGCGGAGAAAACCGTGTACTAGAACTATCTACCGTACTATAACATAAACTATACAGCCAAGTTATAGTCCAAAGATAAAAGTTAAGGACTGTGAATCTGACCCGACGTTTCGGGATTTTATTATTAGAGAGACTTATTATTAGTACGAAAGTTCACCCAGCCAGGCAGATATTTCTCGAAGATGTTTACCTAGAACTATCTAGTACGCTGTCACACACCTGTTAAAGATAGTTACGTCGGCAGCACCTCGCCGAAATTAATAAGAAGAGAGCAAGAGAGAAAAGAAGGAACTGCCAACTAACAGCTTCCTCTTGCACACTGACAAAGGAATGTTTGCCCAGTGGTGGATGAATACGTAGTTGAAAATTTCGCGAGCGTTATTTGTAAGTTACCTTTCTTAAATTTCATCCTATAATCATTCTGTCCATCGCTGTGGTAACGTGGCTGCCTCTTTCACGCCATCCCCAATATAATGTTAATACCCCACAGCGGGCACACGTCATTAGAGAGAGAAAAAGAAACGAAGCATCCACTACGTCATTTCCGGTTCCAATTTATTTGTTTCATTATATATATATATATATATATATATATATATATATATATATATATATATGTGTGTGTGTGTGTGTGTCTGTGTGTGTGTGTGTGTGTGTGTGTGTGTGTGTGTGTGTGTGTGTGTGTGTGTGTGTTCTCATCTTAACATTTTCAAGTTTTGAATAATGTATATTAAGCTCATCTTCGTTAATTTCGGCAATCGAGAGAAAATATAGCTTATATGTTAAAGTTTTTTTTTTCTCTTCAGGCTAACCGCTTCTTGGCCAATACACTTGTGGGAGCGACCCTATTTTTTGGCTGCTTTGCCTTGGTTGCATCAAAGCCATACTGTTCGTTGGCTCTTCGATGAGGTATAGAGAAAGTTTTATTGTGACATCAAAGCTGAGAGGCCGGCCTGAATAAATTTTTTGGCCTACTATCGTTAGAAAAGGGGAGGGGATGATAGAAAGCAGAGAGAAGTTGTTAATTCTGACGACAAAAGTGGCAATGAAGCGAAATCTCTAAAAAAACTATTCAAATTGTCATGTCGAGTTATATCTCGAGCTTCTTAAGTGCTTTTAGTATATCGCGACAAGGTGGTGGTCCGAACGGAACTTACATTTGTTGCTTCGCAGATTTCAACAAGACCGGGGACCATCAAATTTTTTTCGCGTGATATGTTGTGAGCTGACGCACAAGAGACGACGTATTGCACGACAAGGAATAACGGACGCAGCCACCCCTAAAAAAATAGAAAACGCACAAAAGCCATGGGAACGGGAACATTATCTATTCTTTTTTCCTGAAAGAGCGAACTATGCAGCTAGTGTGCCGCGCAAGCCTAAAATCATAAAGTATACGTTTGACGTTGCTTCTCCGCCACATTCTGCTTCCACTCCCGAGAAGTTACATTTATTGACAGCCTGTAAAATCAATTCCGGAACTATAAGTATGAGTGGCATCGATCTTGCGTTATTGTGTGTGCGTGTGTGTGTGCGCGCGCACACACACAATACCGCATGTGTGCGTGAGCGTGCGTGCGTGTGTGTCACACACACACATTACTGAGCTATATCGGTGCATGTTAAAGAACAGCAGATGCTTAAAACTTCCGGAGCCTCCACGATGGTGTCTCTTATAATCATGTCGTGGTTCTGGGACATAAAACCCCCAGATATTAAGTTCCTTGACATGCAAGTGGCAGGCTTCCTTTCTTTCCTTTATTCTTTGCATTCTGCTCAATCTGCGGACACTGACCGTGAATCGGACACGCGACTTCATGCTCCCTATATAGCCAAATGCCATTATGCCAAGCTGAGTCACATCAACGGATTGTGCGGGAGCGATCAATGGAACGAATTCAAGGTGTAGGTCGCAGCCACACATGCGCATGAAACGACGCGTGGTTCCGAGTCATAAAAGCACGGTTGCGCTCCGTATTGCGACATGCCTTCGCAATGCCTTCGTCGTCAACAGGTACAGAAGGAGTCTGGCTGACTTGCAAAAATTAACATTTCACATTCAATAATGAGCAATAAAATTTTGACTTGGTGAGCTGGTCCACACCGCCAGCGGTGGCTTAATAGGTAAAAGGTGATTCGAGCTCAAGGGTGCGGGTTCGATTACCGCGGCTGCAGCCGCTGCACTTCGATGGGAGCGTGACTCAATAACACCTGGGTGCTTGTCATTTATTTAGATGGACGTTAGGCAAGCACCGGCAGTCGAAATTCATCTGAGGTTCACCACTAAGGTGTGCCAAATAATAATAATAATAATAATAATAATAATAATAATAATAATAATAATAATAATAATAATAATAATAATAATAATAATAATAATAATAATAATAATAATAATTTGTAACGTGTTAAATGCCAAAATCCTGATCATGATAACGAGGCTCGCCGAAGTGGAGAGCTCTGGAAATTTCTAGCATGCAGTGCTGTAAACCTTGCAACAGACATCGCACCGTAAGAGGACCTGCCGCATTCCGTCTCCATCAAAATAATTCCACCGAGGCCGTGCTCCATAACAGCATGGCGGTATTCAAGTTCGGAGCACTTCAGGAACCCGGCCCGACGTCCACCATTTCACGTTGCGTGGTCATGCAGTGGTCAATATAGTTTAAACGGGCCTGCATGCAACAATGCCACAATGTTCAAAACCAGTGCAGAATAAACTGGCAAGGTCTAAGACGATATAAACTACACAAATAACCAAGAATCAACAGCAATAGTTTACCCAAAATTGAGAAAAAAAATCTTCTGAATCAGCCGAATGATACCCACGCTGCGCAAGAGGGCGCCACCGTCTTGGCAAGCGCGCGACTGCCGAGACGGTGGGAAGCACCAAGAGAATCATTGGGTTTTTTAGGACACTTCCAGCGTTCCCATGCATGATTAGAACTACGCCAACAGCATTTTATTTTCGATTTGGCGATGACAGTCTTAGGAGAGGGCCACGGTGTGACAGGTTCCTCGTATAAAAGGACCATTTGAAGCACTCTATGAACTTAACTACGGGAGAGCGCCGCTCATAACAATATGTGAACGGGTTAGAGCGCCATTGGAACATTACGATAGGAAGGAAGTGTGCCGCTGTGCCGTCCTTATACGTGCGGTTGTGGGAGTCCCCGAGTTTAGAACAAATTATTAACGATTTAGAGCAAAGTTTAGTAAACTGCCGCGGTCGCCAGTACGTTGTGTTTAAACAAATTGTGAACGCTTCGGAGTTTCATATTTGCTCCACTATGGCAAAGTTATTAGTTCCCCGTAATGAGCGTTTAGAAAAAGTGTTTCACGATTTCGAGATTTTCGTACTCAACTATGGGAGAGCAGTGAGCCATTCTTATGATGATCAATGGCATTAGAGCAAGTAGTACACGATTTAGAGTACTGCGTAGTGTACTATGGGTAGACGGTGTTTAGAACAAATGTTCCACGGTTTAGAGTATAATGTACTCTACTATGGGAGTGCAATAAGCTGTCCGAGTACTTTGAGTGGTTACCAGTTGTATGTGTTTAGATAAAGTTATTGACGAGATACTAGGGAGAGCGTAATGCCGTCCCGTGAGCCTCACACTTGATGAGGACCTGTGTGTGTAGCAAGAGTAGTTAGCGATTTAGAGTACTTCGTACTCCACTATGGGGAGCCTGTCGACAAATGATACGGCATCAGCCGGTCAATCATGTGTGTTTAGAAATAGTGGGTGTAACGATTTAGAGTACTAAGTACTCTACTATGGGAGAGCGTAAAGCCGTCCCGTGAGACATCATGAGTACTTGGTACTCTACTACGGGAGAGCATAGAGCCGTCCCGTGGGCCTCAGACTAGGCCCCGTCGACAAATGTTACGGCATCAGCCGGTCAATCATGTGTGTTTAGAAATAGTGCATGGGTGTAACGATTTAGAGTACTAAGTACGGGAGCCGTATAAACAGCAAGACATCTTGCGCACTAATCACACAGACCTCCTAACTGCTTGCATCCCAACATAAACACCCAGAACAGGTGTTCAAGTTGGGCTCACAAATAGTGCGAAAATACTCTTTTAAGCTTTGCGAGAACCGTAAGTCAAATTCACCAGACAAAGGCTACTTCACTGTCTGCGCATGCTCTTTATACTAATAAAACGTTTCAATTAAGTGAAAACGCAAAATAGACCAATCTGGCCAGCGGTTTGTTGGGCTTCCTTTGGCTTGACATTTATCCGGAGTCGTCGCTATAGGTCAGGCTGTCTCGCACGACCATCTGGCAGGGGTGTTTTGTTGTGGTGTTGGACTTACTTGTAGCCGAATTTTGTGACAAATTCACAAAGCCCTCGCGCGAGCCAGATTTTAGACAGCAGCGCCCGCGTCTGCGCCGAGCGGCGTACCGGTAGAGCGAACGAAGACGAAAGAGGGCAGAAGCGTAGTTAGTGAATAACACGGCCTCTAACCTACCTCACTGTGTTCCTCCATCACGCGTGCTGGCGCCTCGGTGGGAGATCGTGCGCATGCAGGGCTGGCACGTGCACTGCGGCTGGCTTCGCTTGTCGTATAACGGGGCTGGCGCCGTTTCGCTTGGTTCGCGACGATCGCAATGCACTGAGTGGAGTGCACAGCACTTGCCGACAGTTTCTGTAGCGATACGTAATGAATATTACATTGCTACAACTGCGGATAACCAAAACGTCAAACACTAGTTGGCGTTGCCCCAAGACGAAGCTAGGCTCATAATTTGGATTAGACACTACCGTAATCATCGGCAAACTTTCTAGAGCAAATCTCGTTATAACTCCCATATTTTGATGGCGGCGTCGTATGCGAAAAAAAAAGCGGCGATGGTGAGCGCACAGAAATTCGGCCCTCAAAAATGTGCCAGCCAGATGCGTATATTCGGCAGGTAAAACCCCCAGAAAATTGCGACATCAACCTTCATTAAAAGCACGATGCGATTGGAGCCATGACCAGCGCAAACGCGAAGCCACGTTTTCACAAAGGCGCTGACGAAAACCGTAGCTTAGCGTTATATGCCCACACACAAATATAAATGTTGTACCTCGCGTTCGTGTGACTATCTCGGTTTGTTAACCAGCGGTGTGATATACGGCAAGCTTCTGCGCATATACAAGGACAGGTCTCAGTGCATTTGAGGCCAGTGGTTGGACTAGGCTTTGTGTTTCTTCTTGTTTTTGTCTGAGGCCTCACATTTTACTATATCGTGAATTCCAGATGTACAGGCACACTAGCCGCAGCAGCCAGTGAATACGGTAATGCCAGAGATTCAACGCGCAAGGTTTCTTTGTACGTATATACACGCAGCATGCTTCATTAACCCGCGACCGTCTTCGTTATTTGCGAAATGAACAACTTCTCACTTGACTGACACTTGCTCTTACAAACTACAGCGTGGCTATTCGAAAGCGTTCTTCTTGCAGCTTTTCTCTCATTTTTATTCTTTGCGCAGCTCTATATAATATGTTCGTCTCCTCCTCCCACTATCGGCTTAGTAGAAGGGTCTATCTTCTTACTCATGCGAAGTTATATATAGTTATCAGTCAGTCATACTTAGAATGCTCCGGGAGGGCTGATTCCCCTCGCGGGGATTTCTCCGTCGTGTCTCAACAGAGATTGATTCGAGTTGTCCGCACTGAAATGAAACTCCCTGTTCCTTAACGCACATGCTTTGGCGATTCCCCACCTCACCTATAATGGTCCTCTGTACAGTGAAGCCAACCGGTAAGAGGCCCTCCTGAGCTCATCGCTCCATACACAACTCCAGGCATTCTAGAGGGTCTAAGAAAGGGTGGAACATCACGGTGTCCCAGCCCCGACTTGGACGCAGCCAGCGGTTTCCGCAAGTCCCCGATAAGGGTTCACGCGAGAGCTCCTTAGGATCTAATAAAGTTCTTTGTCTGTCTGTCGGCCCTTCCAACAATAAATCGAAGCAGGGTGTAGATTTCAGGCACATATCGGCAGCAATAAAAAAAGAAGAAGATGGGGAAGGGTGTAATTCTAAAATGTGGCTCCATGGAGCCCTTCACGACAGAAGAGAAAGAGAGAGATAGAAATATCCATCTCTCACTAACTCTATCTCTCCAGTGTATATATTTACCAAAGAACAGCAAGAGTTGAGTGCCTAAACACGAAGGCCATTCGCTTAGACGCCGAGAAGCTGCCGAAAGGTTAAAGGTGTGAGGAAATATATTTCAACCTCTCACAACACCCTCAACGCACGTTTAAGCGTGCGTGCTCCTGTGCGTTTGCTGCAAACGAACAGTGCAAAAAAACTCGGTCTATCCATTCCTGCAAAACGCACTTCATAAAAAGAGCAAAAGGAAAAGAGATGGTGCAAACGCGCAAAGAACAGATGAAGTGTAACAACACATTCACACTGAGATATGAGACGAGTTACGAAGCTCGCACGAGCTCGAATCAAGGATACAGGTTTCAAGGGGGAATACATTCTGTGCCCTTAAGGAAGCTGCATAAACTGTGCCGTACGACAAAGGAAAAAAAAACGGAAATGAATTTGCTAGTCTATATTATAGCCGTTGGACTGATATTTAAAATAAAATAAAAAAATAACATATACGTGGTTGGTCCCACAGATATATATATATATATATATATATATATATATTGTGAGGAACCGGTTTATTCGGCCAGGCCCGAGCTCAATCACGCCGGTGATGATATTCTTAGATGAAGAAGATGTACAGGTGATGATGATTACAAAGAGAATAAAGAGTCATTCGCTTGTCGCGCTCACACTAATTCCCCCGCGCGGTGAAAGCGGCCGCCTGGTCGCTTGACAGTATTATGAAATGCGTCGCGCATAAGGCTTTAAACGAGATACGTGCACTATCTCTGTTCCTCGGCAACGATAATCAGGACTAGCGCTAAGAGGAGAAACGCGGTAATTGACAGGAGATGTCTGTTCGACCACCGTGTATGGCCCAATGAAGCGACTGATGAATTTGTCGCATAGGCCGGGGACGCGTAGTGGAGTCCATAGAAGAACTTCGCCACCAGGGGAAAAACTCACAACACGGCGAGACGAGTCGTAGCGAGATTTTCGAGTGTCTTGAGAGAGGCCGGTGTTAACACGGGCCTGGTGACGGCAGTGTGCGAGACGAGATAGGAATTCTTCAGAGAGAGGAGCCGTCGAGGGTGCAGGGGCCGAAAGGAAAGAGACATCCAGAGCGAAACTCGGCGAGCGACCATGGACGAGAAAAAATGGAGAAAAGCCGGTAGTGAGTTGAGCAGCCGTATTATAGGCGATTGTCACGAAGGGTAGAATTGCATCCCAGTTCGTGTGGTTGGGGTGAATGTACATGGCGATCATGTCCGATAGGGTCCGATGAAACTGTTCAGTCAATCCGTTGGGCTGCGGGTGGCCGCTAGAAGTGGTCTTGTGAACAGTGTTCGAGGCACGCAAAACTTGCTCGACAATGGAAGATTGGAAGACTTTGCCACGATCACTGAGGAGAATGCGTGGAGCTCCATGACGCAAAAAGATGTGGCGAATAAAGAAATCGGCGATCTCAGTGGCAGTCCCAGATGGTATAGAAGCTGTTTCTGCGTAGCGGGTAAGGTGGTCGACTGCCGTGACAATCCAGCGATTCCCATTGGATGATATAGGAAGAGGGCCATACAAGTCGATTCCAACGACTTCAAAAGATGAGGCGGGACAAGGAAGAGGTTGCATTAAGCCAGCCGGAGCAGTTGTCGGTCGTTTTCGCCGTTGGCAATGGACACAGGAGGCGACGTACTTAGCGACGGCTGAAGAGAGGCCAGGCCAAAAACAACGACTTCGTATTTTGTCGTAAGTCTTGTGGTAGCCTAGATGAGCAGCGGTTGGATCATCATGAAAGGCTTCCAGAACTTCACGTTGCAGAGAACGTGGGATGACGGGTACCCACTTGTTGCCATCGATATGGTAAACGTAGCGACATAGAGCATCACCGACAAGCTTAAATTGTTTAAGTTGTCGACGGAGTCTGGCGTTTGGAGGAGTAGTAGAGCCGGTCAAGCGGTCAACAATGGTGCGGCAGTATGGGTCGACACGTTGTTGTGAAACAAGGACGGATAGGGTGGCAGGTGATGAACTTAGCGCTGCGATTGGAGAGGTGCTGTTGTTTTGGAGTATCGATGGTGAATTGCTTCCGCTGGGCAAAGGACAGCGCGATAGAGCATCAGAATCTTGATGCTTCTTCCCAGATCAGTAGGTGACATCGAAATCATACTCCTGTAAGCGAAGCGCCCAGCGACCAAGGCGACCCGATAAGTTTTTCAGCGATGAAAGCCAGCATAGGGCGTTATGGTCGGTCACGACGGTAAAATGACGGCCGTGAAGATATGGTCGGAATCTTTGCACTGCCCAAACAACAGCAAGGCACTCCTGTTCTGTGATAGTGTAGTTCTTTTCTGGAGCGGTAAGAGCACGACTTGCGTAGGCAACGACGCGTTCGCGTGAGTTTTTGTCACGCTGCAAGAGTACCGCACCGAGACCATGACTACTTGCGTCGGTGTGAAGGATGGTGGGTGCGGTGGAATCGAAGTGACACAGTACCGGATCCGACGTGAGGGCTTGCTTCAATGCCGTGAAAGCGCTTTCGCAGTCTTCGGACCAAATGAAGGGGACGTTCTTTGCGAGGAGTTGATGGAGCGGAGACGAAAGTTCCGCGAAACCACGTATGAAGCGCCGGAAGTAAGAAGATAACCCAAGAAAGCTGCGCAGGTCCTTCTGACGTAGCGGACGAGGAAAATCGAGGACAGCGGCAAGCTTCTCGGGGTCGGGCCGAATTCCTTCTTTGCTGACAAGGTGGCCGAGAACCTTGATTGTCTTGCTAGCAAAGGTACATTTCTTGGTGTTAAGCTGTAGACCGGCTTTTGCAAGGCATGTGAGGACTTCGTCAAGACGTTGTAGATGCTGCGAGAACGTGGATGAAAACACTACTATGTCATCGAGATAGCACAGGCATGTTTTCCATTTCAAACCACGCAATACGCCGTCTATCATGCGTTCGAAGGTGGCGGGCGCATTACTGAGTCCAAAAGGCATCACATTGAACTCGTACAACCCATCTGGCGTTGAAAAGGCGGTCTTCTCTTTATCAGACTCCGACATTGGTATCTGCCAGTAGCCTGACCTAAGGTCGAGGCTGGAAAAATACTCTGCGCCCTGTAATGAATCCAGTGCATCGTCGATCCGAGGGAGGGGATAAACATCCTTGCGCGTTATTTTGTTTAGCGCACGGTAATCGACGCAGAAACGCACTGTCCCATCTTTCTTTTCAACGAGAACAACTGGGGATGACCAGGGACTCGAGGAAGGACGTATGATGTTGCGTCGTAGCATGTCTGAGACGTTTTCCTCGATGATCTTGCGCTCTGCCTGAGACACGCGATATGGACGCCGATGTACAATACGAGAGCCGTCAGTCTGGATGCTGTGAGTAGCGGTGGTAGTCATGCTGAGGGCGGGCGAGTTCACGTCAAATAGAGAACGGTGTCTATTTAACAGGGCGAGCAAATCTTCAGTTTGATCAGGTGTTAAGTCATTGCTGATTGTCGCCGACACAGGTGTGGCAGAGGCATTGAATGGCAATGATTGCGATTTCGGAACATCGTTGTGGTTGTTGTTCGGAAGAGTAACAATCGCAACAGGCTCACTGTCGACCGCGCAAGATACTGTTGAGCCACAGGGGAGCAGTACACACTCGGGCGTTTGATTTATGGCGGTTAGCTGCGTACACCCATCAAAGAAGCGAATAAGCCCCGGTGTGATCACAATGCCCCTACGTAGGGTATGACCGTAAGGGAGAATTAGTACGTCGCCATCCACAATGTCGGTGCAATTAACACTTATAATTTCTTCGATGTATGGCCGAAGTGCATAATCTGACTTGGTGACAAGGCGGATGCGTCCATCTTGTTCAAGCGGAGAAGAGTCAGTGGCGTTTAGATGCAGGAGGCGCTGATCACATGATATGAAAGCGGACGCAGAAGACAAGAAATCCCACCCAAGAATGAGAGCGTGGGTGCACTCACGAAATACCGCGAAAACAATGTGATGACGAATGCCTTCTTTGCAGACACGAACGGTACACTGTGCAAGTGGACGAATGAGAGCGTTGGTCGCCGCACGTAGAGGTGGGCCGCCATAAGGTGTGGCGACTTTTCGAAGGCGGGAACAAAAATCAGCACGAATAATCGAAACGGCAGCGCCAGTGTCTACAAGAGCCTCAACACGTACACCTTCTACAAACACTACTATCAAATTCGATGGCCGCTCTGGAGGAATTGTTAGCTGTCCAAGGGATGCAGTTTCCCCTCCTAAAACTGCATCGGGGAGTTTTCCGCGTGGGCGTTCGTGGAATGGGAGGCGGGCCGTAGAAGCGACACTGAACGGCGACCTGGCGAAGGCGACCTGCGGCGAGACGTACGGGAATTCCCAGACATGTCCGTATGGTAAGTAGGTGACGGTGAACGGTAATAGGACAATCGGGGGGGGGGGGGGGTGTGGCCGTAAGTAGTTCATGGTCGGACGGAAGCTTCGATGTTCTTCGGGAGCGTAGCCGCGTTGCTCGTCTTGTTGGCGCCTTCGACAAAAACGAGCGATATGTCCTCGATAGCCGCAGTAGTAACAGGTTGGCCGAGGTGGGCTCTGAGGTGCGTAGTAAGGTGGTGCACGCACTGGCGGTGATAACGAAGCCACAGGCGTATGGTCTGCTGTTGTAGGCACAGAAACGGTGGGTGCGGCAGAGAGCGCGGCAACTTCGGCGTACGTGCGCGTCTGGCGCACGCATGGACTGTTGGAACACGTCGCACGCGATGCGGAGGCGATCTCTTGTTTAATCAGGTCTCGCAAGCTATCTTTTTCAGGAGGTGAAGTAACTTCGACAGCACAGGAAGAGCAGCGCCCGTGCAGCTCTTCACGAACGATGTCGCGAATAAGCGCACGCAAGTCGAGGGGTGCAGGCAAAGGAACGTCGGTGGCATCGTAGCAAAGGCGAAGAGACTGAAGCTCGTCAAGTCGCTGACAGATGGTTATCACGTCCTGGGTGGTGGCAGGATTTTGCGTGGCGAGGGCGTTAAATGCGACGGTGTTAATGCCTTTAATAATGTGGCGTATTTGGTCGTTTTGAGACATGCCGGTGTTAACGCGCTTGCACAGTGCAAGGACATCCTCAATATAAGAGGTGTAAGATTCACCCGGCAGCTGCGTGCGTTGAGCGAGTTTCTTCTTTGCTGCCTCAGTGCGAACTGCAGGGGCACCAAATACCTGACGAATTTGCTGCTCGAAAGTGTCCCAGTCGGGAAGATCCGGGTGGTGGTTCCAGAACCAAGTTTTCGCAACATCGGACAAGTAAAATGGGACGCTGCGCAACTTGTGTGGATTGTCCCACCTGTTCAAATCGCTGACGAGGTCGTAGTTCTTGATCCAGTCTTCAACATCATCGCCTCGGAGACCGGAAAACACAGGTCGATCACGCAGGCGAGTGTTGTTGGGCGGAGCGGGGGGCGGTGGCTGCAGTAGGACGGCGACGTTGGATGGGCCAGGGTTTTCTTGGGCCGCCATGGCAGGGGGTTGTACGCGACGACCCGAGCGGAGCTCCAGCGAGAACGGGCGAGAGGACTTGAGGGAACGAAAAGCACAGTCCACCACTTGTGAGGAACTGGTTTATTCGGCCAAGCTCGAGCTCAATCACGCCGGTGATGATATTCTTAGATGAAGAAGATGTACAGGTGATGATGATTACAAAAAGAATAAAGAGTCATTCGCTTGTCGCGCTCACAATATATATATATATATATATATATATATATATATATATATATATATATATATATGCAGACTATATGCAACGCTACGGCCACTCAACCACCATGCCTGCCTATATATATATATATATAGCTCGATTTCTATGAGCTATGAGCTCTACGATTTCTATGACTCTATGAGCTCGATTTCTTCAAGGAAGACGGTATTCTTTGCTAGCCTGAAAGCCCATGCTTGAACGAAAATACACCTGTACAAGTTGTAGTACTGCCATATGCCGAATTACTCTTGCCAAGTTGTGATAATCTGTTTACTTTGCTAGTTTTAAGCGTCGAGTGTTTTACAAGGCAAAAGTGTGAACTTCTGGCACTATATTGTGATGTCGCTGCACTGGATGGGTCTGGCTAACTCCTGCGCAGTGATTCGTGCGTTCATTCCTTGTACTCGGGGTTTCAGCTATAACTGTCTTCGATTGCCAGTTCCCAAGAGCTCTATGCTAACACTGACGGAGCCATTCTTGCTGGCAAGAGTTCGCACCACAGGGCTCGGCAATTAAGCTCTTCAGTTGGCGATTTTATTGTGCGTCTTGAAATTGCAGAACGAAAATTGCTTGTTCGAGCACGGCCCCTTCGTCTAGCTTTTTGCTTGCGCTGCTCCAGCAAGGCTTTGTGCGAGAGAGAGATAGTGAGATGCCCTTGAAAGTCCCAAACCTGCAAGATGTTGAAGCTGGCATTGGAATCTGACAGATTCCTGACAAGCTGCCATGTATTAGAAGGTTGCCAGCTGTATTTGTGTATTTTTCATAACATGCTCCTAGCTTCGTGCTTCGCAAGAAACGGTAAATTCTACATTACAAGGTCAGGAATCGGACTTTTGCAAAAAAGGCCAACTGGTATTCTGGCAAAAGATGTGGGAACTTGTTCGGTTCGCTGAACTATCGGTAACTGAAAGCTCACTCAAGCTTATAAACAAGCAAGCTGTGCTTTTTAAGTTTGCTGCGCTTAAATGGCGTTGTGAAGGTGTCAAGCTTGTAATGGCTTATGTAATACCATCTGCTTTATAAGATTGAAGTAATGATTCTGGAATAATCGTGTTTTGTCGGTAAAAAGTAGTTAATTTAGTTTCCTGTGTCAGTCACTGCCACTGACTTTAGCCAGCATAAATTACGATTTCCCAATTCAGGGGGGGTGGGGGAGGAAGGGGTGTCCTTGACGCCTGTCAGCAGTCACTGGAACAGCCAGTGTTTTTTTCTGGAAGCGTTTCATTAGTACACTGTGCATTGTTTGCGCTATGCCTTTAGCGATAGCATCGTGTGTACGCAGGCCAAAGCCTACGCAGGCCAAAGCAGAGGGTGACCCTCTGCTACGGGAACTTGTATCATTTCACTTACATCCTCCGAAGAAGGCTGGTCCACCAGCCGAAACTGTTAGGATTAAATAAATATTTTATTGTTTTGTTTCCTATACTGCACAATTCTCGAAGTTTATAACTTTTATTACGGTAGCCGGAAGAAACTCTGATCATCTATTGCATCTATATATATATATATATATATATATATATATATATATATATATATATATATATATATATATATTGTCACGGTGTCGTGACGTGGCCGAAGACAGGAGACTTCGTGTTGGGATTTAACTGTTTATTTGGGCGAACCTGTGCCCGGTAAACGGAAAGTCCAATTACAGCAGCAGTCTCGCACAGATAGAAGTCTCGGACTGATAGCGGCGAACGGAGCGTCGGCCTTCGATCAACACCTGACAAGCGGCGAAGCGCGTCGGCATTTATACTCTTGCCGTCGAATGTTCTAGCTATCGCTGGCGGTGGCGTAGGTTCCAGAACAATCTGTACCGTTCGCACAGTGGGCGTGATCTTATCGAAATGATCTACTACAGTCCGGAACCTTCTAGAAAACTGCAGGCGCGGTTTGCGCTGAGAATCGTGCGGTGTTTTCGGACGATAACAAAAACTTGGGAAATGGAACGTGGCATTGCCCCCCTCTGAAAAAAAGGCATCGTCCCGATGCTTTAACTAAAGATGAAAGTACAATAATAATGCAAGAAAGTACAATGAATAAATTACGATACAACAATAATACAAAAAAACACTAGTTCAGTTTGTTAACGCGCATGAAACGGCTTGAGGCGCGCGACATGGACGACTTCAGGTCGCGATCGGCGTCGTTGAGAGTTCGTGATGCCGTCGGGGACAACCTCGTAATCAAGGGGGCCGAGCCGTCGAACCACCCTGTACGGGCCGAAGTACCGTCGCAGAAGCTTTTCACTTAGTCCACGTCGGCGTATCGGCGTCCACACCCAAACACGTTCACCGGGCTGGTATTCCATGAAGCGTCGTCGAAGGTTGTAACGATGGCTGTCGGTCGTCTGTTGATTCTTGATACGGAGACGCGCAAGTTGTCGGGCTTCTTCGGCGCGTTGAAGGTACTCGCTCACATCGAGGTTTTCTTCGTCGGTGACGTTGGGTAACATGGCATCGAGCGTCGTTGCCGGGCTCCTTCCGCAGACCAATTTGTATGGAGATATCTGCGTCGTCTCCTGCACCGCCGTGTTGTATGCGAAGGTCACATACGGAAGTATGGCGTCCCACGTCTTGTGTTCGACATCGACGTACATTGACAGCATGTCGGCGACCGTCTTGTTAAGCCGCTCGGTGAGGCCGTTGGTCTGTGGGTGGTACGCTGTCGTCCGGCGGTGGTTTGTTTGGCTGTATGCCAAGATTGCTTGAGTTAAGTCGGCAGTGAATGCCGTTCCTCTGTCGGTGATAAGGACCTCTGGGGCGCCATGACGTAGGACGATATTTTCGACGAAGAATTTAGCTACCTCGGATGCACTGCCTTTTGGCAGGGCTTTTGTCTCGGCGTAGCGGGTGAGGTAGTTGGTAGCTACCACGATCCACTTGTTTCCGAAAGCCGACGTCGGGAACGGCCCCAGTAGGTCCATACCAATCTGCTGGAAAGGTCGGCA
The DNA here is from genome assembly GCF_043290135.1 of Rhipicephalus microplus. Classification (NCBI taxonomy): domain Eukaryota; kingdom Metazoa; phylum Arthropoda; class Arachnida; order Ixodida; family Ixodidae; genus Rhipicephalus; species Rhipicephalus microplus. The sequence continues at coordinate 201,914,847 of NC_134700.1, forward strand.
AGGTGGATCAATTGGCTGCAGAAGTCCCGCTGGCCTTGTCGGCGGTGTCTTGCGTCGCTGACAGTCCCGGCATGTTCTCACATAACGAGTGACGTCGGTGGTAAGACGTGGCCAGTAGTACCTTTCTTGTATCCTTGCGAGCGTGCGAGAAACACCGAGGTGCCCTGCCGTCGGATCGTCGTGAAGGGCCTGCAGGAGTTCTGGTCGCAGGGCTGAAGGCACCACAAGAAGGCACTTAGCTCGAAGCGGTGAAAAGTTTTTCTTTTGTAGAAGACCGTTTCGTAGAAAGAACGACGCAAGTGCGCGCTTGAATACCTTTGAAACTTCGGCGGTCCTGCCTTCGAGGTATTCTATTAGGGCCTTAAGTTCCGGGTCGGCCCTCTGTCGTTCAGCGAAGTCGTCAGTAGTTATCGTTCCTAAGAAGTAGTCGTCATCCGGGTCGTCGGGTAGCGGTTGGTCGACAGGCGCACGAGAGAGACAGTCGGCGTCGGAGTGTTTTTGCCGGACTTGTAAATGACAGTAATGTCATATTCTTGAAGTCTCAGGCTCCATCGTGCGAGGCTACCTGAGGGGTCCTTCAAGGTGGCTAGCCAACACAATGCGTGGTGGTCGCTCACAACTTTGAAGGGCCTGCCGTAGAGGTAGGGGCGAAATTTCGACGTAGCCCAGATGATGGCGAGGCACCCCTTTTCTGTTGTGGAATAATTTGCTTCTGCTTTGGATAGCGATCGCTGGCGTAACTAATAACCCTTTCAAGTCCGTCAGCCCTCTGCACAAGAACGGTGCCAAGACCTACGCTGCTTGCGTCAGTATGTATTTCTGTCTCGGCGAATTCGTCGAAATGGGCAAGTAACGGAGGCGTCTGGAGGCGATGTTTAAGCTCCTGGAAAGCGTGTTCCTGCGGCGTTTCCCACTTAAACTCCACGTCGGCCTTGGTAAGGTTAGTGAGAGGATCGGCGATGCGGGCGAAGTTTTTCACGAACCGCCTATAATAGGCACACAGGCCCAGAAATCGGCGCACGGCTTTCTTGTCAGTGGGCGGCGGGAAGTCGGCGATGGCGGCTGTTTTCCGTGGATCGGGACGAACTCCAGACTTGCTGATAACGTGCCCCAGAAACAAGAGCTCCTCATACGCAAATCTGCACTTTTCTGGCTTCAGTGTGAGTCCGGAAGTCTTGATGGCTTGAAGTACAGCTTCAAGGCGCCGAAGATGCTCGTCGAAACTCGAGGAAAACACGACGACGTCGTCCAAGTACACAAGGCAAGTCTGCCACTTCAATCCTGCCAGTACTGTATCCATAACGCGTTGAAACGTTGCAGGCGCTGAGCAAAGGCCGAAGGGCATCACCTTAAACTCGAAGAGGCCGTCCGGTGTTATAAACGCCGTCTTCTCTCGGTCTCTTTCGTCTACTTCGATTTGCCAATAGCCAGTCTTGAGGTCCATTGACGAAAAGTACTTGGCGTTATGGAGCCGATCAAGTGCGTCGTCTATTCGTGGGAGGGGATACACGTCCTTTCTTGTGATTTTGTTCAGGCGGCGATAATCGACGCAGAAACGTAGGGTCCCATCCTTTTTCTTCACTAACACCACGGGGGATGCCCATGGACTCTTGGACGGCTGGATAATGTCATCCCGCAGCATTTCATCAACTTGTCTCTTCATGGCCTCACGTTCTCGCGTCGAAACCCTGTACGGACTCTGACGGAGTGGTCTGGCATTTTCTTCGGTTATGATGCGATGTTTCGTGATTGGGGTCTGCCGAATTTTCGATGACGACGAAAAGCAATCTTCGTATTGCAGGAGCAGGGCCTTGAGCTGTTCTTGCTTATCGTTCGGAAGTCTGGGATTGACGTCGAAAGCTATGGGAGGGGCTTGGTTTCTCTGAGCAGGTTCCGCAGAATCGGCGAGGGCGAAAGCACTGGTGGCTTCGACAATTTCTTCGATGTATGCGACCGTTGTTCCTTTGTTCACATGTTTGTACTCATTGCTGAAATTCGTGAGCAAAACCGTTGCTTTGCCTCCTCGCAGCTCTGCAATTCCTCTTGCGACGCAAATATTTCGGGTGACCAACAGATGCTGACTGCCTTCAACGACGCCTTCCAAGTCAGGTGAATTAGAAGCGCCGACTGAAATAATGACGCTTGAGCGAGGCGGAATGGTGACTTGTTCTTCCAGCACATTCAAGGCATGGTGTCCTGACGGCGTGCGCGGCGGTAGTGCTTCTTCTGTGGATAACGTTATCGACTTTGTTTTTAGGTTGATGACAGCACCATGGAGGCATAAGAAGTCCATGCCAAGGATGACATCTCTCGAGCAACGCTGTAGGACTACGAAGTCTGTAGGATAAATACGGCCGTTAATGGTGACTCGCTGTGCAGATTCCTGCAGGCGTTACGAGATGACCTCCAGCTGTGCGGATTTCAGGGCCTTTCCAAGCTGTCCTAACTTTCTTTAACTTCGCGGCGAACGACCCACTGATGACAGAATAGTCGGCTCCAGTATCGACGAGAGCAGTCACACTGTGGCCGTCGATAAGAACGTCGAGGTCGCTAGTTCGCCGTCTCGCATTACAGTTAGGGCGTGGCGTCGGGTCACGGCTGCGTCGGCTTGTTCCGCTGCTTCCATGCTGCGTCGTCAGGCCACCTTCGGTAAATGAACTTTCGCCTTCAGGGCTTTGCCTGGTTGGCGTTGTGTTCGGAAAGCTCCGTCGCGGCGTCGTCGTCGTCGGAGGATTTTCGGTAGTTCGTCGCACAGCAACCGCACCTCCACCGGTTGCTGCCCTTAGTTTCCCGGATACGGGCTAGGAGACCGGCCCCGAGTTGGGCCAGAGTACTGCCGGTGATGCGGTGACGTGCGGCGGCTGGGCGACGGCGAACGCGAAGGGCTTCGTGGTGTCAACCGAGTTCTTGTCAGGTAGTCGGCGATGTCACGTGGTCGTTCTCCTGACTGTGGACGCGGTGCATTGACGGCGAAGCCACGCAGTCCCATCTGTCGGTACTGGCAACGGCGGTATGTGTGTCCGGCCTCGCCGCAGTGGTAGCAGAGCGGGCGATGGTCAGGGGTGCGCCAGACGTCAGTCTTCCTCGGTGCACTGCGCTGGGCCGCTGGCGAACGGTATGACGTCGGTGGGGGTGGTGGCGGCGGTGGCGTCTGTCGACGAAAGTGCGATGGGGCGGCGTTTTGGCGTGGACGGGGAGGATCGTTGTGGCGCACTGCAGCGGCGTAGCTCATAGTTTCTGGCTCGGGCGGCGGTGTTTCGGGAATACGAAGCGATTGCCGGACTTCTTCTCGCACAATGTCGGCGATTGAATCCTCTTGAGGGTGCGCCGAAGGCAACAGTTTGCGCAGCTCTTCCCGCACGATCGCTCGGATCGTTTCACGCAGGTTTTCAGAGTCACTGGTTTGAGCAGCAGCGCATTCTGGGATCAGGCGACGATTATACTGTCTGGTGCGCATGTCAAGGGTTTTTTCGATGGTGGTCGCCTCGGATACAAATTCTTGGACGGTGTTCGGTGGATTTCTCATTAGTCCCGCGAAGAGCTCCTGTTTGACCCCTCGCATGAGGAAACGAACTTTCTTCTCCTCAGGCATGTCTGGGTCAGCGTGACGAAATAGGCGGGTCATCTCCTCTGTGAAAATTCCAACCTTCTCATTTGGAAGCTGAACCCGGGTCTCTAGTTGAGCAGCGGCCCTTTCTTTGCGAGCGACGCTCGCGAACGTTTGCAGAAATGCGCCGCAGAAGACATCCCACGTTCGGAGCGTGGACTCATGATTCTCTAGCCAGGTCCTTGCGGTGTCTTCCAGGTAGAAGTACACACGACGGAGCTTTTCTTCGTTGTCCCAGTGGTTGAGGGCGGCCACACGGTCGTATGTTTCCAGCCAGGTCTCCGGGTCTTCGAACGATGACCCATGGAAAATTGGTGGTTCCCTGGGTTGATGCATGACCATCGTGGGCTGGGACGCTGCGGTTGTCATTGTCGCTGCAGTCGCAGTCATGGCCTTGGTCTTCCGCGCCTTGTCTTCTAGAAGCCCGTACTCCGGTGGTAGCCCTTGCTGTCGGCGGCTTGTTCGCTGCTCCTGGTTGGCGTCGGTGTCTTCTCCGCGACGTGGGCTGGGTTCACGGCTTGACGGGGGCGTCCGGTACATGAACGAAGCAGCACCTCCACCAGATGTCACGGGGTCGTGACGTGGCCGAATACAGGAGACTTCGTGTTGGGATTTAACTGTTTATTTGGGCGAACCTGTGCCCGGTAAACGGAAAGTCCAATTACAGCAGCAGTCTCGGACTGATAGCGGCGAACGCAGCGTCGGCCTTCGATCAACAACTGACAAGCGGCGAAGCGCGTCGGCATTTATACTCTTGCCGTCGAATGTTCTAGCGTTATCGCTGGCGGTGGCGTAGGTTCCAGAACAATCTGTACCGTTCGCACAGTGGGCGTGATCTTATCGAAATGATCTGCTACAGTCCGGAACCTTCTAGAAAACTGCAGGCGCGGTTTGCGCTGAGAATCGTGCGGTGTTTTCGGACGATAACAAAAACTTGGAAAATGGAACGTGGCATATTATATATATATATATATATATATATATATATATATATATATATATATATATATATATATATATATATATATATATATATATATATATATATGTGTGTGTGTTAGCAAGTTCATTTCGTCATATACATAACGTGGAGTTCTTGTAGAGTAAGCTTTCTCTGCTTTTCCTCGCATCTCCACCTCCACACATTCTGCAATGCTAATCGTAATGTGTGTGTGTTCTTTCCTTCGATTCGGTTCATTTATCTTCTGTCGCGGAGACCGTTCGGCGCTACCAATAACGAAGGTTCAAGCCGCGTGCGAGCCAGTGACGACGGGAAAAAAAATGAGGAACTGAAAACGACATGAACCGAGTACGTAACACGAGCTGAGTATTCAAAGCAAGCACACAGTGTGCGCACAAGAACGCAGCGCAATTAGGGCGCTTTGCATTCATTCGCTTATTCGGAGCGCATTTGGCGTTATGTTGATCTTAATAATCCTCCCTTTGTTACACGGGTTAGTAGTTAGTGCATTGCACATAACTATGTCTCGTAGGTCAATGATAACATGTACGATGCGGCACGGCAGTATAGGCAGTTCGTTTTTTTTTTCTTTTTCTTGGGGGGGGGGGGTGTGTAGAGAAAAAACTTCCCACCAAAGCGCATGCTCATTCGACCGAAAATGAATACTTAGGGATGTATATCTTATCAGCTTAGGCACAATATTAATGAGAAGCTTGGGTTTATTTAGTGTTTTTGCTAAGCATACTTCAAAGAAAAAAAATTCTGCCATATCCATGAAGTGAATGATGATGAGTGGGCGAAGCTCCGGAGGTAAACCTGGTAAACCATGAATCCTCTGTACATTTTACCCACTCGATTTTATTACATCGCTCCCCCTAGCGTACGTCGCCGCACTAAATCGAACGATTGCCTTCAACCAATGACACGCGCCATATGGGACATCATTCCTATTTTATAAGATCTCGCGTCTTTCATCAACTACAAATACCGCTTTCTAGTTTATAACATCTTGCATCTTTTCATCATCAGCTACAAGTACCACCATCTAATAAACAGTACAAGAACTAAACGAGAGGTGGCTACATACAGGAGACGGTACCGCCATCTAGTGAACACTGCAAGAACTAAACTAGAGGTGGCTACATACAGGCTACAGGGGACGCACAGCCCACGCCCTAAGGAGCTTCGCCCCTAAAAAAAATGGCCCCGTATCTGCGTGTTAATTTGCAAATGTCGTCGAAAGACGATAGTCTTGCGTATGAAGAGAGTGAACAAAGCATTTATTTGATGTTCTGCGTGATAAAATCGGTGAATGGTATTCTCAAGGCGCTGCATTAGAGTGCCTCGAGCGTGCAGCGGAGGCGAACGAGCGCATCGAGTCACGTCACACGTGAGCGCTATCTGGCAGTTTCTAGGAAAACGAAACGCGCGGCTCTGAGACGGGCGTGCGCGCCCGTCTCAAATGTGATACGCTGTAGAACGCACGGCGACGGGTAGGTGCCACCACCGTGTCGTCTTAGCAAAGCGTTTGGAAACACTCGCCTTCTCGCGCAAGCGTTGCATGGTCAGCGTAGCGTGATGAACGCTACGGTCGTTAGAATTAGTTATGTATGCCTTTTTTTAGTAAAAGACGCACAAACAGAATATATACGTGTTGTCATGGTGCCTCAAATATGCGCAATAATTGCTTTTTAATTGACAATTGCACAAGTATGAACGCTCAACCTTGAGCGACATTGGTGGGCGCTGCGGATGGGGTCGGACGTTTCAAGTACCCGATGCCGTTAAGAGCGGACAAACAGACAAATGTACAGACAGACAGACCAAAATTTTTGTGACGAAGGTCCCCAAGAAAGGCTATCGTCTTTAAAAATAGGAGTGCTGCGAGTTTGACACGGAGCCCAAGGCTGGCGACATTTTTGAAAGAAAGAGCAGCTCCAAATCTATACACACAGTAGCTTTCGCGGTAAAACGCCTTATATTATTCGAATTCCGAAAACGAAGAGCAGGCGTAAAGAAGACACGCGAAGCGAACACGCCTTCTCAGCGCGTCGCGTGCAGGGAGCCGAGGGGGGGCGTGGCGTCGTGTCACCATTTCCGACAAGATCGTAAGGGCGTCGATCAACACGAAACCACGCGACCCGCAGCGCGCAAGTTGGCCGCCGCTACGAGCGCGGATGTCTAACAGGAAAGCAAACGTCGCAGGCGCCGTGGCGTATCTGCGAGGATCAAAAATGATACAGAATAGAAAGTTGGGCGAGTTGGTGTATATTCATATTAAAAGAAAAGCGGCGCACAAAAAGACGGAGACAAAGAAGAGAACCACACACAGCGCTGCACTCACAACTGAAAGTTTAATCCGAGCAACAAGTTCTGTCTGACACTGTTATTATTTTTAAGCACCACGATCAATTCACCCGTGAAATGTCTGAAGCCTATCATATTAACAAGTCACGCGATGCTTGCGTAAGCCAGACCTCGGTTACATTGCACAAAAAAGAGTTCACTTTTATTGATGAGCGTACCGCTTAATTTCGTTGTACCTCTCTTGTCATGCGCGGCTAGTACTTTTAAATTATTGTTGCTCGGATTAAACTTTCAGTTGTGAGTGCAGCGCTGTGTGTGGTTCTCTTCTTTGTCTCCGTCTTTTTGTGCGCCGCTTTTCTTTTAATATGATCAAAAATGACGCGCGATGCCGTGAGACAGTGGCGGATCCAGAGGGGGGGGGCGATCACCCCCCTAAAACCTGTCCGTACCCTCCCCCCCTCTCTGCAGTGCTTGCCATCCACCTGCTATCACCGGTTAGGACAAATTAGTGGGACCACTGTGAGCACACGTTAACAGTATTTATGCCATTACAGGGTTTTTGTGCTAGTAAAAAACAAAAAAGTAATGACCATGCCCACCTTTGACGTCTTAATTCAAGTGACCGCCCCCCCCCCACCCTAAATTGGGTGGCCGGATCCGCCCCTGCAGTGAGCACACCTTTTCAAAAAGTGTTTGCTCGTTCGTTTGTCTTCTTTTTATTCTGTGAGAGTTTCGGGAGGGCCAGAATGGCAGTTGAAGGAAACGTCCGTCAAGTTGCGATGAAAAGTGAGCGATAAAAGCTACGATATAAAATTACTAGCAATACGAAATTTAAAAAAAAACATGTTTTTTTTTTTCAATACTCCGTTAGGAAGTCGTTGGAGAATTTAACCTTTTCTTCGCTGTTTCGTTCCCGTATAATGCATTTTTTCTTGCGGGTATCATTTTTATAAGCATGTTTGCGTGTTTAAAAAAAGTAAAAGTGGGCGTATTTGTGTTCATACGTTCTGACATACATCTGAAGCACATCACCATTTTGCTAAAAGCGGCACACGTGCGCAACAACTGGGCAGACAAGAACAAACAGATGAATAAACTTTTTCCCCACTTTGAATATTGAGATCACAGGATTCTACTACAGGTATAATTAATGCGTGGTACTTCATTATTATGTTGCTGTCAGTGTTTAATGGCGCTACGATGGCCAAAGAGCGTCAGGTAAAAGTAAAATGCACATGCACCGGTGTGATCAATTACAATGGCTGTTGCTGCGAAGGGGACTAAAATCATGTGCATTACATATTTGTAAAATAAATATTAATTTTAAAATTTACGACAATGACACTAAATACCTGCAATGAATGTCGGACTCATGCTTCTAAGGAGCGCATACTTTGAACGCAGATACAATAAATGGGTGCGTAAAAACGGCGATCATATAACAATGACCGGGCTAGATCACTCGGGGTGTTATATTGTCAACTTTCGCGTGATATGGTAGTGACGACGTCATTGGCAGTGGTGACACAGTAGATAAGAAGTGAAAACGAACGTGGCGTATCGAAACACGGTGTAGATCACAAGTCGGCAGTGTAGATCCACAGCGGATGAAGCAGAAGACGCCGCGTACGAGGTCATGTGTCTCTTACGTATTTCCACTTTCGTTTTATATCCCTTTATCCCACGCAAACAGAAGTTTTTTTAACAGGTCAATTAGAAGACGGTTATACGACGGACCCGTCCCTTAAACAACCCACCCCACCTTGCCGTAGTTCGGGGACCCACCACAGGTCCGCGGGAACGAACTCTGTCACCACGCCACCGGAGAATTGCGAGAGCGAAGACCAAGACAAAATCAGGAAAATAATGAAGGACGGTTAACGTGCACGACGAGCCTTTAAATATGCAAGAGTCACTCTTCGTGACCCCAGCAGGCAGCAAGTTTTACCGCCGTAGAGTTCCGCAGTGCAATCTGTCCAATTAGTATATAGGGTAGTACTATACTACGGCTTCTATGGTGACCGTTTAAATATACGCGCATAAAATGATGAGCGCATGTGCGTTTGACGATATTCAGGTAAGTGCCCACTTTAACGCGAAGGTATAAGAAAATTCCATAGCTTTTCTTTTCGACTATTACCTCCCATCGTTAGAGCTAGTTGCGTTCACTTAATTTTAATTAGAGCTTATGAAATAATCGACCTTTACACAGATAATAATAATAATAATAATAATAATAATCACATGCAGCTCTAAAGGGGTGAAAAGAAGGTCTCTGCTATCGGCGTTTACACGCATGTGCATAACCTGATTTCGCAGAGGCACAAGCGATAGAAAAACAAAAGCCACTTCATTATATCACAACGACTTATCGTGCAACTTTTTTTTTTCACGCAGGATTATATTACTAATCCTATCACCCTCTCTACTAACCTGCAAACACCCATCTTCTCTTACGCGCGCCTTACTCTTTTATTAATATTTTTTTCGCGGTGCGGTGCAGACCGAGAGGTCCCGATGGAGTAAGAAAACGCCTCCTCCACTTCAGAAGTTCGCAACAGTGGAGACAGTGAGCAGTCAAAACAAACGCAATCAGCGGTTTTCTAGGCCCTTCCCACAGGCCGCAGGCGTTCCCGACGAATCAATCCCTTGCGTCGAAAGCAATATTACGAGCAATAGTGCACGCATATATAAACAGGACAGCAGTGCCTCTTCGGACCGAGCAAAGCCCGCACTGCGCGTGCCGTTCCGAACTGTCAATTCCGCAGCGCTACGCGGAACCCGAAACTGAAAGTGGGAACTCACCAACGTCCATCCGGGCACAACACTCCGCGATAGACCTGGGAAGGGCCGTTAATAGAGCTCCAAAAGGCGTTAAAACACCGAGGTCATGGACCGCCGCTCGGCGCTTGGCGCTGACGTTTTCGGCGACCCACCATGCTCAACGAAAACATCCCGCACAACTGCAAAAACTCCGCGCGGAACGCCGCATAATGGCTGCTTGCGGCAGCTTCCGACAGAGGACACTACCATCATGTTCGCAAAGGTTTCAGCTGCGGACTAGAGAGGCCGCTGCCATCGACTTTTGTACACTTTTATTTGTCAGCAGTAGATGGCGACACCAACGTGCGTTGCTCAAAGTGCATTCTAATCTCGGAGGTCAATTAAAACGTCGTTGTGCATGAAGATAGTTATAGCGCGAGAACAAAACGACAATACAGAGACAAGAAAGACACTTCTAAGTTGTTGTGCAGTTTCGGAGGTCCTTTAGAGTTACGTTGTGCAGTGACTGTTTTCAACACACGAGAGCGGTACGTATTACACTACTTCGGGGGTAAAGCGTTTGCTTCGGTGCGGGCAAGTGTCTCACATTGCGTTTCATTCATCCACTGTGTATTGCCGCAGTTGAAGCCTCCTCCTCCAGTGCGGTACACGCGTGTAGCAAGAAAAAAATGATGGGCCCTGGTCAAGTCCCGATCCTTGTTCTGAGTAAGATAACGCGATCCATTTTCCACATTACAAGTACTCTCTGTTCGAGTGTCGCTTTCGCTACATACATGCGCTTCTCTTCTAGGCCAGAATACCAAGCGCGAGTCTGGCAGGAAAGTTCAGATCGAGAATGTTCGAGCCGCAAAGGTGAGTGAATGGCTACGGCGTGACAGTCGATATTTGTAGAACGTGGTTTGAATGAAACTGCACTATGATATTAAGAAATCTCGCGTGCTGCGGCGAGTTTTCGCGGGTTACTTCGTGGTTGAGGAATAACCGCACCTAAATGTGGCGTACGTGCGAGTGTTAGCCCGTTGCCGCGATCATGTGTCGGCGTCGCTAGGCTTACTTCGTTGGGCGACTCCTCCACAAAGGGGGGCGCCTAGCATGTGGCGTGCGAAAGGCTTGCTCAGTCTGAGCACTTTTATGAAAAGGAAATTAATGAGAAGTGAATGTAGTCTAGTGTACGTGGAAGCCTAGGTTAGCCGAACGTATTCACTAAATCTGGCAGTCTTATCGGTGTTTGTGGAAACGCTGAACACCATATAAGGAGATACTTCAACAAGTTCGAGGCGAAGAAGGCGGCCTATTTGAATCCGTATTTCTGAGACATTAGTTCATATTCAGATATGCACCAGTCACCCCCTTTTTCATGATTTTGAAAAATATGGTCGATGAAGGTTCACATACGAACAATAGAAACAAAGTAAAAAAGGCGTAGCGTAGGAAGCAAGGCAGTAGCAGTAAAGCACGGTGCATTGTTCGACTGCTGTGCGAGTTTCCGTATATGACGAGCCACTAGATATTTTGTTGTGCTGATTGCGGACGTGCTTGTGGCCGAGTGGGCTAAGGCGCCATCTTGGCGACCTGCAGGTCGCTGGTTCGAATCGCGGTGTGGATCATAGTTGCGGAGTTTTCTTCTGAGCTACTGTGAGTGCCCAGTGGTGATGGTGATGAAACCTCATGTGAACTCATTCGCGGTTTCCAACTCGAGGGTCGCGTGCAAACGACCCAGTGACGGCCCGAGGTGTCTGAATTACCACTGAGTACCTTTTTTTTTTTTTGTTCAAAGGACATGCAACCTTTTTCTAGTCATAAGTGCATATTATGGCAATATAAGTATATATATTTTTTTTTCCTTTTTTAGGCTGTTGCTGATGTTATACGCACTTGCTTGGGACCACGAGCAATGCTAAAAGTAAGCTATAACTTTTTTTTACTGTTAACTTCAATTTCAGCGAATTGCATTGAGATTGCGATTTTATCATTGGCTGTATTTAGTTGGTCATCAAAGGTACATTGCTGTGTATCTGCACTGTTTTGTGGGTTTTGAGTGTGGAAATCGCATATCGCACATTGCTCCCCTCCAGTACACATCTTGCACCTTTATCACTGAAACAGCCACACTGGAGCACCGACATGGTGGTACACGAACTGCTTTCTTCGTTATCCATACGTAGACGCCCAATAAATTTAGGGCAATGCCTATACTTCATTCCAAGACTTGTTATAACAAATTAAAATTCACTTTAATTTTGTATGCCACTTTGTCTCTTATATAGCAGTAGCACTACAGAGCGTTATTATTATGTCTTGAGGGAAAGTGGTGGGAATTTTGTAAAATATATAGTACCATATAATGGAACATTAGTGTTGTCTCAAATATGTGTGATGCTACAAAGATGGTAAGAGTTGAACCAAGCTATCTTGAACTTGGGTGAATAAAATTATACGTTGTGTGCATCATCATTGTAGCTACCATCTTTGAATACCACCTGGTTGAGACTCTGCTTGTACGTGGCTGCGGCGGCTGCATTTTCAATGGAGGTGAAAATGCTGTAAGCCAGCGTGTTGATTTGGGCGAATGTTAAGAACCCCATGTGGTAGAAATTTTTGGAGTCCTCCACTGCGGCGGCGGCGCTCATAATCATATGGTGGTTTTGGGGCGTTAAACCCCACATATCAATGAGGCACTGCGTGAACTCTTGCTTCCACGTGGAATGTGCAGAACAAGAAACTGCGACATCAGAATAGTGCCACTGCCCCCTCACTTTCTTTGGCGTTCACCCTTGGCGCTGCTGGCGAAGAGAAGAAAGCGGGGAAAGCACAAAATGATGCGGGAAGGAACCAGTGGGTGTTCTCCTCAGCACTGACGCTTTCTAATGAGATGAAAATTGGACCATCTTCTGCTAAAGGGAACCATGTGTAGATGCAAAGCAGCAGGTGCTAACGCTTACACTGGCGGTGACGTTAACGCTGGTGGTGACGTTAACGCTGGTGCTCATCAAGCGAAAGCTGAGTGAAGACGCCCTTGACTGAATCCCGAATGTGCGATCCAGTGCCTACCTATATTGGGTGCGAGGCCCACCTCTGGAAGAGCGAGCGCTGTAATCGCATTGACGTGCAGGGTTGAATCACATGGTCTCTCCTCATTCTGGCAAAAGAAAGCTGGCGATTAGATGCATTCTTTTCAACTGCAAATTGGCAGTGTTTTCACTTTGAACAGAATTGTTTTGCTCTCACTCTACACAATCCGGAAAGCTGCATTATATTGGTGACGAGCCACAGCGCGTTACGTACGCAATGCCACTGTCACGGTCGCCGGCAGTGCCAACGTCACCGCTCTCTTTCTATGTTGTTGTGGTTAACTTAAAGCCCTTGGGGTGTAAACGAGCCTGACCACGATTGTTCACATAAAAGCAGAACGTTACAGTTACCACATAGGAGCCTCGTTCACTAGAAAAAATGAATGTGCGAACAATCCGATTATGTATATTTTAAAATGTGACGAACATGCATACATGTAAGGAAATTGCTGTCATTACGTTTAATAATGTGCGCCGCCGTCCGAATTATCAGAGAGTCAAGATAAAGTCCGGAAGTTTAGTTCATTCTCTTAACTTTTGTTAATTTAACCCCATTCCAGTCTATTTCGTGGCTAGTTGCTTCTGCGTGCTTGGCCAGCGCGTACGACGAAACATTCTTTTTTACATCTTACATGTGTCGCTCCAGTCTGCTAAAGCTACTTTTCTTGTCATGGTAACTTCTACCGCAATCTGTGCCACCTCCCTCTCTCCTCCTAGGATGTCTGTCCCCTTGTGTGTGCCCGACCACATGGGTTTCCGTCTGCCAGTGGCGTAGCCAGTTAGTGGCACACCAAGCCCGAGCCCCCACCTCCGAAATTTTTTCCCATGGCATATAGTGCACAAAATAAGTTAATCACATCTTTCAGCCCGGGTGTGCCCCTTCCGGAAGAAGTTTCTGCTTACGCCCCTGCTGTCCGCGACTTCAGCTCAGATGGTTCCTTGATTATATGTCTGTAGAATGGGCCCACAGCCACTGTCACTTCTTCTCAATGTTGTTTTGATCTACAGGCGAAAACGTGGTCAGCTTCAAATACTGATTCATCTTTATCTTATAATAGCTGCCATGAATTATCTCACAGATATAATCAAACTGTTAAAGAACTGCACACTGGCATTTTTACTGAAACATGAAATTGCTGTTTAGATCACGGTACGCAAGACTGACCTCACAGCATGCTCATTCAAGGGCACAAGATAACGGCTGGCGTGCACTGCATTTGTTATGGTAATTGAACCCGGTCGGTATTGCATTTTTTTATCACGATTTACTTGTTTTGTAGCTGTGGAACTGAGCAGATTATTCAATAGACCTCTACCGGGGTACGTCACAGCGTGAAGTCATCTCAAAGTGGCAACATTAGCTATGGCATGTGTCAGAGAACATCTAGGTGTGTGATAATGTGCGCGATGAAATGTTCGCCACGCTGGCTGCTGTTTATCTACGAGAAGTGAACACGCGGCGGCCTGTGCGAGGAACAGCGGCATCTTCTTCGAAAATGTGCAGTGTTGACTGTGGCGTGTAGTGTGCGTTGAAAGGCATCGACAATATTGGTACATCTTTACGGACGTTGAAAATGGGAATATTGTGCGTAATGTGTGCAGTGTGAATAATGCGATGCGTCCTGTTTGCGAAAACACTGATGATTTGATTGATTTGTGGGGTTTAACGTCCCAAAACCACTATTTGATTATGAGAGACACCGTAATGGAGGGCTCCGGAAATTTCGACCACCTGGGTTTAACGTGCACCCAAATCTGAGTACACGGGCCTACAACATTTCCGCCTCCATCGGAAATGGCGAAAACACTGGTATTCGTTGTGGGCCGGTTTCAGTAACCGATTGTCGATGGGAATTGTAGTCAAGGTAAAAATACATTCGATGCGATCATCTGTGAGTGGGTACATCTCAGCATATGCGCGGCGTGCAGAAAAATAAAAGTGCATGATCTCCTGGTGATATTACGACTACGGATGAGTAGCGTTGCCGATCTGCATATATGCTCCCCCACGGCTATAAGTCAAAATATCGGATACCTGATACTTGTCAATGGAAACAGCGGAGATTTTGGTTTCTTATCTACTTTGTACTTTTATGGCTCGATCCTTATGAAGTGACAATGCACGTTAGAAGTTCGTGTATCAGGCCTATAGGAACGATAGGTACGAAAACATGTTATATGTGTCAAATGCAGTAAGGTAACTGTGCCAGATAATATTATATATTATTAAGATGTCGGTTTTACATCACATGAATTTTCACTGGGTTATTGAAAAACGCCGCAGCAAAACTTCGCTTTGATTTTCCCGAGGATATGTTAACTTCAGCCTAACCCACGGCAAGAATTGTTTTTTTTTTTTTTTTCATTCATCTCTGAAAAGACTTTTGGGCAATAAGTGAGAATCTTATCTGTGACGTCGCGCACAGCAGCTCAAAACCATGCTGCCGCCGATTCTGTGCCTCGTTTAAAACTGCATTGCACATGCCACGATGGAAATTGAGTAAGTTTACATTCATGCCATGCAAATATTTCTCAAAGTGCTAGTAATCGTGTACATTCAAAACGTTCGCTTTCGAAAAAGATCAGATTTTGTTATGGCTGCCATCTACGTGGGTGAAGCCCACTGCATGCAAGGCGCGTCTCTCAAGGCGCGTCTTTAAACAAAGTTTCTCCATCCATCCAACTACGACGAGCAAATTCCCACACTATGAGCAGTGACCCTTCCGCGACTTCCTTCTTTCAAAAAGCTGTGACTTTAGAACATAGCAATGTAGAAATGTCTGTCCAAAGAATGCAGACACGCAGCTCTGCTATGCATAAAGATGCCATCGGAGGAACTTTCTTGCCAACCAACACCTGCTCCGAGAGAGGGTATGGTGGGCGGGGTGCCCGCAGTGACGTCACACAGTTTACAAACAGGGAGAGGTCTATTTTCTCTCATGTGTGGCTCGATGGTGATCGAATGCGTGTATAATGTGACAATCATACAAACTTTTCACCATAAATATTAGAATTATGCCGCAGAGAAGAAACTTTTTCCTCGTGGGAAATTTTACCTAGTTGCAACTCTCAATGAGGCACACGCGTGCATCGTGTGACTCTCGCGTTTGCCTACAATCGTAGCACAAAGGTTGCTGCTGTAAGAATGCTGTGTTGCTTATCACATAGCAGGGCATCTGCTTGCACTGTGAATGTAAGGCTATATGTACTAAGCAAAAATGCAAATTTGCGCATGGTTGTTGTGTCAACTGTGGCCTGTCGTTATATGCAAACCTACAATGAATGAAATAGCATGGTTGTGCTCATTTCTTTTAGCAAAAATTAGTCTATTTGCCGCAAGCACGCGTTAATACCCATTTGATGCTTCAATTCAGCACCGAATGAGTCGCCACCTTTTACAAAAGCAGCGCACTTGGCCCCCGTGGTTTTCATATAGGTAGCCATAGCAGACAACGCTGGCAGTCGGGCATCATGAGAAGCGCAAAACTCTTTCGGAGCTCGCACGTACAGTCGGTTAAGAAGCTGCAGCCGTATCTTTAGGATTTTGTTGAGTGACGTAAAACAAGTATAATAAAAAAAAATTGGACGCAAAAGCAGCTGAGGGCTGGCGAAGCAATCCAACCAAATACATCACAGGGATGCGTCCGCACGGTGGTGCCATGGTATGTCCACGCGCCCAATACGGGGTGGCCAGCGAATAGTTGTGTAGCATGAGCAGTCAGTTTTGTTACTACTCGAGAGAGGGAAAGAGGAGCAGCAGCTTCGCGGGTCTCTTACTGGGACGGCACAAGACGCGAGCATGCACAGTGAAGGTGTACGGAGGGACAGCATTACACAGGCTAGTCAAAAAACTGCTTTGCATGTAAAAGTCCCGGTGGCCATTATCTTTCAGTACCCAGCACATAGCACAGAGAAAAATGTGTATTGAACTTTTTTTCTACATGTCAATTTGGTTCTATGGTTAGATAGAACAAAAATAACCAAAACACTTCATACATCAAACTTCAGTTGTCTTTGTCATATGAATGAGGATTTTTTAAAGTTCATTTTAGGAGGATGTTGCACGAAGCGAGTAGACACTATTGTGTGCTTTATATCATGATTCCTCATCGCTGCGTACAGCTCATCAGGCGTAGTCGCCATATGCTTCGCTGCAACCATTACTCCTTCTGTTGCAGGAATGCTAAAGGCTAATATTAAGTCAATGTGGGTTGTTGAACTAGCATGTCAGAAACTTCACAGTGTTTGGCTCGTGCTTTACTTTAAGGAAGCCGTGTTTTAGTGGTCTGCATACTGTTTGTGCAATTTACACTGCCCATCTCTGGGCAGTTTAAGTTGAGTATGGTCTTCTGGGGTAGTCGTGCCGGCCCTATGCACAATTTAGTGGATATTCGCATGGTGGACAAATTCCGGGGGAAAGTAGGGACTGCGGATCAGATGATAGCGACAATGGCACGGATTAGTGAGTCAATAACATTGACGTTTCAGACAATGTCAAGCATTGGGCTTTTATTCTGAGATTGCTATTTGCAATTAGTATCCTTTTAAAACAATGGCTACCACAAAATAAAAGAACATGCTGTTCTCTGTGAAGTTGTAAATGATGAAAATATTGCATGTAGAGAAAAGTTTGAGATCACTGCTGCCTCCAGAATCCCAAGTAGTGCGCAGAGTTTATGATTGAAGAACAAAGCTGAAATTATGGTCAGTGTGAAATAGAGGCTTCAAGCACCCGACAAGTAGGCCCGAAGGTGAATAAAGGTGTTGAGCTGTTGTTTGCATCTATAATGTATGCTCTCATATACGACTTGCTCCTGGATATGACTCGCACCAAGTACAAACTGCAAAACAAAAACGTAAAATTGTTTTTAAAAGTCGTGTTGCTGTGAAGCTGACTTCCTTGCATTATTGTGAAACAGTGCCACGAAGCCAAGTCGTGCACTGAAATTTGCAGAGAAAAATCATAAATTCTTTAGATGTTTTATATCAAACTAGACACCTTTTTGTATGTGTGCAAGTTCATTATGAAATCACTTACAGTAATTAAAGATGCAACATAGTCTGATAGCTTTTGACCTAGTGAATATAGCTATGTATACATGGAAAAGGTCCCCATCCCTATTCCCCAGAACACTGCAAGCTCAGTGCTTGCTGTTATATAGAAAAGCGCGTGGCGCCAACTGTTGCAAATGCGGTGAAGCAACACCCTCAACTGCTACGCGAGCAGGCGCTCCGTAAATGGAACTCGAAATTTCACAACCCTAGTTTGACTGTTAGCACGTTTCGCGCTGTCCCATTGCTGGAATTTTATGCTGATTTCGTGTGAAACGTCGAGACCTTTTCTCGGCAGTCAGGAATGTCTGCAGCACGTGCATTGCAGACTGCGGAAGCAACTTCATCAGGTACGTATTATACGACTGAAAGAAACACTAACAGCAAACTGCGGCGTGTGTTGGCTGTGACAAGGCAGAATTTGTGCTGTAAGCCGGCATCAACGTAGCGCTAGAATCTGGTTCCAACTTCCGCTTGTGCACCGCATGTGTTCATCAAATAATTGCGAGTCCTGTTAGGCACTCCGAACACACACGCGGTGGAAAAGTGCCAGCCAGCACAAGCTTTTAAAATGCTACGGTGACGCCGGCAGAAAGCGCATGTAGATTCGCCTAGTGACAGTCGAGGCATGTCGAAGTTCGACGAAAGCCATGATTTCCGCGCCGTGCACTTCTCTTTTCATTGTGATAGTAGGCCGTTACGGTTGTACTAAACATGCACGGTGCGTGCATCTACGCGTGAGTCGTAATACGTATATCATATTTAGATATGTGGCCTGCGAAAGAGTACGGCAATAGTTTTGTGCCACATACTACAGGCATACTGTACACAAATCGCTGCTGTAAAGTGGCACAGCTGGAGTCGCGCTTGAATAAATGCAATAAGTATACTTACTTGTGCACTTTACTGGGCTCGTAGTTTTTCGGCCAATTGCAATTATATCCTAAGGCGGCGGAACTCAGCGTTTTTCGTTGTGGACGGAAATCTGTGCAATCGCAAAACACTGCACCGGCAAGATTCCCGCGATGCACTGTGAACTTCGCAGGCAGTGCTCAGCAATCTCTTCCTCTTGCGCTGGTTGTTGCATCAGATGACAGCGCGGTGGTAGCCAGATGACATTTTTTAAGTAGGCGCAGCGTAAACAGGCGCTTTTTCACTTTTTAAACTCTCAAAGGCACTGCATGCCATGCTAACGAGGTGTGCCTTGGCAGTTCCAAACAAATTACGGCATCTCTGGTAGCGAGAGTATACCACAAAAGGTGCCTGAGTGCGAGATGGGCGTACTCTTGTCTATACAAAGTAGCATGCCAGCAATATTGGCGACTCCAGCAATTCATGCGGCACCTAGCGGCAGTATAGAGTAGCTGCGTATGAGGTCCAAACAGTCTAAGCGCCAATCATATATGGTAGGAGTACTGTACGATGATGCCGCTCGTGAAGAAAAATGAACGGCCAAGCAGACTTCTTCCCAGGTGAGGCACAAATGTCAACTTGTTAACTCGAACCTATTAAATGACCATTGTATACAGTTACGTGTCACTGCGGCGCCCGAAGTATGTAAACGAATTTCGCAGAGACGCTATGTGCCATGTGCATTACACACACAACGTGACCACTTCAAGAACGCCGCTCGCGCTTGCGGGACCACTGGTGCCGACTAAAATAAGACGCTCTGCATCAACAACCAGATCCCCTTCTACAAAGCACCGTGAACTGCCATCACACTGCAGGAAACTAATTATTTTTGTTAGTCACAGTGGACACGGTGACCTCTGTGAATCCGCCATGCTGCCACTCCGCAGCACCCTCTCATGTTCATTTGAGTTGCGAATATAGACACTGGTAAAAATCTGCTTTTCTAATAAACAATCTCTCACTTTCTCTCTGTATATCTTAAGAAGCACATTGAAACTATCTGTAAATGAGAAATTCAAATGGAACTGTACATGTGAACCATCAGCCTATTCTTATTGCATTAGTTGAAAATGCCAACATGCTGTGAAGCTGGTGCTTATGGCCACAGCCGCTCATTTCGCTATTGTCTAACCACATTATAGAGTGGGCTGCGATACAGTAGCACCCTAAGTGCAGTTGTATAGTTTTAAGTCAAGTTCCACGGTCGTTTTAAATGCTGGAAAAAAAGTCACTATGCACCATGTAGGGGGAAACTAGAAATTGGATTGCTTATTTTAGAATGCTCTTCTCAATCTAATAAGATGCGCTTGGCTGTTCAGTAAACAATAAACACTTTGCATCATTTGTTTTTGCTTGACTCATCGAGTACAATATAACGGATACTGTAACAATGGCCACATGATGGCAAATTATGGTTTGTTTCACCTAGTTGTAGTGAACAACTTTGAATCCGTTGTTCTTGCTATGTGTAAAACATGTTATGGTTACGCACGTGCATGCAGGTCTACGCTGTGCTAAAACCCTCATTTACAATCAAGTAGATGTGTTCAATAGTCACTATCAACTTGAGAAACCGCCCACGTTACATACAGTACATGCTGCAAAAAATCTGCTTTTGTGTTCCCTGCGCTTGCTCCTTTCCGTGCTGTTCATTTGCATTAGCACATCTGTTTAAAACCTGTTCAGCTATTAAGTTTTTCCCAGTCTTACGGGCATTCTTGTAGTGCTTTTAAAAATGCGTCTCAGTGACTCGTCCTTTCATCGGTAACTCTACAGAAGCTTGATGCACAATTTTACTGAGTAAAATGGGCTGGCTGGAATTGAATCAACAAATTGTCATTGTGGTGTTAGGAAAGTAATTGATAGCATACGATAATGAACTAAGTTCCTTGACATTTTAAGCAAGGTGTTTGCACTTGAGTGCTCATTTTAGATCATGCGTAGAAAATGTCAGTTTCCAAGGGAGCCTTCGTGATTTGTACAGTCACCTCAAACATTTTCTGCGTGTTGATTGATATGTGGGGTTTAACGTCCCAAAACCACCATATGATTGAGAGACGCCGTAGTGAAGGGCTCCGGAATTTTGACCACCTGGGATTCTTTTAATGTGCACCCAAATCTGAGCACACAGGCCTACAACATTTCCGCCTTCATCGGAAATGCAGCCGGGATTCGATCCCGCGACCTGCGGATTAGCAGCAGTTTTCTGCGTGTTTACAACAAATGAAAAGAGGTGCTGAGAGCAGTTACCTGCACAAGTATTATATCTGCAAATTGATTTGCTTAGTTGTACCATCTGCGTCAGTTTCTAGTTGCAGCCAGCCTAGATGCTGTCTGGCCACCAACGTCAAATGGGGGGAACACTTGCAGTTTGGCTATCACAAGTATATTCCATCTAGCTTAATATTTTTTTATCGTATGCATGTAAGGAATGTGTATCTCTGACCTTCTTGACACTGTTAGTCGACTTTTCTATCATTGACTATAGAGCCTTTCAATTAGTTTGACAGTGGAGACAATATTCGGCCATTTTTCTATGTATACCATTATCTTCCTTAGTCAGGCTCACTTACGGTTACTACTCCTACTGCTAACTGCTCTGCACAACAGGCAATAGAAAAGTGAATAGAAATGCAGGAAGAATCCCGCCTGAAATAAAATGCCAGATGTCTGTAAAAAAGATAATTGCTTGGAGTACAGGTTATACGTAGCTTAAAATAATAATGACCTTGCCTTTGCGAGTAGCCGTAATGTACACAAGTGTGCATTGACCTGTGCTGTCCCTTTTTTTTGTTAGAGATTTGCTTGCATTCTTTCACTGTCTGCATCCAGTGCAGGAAAGCCCACTCCACTCGAACTGCCTCAACTGTGAGAAATTGCCAGGTGGTCTGTCACCTCTAGTCTTGCTTGCCTTTTCTAAGTGCAGTTGTAACACTCAGGCGACAGTCCAGAAGGACTACCTAAAAATAGTGTCCACGACTTGGTCCCTTTTGCTGCCTTTCTTTAAAAGAAGGCGCAAGAGTTTTTGTGGTTTTTAGCCGGTGTCCTTCATCGCAGTTTTTGGAATGCTTTGCACTGCTTACTGCTGCTCAGCCAACTTCTATATTTTATCTCCGGCGCTCTGTCTTCGTTCGGTATTTTGAAATGCAAGAACTTGATAAGGGTATCCTATTCATAAGACACTAAATAACTTTCGACATCGTAATTCAGCTAAGAGTCTAGGCTTGTGTAAATGTACCGCCTTGCTTTCATTGTCTGTATTCTCGTGACGAGATGCAAGTTCCGGAGCATGCAAGCGTACTCCAAAGCTTCAGATTAACGAGAAGCACACCATATAGACTGTGTATGCATGTGCGCCGACGCACTAGGAAGTATGGCACGCTGCTGGTGGCGATACTCCGGCGCTGTGCGCGCACCGGGGGGGGGGGGGGGGGGGGGGTTGCGTTCTGCCTTTTGCGCGATGCAAATCCCGAGCAGAACTCGGTGCAGCAGCTTTCCACGTCTCCAAGGCCGCGTCGCTTTTTTTTTCCGCGTCGTCTCGGTGCGATTGTGTATCCGGACAGCAGCGCAGGTGGTGGCCGATTCCTTTCATTTATTCGCGGCTGGAATTGGACGACCGGTCAAAGCCGCGGTGGCGCTCGCAGTCGTACTGTACTTAAGTGGGCCGGCCGCGCTAGTCGGAAGCGTGGAGAAGCGCTTTTCTTGTTTTTTTTTTTCCCCGATGAGAAGAAGGTTGTCGGTAAGATCGCGCGCTTGCATTCGTAACAAAAACCGAATACGTCGCACGTGGTGACAGTTGAAATGACCATTGTCTTCGCTTGCGCGCTCGCTCGAATGCAACCGTCGCGTTTGTAGTGCGGCCTCCAGAAGAAGAAAAAAACATCTAGTGGCTTTTCCGCTGTCGTTTGGAGTCGCAAAAACAAAAGCGCCTATAACTGCGCTTCCGCGGTGTATGCATGGTTGTTTTGCGACGTTGAACGCGCTTTGTTTTTTGATGCGTTGGGCGGTTTGTAGGCGAAACGGAGAACAGGCGAGACACATTAAATAAATATTTGCGTGAAGAGAGCCATCACGTATCGATAGCCCACGTGGACGCCCGGTACTCGATCGATTCATCGTTGGTCGCGCCTGTTGAGCCGAAACTTGGTTGCATACGCGAGAGGTCCGCGTGGTACCGACGTGTCGCGCGGTTTTGTTTACCTCGCCGGGACCACGGTGGTTCGATTTAACGTCGTGCACGAACGAAGCCCGGGCTGTTGATGACGGTCCCGCCTCCCACCCCCTGGGACTGACGAAAACCTCGGGCGAGACGGCGCGCTATCGCGATGAAGAGGGTGCGAGGACGGACCACAGCCCTCGCTCGCTAAATCGGGAACGTCTCGCCAGGCCCACGTTTTCGTCACCGTCGTCGTCGTGTGTGTGTGCCGTCGAAAAAACTGCAGCTGTTTGTAGCAGCAATAACGAGCAGCCTCGTCTACGTGCAAGCGGCGTCCCGACGTACGCTAGGACCAACGGCGTGCTGCCGTTATGCGTACGAAAAAAAAAAAAAAGCTCTCACGTCGCTTTTCACCGATTGCACCCAACTTCGAGCGTTTGTTACGACGTTGCTCCGCGCCTCTTCAACCGCGCGTCGTGTGGTTTCCAAAACCAGGCTGACTGTTTACTACTATCGCGGTGCATGACGGGAGCCACATGAAGGAGCAGCTGGGGCACGCGGTGGAAACGCGCTAACCACGGCTCTGCTTTCTTCGCTTTTCTCTCCGGTTGCGTTGGCCAGAAGGAAAGTTGCATGCTCTACTCACTACTGTTTTCCCGTCCTACGCTCCGTCGTCGTCCTTCCCGTCGGCGGCAACAGATCATCGCGACGTCTGCTACGTTGATGACGTTGTCATGGCTACCGATGGCTCACTCAACAGGTTCACCCGCAACAGGCGCGTGCCACTGTTTTCCAAATGCGCGCGCGCGTCGGTGTCTCGTTCACTTTGGAGAGCGTCTGCGCGCGTGTCTAGTGCACCTGTATCACTTTGCGTCAGGCTCGGCCGGCGAGCGACCCACATTGGGACGCGGACGATAGAGGCGCGCTGGTCGCTTCTGCTGCCTTGCCTTGCTGCTCCCGACGGTGGAGATAGCGGCCCCCACCATGGATACCTGTTCGTGCGCAAGTAGGCATTTCGTATACTTTGCATCAGGCTGGCCCCTGTCAGTATTTGAAAGTCATCATAATGTCATTAGCATTGCTTAGTTACGGCAAGACCAGATATCTCTGATGGGCCCGACAAACACATTAAAACTGCAAATGAATGTCTGGCATTGATTTACAGCGATCGGTAGAAATGGCTCGGATATTTGGATATTTTTAAGACACCCAAGTGCTAGCAATAGCTTGGGGATTATGGGTGTGTTACGTGTACTTTCACATTTTCTAGAGATATTGGTAGCAATATGTAGGCACTTAGGCAAATTGTGCTGGGAAATGTTGCTTACTTAGCAGACACGATGACATGTCTAACTTGGCACGCACTTGGAATGTGTGCGCTGAAAATGGGTCACACCTTGAAGTAAAGGTAAAGGAATTCCGATAGGCAACAAATTGTTTGGTTGGTGAGGTATGCAGTAAGTCTATACACCAACCAACCTCTTTGCGGTGCACTTACCAATTATGTTTTCATGCTGTCATATTAGCAGTGACACTACATCAGTTAAAAATCATGATAGACTGAAACATATCACATTTACGATTTATACATTGCTCCCAAGTAAAAGAGTAATGAAACGGGCTGAACATTACTGGTGGCATTGTTGTCCATCCTGCAATCCTATTGTCTTTTGTTATTGTCGTTACTGCTGCTGCTGTTGTCAATGTTTATCAGAGTGTCAATATTGTGGTCTCTTTTGTGCTTTCTTCCATTCTACTTCTAGATGCTTATGAATCCCATCGGAGGCATCATCATGACGAATGATGGAAATGCGATTCTGCGAGAGGCAAGTGCCCTATATTATTTCTCTTTATTTCATTAATCATGTGGGCTGCCATTGTATATGTCATGAATGCATCTAAGCAGTTTGCAGATATTAATTAGCAATAACTCTTCCGCAGATCACAGTTCAGCATCCAGCTGCCAAGTCCATGATTGAGATCAGCCGCACTCAGGATGAGGAAGTTGGGGATGGCACCACATCTGTCATCATACTTGGTGAGGCAAAGAACTCATGCTCTTTGCATTAGAGAGAACGGCAGCACTAGAGCATGTTTGGGTAGCAGTAGTTCTAATTACAGAAGTGCCTGAGTGCATTACTAATGAAACCTAGAGACAGTGATTGTAAAGAAGGTAAAGGGGGCATTACTTGTATGTCTTATCTCTAGTATACTAATTATGACTAATTGAAATGGATGGAGAATCAGCTTGCCAAAGTTTGGAACTGAATCGACGCTTGATGGGCCATACTCGTGTTTAGCACGATATTGTGATAATGCAATGTTTCTTAGTGTACCCCAACAATTCTACAACAGTTCCCCAAAGCTCTGCAACAGTGAGCTGCCTACTTTTTTCAAAGCAGTGTGCACTTGAACACAGTCTCACACAAAGAGGTAGCAGCACTCTGCAACCCAGCGTGTTCAGGTTGTCACCTATTGAAAGCGTGCAAAGTTGCATGGCACCGAACCCGTGCCTGAGCAGATAGTGGACGATACTTTTCGTGTAAAAGTTGTTGGTGATGAGTCCTACTCGCATTTGTTTGTGACTGCCACCTCGCCTTCATTTTATCCTGGTGCTTACGTGCAAAATCATCACGGTAATTTCACAGAAGTCGGAATCGATTGATCTATGCACTTTTCGAAAAAACTAATAACCTATTGTGGTACACAGTTGCATCGGTCAAGTTCAGGGGCGCAGTAAACTTTTATGGCACAAACTGTTATCACGGCACACAGGATACACACTATGGTAGGTACAGGATGAACCACCGCAGCTTAGGTGCTATCTTTCATATGTTTCTAGACAATTATTTTGGCAGGGTCGAGAACTACGCCAGCAGGCATTGCAACATACCAAATTTCGCACAATGAAATTGTTTTTCATAGCTACAAAAACAAGTATTTTGGAATAAATAAAAATGTGAGAAGTGTGTTAATATTTAGATGCCAGCTTGTAAACAGTGCAATAGAAAACAATATACATGCAATATTCAAAACAAAAAAAAAATTCTGAATGTAAATTTTGAATGTAAGCAACCCAGAAACAGTACAAAAAGAATACATGTTGTACAAAATTGTTTTATTCTCGTAGACAAACATCAGAACCGAGGTGCTGCTTCATTGCTGGGGCCATGCTGTGAAGTAGTGCTTCTTGGTTTTTCATGAAACACTAGTGAACTCTTATACTTTTCTCCCTTCTTCTTCTTCTTATTCTTCTTCTTTTTTAATTTTCTCCGTTGAGAGCTTGCAGGTGTTCTAGTATAGATGGGTGCTGCAGGTGTTCTAGTATAGATGGGTGCTGTGATATGAATAATCCCGCTATAAATGATGTCCAATGAGCTTCGCTATTTCATCTAGCATCACCTCTTTCCACGAGTCTCACTCCGCTTAGGTTGGTGTTTTAATATATGCATCCAAACATATTTCTCTCCATTCTTGCACATCTTATATTAAAAAAATACTATATTGTGCACAGTTCTTGAACGGGTCATACTGCTCCGTAGCAAGGGACAAGATGCGCTCCAGTGGCCTTCATGTCATAAGAAGCTCTGCATCGTCTCACCGGCGAAATTTTGATTTCAGTGCTTTAAAAGTAACATATTGCTGCTCGAAAGAATTGCTCCAAATTCTATTTCGGCAATTTCACCTTTGTATATCGCAGTCCCATGATGTAATTACATTCACATTGTTCACTATGTTGATTTACAGCTGGCGAACTTCTCAGTGCTGCGCTGCCATTTTTGGATCAGAACATGCACCCAACAGTCATCATCAGTGCGTATCGCCAGGCACTTGAGGACATCATCACCATTCTGAAAGAGAAAGTCAGGTTGGTGGAAACTTGAGATGCCTCTCATGCTTTCATGGCAACCTGGATGGACACTTACACTTGCCTCTTCCTCACTTTTCAGCACTCCAGTTGATGTCAACAACCCACAACAGATGACTGAGATCATCAAGAGCTGCATTGGAACAAAGTTCATCAACAAATGGTATGCTGTTACACCATCTCACTGATAATCACATTCGAAGAAGAGGGAGATACATCAAAAATTATTTGCATAAATTCAAATGAACATGTGAAGAAGCTCTGGCTGGTCATGATTCAGGCATTTGTGTCATTCATAGCAAATTGTAGAATTGAGGCATAATTATTGTTACTGTTCTAATTTTATTTCTTCATACAATAATGAAATAAGGTAAGGGCACACAGGCCTACAACTACACGTTCCAAAATGCATAGTCATGCATAAGAAGTGATCCATGAACTCCGTTCGTTGCCTAGAGAATCTTTCGTTTCTGTGCTCCATGGGTTTAACTCATGACACACGTGACAGGCTGTTAAGGCAGTGGCTCTGAAATGAGTATAATGTTCTGTTTATCTCTAATGTGAAAGTTGCACATGAAAGCTTCACTTGCATCCACTGCAATTATATTTGCATAATTCTTTCATGAAAAAAAATTTTTTTTTTTCATCATCATTTCACCTCCAACAGTTTTTCGTCGGGGTCAGGAAACTCTGACAGTTTATAGTCGAGGCTCCTGATAACAGGAGAACCAGGCATTAAAGCGCAATACGCAGCCTGGAATTTACTATTCTCGCTCCCTCTTCTCTACGAGTGATGCCACCATGTACCTAAATCACTGCGCCATATGACCAAGTATGCGGCTGTAGGCAGACCTCTGCATGGCGGGCGACATAGTTACCATGGCTCCCAAGCAATGCTGTCTCGTATCTGTGTGTGTGCTCACGATCAGACTGAAAGTAGGCTGCACATTCGGGGGGGGGGGGGGGGGACAAATTTTTTTAAGTGCTCAAGGTCATTATGCATGCTGTTGAAGGGACGCATATTCTTGTCCCATTGTTATCCCTTGCCCTGCGTAGCTTTCAGCGTGCTTGCTGGTACGAAAAGAGAAGAGGAAAAAAGGCGCTTACATTGTGCGTCAAATCTCTGTAAATTCGTCATACTTGATGGATTGTAAAAATTATTGCGGCTGTCAATTCGTGATGTAATAAACTCTTTTTATTCTATTAGATGATTACTTGGAAAAGTGTTGCCAGGCCTCTTTAAGAATGAATGAATAAATTATATTTAAAGTTCGGCAGTTTTCACCGGGCGAAATGGGGGAAAAGGGGATTAACCCTTGTCCCTTCTCACCCTTCGTCGATTATGATGGCGGTTCTTTGGACCCAGGCGGCATCCTGAGCTTGCCGAATAGCCCAAAGCTGAAACGGCCCCTTTAAGGGGAGATGCTACTCGAAAAATGATTTTCTTTAATAAGAGTCTGAATTTAACACAAATTGGCATGCTAATAGTTTTTTTCTCCTCTTTTCAAATATGTCATTTATTTTCATGTAGATTGCTTGGTTTTCTTTCTGCAGGTCAGATACTGCAAAATTATGGCCATTGTTATGCAACAATTCTGACCTATAAAAATTTGAGATAAAGCATGCAGATATAGCTGACTATGATCCTTTGGAACTGTAGAGTGCAAAAAACTATATAAATTTTGTGTGTGAAAAGGTGAAATACAATAATAAAATTGAAGCAGCACTGACAATCTGAATAGATACTTGCACTCTATGGGCCTTCATCATGCTATGTGCAAAATTTCATAGAGGTATGACAATTCTAAGTATACGAACTAGCGTGTATAAGAAGCACAGATCACTCAAAACTGCAAAAGGAGAAAAACGCATTTGAAAGTTTGAAACCTTTTTTTTTTTTTTTATCACAGAGTTGTTATAAATGCATAATCTTTGGTCATAATGTTCAACAGAACTTTGAAAAGCACTGCAAGTTACTAGAACTGTCCTGCAGCATAGGTTGTGCCCTCACGGTCCTTGCGAGCACTCTCTTCTAGCCGTGCCCTTTTCACTCCACGACGACGGTGGGCCCTTGCTTCTGCTGTCAGACGCTCGGACATTCTCTTGATGCGCCTCGCATCGCGGGAATCACTGAAAGTAACTAGATCTCTAGATGGCAGTATGTTGAGCTCTTCCAGGATGTGCTCGAAAGTAGCATGACCCTTGTTGAACCACAGGATTGCCATAGCTGCGGCAGTCTTGACAACCGTTCGGGAGACAAACTTAGTCTTGGGGCAAAGTAGCCAAATTTTGCTGTTCAGGGATTCCGATGCGTTCTGGGTTTTCCCTTTGATGCATCGAGCAAGGAGCTTCTCATCCGTTAGCCGCTTATAAATGGGCAAAACAGCCAATCCCTGTGCTTTTTTTTGTCAGGAGAGGTGTGTGGCGTGGTGCAGGTTCACCAAGTGCTTCAGCGCGTTGATGTTTGCACCACGACTCTGTTCCTGCAGGGCAAAACTTGTGGCTGCCAGCATTGTCAGTAGAGCATGAGTGGAAGTACGAAGCCCATACTGCAGTGTACATATCCCGTACACTCCCCCTGTTGCTTGTTATGGCAATCTGATAGTATGTTTGGAGCTTCTGAATGGCTGGCTCTTTCGTTTTCTGCCCTCGTGGTAATGGCACATGCAGCTTCCGTAGCGCGGTCCCAAGTCTCTTGGCCACATGATTAGTGCAGTCTTCTTTTTCTATATTGACAGCACCATAGACTTTTGACTCTGCAACTGCACTATATGCTTTGCTGTCACCGTCACTCAAGAATGTCATGAAATGCAGTGGGGTGTCATAAGTCAATGTTCTCTGTCAAATGCGCATTGCAGCCTCCGTTTCCATGGCATGGGAGGAACAGTCTGCATTTTTTTCACAGACTGGGCCATGGAATGCCTGCCACACTTCCTCGTCTGGGCCCATATCCTTGTGCCTACTGCATGTCGGGCAGTAATTTGATATGACCTCGAAGTCTAAGCAGAGGCCAGTATCTAAGGAGATAACTGCACCAATCCCGTTGTGGCTTTTGTGGCCCCTCTTCTGCCAAGTGCCGTCGAACATAACAGCCACATCAGTTTCGCCTGCTACTTCTTTCGTCAACTCTCTGGATCGGCGCAAGTTTTCACTCGGAGCTGCCATGGCAGCGGTGTGCACCTTCTTTGCTATCGAAAAAAATCCTCGGTGGTGCATTGGCTTTGGGAGTCCAACAATGGAGCAAAAATCTCGACAATTGCTCATGCCCAATGCCGACAGCGCGTGCAGCCGCCACCGCCTTCACATTTACAGCGAAACTATCTCGGGAGCTCCCACTGTCGTACCGTTGGCTCACTCAGCTGCTGCCGTCCGCCGTAACACGCAGTGACGTATAGGAGCACGAAAGAACAGTCGCTGAGCATTCGCTGTTTTCGCTATGAAGTTCGAGGAGCGACGAAAGTCCCTTGCGCTTTTCTGCCGGCTCCTGAACGGCAAGTTTTTGAATACCGCAAGCAGGGCATGCCGCACCTGCCACAAGTGCCGTCAGCAAGAGGGTGTCGCACAAAACTGTCGTTGCACAAACCTCATCACGCTGTCTTTCGTCTTTTTCGAAGAAGCCGAGCTTCTTTTCCGAAGCACTGACGAAAGAAAGCGCAGCGTCAAGCCCTTCATCGCAGTCACTGTCGCTCGCGCACTCGTCGATGCCGCGTCAGGCCTAGCACACGTAGGCGCGTTCTCATTCGTCGCCGTCGTTCGAGGCGCTTTACGCCGCCTTCCCTTGAACTTGTGCTTCGTTCGAAACTTCTGCGGTCTCACGTTGCACTTTTTCGGGCTTGTCATCGCGGAAATATGCATAGACGCGCAGAAAAGCAGACGGACCAAATGCCGATGGCCGCCACCAACACAGCTGACAATGACTCGGTAGCCAATGGCGATGCGGCTTAGGGTGCCGCGCGTTTTAAACCGCTCAAACCTTGTCATAAAAAGGCCTCGTTTTTTATTACTTTTTTTGCCCACGTATGAAACTGGCGGTCGTCGGAGCTGTAAGAAGGCCGGACCCAACTCTCCCAACCGATCGCGATGGCGGGCGTCACTGCGACGGGGTGCAGCGCGCAGTCAAAGATGGCCAATATCGGCGCAAATTCACGAAATTTTGAGCCACCGCGATGCCTTCATACACATTTTTTTGCATTTTGCGGTTCGAATTTAGTTTTGAAATTTTCACAGATGAAAGAAGAAGGTTTGAAGATTACAATGCAATAAAAAATCAGTAATACGAGAAATTTTGCTAAAAACGCAATTTTTCGACTCGCATCTCCCCTTAAGAGTGTTAGGGAATCACACTGGGTGTGCTTTGATCATCTGCAAATGCTCGTTTATGACTAAGGCACAAATGGGGATTGAAATGCCGTAAAATGGCACAACCTGCACGTTGACTCTTCTGATTGACTTACACATACATGCTATAGCTGGCCCTGCTCTGCAAGATTTTTCTTTACACTAGTCCCTGTCAGCTTCAACAAATATCTCGCAGAGGGGCTGCCAGGGGGTTTTAGCAGCTACTGTTGTTGACATGCTGTCTGCTGAGCCACATATGGTATTTTGTTGACAACACATGAGATCTGTGTTTCTTTTTCTTACCTCTAATCCCTCTGGAGCACAGTCACTCATTCAGTTTGCTCAATCCAAATGAAAGCACTCCCTGCTTTGTTGCAGTTTAAGTTGCATCATAGTACGTGCCACTTGGGGCATGTGGCAGGAGTTCGTAACAACCAGAGAAATTGGTGCGGTTGTCAGCTGTTCTGGTACAAGTAATTGGACAGTTTTAACACACGTTTCAAAGGAGAAGTCTGCTATCATGCATACACAAGCTGTGAAAATGGTTCTCCAAATGCAGCTTCTAATTTCAGTGTTGTGTGTTTGCCTACAGACAGAAGTTACTGCAAAAGGGAAGCGTGGTGCTCAGTAGAAGTACCGAAACTAGCATCAAATGTGTCCGGAGTTGGCTAACAGAAGGAATTTGGGATGACATGGCAATGCAGAATTACCCAACTGCGACATTAGCTTGAGCTTCACCATTATGATGAAATGGTTTATTATGGAAATAGTATCGTGTTCTCATATGCATATTTTTTCTTATTTTTATCACTGTTCATTAGTTATAATCTGAGGCATGCGCATTTTTATTCAGGAGTGACCTGGCCTCCAAGATTGCCATCGATGCTGTGAAGACAGTTTGCATAGAAGAGGGCGGCCACAAGGAAATCGACATCAAACGATATGCCAAGGTAGAAAAGGTAAGCACTGTGATGACTTGTTTGCTGTTCTAGACAATTCTATGTGTGTCTAGAAACTACACGCTGTAAATTGTCACTACTTTTAGGTTCCTGGAGGTGCCATTGAGGATTCATGTGTTCTTCGAGGAGTGATGCTGAACAAGGATGTCACACACCCCCGAATGAAAAGGTTAGTCACGTATAAGCAGTTGAAGCTAGGCTCAAAAATCACTTTTTCATGCCTATACCTATTAGATAACTGCTGACAAATATTCCGTGTCATCATTGCAGCACTTGCGTCATGCAAGGCTGCCTTGGATAAAATGAAAGAAGCTGCCTCAGAGTGGGTGCCTTAGGCAACACTTAGAGTAAGGCATTACATTTATTTCTTGCCTAATATTGGCAACGCCCATCAAGGCTTGCTGGTTAGTGCTTGGTTGAGCAGTGTTTCCGACCGGTGCATTCCACTTTCGGAAAGGTTTACTGTGCAAGCACCAACAGAAGTATAATGGCATGTCTTCAGAGCTACGTCAGATATGGCTGTAGTCATTTGATTGTCTCAGTGATGTAACAGAAAAGAAATTGCTCTCTTTTTTTTTTTTTCTAATAGTGGCTGTGCACATCAGGCAATAACTTTCACGATAATCGGCTTGGTGACATGGCTTAAGGAGGGAGTTGAAGGCATGGAATTGTATAAACGAACAGTTATAATAAATGAAATTTATAAAGCATTAGTGAATTTAAGTTACACACCGATTCTCTGTTTGTAAACTACTATTGTTCGAATAATCGAATATTTTCTTGGTTTTACAATGCATATAATGCTATATATATATATACATATTTATATATATATGTATATCGTATTTACTTGCATATTGAACCCACTCTTATAATGAACCCATCCCTCACCTTGGTCCCTGGAAAAAGAAAACTTTTTAAAATTTATCTGTTCATTTTATTTCGGTATGATAGCCAGTGCAATTGGTCATCGAAACAATGTTAAATCAAGCCATTAAACCACAATAACAATGCATTTAAAGTCAAAACAGAGTTTTGCAACCGTGCTTATCATGTTACAGCACATGGTGTTCATTCCGTTCACAGCACATTCCGTTTGCTCCATTCGTGTGCTTTCATTACGGGAGCAAACGGAAAGCGCTTCTGGCTACAAAAAAGATTGGTCGTGCATTTCTCAAGCCAAAACAAGCAAAGCTGTCACGTGAAATTTTCGCTGTTGTAACTCCCGCGACTTTTTTTTTTTCTTCCGCATAACGAACCCTTCCCCCAAATTGGTGTCAACATTTCTGAAAAAGGTGGGTTCATTACGCGAGTAAATACGGTGCATGTGTGTGTATGCACACACATACACGCAGTTGAACCTGGATATAACGAAATGGATAAATTTCCGGAAAAATTCGTTATAAAAAGGACTTCGTTACATGCAGGTTCGGTACGAAAATTCTGAAAGTAAACAAGCAAATTAAACAAACAGGGGCCTGAAGGCAGAGCTAACCCAAAACACTTATTTTACAGTAAAAAAAATCTACATTATGAATTATATGGACGCTCTCGGCGGGCTTTTGCCGTCACCGCTATGTTCCGTAACAAGTCCAAATTGATAACATGTCCCCATGCATCGTAACTTTCACGAGCGGGTAAAAGAGCGCGAACGCTGCTGAAGCAAAGATCAAATAAGTCGGCCCACCTCTTTCGTCTGGAAAGTGCTTAGGATAACATATCCTGTGTTAGAACTGTCATCGAATGCTCAAACAAAAAAGTAAACCACCCGTCTTGAACGAACGTGAAACAACGCGGGGAGGGAGGGGGAATCGTTCAAGTAGCAATGATGAACTTTGATTTTAAGGGTGGTCACGATCCCTGGCACACTTGCCATTTCGGCGAGTATGGGTGCGGTTTCAATGCAAAGGCACTGTTTGAAAAGAGAACTTCATCCTGGAGCGGCCGTATTTGCTCGCATCTGCGTTTTACACAAATTCCGCGATATCGGGTGTGTGATATTGGCTGCCAGTCTTACTTATTATAAGACTGCAATTTTTCGCTATTGCGTTCATTGCATTGCATTCAACGCGCACGTCTAGTTGCCAGAACTAATCGCCAAAACTATGAGCCTGCAAACTCGCAGCTCAAGAAGGAACGGCGTGACGAGTCGAGCTCCGAAGATCTGTCATCACCATGGCCTCGGGGGTGACTATACGGTTGCCTGAAATTTTAAAAAGTCACAGTTTCGCCGCAAGGGCAAAGCATTGAATGGCATAGCAACAACTTAGAATGTAACGCTGAGAACGGCAAGCGGACTACACGCACAAATGGCACACGAGGACGAGATCGAACTAACAACAACGTTTACCGCTCGACACGTAATCACAGGTACAGGTTTGAGTGCGAACTAACAAGTGCCCCAGTTGTTATACTTCACTGAGTGTGAAAAGCGCACTTTTTTCGCAAACGGTGCCTGTCCAACGAGCGCAGTGATCTTTGTGCGCCTGGCAACTACATGCAATCATTCTGGTCAAAGTCGAAGGCGCGATTCTCCCCACCAAAAGATAAGCGTGCGCGTACAAGCATCTACCCCCCCCCCCCCCCATATGCGGGGCACAGTATGCGTGGGATAGCGCATGTCGCCGCATCATGACGAGCTGAACGCCGAGCGCGTGTGGCTCTCTTTTTTTTTTCTTGAGCTTTCATATGTGTATACAGATACATATACATATGCGATGAACGGCGGCGGCAACAAACCAGCCGAGACTGTCCATACAATTGCTATCATAATAAACAAAAGGAAAGCTGAACGTCATCAAGGGGGCCACGCATGCAAGTGCAGTGAAACTATGCACACTCACGGCGTCGAAAACAAAGAGCGTGATGCCACGGATATCGCAGAAAACTATTTGGTAAAGCGCACCCCCCTCCATATGCAGCACAGCCGCACTATGTGACACTAAAGTGCCGACCACTGGCACGCGTATGCAGGCGCCTACAGGTTAAAAGCGTCTTTAGTGAGGTACAACTTAAGAAAACAGCGGCACTTTCCCCTCAAAGGCAGAGGTACACGAGCCTCCACCAATAGACGCGCACTTCAGCTGACGTCATGCGCCGGACTACACTCTAGCCGCTTACTCAGCCGACAGAGAACATGCCTAACATAGCCGCCTTCACTTCGAACTAGGCCGAGTACCATTGGCTGTGTGCGTCTCCCTTCGTCAGAGTGAATTAGAATTATGTGTGGTAGTCTGTCATGCCGTAAATATTATTGTGAGCTTATGATCTACAATTTGTCCTGCTTGGGTTTGTTCTAAGCCGTGAGCCGGTGAAGAGAAATTGCAGCGAACATCTGTGACACTGCGCTGCGCTTTGTCTGGAAACAGAATCCCGCGGCGACATACCGATGCAAACAAACATTGTGCCTGTTTGTTTCATGGTGTTTTATTTGCGCCGAAGTGAACTTGCACGGAACAGGGTTATTCACTCATATGAGTTGCGAAACTCCTCATAGGCTTTATGTATCGAAATTCAAACACATTATTGGCCCCCTTGTGTGGAGTAAGCAAATTGTCGCGCCACCTGTTGATCCGCACGCCCACTATTAAACGCATTATTTGTGGTTTGTGTTGCCACTTTTAGGTGGCACGAACGTCGGCTAACTCTCAAAAATTTGGGTCAACTGCGTATCCAGATTTTGGAATGCAGTTTCGCAGCTCATATAATTGAATAACTCTGGCACGGAAGGCCATGCGCGAACTCGCGAGGTTGCAGGTTCGTAACCGTAGATTCTCAAGGTCGAGAATTGGTGTCGGCCACGGTCAACACACTCAATTCAGACGCAGCAGAAGAATCTGCAATCGCTCTAGCAACCACCACATGTACAGACGCCGTGGTGATCTTCACCGACTCGCAAGCCGCTTGCAGGAATTTCGCTAAGGGCCGTATCTCAGCCAATGCCATCAATATTTTGAAACAGCGAAGCACCCCACTCCCATACAGTTGTTTATTATGGGTGCCAGGATACGAGAGTTTGCAGGGAAATGAAGTGGCCCACGCCGCTTCATTTCCCTATAATGCAATTTCTTTTCATTTCTCTATAAGCACCCTATAATGCAATAAAGCGTGCCCGAAATTTTTTATGCGACAGATATCGGTCATAGGATTGCACCAGAGCACTGTACAGAAGTTTTTCACAAGTTCTCTAACATAGCTAAGCTGAATATCTTTATATTTTCAATATGCTTTGATGCATGCATATATAGTTCAAGTTAATGCGTATAGTAAAGAACTGAACAGAAAAGAAGCAGTCCTTGCAAACACATACAAATATTCAATGTTCAAAACCATCTAATAAAGTTTCTTCAGCTCACTACAGTCTGGAGAAACAAATAAATACATGCACAGTTCTGAATGGTCTCATAAGTCGCATGAGGCACCGTTTGCACTTCTAAACAAAGTGCAGTACTGTACTAGTGCACGTGCCGACGCCGAGAGGCGCATTTGACGCTTTTGATGCATATGCATGAGCATACGCGTGTCAGTGGCTGCCACGTAACTAAAAGCTTGGCACTGCTATCGCGCAAAAGCAGTTTTTTGTTGGTTTGTTTGTTTGGAGTGAAGGGAGGGGAAAACCCGCCCATGCACCCGTGGCTGCGAGAACGGCGGCAACGCCCGCTCGTCGGGGTGAAGGGCCGCTTCGCGCTCTCTCACTTGGTGCGCCGCCGCTGCACGCTTCAGCGGTAGCGGGGCAGCCGCGAAGGATGCGTGCTCGTACCAAAATGCCAAAATGCGGAGCGAAATTCCTAGATTGTCCGTGGGGAAATTTCGTTATATCAGGGTTGTCTCCCGCTGTTAATTTGTTACATAGAGGTCACAAATACATGTGCTTCTATGGAGCAACACCGGTGAATTGAAAAACTTCGTTATATCGAGGAATTCGTTATGTGGAGGTTCGTTATAAGCAGGTTTAACTGTATACACATACATACATATACAATATGCTGTAAAATTTTCTTGCACTTGGGCTTTAACAGTCTTGCGCAACATTGCAGGAGGATTGAAAAGCCTCGGATTGTGCTTCTGGATTGCAACCTTGAGTACAAGAAGGGGGAGAGCCAGGTAAGGTTTTGTTCTTTTACTACGAAGTACTCGATTCATCTCTGTGTGTCATTTGAAAGTTCCTTTCTTTCAACATTTCTATAACCCGGAGGTGGACAACACCGGAATCAACGAAGAAACCCTCTGTTACAAATGTTTCACACCGTGTTGCTTGTGGCAGAGTCTTTCAATGCTTTTCTAGTAACAAAAGTTTGGCCCAAGTTTCATTCAGGGACAAAAGCTGCCGCTAGGATCGTCCCTGTTCGCATGAAGGCTTCGCCAGCAGCCGGCGGTGCTTGCGGGCCGGCTGTTTCTCTGTCGGAAAAGCGCCTAATTTCATCTGCTCTTGATTTGCACCTGTAAAAACGCGAGGGAAGTGTGTGTGTTTTTTATTCAGTTGATGAGTAGCTTATCTGTGAAATAGAGGCAAGGCCTCGCGTGTTACTGAGGCGTATATGTTGCAGCGTTCATTCGTTGTGGTAGTCACGGCCGCTACGTTCTCGCTATGAGAAGGTGGACATCTGGCGTTTTCGTTTTTTTACTAGTCTTTGCAGTTTACTGCATTAGAGTTAACTAGCACCAGATTTAAATCGGTATATACAGCCCTGGGCGACATGCTGTGCTTGGCAAATAGGTGTACAAACGTACAGCACGTTGGGTTAGCGTTGTGTCTGTGTGATTTTATAGCGTGCTAATAATGTAAAAAAAAATAATCTAGGTTTGGAAAGTGAGCGTCAACATCATAAAGAAAAACACTCACGAAATGGAAGCAGCATATAGGTCGCGCGTAGGGGGATATGAGTAAATGCTACACACTTCAGCGACTTTCCCGGCTGTCCACGTAGGTATATGGTGTTAAAAGAAAAACTCATATGGTCAGTGCTTGACACACTCCTCCCACTGCTTCTTACCTCGACGCTCTCTTTCTGGAACTGCTTCTAGCTTTTCACACAGAACTGTGAACAAAGTGCTATCGAAGCCAAAATCAGCTTTCAGATTTCTGAGGTAGCCATAGAGGGTTTGGGGATTTGGAAGGAGCAGAAATTCATTTTCATGAAGAAAAGTGTAGACTGCTGTGGACTTTTATCTTTAGCAGCAAGCAGTCATACTTGGAGAGAATTAATTGCCAATTCGTTTTCCACAATGAGCTTGCTGGAAACTATTCATGCAAAACAACAAATTATGAGAATGGTGTTACAAAAAATGAAGACAATATATTTGCCCAAACAACCCTGTAATTTTTTCCAAAATTAGAAATAATACCGTATTTACTCGATTCTACCGCGCCCTCGATTGTAACGCGCACCCGATTTCCACCGCGAAAAAAAAAAAAACGTAAGACATCGATTGCAACGCGCACCCATTTTTCTCGCTGGCCCGCACGATCACACCACTCGAAAAAACGACTCCTTTCGGGAGCGTCTTCCATTTAAATATGTGGTACGGGCGAAGCTTGTGCCCATCTGACGTGTAACAGAGCATTGCCGTCACTGTAGTTTTACCGTGGACCAATGTCAGCACGCGAACTTGCTTCGCCCCCTTCTTCTCGACGGTTGTGGTGCCAGGCATGTCGAAGTAAAGAGGCGTCTGATCGGCATTCCTGATTTGCCCAAGCAGGTAGCCGTTGTTGCGCCGCATGTTTAGGACGAACCTCTGAAAACTGTGAAGCTTTTCATCGTACTCCTCCGCAAAACTTTTCGGATATGCATGTTCCCCTTCGGAGGGAAAAGCCTTTCCTTTTCATAAAGTTAGTTAGCCAGCACCTGCTCGCTTTAAACTGGCTCCACACTAGACCTTTTTCTAAGACTAATTGCATAGCCCGCACTTGGAGCAGTTCTGTCGTCACGGGCCGCTCTGCCGCTCAAGCAACAACTCGCCGAGCAGCTCTTTAATTTGCGGAAACCGACCCTGCTGTAGTCCACTGAAGCCTTTGCGTGAAGCTTTGCTGTCTACAATCTTCTGCGTTTGTTTCCGCCGATCCCGCACGCACGTTTCGGGAACTCCGAACGACCGCGATGCGGCCCGATTTCCGTCCGTTTCCGCACACGCGATGGCTTTTCTTTTAAAAGCGGCATCGTGGTGCACTAGTTTTTGGAGTCGGTCCTTCCACGCCGTCGATGCTAATGCACTACTAGATGACGAACTCCTCAGCACACGTACGAAGTGCCGCACATGGGAAACACATAGGCAGAAATGGCTGACGCGCCATGCCGACGCACGTAGGGGGCGGCCATTTTGGATTTGCCGATGGCAATAGATTGAACGTATTTTTTTTTTTCGTACTCGATTCTAACGCGCATGCGATTTATGAACTCGCTTAACCGGAAAAAAGGTGCGCGTTAGATTCGAGTAATTACGGTATTACACAAAACAAAACGGCCAAACCAATATCTGCCTCAATAACATATTGTTTGTGGTAAAACAAATATAAACACATGAATAAATGAAGGTTACACCTTGAGATAATATTCTGAAATGCAAAAAGGGCAATCCAAAAGCAATGTTACATGTGTGATGGGGTATTTGGAACTTACCGCACAGCTGTTGCAGACTTCGCGTTGGCTTTCATGAGCCAGTGGTCAAAAATGAGCTCCTCTCGAGCTGAAAGCTTCTGAACATCTTGGTGCGATCTTCTGCTCCTATTCGCTTGCGCTGTAAATTTTGCAATCTTCACTTGGCACAAACGAATTTGTTGCTTAATGCTTCGAAGCTGGTCTTTACCTGCGTGGAGCTTTGAGATGGAGCAGACATTTCCCTCTGCCTGGCATGCCGTCTCTGTGCAGCTTCCAGTGCTTATCGCTCCACCTGTTAAACGAAGAAATATGGATCAATATAATGCGACATCACGCAGCAGACAGGCGATACAGGCTCTCAACATAGTGAAACAAGAAAACAAGGCAACGCGAATGGAGGCTTACCATCATCTCCGGCTGCTTCGGGATCGCAGGACTCTGTGCTGGAGCTCAGAGAAGCTGCAGTGCCATCTTTGTTCGGCAATGAAACGCGATGACGTTTTGCAGGCGGATTTTCTCGCTGTGAGCGGAACCGTGGCTTGGGCTTCGTAAGATACGCCGGCAGGTTTTCAAATATCCGGGGTATGGCACAGACGCGGAGCTTAGGCTTCTCGCGCTGCAGAAGCACAGATTGACCACTTATTCTGAACTCATCGTCTCGAATAATGTCCGTGGTGTCGAAATGTTCCTCGCATGCATGGACGGCCTTCGACTTGGAAGTCGAAAGCGCTCGTCTCCTGTCGTGGAATGGCTCGCTTCCACCTGTCGTGTTGTTCGCGGTCACTTTGGAGGCAGAACAGCGAAGCTTTTTCCGTACTACTCCGATAGCCAGAGCGGCAACCAGGAAAGCAGCACGTCAGAGGCATGGTAGTTCACATAGTTTGCCGCCCGTGATGAGTGTAGAAAGCTATACCACACAACAAACAAACCAGTAAGCTCGCGCTCCAACGCACTGCAAATGCAGCCGCCTTCACCAGACTTGTAGCGCCACCGCACGGGAGTTTTGGTCACCATATGAAGCTCTCCCATAGGGTTACGGAGAAGTTTAATGACCAGAAAAGTATTGAAGGACTCTGCTTGTAGTAACGATACTGCTTTATAAACACATTTATTGAGTGCTATTTCATTGATTGACTTTCATTATCACCTTCCATCCTGGTTTGATTAGCCTCTTCTGTATTGTTTCCGAACAAGCAAATTTTCAAGCAGTATGTTCAAAGTGGCCTCCACCAAGTGTTCAACTTGATGACGTACTTTGTTGCAGACGAACATTGAGATCTCACGGGAAGAGGACTTCACCAAGATCCTGGAGATTGAGGAACAATACATCCAGCAGATTTGCTCTGACATTATCAAGCTGAAGCCTGATTTGGTGATCACAGAAAAGGGCATTTCTGGTGAGTAGCTGTATTGCCATGAAGAAGTGTTGCATAGTAATCAAATTTGACCTCATTCACTTTATTGTACAATCAACGA
Organism: Rhipicephalus microplus; assembly: GCF_043290135.1. Lineage (NCBI taxonomy): Eukaryota > Metazoa > Arthropoda > Arachnida > Ixodida > Ixodidae > Rhipicephalus > Rhipicephalus microplus. The sequence goes on from NC_134700.1 coordinate 201,955,936, forward strand.
TACTTTCCTGTGAAGAAATAAAAAAGATACAATGAGCAACCCTCAACAGCAATGTTTCTTTTTCTTTATGCATGCATGGGCAGTGTGCAGAGAGGGCTTGTTTTTTCATATAAATTTTGCTCGCCTGGATCAGTTTAACGCAGTTTGTCATGACGTAAAACATAATTGGTATTAGACTTGTATTATCGCATCCTATTATTCAAAATTACTGCAAATGCAAGATAGCCCTTGATCAAGTTAAGTGCCCTTCGTTCAAATGCTCGTTTTCATATCAGGTTAAGCTTCAGCAGAAACAAGCGTAAGACGGGGGCGGATCTAGCCACTCATTTTAGGGGGGGGGGGGCAGTCACATGAAATAAGATCGGCGAGGGGTGGTCCTGATTCCTTTGTTTTCAGTGGTTGCTATCATCAGAAGAACCTCATCACAGCATCAGTACTGCTAATTTGTGCTCACAGTGGTCCCTCTCCTTTGTCCTAATCGGGGATAGGAGGTCTATGACTGGCACTGAAGGGAGGGTGGTGGGGTGCTGACACAGGCTTTAGGGTGCATAGTCGTACCCCCACCTCCAGAGCTCTGGATCGGCCACTGTGTAAGATATGGTTGACAATATGCATTTTTCTCATTTATTAACTTGTTTCACTTAGTGTCAAAAAAATATAATTGGTATCATATTCGTACCTCACAGTAAAATTATGTGGTGTAAGAGGGAAAGAATGTAATGCTTTGACAGAAAAACAGTTAATTGGGTCATGATTGCTGCAAGTGCTCTTAACGTAGTGTTATTTTAATGGTCTATATTACCAGACTTGGCACAACACTACCTCATGAAGGCCAACATCTCTTGTGTGCGGCGGGTCCGCAAGACTGACAACAACAGGATAGCCCGGTAAGCATTGGTTCCTTTATATGGTGTCACTCACTTTGCCTAATTTTTATTGCGACAGCCATCACGTGGACACGCTCTGTGAGTTGTTGCCATTGATATCGCCATTGCCATCACCGTCATGTTCCGTATTAGACATTTATAGTTCACGGTTAATGTGATAGCGGAGGTTAAGGGAATGACGTTACCGTGCAGCAAACTTTCGTTGTGGACAGCGTCTATAGTTAAACGGGATAGCGTTTGTGTGGTTTACGTGCCCCAGCTGAGACGGTGGCGTCACCTATCGGATGGTTAATAAGTTGAAAACGGTGAAAAGGAAAAGAAAACGAGGGTGTTTGCCTATGCCACCGCGCGAAGCATTGTCGCAAGTTTATTTTACTACTAATAAAAGTAAATATGAACCACGCACCATACGCAAAAACATTTATGTTGCCGATTTGTTTGCATCGATCTTGTAGTTGGGCCTAGACGCGTTCGAAATTGGAAGCTATCTCAAAAATTACGCAATCTTACTCGTAATACTCGGTCATCGAAGCTGACCGAAGGCAAGCGAAGCCACTTTAAACAGTCGTTTGCTGTGAACAAAGTGAATTTTTCAGCAACTGCGCCAAAATCGCTTCGAAGTGGGCATCCAAGAGCGCCGCCATGTTTACATACACGACGTACACTTACGCTACCATGGTAACCTTAAATCTGAAAAATACCACGCGTTCCGTAAGCAGTAAAGGTACCGTACGTATATGCACATGTGCACTTCGATTCCGGTATCGCGGTATGCCCAGTATCCCGGTAAGCTCGGTATACTATAACTGTCTAATAAGTCCAAATTGATAACATTCCTCCCTGTATCGTATGCTCTATCTTTGAGTAAATGGGCGTATGTGGGGGTGGTGAGTGTGACTGAAGCAGAGATAAAACAAAACATGAAGTGGCCCATTTCCGTCTTTCGGAGGGCTAACATCCCCTCTTGTGTTTGACCCGCCATCGAATGCTCAAGCAGAGTGTAAATGGCACGGTCGTCTTTAATGAGCATGAAAGAAGTCACGGGAGTGTGAATGGGGGGGGGGGGGGGGCAGTTTCGTTCGAGCCGCAACCATGAATGTTTATTCTAAGGGAGCGGTGAATGATTGCTTGTGCGTGCACAATCTCAACAAGCATCGGCGGTCAGCTAATAACCCATCTAAGTGCTTCGCTTTCAACGAGAGGAGACTGTGAGAAGCCCATCTCTCCTTGGAGTGGACGCACTCTCTTACGCCGGCATTTTATAGAGTAACGCAATAGCGGATCCAAAAGGGTTAGCTGCCAGCCTTCATATAATACAGTCGAACCTTACTACAACGAACACTGCTTCAACGAAATTTCTGATACGACAAAAGATTCTCGGTTCCGCGTCAGCAGTCCATAGGAGGTAATGCATAAATATTCTCTCCACAACGAACACTGTCTCCTGCCATTCCGCTTCAGCGAAACTTGGGGATGCCATATTTAAGGGGAGACGCTCCTCGAAAGCACTTTTTTTTTGTTATTCAACTTAGAGCTTCAGAAATTGGACCACTGATGCAGTTTTTCCTCCTGATTCCAAATCTGTAATCAGTTTTTACATAAGTGCAATAGTTTGGGAGTTGTGTTTCAAGTAATGGTGAAACTTGATAAGTTTTCCGGGAACTTTCGCGCATACTAAATGTTCATGCAGAGAGTTGTTCAATGGCTCCTTTTGCTCCCTATTAGCCATAGAGTGCCGATATCTAGCTAGAAATTGTGCTCCAACTTTGAAACTATGAAAAAAACATCTGTGTAGCAAAGTACCCTTTTTTTTCCACTCGACCACCATTAAATTTATTAATAGATATTTACAGCTGATAGGTTGTGCTGATTCAAGTAGATATCGGCACCCTACGCACTCTCCTCAATGTGTGTGCCAAATTTCGTCGTCGTATGACCATTCTAAGTGCCCGAAACACTTCCCGCAAAAAATGCAAATTGGCCAAAATTGCGAAATGAGAAAAACGCGTTTGAAAGTTTGAAAGTCTGTATTTACAAAAATGAAAAACGCAGTAGCACGAAACTTGTGCTGAACACATACACACATGTCCAGAGGGAATATCAGTTGTCTAAAACTCTCCAGCACCGTAGGTTTTCCCTTCCCGGCTGGTGCGGCAGGACTCTTCCACCCGGGCCCTCTTGGCTGCACTGCGACGGTGTGCCCTCGCCTCAGCGGTCTGACGCACATTCATCTTGTGCATGCGCATGCTGTCTCGGCGGTCGCTGAGGGTAACCAGGGCCTCCGAAGGAAGCACCCCAAGCTCTTCCAGCACCTTTTCAAAGCTCGCGTGGCCCCGGTTGAACCACAGGACTGCAATGGCTGTGGCTGTTTCCACAGCAGTCCGGGAAGCAAACCGGGTCTTTGGACACAGCAGCCATATTTTGCTGTTCAGGGACTCGGCCGCGTTCTGTGTCTTGCCGTGGAGGCACCGGGCAAGCAGCTTCGCATCTGTGAGACGCTTGTAGATTGGGAGGACTGCCAAACCCTGGGCCTTGGTCAGGAGGGGGGTGTGGCACGGTGCAGGCTGGCCCTGCGCCTCAGCACGTCGGTGCTTGCACCACGAGTCTGGGCCTGCAGGACAGAACTTGTGACTTCCAGCACCGTCTGTTGAGCACGAGTGCAAACATGAGGCCCATATGGCAGTGTACATCTTGTGGACATTTCCCCGATTGTTCACAATGGCCACCTGAAAGTAAGTTTGAAGCTTCTGGATGGTGGTCTCCTTCAGCTTCTCCCCTCGTGGAAGTGGCGTTGGCAGCTTCCGCAGGCCGGTGCCCAGACGTTTCGCCACGTGGTTGGTGCACTCCTCTTTTTCAATTGGAGTGTCAGGGTACACGTTGGCATCACAGACCCCATTGTAGGCCTTGCTGTCTCCATCGCTTAGGAAGATGGTGAACCGCAGGGGTGTCTCATAGTCCACAGTCCTCTGCCAAATGCGCACTGCAGCTTCGGCCTCCATGGCATGCGAAGAACAGTCGCAATTCTTCTCACAAACGGGATGATGAAACGCCTGCCATGTTTCTTCATCGCCTCCCATGTCGTTATGCAAACTGCACGCCAGGCAGAAGTTGGAAAGCACTTCATAGTCCAGGCACAAACCAGTGTCCAAGGACACTACAGTTCCCACACCATTGTGGCTTTTGTGGCCTCTTTTTTGCCATGTGCCGTCAAACATGACTGGCACGTCACTGTTACCAGCCACCTCTTTGGTGACGCTGCGTGCCCTTTGCATGTTTTCACAGACAGCCTTCACTGCCGCACTGTGAATCTTTTTGCCGATAGCATGGAAGGTCTTATGGTGCATAGGGTTTGGCAATCCAACTACTGCACAAAATCGTGAAAGTTGCTCATGCCCGATACCGACGGCACGCGCTGCAAGCACCACTTTCAGGTTCACGGCAAAGGCGTCACGCGAACTCCCGCTGTCGTAGCTTCTGCTTGCACCGCGGCCGCCATCTGACGCGACCCGCTTCGACGAGTACGCGGACGAAAGGATGCTCTCCGAGCACTCCGCATTCTCGCAGTGTAGCTCCAGAAACGCCGAAAGGCCTTTCCGCTTTTTATTCGGTGCCCGAACTGCGAGTTTACTCTCGTGACAAACGGGGCATGCCGCGCCTGCGACGACGGCCGTCAATGCACCCAACTCGCACAGCACTACGCTTTCGGCACGATCGGCATTCGGCCTGACGTCGTTTTCGAATAACGCGATCTTTTTCTGCGATGCACTCACAAAATTCACTGCAGCGTTGATCTCGTCGTCGCAGTTGCCATGGTCGACGTTGCCGTGGTCGATGTTAGGCCTACCGGCCGCTGGCCCGTCGCGGACATTTACGTTGGCGGTGGCTTTCTTGTACGTCCTCCGCCGCTTCCCTCTGAACTTGTTCTTACTTCTGTATTTCCGATGGTCGGCAACGGCCTTTTTCGGGCTTGCCATCGCACGAAAACAGCGAAAAATAACTCCGGAAAACAGTGAAGCGAACTACGGCAAGAAAACACGGGTGCTGTCAGCCAATGGCGGCCCTGCGTTAGTGGCGCGCGGTTTGAAACGGCGGGAAAAGACTGTTTTTGTTGCTTTTTTTTTAGATTTTTCGTGAACGTACGAGACTTCAAGAACCGGGATCGTGGAGAGTAAGGACAACTCTACACGAGCCAGCGGCCGCAATATGGCGGACAGCTCTCTTCGCGGCCCCGCGAGCACGCGAACAGCAGCCCGTTTTGTGTAAATTTCGTGATGCCGCGCGTCACTGCCGCTCACTCAGACGCGTTTTTCACTGACTTCTGATGCTTATTTCGCTGTGATATTTTCAGATGTCAAAATATAATGTATAAAGATGATAAAGCAACAAAAAACAGAAAATGTGAAATTTGGAAAAAAAACGCGACTTTTCGACCCGCGTCTCCCCTTAATGCTGTGTAGTAAACACAACGTTGAACATTTCAATGTATTTTCAGAACATAAAAATACGTCTACAATGTCTAAAATGTGTGCTGGCACCATTGGTAACTGCAGGTCCGTGTTGCAGCTGTTTACTAAGAATGGGGGCCGAGACTGCCCTACTTTTGCCACCGGCTTGCTTCTGAGCAGCAGGCAAAGCTTACTCCCTTAGTTCATTAAGTTTGGTACACACTGCTGCTGGGTGCAATCACCGAACAATGCCTTCTCTAATGTCAATGCTTTTGGTTTTTTTCGTGCTTGGCCAGTTTGGTCACTGGTCTGAGCGGCTGTTCGTCCATGTTATCAACAAAATTAGCCAGCCACAATTAGTGGATAATAAAAATAGCATAGAATAAGCCATAACTCACCGCTCCACGATACCATGTCTCCATTTCTTTGTCGGATTTAGATGACGGACAGCTACTCGTGTTACCGTGTTGACGCAACTGTTAGCTTCGTTCACAAAATTCATTGTGGCTGTTGTTTCAGTGTGCTTTTCAGCATGTGTGAGAATCCCATCTTGATGCTTCTGGAAAGAAAAGGAAGCAGCTGACACTTTTTGAATTTTGGGAGTAAAGGTTTCTTTGTTTTGCTAGCTCAGGTCAGCTATATTTTTTCTAATTCGCTACAACAAAATTGTTGCTTCAACCAAACTTTTACCAGGTCCCGTTACTTTTGTTGTAACATGGTTCGACTGTATTACATTTGTTGCTGTAAACCTGACTAAAGTTTATTTTCTAACTTGATGCCATCTCTGCAATTGTGTCATGCATTTTTCGACTTTTAAGGTGTCATAGACAGCATAGACCGGAGGTTTAATTTGTCTTTGTTTTTCCAGTGTGTGTGGAGCAACAATTGCAAACCGCACAGATGAACTGCGTGAAGAAGATGTCGGGACAAAGGCTGGCCTCTTTGAGATAAAGAAGATAGGTGAAGAGTATGTGCATTCCTGCTCTTTTCTGGATCTTAATGGCATAAGAAACAGCCATGAGTTCGTATGCATGCTGTTGTATGTTGCAATGTGCACGAATGCATTATCGCTGTCTTGAATTTCGGTCGGCCTGGTATGCCCCTGAAATCTGCATCTCATCATCTTGTGATGAAAAATAATAAGAGATCATAGATGCATCTGCACCGTAAGAAATAAGTTTGCCTTTCAGGTCCTGTCGGTGGTTTTGAAAACGCTGGCATTGAACCAGAAACATAAACGAACCTGTTGCCATTTCTAAGTCAAGGCGCACTGTCATACTCACTGATAATGCAGTGATGATTCAGACTTTAGGATTTGCTGCTACTGTACACTTGTGCCTTTCACATGAACAGTCGGGATCATCTTACGTGACATTCTGCATAAAGTTTTGTAGCATAGGGACTCACCGCCTCACCATCGGGTGTAGACCCGGTCCCTATACCTCCAACTTTACGTCGACGTTTTCTCATCAAACCTTTGCCGAAAAACATGCTTGCAGGCCACCACGACGGTAGACGGCGAGTGCGAGCCCAAGCTTACACAGCGGCTACGCCTCGCGGCGCGATGTGGCCTACGTGGGCGCGGCCCGCTGCCGCTCTCAACCAAGTGCATACGCACTTAGCGTAATAGCTACTCGCACCCCCCTCAACACCGACGCAATCTTGCAAGTAGCAGGCTCTGTCCGTGCCCTCCACTCCGCCAAAGCCGAGGAAGCAGCCATAGCTCTCGCGGTGTCCTCCGGGTTCACTACGATCCTCAGCGACTCGAAAACCTCTATCTTCCATTTCGTTCGCGGTACCGTTGCTCCCGGTATCTTACGGCTCCTTGAGTCCCTCGCCTACCTCGAAGACAAGAATCGGCCTCCCATATCTCTTATCTGGGTCCCAGCGCACGCAGAAAACCTGGGGAATGAGGCCGCCCACCGACAAGCTCGAGAATTCGTCAACAGAGCGGTGGGCCCCGCCACGAGCCCAGAGAACTACGGCGATTCCCTCATATCCTATCACGAAATTGCTCAGCACTGTCGCCTCGAACGTCTCGAAAACCACCGCCGCATCCCAAACTCGCGAATCTCCTGAAATCCCAAAATTTGAATCTCCTGAAATTCGTATGAGCCATGGTCTTATTGCCAAGGTTTTACTGTTAAGGGGAGACGCTCCTCGAAAGCACTTTTTTTTTGTTATTCAACTTAGAGCTTCAGAAATTGGACCACTGATGCAGTTTTTCCTCCTGATTCCAAATCTGTAATCAGTTTTTACATAAGTGCAATAGTTTGGGAGTTGTGTTTCAAGTAATGGTGAAACTTGATAAGTTTTCCGGGAACTTTCGCGCATACTAAATGTTCATGCAGAGAGTTGTTCAATGGCTCCTTTTGCTCCCTATTAGCCATAGAGTGCCGATATCTAGCTAGAAATTGTGCTCCAACTTTGAAACTATGAAAAAAACATCTGTGTAGCAAAGTACCCTTTTTTTTCCACTCGACCACCATTAAATTTATTAATAGATATTTACAGCTGATAGGTTGTGCTGATTCAAGTAGATATCGGCACCCTACGCACTCTCCTCAATGTGTGTGCCAAATTTCGTCGTCGTATGACCATTCTAAGTGCCCGAAACACTTCCCGCAAAAAATGCAAATTGGCCAAAATTGCGAAATGAGAAAAACGCGTTTGAAAGTTTGAAAGTCTGTATTTACAAAAATGAAAAACGCAGTAGCACGAAACTTGTGCTGAACACATACACACATGTCCAGAGGGAATATCAGTTGTCTAAAACTCTCCAGCACCGTAGGTTTTCCCTTCCCGGCTGGTGCGGCAGGACTCTTCCACCCGGGCCCTCTTGGCTGCACTGCGACGGTGTGCCCTCGCCTCAGCGGTCTGACGCACATTCATCTTGTGCATGCGCATGCTGTCTCGGCGGTCGCTGAGGGTAACCAGGGCCTCCGAAGGAAGCACCCCAAGCTCTTCCAGCACCTTTTCAAAGCTCGCGTGGCCCCGGTTGAACCACAGGACTGCAATGGCTGTGGCTGTTTCCACAGCAGTCCGGGAAGCAAACCGGGTCTTTGGACACAGCAGCCATATTTTGCTGTTCAGGGACTCGGCCGCGTTCTGTGTCTTGCCGTGGAGGCACCGGGCAAGCAGCTTCGCATCTGTGAGACGCTTGTAGATTGGGAGGACTGCCAAACCCTGGGCCTTGGTCAGGAGGGGGGTGTGGCACGGTGCAGGCTGGCCCTGCGCCTCAGCACGTCGGTGCTTGCACCACGAGTCTGGGCCTGCAGGACAGAACTTGTGACTTCCAGCACCGTCTGTTGAGCACAAGTGCAAACATGAGGCCCATATGGCAGTGTACATCTTGTGGACATTTCCCCGATTGTTCACAATGGCCACCTGAAAGTAAGTTTGAAGCTTCTGGATGGTGGTCTCCTTCAGCTTCTCCCCTCGTGGAAGTGGCGTTGGCAGCTTCCGCAGGCCGGTGCCCAGACGTTTCGCCACGTGGTTGGTGCACTCCTCTTTTTCAATTGGAGTGTCAGGGTACACGTTGGCATCACAGACCCCGTTGTAGGCCTTGCTGTCTCCATCGCTTAGGAAGATGGTGAACCGCAGGGGTGTCTCATAGTCCACAGTCCTCTGCCAAATGCGCACTGCAGCTTCGGCCTCCATGGCATGCGAAGAACAGTCGCAATTCTTCTCACAAACGGGATGATGAAACGCCTGCCATGTTTCTTCATCGCCTCCCATGTCGTTATGCAAACTGCACGCCAGGCAGAAGTTGGAAAGCACTTCATAGTCCAGGCACAAACCAGTGTCCAAGGACACTACAGTTCCCACACCATTGTGGCTTTTGTGGCCTCTTTTTTGCCATGTGCCGTCAAACATGACTGGCACGTCACTGTTACCAGCCACCTCTTTGGTGACGCTGCGTGCCCTTTGCATGTTTTCACAGACAGCCTTCACTGCCGCACTGTGAATCTTTTTGCCGATAGCATGGAAGGTCTTATGGTGCATAGGGTTTGGCAATCCAACTACTGCACAAAATCGTGAAAGTTGCTCATGCCCGATACCGACGGCACGCGCTGCAAGCACCACTTTCAGGTTCACGGCAAAGGCGTCACGCGAACTCCCGCTGTCGTAGCTTCTGCTTGCACCGCGGCCGCCATCTGACGCGACCCGCTTCGACGAGTACGCGGACGAAAGGATGCTCTCCGAGCACTCCGCATTCTCGCAGTGTAGCTCCAGAAACGCCGAAAGGCCTTTCCGCTTTTTATTCGGTGCCCGAACTGCGAGTTTACTCTCGTGACAAACGGGGCATGCCGCGCCTGCGACGACGGCCGTCAATGCACCCAACTCGCACAGCACTACGCTTTCGGCACGATCGGCATTCGGCCTGACGTCGTTTTCGAATAACGCGATCTTTTTCTGCGATGCACTCACAAAATTCACTGCAGCGTTGATCTCGTCGTCGCAGTTGCCATGGTCGACGTTGCCGTGGTCGATGTTAGGCCTACCGGCCGCTGGCCCGTCGCGGACATTTTCGTTGGCGGTGGCTTTCTTGTACGTCCTCCGCCGCTTCCCTCTGAACTTGTTCTTACTTCTGTATTTCCGATGGTCGGCAACGGCCTTTTTCGGGCTTGCCATCGCACGAAAACAGCGAAAAATAACTCCGGAAAACAGTGAAGCGAACTACGGCAAGAAAACACGGGTGCTGTCAGCCAATGGCGGCCCTGCGTTAGTGGCGCGCGGTTTGAAACGGCGGGAAAAGACTGTTTTTGTTGCTTTTTTTTTAGATTTTTCGTGAACGTACGAGACTTCAAGAACCGGGATCGTGGAGAGTAAGGACAACTCTACACGAGCCAGCGGCCGCAATATGGCGGACAGCTCTCTTCGCGGCCCCGCGAGCACGCGAACAGCAGCCCGTTTTGTGTAAATTTCGTGATGCCGCGCGTCACTGCCGCTCACTCAGACGCGTTTTTCACTGACTTCTGATGCTTATTTCGCTGTGATATTTTCAGATGTCAAAATATAATGTATAAAGATGATAAAGCAACAAAAAACAGAAAAGGTGAAATTTGGAAAAAAAAACGCGACTTTTCGACCCGCGTCTCCCCTTAAGGAACATCTTGGTCAATGCACCCTGGATTATTTTTGTCACATTTTGCAGTAGAGTTTTCACTCATGTCAACAAATACAGTTTCATTTTGGTAATTCACTATGAGGCACTTTAATTCATTTTTTTTTTTTCACGGTGCCACAACACGTGTTTGCCCTTTTCCAGTGGGAAAATCACAAAACGTCTCTTCGTCTTTGAGACTTTTGCCCTGACAGTGCCAGTTGTATCAACCCCTACCAAAACTACCAAAACAGCAGAGCACAGGCAGCACAAGAAAGTTTAAAAGGCAGATAGCACATAAATGCTGCGTCAGCAACATTTTGCATGATGGTGAAAGTGTACGTATCTCTGCAGGTACTACTGCTTCATCACCGAGTGCGAGGACCCCAAGGCGTGCACAATCCTGCTGCGTGGTGCCTCTAAGGATGTGCTGCAGGAAGTGGAGCGCAATCTGCAGGATGCCATGTGTGTGGCACGCAACATTCTCCTTGAACCTCGCCTTGTGCCTGGCGGTGGTGCTGTCGAGATGGCTGTCGGGCATGTGAGTACCTGTACTCCACTTGCATTGTGGCCAAAATAAAGGATTCTGTGTGCACATAACATAGTCAACCGCAGTTTAATATCACAGCATGCTTTTGATAAAGTTCAACTGGATCTCTGAATCTTGTTTGGTTTGTAAGAAGTTACAAACACCAGAAGTTTTCCTAAATATTACTCTGACAACAAACCAGCTTGCCCCTACCAACCAGCTTGTGTGTAATAGTTCTTTATTGCCACAGTGACAATACATACATGTCTGAACGATTGCCAGTAAAGCTTTTATTCACCGGTCATTGTACTGGTATATTTGTTATTACCGTAATTACTCGAATCTAACGCGCACCTTTTTTCCGGTTAAGCGAGTTCATAAATCGCATGCGCGTTAGAATCGAGTACGAACAAAAAAAAATTGGGTCAATCTATTGCCATCGGCAAATCCAAAATGGCCGCCCCCTACGTGCGTCGGCATGGCGCGTCGGCCATTTCTGCCTATGTGTTTCTCATGTGCGGCACTTCGTTTGTGTGCTGAGGAGTTCGTCATCTAGTAGTGCATTAGCATCGACGGCGTGGAAGGGCCGACTCCAAAAACTCGAGTGCACCACGATACCGCTTTTAAAAGAAAAGTCATCGCGTGTGCAGAAACGGACGGAAATCGGGCCGCATCACGGTCATTCGGAGTTCCCGAAACGTGCGTGCGGGACCGGCGGAAAAAAAAAGCAGAAGATTGACGACAGCAAAGCTTCACGCAAAGGCTTCAGTGGACCACAGCAGGGTCGGTTTCCGCAAATTAAAGAGCTGCTTGGCGAGTATGTGCTTGGGCAGCGAGCGGCACAGCGGCCCGGGACGACAGAACTGCTCCAAGTGCGGGCTATGCAATTAGTCTTAGAAAAAGGTCTAATGCGGAGCCAGTTTAAAGCGAGCAGGTGCTGGCTAACTAACTTTATGAAGAGGAAAGGCTTTTCCCTCCGAAGGGGAACATGCATATGCGAAAAAAAGTTTTGCGGGGGAGTACGATGAAAAGCTTCACAGTTTTCAGAGGTTCGTCCTAAACTTGCGGCACAACAACGGCTACCTGCTTGGACAAATCAGGAATGCCGATCAGACGCCTCTTTACTTCGACATGCCTGGCACCACAATCGTCGAGAAGAAGGGGGCGAAGCAAGTTCGCGTGCTGACATCGGTCCACGGTAAAACTACAGTGACGGCAATGCTCTGTTACACGTCAGATGGGCACAAGCTTCGCCCGTACCTCATATTTAAATGGAAGACGCTCCCGAAAGGAGTCGTTTTTTCGAGTGGTGTGATCGTGCAGGCCAGCGAGAAAAATGGGTGCGCGTTGCAATCGATGTCTTACTTTTTTTTTTTTCCGCGGTGGAAATCGGATGTGCGTTACAATCAAGGGCGCGGTAGAATCGAGTAAATACGGTATCAGGGGTGGAAGTGCTGCGCCATTTGCATCATGCTGTGCCAATCTGACTTGCTGAGCCACACCGCGCTTAAACGGAAATTTTCACGTGCAATGCTAAACTAAGTCGAAAGTTTTATCATTAACCAAGCAACACGCATAGGCTACACAAAGGAAGCGACCGCGTCCTTATCAAACGTCGTATTTCGGATCATGCATGAACGTTGCGCCACGTGAACACAACGCAAGATTTTTGTTATGGGGGCATTTGTATGCAAAGCTCATTATGCAACTCTATACAGTCGAACTCCACTACAACGAATGCAGCTTCAATGAAATTCCCTCTACAACGAAAAATTTACGATTCCCCGTGAGCAGTTCATAGGAGTCGATGCATAAATATTGTCACAACCACAAACACTTCTTCCGTCATCCCACTTTAACAAAATTTTACGACGCTATTCCAGGCTCAGACACTTGTTGCTATGCAGTAAACCCAATCTTTAACATTTAGATGCATTTTCAGAACCTGAAGATGTGTCAACGAAGTCTAAAACACGCGTTGGCCCCACCAGAAACCGCCGCTGTTCAGCAAGCATGGGTGCTGCCATTGCTCGATAGCGATGGCAATGAGACTGCCCTGCTGCCTTGCTTTTGAGCCGTAGACGATCCGAAGCTGAAGCTCAGTCGCGCAGTTCATGGTTTTCTTCTCACAGCTGCTGGGTGCAACTGGGGAAGGATGCCTTTTCCGATTCCGATGCTTATCATTATGTTCGCGCTTGGCCAGTGTGGTAACTAATCAGAGCGGCTGTTCATCCACATTATTAACAAAATCAGCTATCCGTGAGTGATGGATGATGAGAATGGCATAGAATACCGTATTTACTCATGTAATTCTCGCACTCCCCACATTGCCCAACAAAAGTACGATTTCTATTTTTTTCCTCGAGTAATTATCGCACGCTCGAAAACTGCTGCCATAATGTCGCCTGCTCATTACAACCACTGATGATGATATGAAAGCGCGTCATCTGGCGCCATCTCTTAAGCATCAAGCGTACTATTATTGCACGGAGATTCAATTCAATCCAAGCCAAAGTGGCGAGTGCACATTGCGGCGTGTTTTATATGTTGTGTCGGTAATCTTGTCACGTTATGGAGTGATACTGAAGCTACACTGCACCTTTGATCTTGGAAGGTTTAATATACTCTATGAATTTTGGGTAAGTCTGGTCACTTGATCAGCATTGCGTGCTTAGTAAAAGCCACTGAATTTTTTTATTGTTTACCAGAAAGCAAAAGTTTTAATTAAGAGTGATGTGTGCCCCTGAGAAATCTGCTGCCAAACTAAATTTCGATGCTCCGAAGCTGCTCCTGAATCACATTATTCCTGCTCCCAAAGCTGCTCCAAAATACTGAAGCCCACTTCCACCCCTGTATTATACAACACTTGCATGCGAGGGTAATGAAAGGGAGAAATGTGCTGTGTACTGTAACAGTTATTAGTAGTATTTTCCTGATATTAGTACGCTCTTTTGTATGATGTCTCTGTACTGTGGTGAGTGGTTTAACCCTTACTTACCATGGGAAAATTGGCCACATCTTGTAGGTTTTAGTAATCGTGTTTTCTCGGTTAGATTATTACAGATACAGTGTAATACTATACATCAATATAAAACTGGATGATTGTGCTTTTCGATGGTATTATTTGAATAAACCAATGCAGTTGAACCACTTTATGAGCGACATGTACATTGTCGTTCTTTATCAAGGGAACACGTGGCCTGGGCTCTGCGGCGGCTGCCTAAAGCACCATCGACCGGCAGCAAAAGAAAACATGTTTGCTTTTAGCGTCATCTGTTGCCAAAAAAAGTACAAGTTATGGCCGGTAGGCAGGCGCTGCTAGATTGCACTCCACCTCTGCTAACGCCTGCAGTCCGTAGTCCACTGCCAACATATCAAACGTTGTGCGCGACCACGGCGCAAGCTGCAATAATCGCTCGATATCGCTCGCCGCCCGAGTGGCGAGGGAACACAATCCAGCAGCGCTTGTCTGCCGCCCATTACTCGTTATCTTGCTTGGCCATAGATGACGCCAAAAGTGAACGTGCTTTCTTCACTTGTAGGTTGATGGCGCTGTAGGTAGCCGCCACAAAGCGCAGGCCACGCATTCGCGTGTTCCCTTTCATAAAAAACGACAGTGTACCTAGGATCAGTTGTCTTTTATGTGAGGGTTTCTTCCATATGTAGGGTACTTACTCTGTATGCATTTTCTTATCAACCCCTATTTCAGTGTAGGCAAACTGGCATCTCTTACATCAGTGTCTATTGGTGCGGCATGGGAAAATTAATGTAAGCTGTTAACTTCACCACAGATTACATTCAAAAAATTTATGGTGCAGCAGCTGCTCAGTGTCACAATAAGTGGGTTAGACTAGTATTGTAGACTAGTGCGCCTTGCGACTCGGTTGCATGAATCCATAGGCCCCTTTTATTGGCAGAAAAAGCCTTATCGCTCCCCACAAGAATAGAAGAAAGCGGCAAAGGAAGCTTTATTTTTCATTTAGCTCTTTGTTTCTACTGAGGGTACTTTAGTGGGAATAATGAATTTCATAACTGAATTTCATAACTGTACCTGTATG
Source organism: Rhipicephalus microplus (assembly GCF_043290135.1). Taxonomy (NCBI): domain Eukaryota; kingdom Metazoa; phylum Arthropoda; class Arachnida; order Ixodida; family Ixodidae; genus Rhipicephalus; species Rhipicephalus microplus. The sequence goes on from NC_134700.1 coordinate 201,970,962, forward strand.
TTGTGGTGCAGCTACTTACGGAGAAGAGCAAGGACTTGACGGGAGTGCAGCAGTGGCCGTACCGTGCCCTGGCCAAGGCACTGGAGATCATTCCAGCCACCCTGATCCAAAACTGCGGTGGCAACACCATCCGCACACTCACAGCCCTGAAGGTGAGGCACACACTTCTTCCATCCATTTGTAATTCACCTTACAGAATGTTCGGCACTCATTCTACATGTCATTGAGCAAAGCTGGTCTCTCCACTTCATGCAAACAGCGCTTAGCTGTTTTTGTGCTCTGCTTAAACTTACTTGTTGGCCAGTTGACAAGTCAGTACCGCATATGACAGCGCACGGCAGGTGTAGAACAGCACGTACACTAAGGAACAGCACACGCACTGAAAGGTACAACCACAAGTGTTTGTGGTGTTCCTTTGTGTGCATGTTTGTAGATTTACCCGGTGTGCGCTGCCATATGCTGCCTTGTTTTATCACTGAACTTGCCCAGGCCATGTCTAGCTGCGTGAAAATAGTTGGACGTAACTATCTTCACAGCAGTTCCTTGATATTGGCGTCACATGGCATGCTATCGCACGTAACACCCATCCTGATCAAATTTTTGAAAATGGCTGCCTCCCAATCAGGCCCAACTGCAATAAAAAGTGACCTTTTGACACAGGTGTCTAGCCTTCCATTCTTGACTTATTTCATTCATAGCACACTGCAGCTTTTTTTTTTTCGAAACGGCCAGTTCGGAGCTTTTGGTTCATATGTAAACTAGCATCACGGTAACAAACCTCTCGCCCTTTTCTGCCCATAGGCAAAACACGCAGCAGGGGAAGGATGTAACTGGAGCATTGATGGTGAAACGGGCAACATCGTGCCAACAGATGAGCTCAAGGTGTGGGAGCCATTGGTGGTGAAGCTTCAAGCGTACAAGACTGCCATTGAGGTACGTGATGGAGAAATTCTTTAAAACATTTTCATGCGAACCACTTTCATGTCACTGCTTTCATTGTCACTTCAACATTTCTAAAATCGTTTGTGCCTGATAGTGCCTCATGCTGGCATGTCTTATGAGCAGGTTCTAGTAGAAAGTACTTATCAACTGTTGTTTGCATCTTTTTAGCCTAGCTATTTTATGCTCTGAAAAAAGTCAACAGTGTACAGATGTTTATTTATTAAGCCTGCCATGTTTGCTTGTAGACTGCCATTCTCCTACTGAGGATTGATGACATAGTCTCTGGATCCAAGAAGAAAGGCAAGGGTGATGGTGACCAGACACCAGCTCAGCCTGCACCCACAGAAGAGTCTATGAAGGACTGATATCATCGTCATCTTTGTTGGCCGGCTCTTATTTAATGGTACACACTACTGTGTATAAATAAGCCTTTTTTTTTTCTGCTTATAATAAAATGGACCAAAGCAACTGCTTCGGTTTGCTTGATATCTCTTCTGCTTTTTAGCTTGCTTGTCTTGCATTCATTGTGTTGTGTGTGTGGCCAGCTGTGCATTGCATATAAATACTTGATGGCACGGCATATAGATATGTTGTCACTAACAAGAAATCTTAGTTTTATGCACTATCAATACAAGCGTTACAACCTATTCATGGTAGTTAAACGAAACTTCAATTTCAGTGCGTAAAGCAAAACACAGCTAGAATCAAAGCAGTGCATTTTCGCTTTTGGAAAAGGTGTTCCATGGGGCTGAAAAAAAAAAAGTCTTCTGTTCTTTTTTTAATTTTTTTTTCAAAATCGCCCTCAATGATCTCCCTCTCCCACGTGCCGATGTCGTCTGACATATTCCTAACCTTGGAAGACGTGTGTTACCCTGCCAGTAGCATAGCCAAAAAATTTTTGCAATTATACTTCATATTCGCCTCGAGAAGTTATGGAGTTCGGCACTATAGAAAAACACATCGCGGAAGCTTTTATCGACATTTATATAAGCACTTGCGAAATGAAGTACATTCTTTAGTGTCAAAATAGTAATTCTCGATTAACAGGAAGCATGAGATAGTTTACAGTCGCAGTCTCTTCGGGGAAAACAGTGCCCGCTTCAAAACAGAAACCGAATTTCAGGCAAGCGGATGCAGTTTTGACAACACATCTAGTTATTAGAACAGTTGACGCAAATTCTTACGTCACGTGGACATGTCTTTTTTTTTAATATATAAATGCGAAGCAGCTCTTCCACTAGTCTACATCAGTAGCGCTGCCTTTCCCTACAACGCGCAGTGTGCCGGAGATGTTGGCGCGGTGCCAAGTAGGTCACACGGCTGCTACAGGTTGGCGTCTCGCGCTCCCCTCGCAATGCGCGCTGGCGTCATTCCCTCGCCTGCGACACGCTCGACACCTGCAGCTGCTCTCACCGCGGGGTCTGCGGCTGCCACCCCATACACCGGCGACTCGTCAGTTCACACGCAATAAACCTGACGCGCGCCTAACGTACACGTTGAAACATGTCCGTACGTGTCACCTAGAAGACCTACGCCAGCCATCGCTTCAAATGAATCGTAAGCGCCCGCATTAGCGCCGTTTAACCAATCCGTGACGCCACCCGTGCGCAACGCTGCTGCTTCGCATCCCACCAGGGTTCCCTTCGGGGAAATGGTCCATTTTTTTTTAACAACTCAATTTGTATACTTTTCCCTGACTGCACTTCCCGGTTTCCCATTCGTTTTCCATCATACTTCAGCTCAACAGAGGCAACTATACTGTTCCCTGCCTGCCCCCTCCCCCGACACGCACGCAGGTCTTCAAAGAGGTGCTTCAATTCTTCAAGAATACTGGACTGGAGCACCAGCTGTAAAAGCCACCCGCCACGTTCTCGGTCTTGCATGCCACTCTGCTACTCTTCCCCTACCTCTTCCCATGATCCCATTTTTACTTTTCTCTCTGCGTCCCTCTGTATACGCTGGAACGTGCTGCCATAGGGTTGCAGACATAACTTATTTTCCTCCGTCCCCCAACTGCTCGCGCCATGTCAGTGCGGTGGCCGGCGCGTGTCATTTCACTGCTGCTTTCCGCAAGTTAGTTCAACTACAGAACTAAGTTGCACCCTCTATATAGTTCCGTAGTCAATTTTGTCCGGTAACATGAGTAATGGTCTCCAACAGTACTCGAAAGCGAAATTTGAGGTTACATAGGGCTCATATGGAAACCGACTTAGTAAATAGGAATTTAGGCACGAAAGGTCGAGAAAGGGCACTATAAAAACGCTATACAAGCCCTCCTTAACCTCTAATTCAAAGTGATACGATACATAGTAACGCAAACAACAAAACAAAATGGACATGCACTTGCATAAAATCCGGTCTCTATACATACTAATGATGTTCGACCGCAGCGGTAGCGAAGTGTGCGGTTAGGGCGTCCACCTCATACGAGGACGGCACGTGTTGTATTCAAAATGCCGCAACGTACCCACCGCTATCCCTGGTGAGTATAGAATTACCACGGAGTCTCGGAACACCTAAACAAACTCAGTGTCGTGTGTGCTGATTTCACAAGAAGGCGGCCTCTCTGTACACTCCACCCCCGCCATGCTGAGCGACATCTTGTCTATAGGTGGTGGTGCGCTGAGCCGTTTTCACTCACGAGTTGCTAAAGTAAGCGTCTTCTCCTTCCTCAAATGTATACAAAACGCTTCTGAAACCCCTGCTAGTTGGATCTCCTCAAGGCGAGGCATATATGTGCGCTGCGAAAGGGCTTATCGAAGATTGGCAGTCGGGCTTAGCGGTTTACGATGAAGTACACACGCACTCTTTTTTCGTTCCTTCTGATAACGTGCTGTATTCGCACCGCCGGCAACGCACTCCCTCACCAGAGAAGGATTGGCCACCCTGGTGCAGTATCTGGCCACCATCTCCCACATGCATACGTGTATGCAGGACCGGGTTAACTGGCGGAACATGGGAGAGGCCTTTGTCCTGCAGTGGACGTAGTCAGGCTGATGATGATGATGATTCGCATAAGTAGCGCTTGCCTAAAGGCCCGCAGTGGCTGAGAACGAGTGTGATCCTGAAGCGAAGCCTCGACTGTGCACCACACACAACTGCAGATGGTGCTGCCGCGAGTATACACCGCGATCGCTCTGCCGTGCCCAGTCAGAAGTTCCTGGAAACGCCCGCAATGATGACACAGAGCTGTTAGGGTTAACGAACGAACGCGCCTATGCTTGCTCCTCCTGCCGCCTTGTTTTGTCAGGAAAACAAGGTCGACTGTTGCAAGACTTTTTTCGCAACGGTTGCGGCTTCGTATCTGCCACTGTTACACTAAAGCTCGCCTTCTTCCTGCGCAGACAGTCTTTTGCGTGCCGTGCGAAAATTCGCAGCTGGGCGTCGTCACAAGAGAAAAGCAAAGAAACGGGGAAGAAGAGATTTAACTCCCTTATTGGACGAATGGTGAAAGAGAGGAAGCGAAGATTGGCTTAACATGTCATCCGAATAACTTTGAGCCAGTATACCTACAGCAACAAAGGTGGAGTTAATTTGTGCATGAAGCTGCAAGCTGTCGCAAAATAAAGTAACGGTGACAGCTATCGTCAGTATTCTGACGGACAGCGCGTACTTTTTTATTGCAACTTGATAACCTATAGAAAATGCGATCGTCAGAAAAGCGTAATTTTTTGTTGAGAAATTATCGCGCATAAGCGACGGAGTTCAAAAACTGCGCTATGACCACCAAGTAAACTTTTCAATTATATACTTAATGTATACTTCTAAAAATTGTGGTCATCGCGCAAACATAGGCTATCTCCGTTTTTTTTTTCTTGTTTTATTTCCTGGAGGGAGAGAGAGACATATTGTAATTGTAGAATTATCAGCCATATACTCAATATAAACGTATTCACTACTCAAATAGGGAAATTTGTATTCTACTCACACTCCAGAAAACTGCAGGTGTATACTACATAAGGTTACATAATGTGTACGTACTTCATGCATTGAATGCTACATTAGCGGCTGACATTTAAGTTATGTAATGCCATCAGCCTGACGACACTAAGACTCTCAGGGGTGGTGGTGGGGGTTGAGGGGGGTAGGGGGTGCGAAACCCCCCTCCACAATCCCTGAGAAAAGGCAGCGAGGCTGAGCACCTCCATTTTTTACAGTTACTACTGTCGGTTGCGCACTAGGAAACCAACAAAAGCTGAAGGCCTTCTTCAATGTAACAATCACTGAATTATATAATGGCATGTGTCATACGCTTCTGCTGTGAAAATTGCCCTCTATGTCTCATGACTGCGCACCATAGACTCTTAATTTGCGGTGCATGCCGCTTATGCGACACTTTCGAGCCTTGCGCTATGCCAGTGCAGAGGGAGCTACCGCTGAGCAGGAGCTCTATAACGTTATGGAATTCTGTCATGCTTACATTATGCTCTGCGCGGCCTCAAGTTTGATTAATTGGGGACGCAAGTGTGCGAGGGAACCATTAATTAAATGTTTTTATGGACCGATCAAACATTTTCCTGTTTCCATAAATTTATTTTCTTTAATGGAAAATCAATAAGATCACCGCTGCTATAAATCCAAGCTGCTGTAAGTCGATGAGCGTGCAGAAGTGTTGAGTGTGTTATTTGGGCCCAGTCAAGAGAACTAAAAGAGATTTACATCTCAGTACGGCCGATAAATTGCTTTTCGCCTTGATTACCATGGTTGCTTGCAGTGATCTCGACGTCTTGCAACAAGGCTATGAATTGGCCTTGAGCATAATGGCAATCACAGTTGACAAGCCTGACCCACAATTTGATTTAAGGCGAACCATGCCGATGGCCAGAGCTCCCCGGTTTTCTGAACTAAGAACACTGAATTGATAGCCTGGGTGGTTGACCTTGATCCGTCTTGAGTTCATTTGTACAGCGCAGAATGCAATTCTTGTCTCTCGGCAAGAGTGAGTAAACAGAGTTGTAACGCGCACAAACATCTTATCATCATGATCCTCAGTCTCTCCAGGAGTACAACCGCTGTCAATGGGGTCGGCAGGCCGCCTTCATGAACTACGTTCAGAATGAGACCCGGTCCCATTGGCGCACCGACGGGGAGAAGGGGGGTTAGGTGGTTGTAATCCCCCCAGAGGCCGACCTAACCTCCCTCTTATATACCCCATAGTCCTTGTCGCCGAGTCACCTACGTCAGTGGTACACTAAAGGGGGTGGGAATCAGGGGTTTTAATTTCCCCCACCAGAGGTCAACCCGTCCCCCCTCCTGTAAGTGCAGCCTTGTTTTCAAGTTATCCTCGTTTCAATCCAAGAAGTGTCTTGAGGGCGAAACTGCCTGATTTATTCTACTAATTATGTCGTATTCACATATCTACCCCTATACTGAAATAGCAGAAACCGCATGCGCTGTAGCTCGAGCTGCGTTCAATTCCAGTGAAGCAGCTTTGTACAAGAAAAAGGGTGCTTTCACGAGTCGTCAGTCTGACCGTTCCTATTTTATTCTTGGTGGAAGAGAGGCTGTGTACAATGACAATGCCCGGCATGACTTGGCTTCGGTGCACAGTGCATGTCGATTTAAAAGGTATCACATCTAGCAGCTCAACCAGCTGTGTATGCAATGCTACTTACATGTATGTTGCAAATGAGCAACATCTGCAACATACATTGGTAATACTTGTGTTCATGTGCTTCGAGTTGTCGCCCTCGCACTGTCAAATGCTAGCTTCTTGGATAGCTCAATTGGCAGAGCGACCGCCCCAGATAGGTGTTGGGCCTGGTTCGAACCACGTACCAGGACAAATTTTTCGGCAACTAAGAGGCTTTCTTTCCGAGAAATCCGCATGAATTTCCTTGTGGCTTCGTGCTACAAACGGGTGGTTGTCTTCTTTCCCTTTCATACATGTACGTTCAGAACAAGAGTTCGCAGTGTTGTTCATTGTTTATATTATCCGGTTCACACGGGCAAACCTACTGCACTGACTTGCATACATGCGAGTACCTGGTTCACTTGGACGCTCTTAATGCAATTAGAGATTAAGATCTCAAGTGCCTAGATACCACTAAATTCGGCCTCGCAAGGCTTGATTTAATGACCCTAAGGGTATGATGTGACGAAGCAGCAAAGTAATAACATTACGCTCATGTTGCTTTAAATGTGCAACTTTCTTCAAACAAAAAGTCATGAAGCTAGTTTTATATAAATAACAGGTAAGTCCGTTCAATGGCCTTACTCGCTATAAAAGTGAAACACGTGGTGCCCATTTCCAGTTTCGATGCCGGTGGCAGTATCGTTACTTTTTCCCAAATCCTTTACATTATAGTGAACATGAATTGTGTCCGTCATGTAGCTTGTTTTTCTTTAAATAGTCAACAATAAGCACACTACTTGCCGAAAAACATTCTTTTTGTATCATAAATGAGCGCCTTGAAACACCCAGTAAGAACGAAGGCAAACGCATGGCGCCGCTACAATGCTCTTAAGATTTAAAGTCTTTCCAATTAGCGTCATTGTTGATGTGCAAACGGTGTATAATTCAAAGTGGCAGGATGAAATCAAGTTAACTATCGATCCTTTCAAAAAAAAAGAAAAAAAGTATTTCAGGCACCTTTGCCTTTCCAGATACATTGTGCGATTCTTCTTTTTTTTTTTGCTTGATCACAATGCATCAAGTTTGTTAAATATACAAACTTTCTCATTAATATTTCACTAATTGGAACTCTCAACCCGTGTCTGCATGTCGCCGTGACAAATATAACAATGAAACACACCAAGGAACATGCTTTTAATCCGCTCCAATCGTAGCCGTATCTTCTCAAGGACCAGATCCATCTGAACGCCTGCCGTTTCATTAAATCTTAAGTCGCATTTATTCTCTCATCTTAATTTTTTTGAACAAGCATTCAGTTCCCCCTTGAAACAGAGGCTCATTGTCGCTTTTGGGTGTTTTTTCAACCTGAAAATAAAACTGCAAACACACCTATTCTAACTGATATCTTCAGTTCACTTCAGACCAACCAAATATCCGCGATACATCGGTAGTACATACGGTAATGTGAAGAGCCGCAATCCACTGCAGCACACAACTAAAGAAGAGAAAAAAAAAACACGATATATTAAATGATCTCGCCAAAAACGGTTGCCCAAGATTGTTTATTCAAAATCAATTCTCTTCCAAAAACACAACGATGCAATCTTAAAAATGCGGCAACAGAATTCCTTCTATCAACAACACGAGAGAAACATACCACTCTCCGTTGTCCGAAGCGCCAGCAAAACGATCACCCGTTCGAAGCGAACTCAGGCGACGTGCCATTCGAGGAAGGCTGAGGCGGTACGTGATAGTACAGTGTACTATACTGTAGTGATAGTAAGAACGCGAGTGGCCCGTTCCCTTTCGCTGCGGCCACACACTCGCATTCCGAAACAGGAGGGATAAAGGCCGAGCTATAGGGCCAGTTCTAAACCGGAAACGGTGCTGCGCACCCGGCTTTAAAGTGAAACCTTCCTCCATGTGAAACCACATGTTCGAAGAACTGCTTACGTACTCAGCTACTGAAAAAAAAGCAAAAAAGTCCCGCTGACTTCTCATACTCCGAATGCGTTGCCCGCAGCCGAGTATAGGGACGGGTGGTTCGTGCCTTCCCTTTTTGAACTCTAAGAGGAACCGTGTGCATCCCGAAACGTCGGCACAATGCCCACCCACAGTTCTAAAGATAAGAAGGTGCTTCGAAACACGTGTCCTCTGTTTTCTTCGCGGCTTGCGCTTTCTGCAGGCAAATGGTGTCTCCAGAAGGGTGGCCGTGCATTTTCTGCTGGACAGCCGACGTGCAATGAGCACTGGAGTGGCGAGAAGAAAGGCGACCTTGCACGCGGGTCGTTCGTCAAAGCGACCGCAAACCGCGGAGGCTCTATACAGCAGAAGCACATGGCGATATTAGCTTAAGCACATACGTACGCCGTGTTTTCTGCATTTCTCAGCAAGCCTTATAGCGTGTGCGCCGCCAGCATTGTCACCAGCCACCCCACAGTACCGAACACATGCTGGGACCCCAAGCAAGCAGATTGGGGGGGGGGGGGGTGATTTCAAATGAAAAGGAAAGAAAAGTGAGCCCCGTAACTGTCTCTCAGGGGGAGGACACCTCAGCAGTAGCTCACGAGGGGTGGGTGTAAAGGAGGGATTAAAAGGATAGGATTAAAGGGTAAAGAGATAGAGAGAGCGAGGCGCAGGGACACGGTCGCAGGAGTCCAAGGACGGGGCACCACTCGGCGAGAGCTCTTGTCGGCGTCAGGAGATGGCGTAGGGTGAGCCCAGTCGGCCAGAGTTGCGCTGTCGTCGGAGATCGCGTGGCACAAACGGTCGACACGAAATTCAGCGAGTGAGTCCCACGACTGCCATGCGTAACCTAGTATAATGAGGAAAAATGGCTTTGGAAACTTGCGAAAGGTATATTGGTGGAGTTAACCTTTTCTTGCTTTTTTTTTTCAGAAGCTGTGTGCACGCTCTCTTCTTTTATACCCCTGCTTTCTTGCACGTGGTACAACGGACGAAAGCCACCCATGCATTCAGTTCAGTTCGCTCGCTACAGCTTGCGCTCTGCGTCTGCTGCGCGAAGGTGCGTCGGCATGCAGTGCACTTCCAAACAGACCACAGGCCATTGCTGAAGTGCCAGTCGAACATGATCTTGACCAGCCTACCGAAAAAGATTCCGCATTGATATTCAAGACACGCAGCAACAGCACCGGAATCATGCCCCGCCGCGGTGGTCTAGTGGCTAAGGTACTCGGCTGCTGACCCGCAAGTCGTGGGTTCGAATCCCGGCTGCGGCGGCTGCATTTCCGATGGAGGCGGAAATGTTGTATGCCCGTGTGCTCAGATTTGGGTGCACGTTAAAGAACCCCAGGTGGTCTAAATTTCCGGAGCCCTCCACTACGGCGTCTCTCATAATCATATGGTGGTTTTGGGACGTTAAAACCCACATATCAATCAGCACCGGAATCATCGATTACAGTCAAAAAGGAAGCGATTACTCGGTACATACCACCGTCAGATGCGTCCATCGATTAGTCATCACTGAGGATGCTTCAGTCGGCAAACTTGAGCACCCGAATGACATTGCGAATCAGTAAGCGTGGTTACAATGCAGTTGATCCATAAGCTAGAGATTTTACTGTATGTGCGCTGCGTTGAGCTGTACATATTCTTTATAATCAATACCGCAAAGCTTATAATTAAAATTTACGGTGCACTTTCATACTTGTAGTCTGACGAGGATCAAAGGAAGTTGAATATATAGGATATTCTGTTCGCATTGTCCAGAAAATCCTCAGTTGCAGTTCTTTCACTGCTAAAGTTGCCAATGGGGCTTGGTTGTATCCCATTTACTGATTACTCAGGTAAAAAGACAAAATAGACAATAATGGGCGCACAAAAAAAAAACACCGCGCCAGGTGTCGCCGTGTGTCTTTCTTGCGTTCCTTTTGTTTGTTCTACGATAAAAGTCATATTCTTTTGAAACAGCAATATTTGACTATACCAGCCGGCCGACACGTCAGCACCAGAATCACTAAATGAAGCTGAAAAGCTAGAAAAAAAAAGGAGTATTTGCCGGACATCTCTGCTGAGAACTATGTTGCGCCTTGTTTTATTCGATTTCCCGTTTATTTTCTACGTGCACTCCTTCATCGAACGGCTTCTTGGTCTTCTTAAGGTCTCCTGGTAAAACACATAGAGATCGTTGGCATTGTCATCTCATTGTATAATAATAATAATAATAATAATAATAATAATAATAATAATAATAATAATAATAATAATAATAATAATAATAATAATAATAATAATAATAATAATAATAATAATAATAATAATAATAATAACGTTTATTATTACTATTAATACAGGTAATATAACACTTATAGTAATTATTTAGTATGAGTCACTTTACTTTTACTTCAAGTCTCACCCCCCCCCCACCCCAGAGAGAAATCCTGGGTGCGGTATAATGCCCGGTCCGGTTATTCTTAAAAGACTTAGCTATTGTTCAGCATAGTAGTGTGCTCCTTAAAGTCCACACGTAATTTTAACCACACGAAATTTCACGAATTCGTGACGTCGCAAAAACGTGATTTAATGGCACACCGACACTTTTTCACAAAGAACCGAAGACCAGATGGCCAATGAAATGTTGCATTGCAAATATTTTGTTCACTTTTTTATATACGTATACCCGTGCATAAGTGACACGACAGACCATTTTCGCGTCACTTTCGCACACTGCGATACCATGAGTACACGGTATGTATTACGTGCGCCTCTAATTCTCACCTTTTTAAAATTTCGAATTTAGGAAGAGGCAATGTAATATATCTAGAATCTACAGAACGAAAAAAAAAATGCGACAGATCCCACGTATATCTTGGGAATCGACGTTATGCGAAGCATGTGGAGGGTAGGCGATCGTGCTGCATTTTTTATTGAGCAACACGTCACGAAATTACGCTAAATGTGACAAATCTTGCACGCATAGACATATGTTGCAGAGTTACAAATTTTCTGTAACCAGTTGTTTACAGCTGCGTAACGATGCCAACAGCAACATGAGTAATGGCAACAGCAGAAGCGGTAAGCTGATATGAAGCGCTTGTGCTAGCTCGCGAGTATGGTAGCCCTGGGCACTGCTACATAAATAAACTTCAGCGCATGGTACCTAACTAGATAGGTATAATAAGAGATAGGTAATAGTGCACTTCAAGTTGTAAAAGACTATGTCTACTTAGGGCAGGTAATAACCGTGGAGCCGCACGAGATTGAAGTAACTAGAAGAATAACAATGGGGTGGAGCACATTTGGCAAGCACTCTCAAATTATGACAGGTAGATTGCCACTATCCCCCAAGAGGAAGGTATATAACAGCTGTATCTTGCCGGTACTTAGCTACGGAGCAGAAACCTGGAGACTTACAAAGAGGGTTCAGATTAAATTAAGAACGACGCAGCGAGCAATGGAAAGAAAAATGGTAGGTGTAACCTTAAGAGACAAGAAGAGAGCAGAGTGGATTAGGGAACAAACGGGGGTTAAGGATATCATATATAGCTGAAATCAAGAAGAAGAAATGGACATGGGCAGGGCATGTAGCGCGTAGACAGGATAACCGCTGGTCATTAAGGGTAACTGACTGGATTCCCAGAGAAGGCAAGCGGGTTACGGGGAGACAGAAGGTTAGGTGGGCAGAAGAGATTAAGGAGTTTGCGGGTATAAATTGGCAGCAGCAAGCACAGGACCGGGTTAACTGGCGGAACAAGGGAGAGGCCTTTGTCCTGCAGTGGACGTAGTCAGGCTGATGATGACCTAACTACAATTGACATTAACCCGACATGACGGCTGTATCATAGGAGTACATATGCATATGCACTGCAACCACAATTGACGTTTCACGAACAGTATAGGGTCTATTTGAAAAGTATAGTCCAAGACCTGGTGTGGTTCTGTGGTAGAATGATTGTTAGTCGCGCAGAATGCTTGGGTTCGATTCCTGCTGGAACCCTGCCACTTTTTCTTTGCATTCGTCGGGTCAACACTGTTGTCAGATTTTTCTTAATGCTCACGCGTTAAAATTGCCATTGTGTGTCGTTCTTAGGTATATTTTAAGTGTCAATCACCTGTGGCACATACCTGCCCTCAGGTATGTGCCATTCTGGCGGGAAGTGTTTGACGACGTAATCGACGGGATTGTGACAATATTCATGTCTTGACCTGCAATGCCTCATATTCGTCAAACCATATTACCCTCCCATACTAATTTTAGTTCACGTCAAGTTAAGAGGGTGATCACGAGAACACCCAGACGTAAACGGCTAGATATATGCATAGATAGATACGCAGATAGACGCCGAAAGTGCTCGCAGTACTCAAGAAAATGCTTCGCATTTAATATGTCTGTTTGCCAGATGCCTTGTGCGCTTGCGTTCGGATTATATTTACGGATGGCTACATATGGGTGCCGCCATATTGCGCTGTAGCCTCGCCGCTTTGTATCCTTAACACATGCATGAACAGTAGCGGTATATGGTACATATACGCATTGAAACGGTTGGACTGGTGCCTTTGGCGTTTGAGTACCTTACGATTCGAACAAGACGCGGGCATGACCTAAAACAAGGAGCGGGCGTGGTAATATTCACTTCGCAATATACAAAAACGGGAAAGGCCCACGTGCATTACGTAAAGTCCTCAACACCCTGATGACAGAGGCCCCGCTTTATATGTTTCGTATATGGTCGTAATTCTCGTGCACAAGCACCGTCTGTGTTCACTCTCGTGGGGAGCGATTGGCGCATGCGCGCTGCCTTGCTCACCGCTCCTGGCCGGCCACTCGTCGCCTGGCACAGGGCCACGTTCTCCGAAAATAGCCAAACGGGCTGTCTCACTCCTTTCATCATAACAACTCACTTCCGCCCTAGCTGTTGAGAACCGGAGCACATACTTTGGGCAAGGCGCCGATATGCAAATATACATACGCATGCACGTATACGCCGATCCAGGGGGTGCCCGGATCAACCTCCTTGGTCCGGATATCCCAAAGGCCTAATGCGCTACCAACAACTCACACACCCCACCCCGAAATTCACGTTCGCTACGTGGAACGCAACGAAAAATTCGAAGTCTTTAACCCTAACTGTTGCTGTGTGAGCACTCACGGGAACGTGAAAAATCACCATCATCAATCATCTGTCAATGAACCTCATTAATTTACGTATATAATGCTACAAATGCATGCAAAAAAATTCAAGGTACTACAAAATTGTTCGAATTAAGCGGAGTTCGAATTAGTGGGTGGGCGCTAGAATAAACCATTGTTGCGCTACGCTGCGCGAGCCAAACCCAAAGAAGCCAGATTTTGAATCGTGATTGCGAACTATAGGTGGCACTACGCGTTTGCGGCACGTGTCTGCGTAAGTTAGTTCGTGGAGCTCTAAAATCGAACACAATTAAGCAGTGACATGCATTCATGGGAGAAGTGAACCATAATTACGCCCAAAACCTTGTTTATTTACATGTCGGAGTTAACGCAATCAAAAAATAATCAAGTGATCAGTAATTTGCAGCCCAACCCCCATTATCTGCTGAGAAGAAGGAATCAACCCTCCTTCTGTAACGTTCAAGACGAGCTCTGCGTATTCTCGGGCGATATTTACCAATGATTAGTCGTCATGTTTTGGAAATCTCAAAGAAATAATTGGTCCCAGTACTCCCATTTGATCCGACCACCTGCTTCAATAATAAAAGTATAATTATTTCAGTTTCTACCATTCCTTCTGTAATTAATATATCGCCCAATAATCCCTTTCCCGCCAATTCTGCGGCCAAGGGCCATCCTATTCAAGGTTCAATTTCTTCATCCAGACGTGAACAAATATCAAGCTCGTCAAGTTCATGTTTATTCTCAGTGCGCTATCACCACCTCATAAGCAGTAATAATTTCATAAAATGAGCGTTTTTTTTTTTTTAGATTGCGAAAAGACGTTCTTACTCCAACGATCCACGGTTTTTTTTTTTTCAGATTGCGAAAGGACGTTTTTACTCCAACAATCCACGGGGGCCGACGACGATGCAATCGGAGGAAATATATTGATAAGGACAAGAGAAGAACAGTACATCCTTTCGAAAGCGTTTTAGAAGCACAATCTTGTGACCTGCTGCTTAAACACATTCACTGCAAAATAACTGCTGATTTACAATCGAGCAGCTATAGGTGACCGCTGCCTACGCATTATATCTATTGCGGTTCACTCTCGGTCGATATCGTGCTGCTTTTTTTATATCGATCGTCGCTTTGTCTGCCACGCGGTATTCGCAATCTCGCAAACTTTGAAAGGTCCGTATAAGCCACGTGGTGTGAAAAACGGTGAACTAAAAGTGATGTCCCGTGTTCCTGCAGGGTATCCGGCAGGTAGCTTAAGCTATGATCAACGCCTCGAACACTCATAGAGTATTCTCAAGAGTGATGCAAAACAATCGGTAAATGAGCTATCGATAGTTTCTTTGAACCCCTGTATAGTGTAATCAAACCACCGATAGTATTACTATCGATAAACTACCGATATTATCACCGCTATATATAGTGCAATCGGTAGTACCGTTGGTAGCATTATTACAGTTAATACTGTTGATAGTACTGTGAATAATTATATCATTTTCGGGCGGTGATATTGCCAAAACATTCATGATACCAACTATTACCAATGCTCAGTTAGGTTATAAAGAATATTTTGGTGAAAAAAAATTTTCGCAGCGAAAATGCCGGATCATCTGAAAAAATTCACATTCAAAAGCAAGTAAGTACTTCTTACAATTCACAAACTTAGTTTTTGATATTTAACGTATCTTCCTATTAGAAAACTTAGTTCTTGATATTTATGCACCGAAAGCTGCTATGGGATCATAAAAAGGGTCTCGTGCGCCCAGGGGTGGAGACTCATTTTAGGGTGCGGGGTCGCTTGAAGTGGCACTGGAGGTGGGGGCGGGGTCCTGACTCAGTACAAAAACCCCGTCATAACATAAATGCTGTTAAAGTGTGCTCACGTCCCTCTCATTTGTTCTAATTGGTGGTAGCAGGCGGACGACAAGCCCTGAAGAGGGAGGGGGGGGGGTGACAAGGGCTTGGGGAAGGGGCGATCGCTTTACAACCCCTCTCTGGATCTGCCACTGTGCCATAGTTGTTTGCTGCCGCCTGTATATCGGGCGAAATAAGAAAAAAAACTAAGTAAATAAGAAACACCGATGACGCAATGAGATTCGAACACGGGTTCCTGCGTGCCAACCAAGTATTCTACCACCAAGGCAAGGCGGTGCTTCGTACTCCGTTGCAAACTGGCCTTAGATTACTGGCCTTAGGTTGACTAGCCCAGTAAACCACTTTGTTATTCCGTGCCAGCGTTTCTTTGTGCTTTTACGGCTTTCTTCTGTCTGCAGCCGCGACAAGGATGAGCACAAAAGAACGCGAGGGGGCACGGACACTAATCTGCTGGTGTCACATTTTTAAAGGTGAAGCTTCTTATGCCGTGGGTTGTGCGTCCACGATGTATGAAGTAGTAGTAGTAGTAGTAGTAGTAGTAGTAGTAGTATACTGTAGCAGTAGTAGTAGTAGATAGCCACCTCCATTGCCGGACTAAACGAGCGGCACGCGCTTATACTCTTTTGAATTGAGGAGGAAACCCGCACACGTTAATCATAAATAAAGAAATAGGTGTTTCTGACGAGATAACCTACAGAGACGAGTGTCAGTTACCTAATCTCCAATAAAATTTGCCTTGAATTTGATGCTTGCTAAAAAAGAAACCAGTAACAGAAGGACGAACTTTGAGCACTATCTGTCCAGAAAAACTGCCACGTTAAACTCGTTGGGCGTCGCGTACTCCTTGCTTTTTGCTTCTATAGTGAGCGACACCAACCGCAACGGTTGGAACAATTTGTTCACTGCTCATTGGTGCAGTCGGGACGGCTTTAAGCTCTCCCTTAGTAGAGTGCCCTGTGCTCTAAATCGTTACCACCTTTTTCGAACCCCCCCCCCCCCCTATCGGGATGGCTCAGTGTTCTCCCATAGTTGAGTACGAAGTACTCGAAATCGTTAAACATTTTTTCTAAACACAAAATGTTCTGTTGAAATGATATTGACGCATGTGACAATAAATGTGTCTTAACAGGTTTAGTGAGGGTTGGGCCGCCTTGCCATGATTTAGCGGCGGTGAAAGGTGGGGACCAGACACGAAGCGCAGGCCGTAAGACAGTGCGCGCGTGTCTTACGGGTGACTAGAGTTACTGTACATGCTACCGTTAAAATAGTAGCATATACAGTAACTGTAGTCCGGCCGTGCCACTTCTCGTTTAGTCCTTTGAATGTCCACTGGATGGCGTTACTTCTTCACGATTAATATATGATGAAAAGATGCGAAGTTGTGGTACTTGGAGTGTTCACTAGATGAACAGACGGACGCATGGACAGACGTACGGACGGACGGATGGATCAGCATATCCACGGAGTGCATGATGACTGATGGACGCTTTGCCCCACTCATCATCATGCACTCCGTGGATATGCTGTGAATATTTTTTGCTTATACGCTTTCGAGTTAGAGTTCTCGAATCAAAGTGGACGATTGGGCCAGTTGGTGATGCATGATCTACGTGGTAGAAAACACGGATGAGAAAAAGACAAGGACAAGGGCAGTACTACAGTTCAGTACCTTGTAACCAGCTAGTACCCGAAGATGGCGGCTTCGGTGACGCCAATGAACATTATATATGTGAGTGCTTGTGCGTGGAAACCTTCCAGACAACTAAAATGTGCTTCGTGTGTTCTGATGTCCTCGCTTTCAAATATAATCTCATATAATATATCGGTGAATTGAGAATGATGCAAAATTAAACGCCAAATTTCGGAGCATTGGTGATTTGGGAGAAATAAACTACGATCAACGCCAAATTTCAGCAAATGATAATACTAATAATAGTAATATATGAACTGCAAAATACATGCTCCGAATTTCGATAAAACTCCGAATATTGGTCATGTTTGTCCTTCCATGCCAATTTAGCGTCATTTTCAGTGGCCGCGCCGACGGACGCGTGGTAGCGTGGCATGGCAGCTTTACAAAACAAATCGAACACACGAAATTGCAGAGCGAATGGCAACAAACGCGCTAGCGTGGGTCATAACGTGCATATCTTCTACGATGTCCTGGTTATCTTCGTGATATGCCAAGATCTTTTCCCCAGCACGTTTACGTTCGTCATTCCACTCGTCACTACTTAATGATTCATATATGTGGGGTTTAACGTCCCAAAACCACCATATGATTATGAGAGACGCCGCAGTGGAGGGCTTCGGAAATATAGACCACCTGTGGTTCTTTAACGTGCACCCAAATCTGAGCACACGGGCCTACAACATTTCCTCCTCCATCGGAAATGCAGCCGCCGCAGCCGGGATTCGAACCCGCGACCTGCGGGTCAGCAGCCGAGTACCTTAGCCACTAGACCACCGCGGCGGGGCTCGTCACTACTTACGCTCACCACGAAGGGCTCAGAAGAACTTTGCTCAAACAGCCGCGTAAGTGCGGACCAATGCGGTGACAAACCAGCTGTCAGCAGGGCCGCAATTAAGGGGGAGCCGAGGGGATTGTGACCCCCTGAGATTTTTCCATGCTTCAGCTTTTGGGCTAATACTGAAGTATTTACATCTGCTCACATCAACCACCAGTTACCAAAGCTAGCCATTGTACACATAAACACACCCCCAACAAAATTCCTGCGTACGACCTTGGCTGGCTGGAAATATACGAAATTCTCGTTTCACAACGCACAAACACATTTTCCGTGCGATGAGTCGCTGCAGAATTATTTTGCAGTGACGTAGTACTAAAAGTACACTGTAGTAGTATTGGTAGTGTTCAGTGTCGTCCAAATGACCGCCAAGTGGCCAAAATATTAAGTGCGTAGGACTGGCGTATGCAGGTAGTGCCACACTCAAAAATTCTTTTTCTCCCATAGAGAGCATACAGTGATACAGGACCACATCTGCTTATGCATCCGGGCATGCAGCCGGATGCTAGCCTATTTCAACATTTTAGTTTTAATCTCATCTTCATAGTGATTAAATATTCATCGTCATACGCAGTGTGACTGACGTTTCCATAAGGTCCGCGTTTCCATAACCACGTCTCTCGCTATATCAAAAGAAAGAAAGTTTCGTGGTTACCAGCCTGCATAAATGGCCCGTTCGTTATTACATATAAATATGTGCTGCATTATACAGGGTGTAAATAACTTGCCATTCACTGATGGCTGCAGGCAGCAAGCATTGCGTTACAACTATTCCTTTTCTTGAAAAGCGCTGATGTACACGCATCATGCAGGGAATGTATGCGCGTCATTCGACCGTTGTTTTGGCTCTGCAGGCGGTTTCAAGCAAAGCAATTAGAGGGCGAAAGTTCACGGAAGGGGGTTGCAGCATTCCCGGCGGGGAGCACGAGACTTTCCAAGGTTACATGTCACACGCATGACTGATGTGCGTGCATCGTCTCCCAAGTGCTAATCAGTTGCGATATCGGTGAATGCGTTGTTACATGCTTCCTGCGTGATTCGTATGCGAGTCCAAGCGATGAAATCACAATGTTACGTCTGTGCCATCGCACTTTATATGCTTTATATCAGTGCCCTCAGTGCCTAAACGTTGTTAGTGGTTCATGAGGAAAAGGAACTAAACGCGCAGTCTGCTGCGGCATTTTGCAGAGACCGCGTGAGGCGAGACAGAGAGTGCGTCGTTTAGTTGTTTTCTCGAGCGCTGGCTGGCGCTGCAGAGCGCGGCGTTTTTTAACAGATTTAGGCCTAGCGCGCTCCAGTGCAACTCGCGCTGTGTAGCTCGCGTGGAGCGTGACAGCAGCACCGTAGTGGAAGACGCAGTTTACTGTAGTTTCGTGCTCTCGAGGGGCACCCGTTGTGCGCATTTAGTGGTGCTCGTGAAGGTGGCGCGGGAATCATGCCTCGAAAAACTGCGTGATCGGTGCGCGAAACTTTCTTGTGATGCCCGAGTCAATGCCTATGGCTGCTGCTGCCACTGCCTTGGCTAGCGCCGTGATACTCTTCGCTGTGTTCACCGTCTCTCTGACAGCTGATACAACGACGGAAACGACGCGAGGTTGGTACAGGATTGTGTTTCGACTCTCCCGCGACATTGCTGGATCGCTTAGGTTTCTTAAACACCCAAAATATCGCGCTGATCGTGACTTGGGTACAACAGACGGACGGAGTTTTTTTCTCTCTCTGTGCAGCTGACTGACAGAGCATATAGAGAGAGAACGCAAGGGAGATGTTTTTATTTTGGCGGCGCCCCCTTTGCGTACATAGTTTGTCTTATCACGGTGCTTGTGCATCCTACGATCGTAGAGCGCTGTTTAAACACTCATCTCGGCAAGATTGCCGTCGACAGGCACGGGAGAGTCGGAGAGAGAGGGGGACGTGAGGCTATGCGATTTTGTTGGGGGTCGGGCAACGACGATAATTAACACCCGCGCGAATTGTGACTCATTAGCTTATCTCGGAATCGGGTGCGCCCATGTGGATGTCATTCCGTGAGCGCGTCTCCCCGCTGGGGCCTCGTTCAGTCTTGTATCCGCTCCCTGTTATTATTGGCGAGGTCGTTTCCCTTCACGTGTTTTCTTCGCTCATTCGATCGGGATCAAGTGCTCCTACGCTCGGCAGGGAAGCAGTTGTAGTGCACGGATAACCCGTCGTCCTTCGTAGTGCTCCACGACTTTCGACGAAGTTTTTTTTTTTGACAGATTCAAAGCGTGACATGGCACATTCGCGCAACTCGGCCTGCTCGCTTGCGCCATCGGAATCGTAGCGATGCGGAGGCGGGACGTAGATGTATGTGCCATTCTCTCGAGACCACGAGAATGCAGCGAGCATCGATCGTGACTATTCGACGTTATCCACTGCCGCCGTTATTGCTTTCGCACCAGTGAACTCGGCATTTTCCCCGATACGTGGTACGCAATTTACGAAAAACCCCTGCTCGATCAATAAAGCTCTGGAGATTTATCTCTCACACGCGCGCTGCCTCGATTCCTTGCAGAGCGGCAGGAATAGCGTGCTCGAAGACGCTGCTTTTATCGCGTCTTCACCACTACACAGTGAACGAGGAGTCGCAATCAGTGCGCGCCAGTGAAGCTCCTTGGGTCCCAGTAAACGATCCGGGAACAACCATTCGTGACAGCTGCACTGCGATACGACAGCGTCACTCGTTTCACTCAAAAATGATGGATCACGCTTCCTTCTTCCACTTTTCGGTGCTACGCTAAAGAAAGCCGGCAGCACTGGGTAGTTTTACTTGAGGCAGTGTCATACAGACACGGGACAAGTTTCTCATTTTACAGCAGTGTCGTAGGTCATGCTAATGAAGTCTCACAAATAAGCGAAAATTGTCGTTTTTAATGCATATGCTGAGAGTGACTGTGCTGAAGATGTTTTCTGTTAACTAATTACATGCTATTTATTGGTTGCTTTTTTTCTGTTACAATTAATGCTCACTGCTTGCTGTTATCTTCGAGTCTCACGCCACAATCTGTGTAAAACTTGGGCTAAACTAGCCGCACCTGCCTTTGTATTTCAGTGATGCTGCGTAGTTGTAAGTTTATGTTCATGTCAATGTTATATCATATTGTGCAATGAAGCAAACGCAAGAAGTATGCAAGTCAGTCTACTTACATGTGCACAGGTCAATGATATTGGCTGACAGACAGTTTGTATGATAGACATGCCAGTAGTGTACTGTTCACTGCTTTGGCTAATGACCACATTCATTTTCAAGCAAGTTTACTGTTTGACGATATCTGAACGAATGTCTAGGTGGCTTAATGCCAAACTGGCTTCATTCAATAATTTAGTTATTCTTCTTGTTCACTTAAGTATGTGCACCTTCATTTGTTTAAATCAATTAATATGGGTGTTATTTAAAAAAATGAAGCAGCATCACAGATGTTTGCAGACCATTACTAATAATGGGAAAAGTGAGATAAAATGATTCCAGAAGTACTTAATAAACTTGAATTGTAGATGAGGTGCCAGGGTTTTTCTTGCAGACAGCAAAGAAGCAAAGAATATGATTTAAAGAAAAAAATAAACACCAGATTTATTTCTGACACCAAATAAGAAGCCAGATGGCAGGCCAATGAAATGAAAAGCAAAGTCGGCCACTGAAGCTCACTTCGACATTTGTCGAGCACAGAAGTTGAATTCCGCAGAACAAGTTTTCTTTAAGGCAGAGGATGCTTGTCTGAGTCTTTATGTGGAATAAATGAGAAAGGCCTTAATTTTTGCTGTCTCTGCTGCCTGCAGTGAAATGTCCGGATAATCAATTTGCTTGTGCCGATGGGCAAGGCTGCATACCAAAGCAGTGGAAGTGCGACTTCTCCCCTGATTGTGCGGATGGCTCAGATGAGCCTGAGGACTGTGGTGAGTGGGGTCTACCCTCAGGATCTCTCTTTTTTTTTGTCACTGCACTACATGAGATATATACGGCACTGACTTTCTTTGCTGGCAAGTTACCAAGTGCAGTGATTGAGCTTGATTGAGCTGATTGACTTGATGAGAAGATTGAGGAGGCACTAAACAAGCAAAGCTGTTGCAGACGAGTTGCAAGGCTGGCTGCTTACTCATTCTTGCAGTCATAGAAAGCGGAGCTAATTGGTAGGGGTTCGTATAGGAAAATGTTGGTTGTGCTAGCATGACTAAAAGTGAAAGGAAATGGACATTGCAAACACCAGTATTTTTCTTATCTGTTTCCCTTCTGTCTGTTTCTGTTTCTGCATGCCCGACTTGCTCTGTTACGCTGTTTCCTCCTAAACAAAAGCGTGACAGCTTGTTTGTGAAAGCTCTTCCTTGATATTGCAGGTTGTGTAAAACATCTGATGATGCTTTTGTGGAAATGTTAGATTTTGTCAGCAGTGGGGACAAGTACTCTAAAAATGCAGCCATCTATCAAAAATGACTAATTAGTCCTGCAGGACTTCTGTGGGTATTTTTTGTTCCAAGTTGCTGATAAGTTAGCCCCTGCCCCTACCTGCCTTACGCTAACCTCTTGGTTATTTCACGTGGTCAAGCAAATGTCCCAAAAAGGCAATGCAAAAACTTGATCTCCATTGATCAGATGGAAAGCACTGCTGCGAAATAAATGTTTTTTCTAGTATGGCGGTTTGTCCTCCATACGAAAGAGATTTCTTTGGCAGGAATGCTTTCTATCTGACATATCTGTAGAGCTTTTTGTTGTAGCTTAATTATTCTTTCAGATAGTCAGATAGATGACTTTTCTCTCTTTAAAACACAATAATGTTTTTTATTTAAACTTGCATTGAAACAGTATGGGAACTCTTTTGAGGCTTTTAAAAAGTAGATGTCACACCACAGTTCTCTCAGTGCTGTGGGAACATTTTATTCATTGAATTTTTTCTGTCATTGATCTGTCATCCTGTCTTTAAAAAAAATTATATTTTCATGACTGTGAGGCCTCCTATTACTTCCTGCATGTTTCTTACCCACTTTTCTTTTTTTATCTGCAACTTAGCTTAGTTGTTCCTCAAAGCTTTCTTTGTCATTCTCATAAGCCAGAACTTGATATTTCTAAGTAGGCATATAAAAAACACGCATTTCAAATGTGACATTAGTATATTTGTGTGTGTATACGTGTGTGCATGCATGTCTGCGTTATCCCTCTTCCAACCATTTTTTTTCTTTGGAGAGGGCTTTTTTTTTACATGCGTAGGTTTTTACCCTAGGATTTCTCACTTCAGAGTATATATTGACATCTCGTTTCTGCAGATTGTATAATTAAAATTTGAAGCATTTCTTTTGATCACATTATTGTGCACATTTGACCTACATCATGTAAATGCAATGATACTTTAAATATTCGTGATGTTCTCATACAACTTTCAGTTGTCAGGATAAATTATTATCTCATATGTATTTATATAATAATGAAAGTGGGGGATTTTTCTGAGGGCTCGTGATATAAAGGCCAATTAATAATGAGGCTAAAGAAAGTATAGGGTACATTGATTATAATGTTTTAACTGATTTGCACTAGTTATGACATAAATATAAAGAAAGTAATATGGATGAAAAGACAACTTGCTTCATCTTAACACAGCGCACGCACATGAACTCAAAAGAATAAGGAAAGAAGCGACAACACGAGTGCTGACTATCATTTGAAATTTTTATTCACTACACACATATAAACATGGATGAGCGTCATAATGGAATGGCAGCGCAACTACACACAAACCGGAAAAGAAGGCACATGAAACACAACGCTGAACTCACTCCTGAATCTTTCATTTGAGAAATTACATATAAAAGAAGAACCCCCTAAGCTTTCCGGATGCACAAACTATATTAGAAAACTATCTGGTTCGTACATTTGTGAACCATCAGTGATGTTGCTTGGTTGTGATTATGAATTTTTAAACCAATACACGTGACTTTGATGTACATTGCTTTTTTTAGTTTTTTGTGTTCACTTGGTTTTTTGTTGATACGCAATTATTTTCACGTTTCTTCAGTTTGTGCATGCGGGAAGCTTATAGTGGTTGTTCTTATAAATGTCGTTCCTGAAATAAAAAAATCAATTGTGAGTTCAGCGCTGTTTCGCGTACATTGTTTCCCTGTCCGTGCATGTTTGTGCTGCTGTTATATTCTGAAGTACGACCAACTAGCCTAAGTTTCAGTTAAGCAAGACATTATATTGCACATCCTAAGTGGCATCTAAAAAGCTAATCTTCTTTTAGATGCGGAGCATCTAATACTCGAGGCTTGTAGTGCGGCGCCGTCCGCAAGCTTCCTCCTCCTTCTTCCACCATCTGTGCATCCCTTCCTCCTCTACACACCGCGCGCGCTTCACTCCTCCACCATCTGTGCACCCTTCCTCCTCTACACACCGCGTGCGCTTCTCCTCTTCACGAACATTCGCTAGCTGTATAATGTAGCGCGCATGCGCCGTCACGCTTCGAGAACATCGGCAGCTGACGCGCGCGCATGCGCCGTCGCGCTTCGAAAACATCGGCAGCTAACGCGCGCGCATGCGCCGTTGCGCTTCTCCCCCTTCTCGAACATTCGACAGCTGACAGCAGTGCATGCGCCGTCGCGCTGTATATATACTCAAGGTCGGCGCTCGCTCGCTCAGTTGCCGCTCGTCGGTTGGTTTGTACGGCGCGTCGACGTCCAAGGTCGCGGTGAAATGAATTCCAACGAATCCACAAACACAATGATCGACGTCCCTTCGAACAGCGCCGCCCTTTTGCATACGTGTGTACGTGTTCACTCATTTAACACCCCCTCCTACAACCACGTTAACCAATTTAGCCATCGACCCAAGTAAGTCGCAATTTAACACCCCATTTCACAACCACGTTAACCAATTTAGCCATCGACCCAAGTAAGTCGCACTTTAACACCCCGTTAACCAATTATATGCTCCGCATCCTCCTCAGTGTTCCCCCGAGGGAAGCTGCGGGCAATTTTTTTCAGTAGATTAAGTGAGGCCTGGCTGATACTTCTTTCCCCCTTCTAGATGTGAAATGCTTCGATGATTTCTCTGACGGTGCGATTTTGATGTCTCTCTATAACACTTGTATCTTTAAGGACAGGATAGCAATTGCACCTATTACAATGGGCATTCAAGTGAGCATGCTCATATTTCTCAGTGTTGCTCTGTGCTTTATGAATCTCGTGTTAACATATCGACCCGTTTGGTCGATGTAAGAGGCATCACAAGACAATGGTATTTCATGCACAACATTTGCGGCACAAGAAACAAAACACTTAATTATCTTCATTACTAATGCTATACCCTTCTTGCCTATGTTAGCTTCGCCATCACACTTTATTTGCACCACTGCACATATGCTACTTGTCTTTAAAGGCGCAGAGACCGTGACATTAACCCCAAGCTGCATTCCTATTATTTTAAAGGGGCCATAAAACATTTTTTTGAGTAATCATGGAATTAATTCACTGGAAAAGCATATTGCCTCACAAATTTAACGCCGCATAAATTTTAAGTATCTGTACAGTTTGAGCAGAGTTACAAAGATTTGTCATACGCTGCAATCGCATTCTCTTTTCTCTTGTCCCGACAAAAGCTCTGGAAGCTAAGCAGGGAGGGATGGGAGGGGCAAACAAAGAACATCACTTGCACCTCATGACCTTGAGAACTTTTTCTTTTTTTTTATTCTTCGAATACTCGGCTTTTTCGGTGCGATCAGGCGCGCATGCGCAGGCAAGTGATGGCCTTTTGCGGCAATCTCTGTAACAACCGAGCGCGCAATGTTCAAATCAGCCAATGGCTGATAGATAAGTCATCTGCGTGTGATTTTCGAGCATCTTCCGTCATTTGTCGAGTGAAGAGAAAGAAATTTTTAGCTGACTTTGATAATTTACTGTGAATTCCAGGCTGGGTTTTGCGCTATAACACTTGGCTCGCGTGTTCTCAGGAGCCTCTGCTACCGATGGGCAGCGTTTTCCGACCATGCTCAAAAGGTGTTCCTAAGCCCCTTTAAGACAGGGTGACATTTTTTGCATATACGGAAGAAGTGCTAGGTGTTTCCTATTACTGCTAACATCCTTTAAAATCACGCATGCTGTCATAAAAGTGTAACCTTGATATTCATAAGTTGCACCATGTGATGCTCATCTGTGTTTTATGTGTGGTTAATGAAAATTTCAGTGGCCCAAAGGGCCACCTTAAACAACTTACAATCATTAAATATTAGTTTCTCAGTGTCATTACATATTAGTTACACATCATATGTTGTTAGGCTGAGCACAACTCTGTAGAGTTGAATCTCAGTGTGAGGTGTGGCGTATGGGGTAACTCAAGTTTTTCTTGGCTTATAATCGTTTGCTACTGTTCAGTTATATACAGCAGCGGCTGAAAGGAAAGACAGTTCGTAACTCTATCTGTATGTCTGTGGTCAACAAAACAGCCCTCTTGGTGGGCCTGGGCCGGATGTCGAAGTACCCTTATCATAGTAACTGATAACTCAAAAGAGTTGGTTGCGTAGTTGCATCTTGTGACTGTAATGACGCTGAGTAAGACTGTTTTTATCTACACGACGACTTTCCACTTCTGTAGCCAGATCGCTTGTATAAACATATTTTTCCCTTTTTTTTAAAGTCTTGTCCACTTTTAAAATAGATAAGGTACTTGCAGTATGTTATCTGAAACAGGTATTTTAGAAATATTCTGTGGTAGCCAGCCGAATCTGTTGCCATCAGCTGACCTACTTGAAGATGCAGGTGCACGATGTGTGATGGAGCTTTCCTAGCAAATTTATGTTACTGTGCCCCGCCGCGGTGGTCTAGTGGCTAAGGTACTCGGCTGCTGACCCGCAGGTCGCGCGATTGAATCCCGGCTGTTGTAGGCCCGTGTGCTCAGATATGGGTGCACATTAAAGAACCCCAGGTGCTCGAAATTTCCGGAGCCCTCCTTTGTGACGTCTCGTAATCGTATGGTGGTTTTGGGATGTTAAACCCCACATATCAATCAATCAATCTATTTATGTTACTGTACCTCTTCGTATGCAACGCAAGCTTTTTCTAGAGCTGGGCTACCGAAAGTCGACCCTCGTGTTACAGTGTAATACCAAAACTGCTGTTTCTTCTGCCTGGGCGCAATGGAAAATTACGCCTCATGTTACAACCGAGTAAATACAGTAGTCATGGGCTATACTTTGTTGTGTACATATCAGTCTATGTTATGAAGGGTGCGGTAGAAATCGGCCAGCAAAATGTACGACTCAGCAAAATGTACAACTGCACACTTCTCATAGCTGCCTTTTGTCTTTGTAAGTGCTCGTGCAAGCAGAAAAGCAGCGCATGTGTCAAGCATCGGGAAACTTGAAGTAAAAAATTAAGCAACGAAGTCAACGTATTGTTACGAGATATAAAACAACATACTCAAAGGTGTATAACGGAGTTTAGCTCTAAGCCTCCAAAGCTTCCGATGTATTACTCCGCAGAAAACTGGAAGAAATTATATTGTCGAAAAGAGGAGCTATTGCCTATTCTGAACACATCTTATGCATAAAGTCTTGCTAGACTTTACAGCATTGACTGCTATTTATGAAACGAAGTATTGTGTCAAACGAGGCAGGACTCAAAGGGAAAGAAGAGAAAGTGTTCTGGTCACATAAAATTTTGTGTAAGTTTTGTGGTGAATCAAGGTTTGATACCCTACGTTCAGTTTATCCAACGTTCATTAATCACTTTGGAGCACATGTATTAATTGCAGAATTAAAACTTAATTGGTGCCTATTCGAAAATAAATGTGTTTAATATAGTTTTGAGCAGTATTTTCGAAATCTGGAGTGATTTTACAGAAACATTGATGCACGATTTAAAACTTGCAACATTTTGTTTTTCTGCATTGAGGCTGTGCGTTAATGTTTTTACTGTGGTTGAACTTGTATGTCTGATGCTGCTAACTATTTGCATGGTTTGGCTTAGCTTAAAACTGCCATAAAGAATATTGTGTCACTATGTTATGTGGAAATATCAATTCATTAACATTCACTATAGTGCTCAGAATGATGCCACATGTGAATTGACTCTCTCTTTGATTCAAAACATTTAATTTGTAAATGATTGTGGAATTTCTGGAAGGTGCATGAGATCTTGTTAAAGCAATGCTATATACAAAAAGTTGAGCACCATGTGGTTGTTGAAATGCTTGCATGAATAAACAGTTTTTCAAGTAGTTTTGTTTTATGAGGCCACCCTGCAGTAATGCATTTAACAGCTTCACGGGTGCAATCTTTGTGAAAAATGCTGTGATTTTACAAAGCGGGATCTCTGCTGTAGTCCTAATGCTATAATGAGTGTTTGGTGAAACCTGTTTCATTTTGCAAACTTCACTGTTCCGAAAACGTTGAATAAATGCAACGTGGTTGCACAAGGAAAGTCTGAAGTATTCTTAGCTTTACAGGCTGCAGACATATTCTCATGAAGTAAAATACCCAAAACTTTTGGAATTATGACTGAAGCACCTATACACTATAACCGCTTCAATGAACCCTTGAACACTTTTCAAGGCACTTTCTTTCTGCTGGATGTTGAGTGGACTGACTGATTGGGCTGTATTCTGGGATGATCACTGTCGGTGACAGTGTCAGTTTGCGTGATGTAAATTCTCGTGCATCGAATGAAATAAGCTAATGCTTGTGCATCTTTGCACAGCCAGCTTGATGGGGGATATCTTTAACTCTTCCAGAATACGGGCCATGGTTGGAGCTACTTTTACAAAGCAATGAAATGAAAACATTGAGTATTTTAATCATGCGATGAAATTAATACATTGCTACTATTTGCATTGGCACACAGAAGTTCTCATGAGAAGCATTTCTGATTGCAGTGGCAACATCGCTTGTTGCCGACTGGTTAAACCCAGAAGTTGCGTATGAGTACTTCGCTACCACAAAAATGTGCTTGATATGTGGTTTTAATTTCGTGCACTACACTTTTAATATTACAATGAACACATACAGTGATAAAATAAAAAAGACTACAGCTGTTAAAAAATTGTAAGGAGGTTGTTCCTTGTCCCTTAGAAGTTCTATGTTAATAGATAGCTGTGTACACGAGTAGCAGATCCATTTCAAAGTTTATCTTCTTGCGCGTGTATTCTTATAAATAGTCTCCTTAGTACTTGATGTACGCTCATGAGTATTGTTCAAGAGTGCAGTTGTCTTGGCTTGGTGCGCTGTGGGTGCCACTCTGCATTAGTTACTATGGTAACGGCTCTGTTAGCACACCGTACATTGTAGACCATGGAGTGCAATCTTCCTCAAGCTCTTACAATTGCCAGTATGTGGCTATGTCAGTGTGTGAATAAAATGGGTCAGGAGATCATGCATGAGTTGAAAACACATGATGTCCTGTGTACTTTCATTATTTCCAGCTGGAAAATTTCTGGCCAGATATCTCCATAAATACCATTCTTGTTACATCTATCTCTATGTCATGTCACGTAGCCAGCAATTGAGAACAATGGCTTGATAAGTGCTCAAGGGTCACTTAGGCCTCTTATTTTTGGGGTCATCCATTGTTCAGCATTTGTATTAGGTTAACACTTATGATGAGGAATGTAGAATAAGTTATGTAATTTGAGGTAACATCTAAGCAGCTACAAAACAATGATAGTATCAGCATTTATCCAACATTATTGATAAAGGGCTGTTCTACAAAGCTTCAGGCTGACACCTGTGCGTAAGTATAGCATGTACTGTGCTCACAGAATGACACATGTCGATTCAGGGATACGTTATGTGCACACCTTTAATTCCACCACCTTCGTTTTATGTCATATAAGTCCAATATTGCCTCATACACTTTCACTAGTCAACATCACTTTTAGTGACTAGATTTGTGGTGACACTGTGTTTACCATTATCACCAGGCTTTTTTTATAACTGTAAACCTAGTTTTCCTGTCATGCAGTTAACCCAACTAATAGCAGCTAGCGACTTCTTCAAGCAGTGTGTTCAAGTGCATTTTTTTTGCGCTATGATGCAGAAAATGTGGACTATGCTCTCTTGATATAAACATGCACAATAGAGAAGTGTAATGAAGACAAATGCAATGATAGCTTTAAAGAGACAGGAAGAAAGCAGATTGGGTCAGGGAACAAACGGGTATTAAGGATGCCATAGTCGCAATCAAGAAGAAATAGACTTGGGCTGGCTGCCTAGTGCATAGGCAGAATAATTGCTGGTCATTAAGGGTAACCAACTGGATTCCAAGAGGAGCAAACGTGTGAGGAGGAGACAGATGGTTAGGCAAGCAGATGAGATTAAGAGGTTTGTGGCAGCAGCAAGACTAGGACCGGGTTCATTGGCGAACGTGGAAGAGGCCTTTGCCCTGCAGTGGACGTATGTAGCCAGGCTGATGATGATGATGAATAAAGAAGGCCCAGCTTGTGCAACTAGAACCTCATCTCCACTTGAAGCTCGACAGGTGCTGCCATTTGTTGTGTGGATATTCACCACAAAGAAGTGCACTTGTCGATAATGAAAAAGGTCTATCAGTTGTCTTAGTTAGATTTTTCTTGTAGTGTCGCATACTGTGTGCTCTGTAAATCGTCACATTGCATGTCATGTTTAACTCAAAGCTCAGCATTAGGTTGTGAATGCATTTGTCTGTTATGGCAGTTGCTTTTAAAATGGGCAAAAGACAAGAACAAAAAGAAAACATGTTTGCTTCGATTTATTAACTTTTCACTGCGATGTGCCTGATAATCCAGTCTAAATTTCTGGGATGATAACTCATATTTGATGTGTAATTTATTGATAGCTCCACTGAACTTATAAGTTTAAGATAGATGTGTTTTAATAGTCAGCTGTAGTGCATGTGCAGGGCTATGAATACATAGTGCACATCCACCCGCAGCTAAGATTTTTTTTAGGGTCAGGACACACACACACACATTGAACACCTTGAAAAATAACTATTTTTCTTTAATAACCTCGGTAAAACACACTTTCATCCAAATTTTGAGAGGGGGAGGCCCTACCGCCTCTTGGTTACGGGCCTGGTGTGCATGTATTATGTGAGCTGTTTTCCTTGATTACCCTGATGGCGCAAAAGATTGTCTGAATCAGCCGACTCCTGGGTTTGCAAAAACTGCAGAAATTTGTAGCTATGAACTACCAATGCTTGGCCACCTTGCAAAAGATACTTGCTTTGAAATTAGGAGTTTTTACAGCCATTATTATTTACCTCAACTTGCTAATGGATGGTAGAAAACACAGTTTTATACCTTGTGAAGCTCGGAAAAGTGTGAATGTTACTGCATACATTTTCATTATTATCAACCATTTTTCTGATTTTTATCAGTTACCTACAGTTTGTGCAAAATGTTGCTTGTTTCTACAGGAAATTACACACTAAAAAAGACATTCTCTTGCAATGCAGTGGTGCCACACTTTATCTCTAAAGTGAGTAGATGTATTCTTTTGACAAAGACATAATGGCCACAGCATGCTGAGTTTCCCCACAAAATCAGTTGTTGGCTGAGTTTCACACTTGCTCAGAGCCACCATCTCTGCATACAGAGGATTTGCATGGTAGAGTAAGTTTGCCTACGAAAAAAAAGGTGTCAGTACTCCTTTAACAGTCAGGTTAATTTGAGAGCAGCTTTCTTTTTTTTTGTTTTATTTAAGGTCACATTACATTTATATTGAAACTTTAATATTGAATAATGTATTTAGTAATCTGGTGTCTTGAAACTTTTGAAAATGTTGTCGTCAAAATTTTTAAAACTTCTTCACAGGGTTACACTAATATGTTGAAACTTCACCCACTGTTGAACTAATGTTTCTTGCAAAAACATCTGCCTTGTTTGTGAGAAAGGTAGTGTAATTGTGGACTACCAAGGCAAATTATGCTTTCAGTTGGGTTATCATTCACATGGTGATGTAGAATTGACGAAAAGTGATGCTTCACTTAACATGAATGTCAGGTAAAGCTTTACTGAAGCAGTTAATCATGTGCTATACAGCTAACAGTAACATGTACTATCCATGCTATGCATGGTGCGTTTAGGAGCGTTTGGAAGTGAGCTTGTTGATAAGGATTCAGCTAAAAAAGAGCACTACATTATAAACGGACTAGGGAACACACAATGGTGGGCATGGTTGATTTCGTGCAAGCCATGGTGCAATCTTTCGCAATGTTATTTATATTCATCTACTACAAGTCACAAGTTGTAACATAATTTTTGTTTGTGTACTACACGGCTCACAAGCTTTGCCGTAGTCAAAGTGCTGAACCAGGCGGCTGTGCAGAAACCATAAATAATTGGGGTCCCTTAGGCTTCACCTTTAAGAGTTGAACACGATAGCGATATTTTATTCCTAGTGCGTACTTTGAAACACTTAGTGTATGAAATCTTTTCGAAGTTGCCATGCACCTACTGCGTGGCCTTAATGAGGAAATGGCGCGTGTACATTTTATAGTGGGTGACTGGCTTTAAACTATGAAGTCATCATAATAATCATATGTTCTGACGCCCGATGACAATGAGTGCTTGTACCACACATTATTACGGCAGTATTTTACATAGTATTGTGAAGCACGTATACAGGACGTACTTGTTTGTAAAACATGAAAGTAACTTTTACTGCGTTTCCAAGCATAGGAAGTTATTGTTACTGTATTCGTAAGCAGGTACGTGGCTGTGTGGTAGAACACCCACTTGCCACGCAAACGACCTAGGTTAGATCCCCGCTCAGACCCATAGTTTTTTTATATTTATTTTGTTTGCATTTTTCTCGATTTCTTGGTCACGCAAAGATGATGATTTTTCGCTCATAACCAATGACGCTGACATCGACGCCGATGCCAGAATTTCTGCAGAACGAGCTTTTTAATGCTTTCTTGTTGAAGTGAGTAGGATGGCATGGCCACAGTGGTATGACACTGACTGTATGAAGACTAAATGATGGCATGATAATGATGTTATGGTTACAATTGGATGATATTGAAATGGGCGCACGAAATGACAAATGATTTACCATGATGACATGATCCCATTATTACGACAGTGTGGGAATGGGGACATCACTACAAGTTTGAGATGACAGAGGTGGCATAACGAAAATAGAGCAACCATGATTACATCATATCACTGTACGAAAGTGGAATGACAATCATGGAGTGGTGACTGCACGATTACGATAACCTCATGGCGGCAGTATGACATGGATGGTGCGATGATGGCACGACGGCCAATGGAAGTGACAACAAAGTGGCGATGCTGAAGTGAGGAAACAATGATCGCAGCATTGCAGAAATAGAGTGATCACTAAGTAGGGCAAGTGATGAAAAAGTTGGTCTAAAAAACCTGTAACTGGAGTATGGTAAAATTGTTGAAGAAACATGCAACTGGGATATGTTGTCGTATAGTATGCAGAATTTCAGTGTCAATCGTAAGGCTTACACGTAATATTCGTTAATGCTCATGGCCCAGTTGGAGTTGATGATGGACACTACTTCGTAGTAAAAGACCGTTTCCAAACAATACCACATATGCTATGACAGATGCGAGTCAGAAGCTGCTTTTTTTCAACAAAGTGTTGCATCAGATGTTTGTACAATCATAAGCACATGGTGCTATGCTTGAAGTAGTTTGTATATATTGCCATAGTTCCACATTTGCGGAAGACGCGTGAACAATTTGCACTCATAAAAGCCGCCACACAAGTGGCAAGAAAGCTGCACCATGAAATGCCGTCCTGCATGTGCCACGATGCTGCGCCACGGGACCGGCACGAGACTTGAGGGGTAAAGAAGATGAGACCGACGAAGTTCAAGACAGCGAGCAAGGGACATTTTGGCTGGTCATTTAGGTTTGAGTTCACAGGCACAGGTTCGCCCTGAATAAATAGTTTTTATAGTATCAGGTGCTATATTGATTGGTAAGAATATTTTCTCTTGTCCATTACGCTACTGCCAGATTGCTGTAGTGGCAACTCATTGCTGTTGATCACCAGGTCCCATATTTCACGCATGCCATAGCAAACATGAATAACAGTTTTCATTCTATGACTGGAAACACTCAATCTCACAATGCTACCATGAGGAACGGCATAGACAGGTAGATATGAGCAAACACGCTGCATTGACTCTTTAACCTGTCTCCGATGAATTTTGATGATGCAGTTTGCACACATGGCATGCGGAAAGATGGTTTACAGGAACCGACAGGCCTAGTTATGTTGCTCAATTTCTGCATCTGCCTCAGGTTTTCTACAAGATAGGGTGCGCAGGCTACCTACACGCTTAGTTGCATAGAGTGCTAGAGGGACACCACATGACCAGGCTAACTATAAACTAAGAGGCACATGCTCAGCGATGTTCCTGCCTGCTGTACTGTGCACATGCGCTTTATTATTATTGGTAGACTTGATTGTGAGCTCTGTTCAAATCACATGGAATGGGGTTTGAACCCGGGCTCTATCTGTGGCAGTCGTGTTCTACCACTGAGCTACGCTGGTGCTTGAAACTTTATTGCAAGCTGACAGGTGTCATGAGCTAAAGAATCGCTTAACATGTGTAATAAGGCTTTTTGAAACAGTAAGCGACAACCAGGCATTGCAAAATGTGAATTATGTAACGAGTAGGTCATTGATTGCTCCAACCTATTACAAAAGCCTCAGACATAGTTCTTCAACATCGTCAGCCATAGCATCAAAAAAAGGCCATGAAATGCCTGAAAAGTGTGTAGCAGGTACCCTACTTCTTCAGAGATCGATGAATAATGGCATTGTGGACGCTTCCCTTCTACATAAAAGTTAAAATGATTTATGGCGAAGTAGGTACCATGCAAGTGTATTTGTAGTCGCCCTAAATGTGTGTAAAAAAAGATTCTAGAACGGCTGCTCGTCCAGCATTAGCTGTGACTGTGCTACACATTCCACGCAGGCCTGGTGTGTTTTCTTTTTTTTTTTCTCAGCTTAGTTTAGCATTCATTTTGAACCTCATTTTAAATCCTAAGCCAAAATAAAGTTACACTTGTTTAACATTTGGTTTGAACCTTCCTTTAAATCATAAGCCCAAGGACAGCTACGTCATTGATTTTGCTACCAGATTAAGAAGGAAATGTGAGACTGCTTTTTGGTGAATGGTTGCACACTCTTTAACACTTCTATAATTTTAGACTTTTCTTATGTAATCATGCAGGTGTCGCAAAGAATAAGTTTATATTTCTCTAGTGAAGCAAGTACAATTTTTTATCTCCGATTTTTATCTGACTGTTAAGTGACTCAACACATGTTTAGTTGGCAAAGTAGCAATAGTGCCGGATAGCATGAACACAGCCCCATCAACTGTAGATGTTAGCTGTGTAGGTCACAAGGACTAAGGCAAGGTGTAATTCTTAATGAGAAATGAGGAGAGTATATGTAAGTACTCTTAAAGCCTCTATGCTGCAGTGGAACATATCATGTAGCCAAGGCGGTTATCGTCTTGGCAGGATAGCAGATCACCGGTACCTTCAAAATAAAAGCAAAAAAAACATTCAACTTCGACTCAGAAAAAAAAAGTAAATGAAAATAAAGCTGTGCCCCTTGCACATTGCTAATTGCACACTGTGGGAGCAGTAATCGAGGTATGTTGCAGTCAGGCTTTAATGTACTTCAGCAATGTGTTAACAACCGTTATAGATCAGCAGTTGTGTAGTAATGAACGCATGTTTGGAAGCGTTTAAATAAAGGTGTATAGTGGTATTTTAAGCTTGCACATCTACGCTTATGATAGACCGACACCACTTCTCTCTTACAGTTCCTAGCACGTGTGCATCAGGACAGTTCCAGTGTGCGCTATCCAGACGATGCATTCCCAAGGGCTTTGTCTGTGACCGAGAGTCAGATTGTGGCTTCACAGATGACCTCGTCCCAGACACATCTGATGAAGATGCGCGGCGCTGTGAGTTCTGATTGTTTTGCGAGGTCGAGACAAGCTAGCTCAGTGTCATTGCTGAACATATCCATAGTGAGCTCAGCTGGATATATTTTAGTTAAAATTGTGTTTACCTTTTTTTACCTTTGTTTTTATGTCTATAAGCTTCACACTGCCAGGACTCTAACTAACATACAAGTTTTTGCATCTTCATGGTAATATCCTAGAATTTGGTGGTGCCGATGAAGAGAACCTTCTGTGAAATTAATTTTTTTTTGTATATCTGGCAGATCTGCTAGGTAGTCAATGTGTAGTGTTTATTCTGTCTTTCCCTTTTGTTTACCTGTTTGAAAAGTGGTGATATACCGCAGCTGCAGCATTCAGCAACACTGTTCACATGCGATGGTATATGCGAAAAAAAAAAAGTTTAATTTCAAGAAGATTGAAAGCTATGTCTGTTGTCTTTGGCTGATTAATTGATCATCAGGCACACTTCACATTAGACAAGGCTGTAATTGAATAACCAAAGAAGTGAAGCTTGCTAGTGAGCTTACTGTTTTTTAGGAATATTTCAATAAACTTTTGAATGTTCCTGTACGTTAGGACATATTTTATAAAAACATCTCACGTTTTGTTTTATTTTACTATCACTTTGAGAGAAGCAGGACAGATGTGGCACCTTGGCATAGCACTTTAATGCACACATGCTGATAGTAACACTAAACTGGGAGGTAAGTGGTATAAATATAGCCAACCCACAAGTTGATAAATCTGGATAGAGGTGTGATCATATACTAGTTCATTTTTTTTTCATCTCATCTGAAATACACTCTTATGTACTATCTGCTGCAAATGTGAACCTATCTGAATGTTCTCTCAAGATATATATATATATATATATATATATATATATATATATATATATATAGACAAATATAGACCTTATTTTATATTTATGAACTCAAGAAACAGAGTTAAATAAGTACTGCTCAACGTGTCACTGTTTATGAACGTGCAGTTTTTAACTGTCCTGCTTGCTTTAGCTATTTGTCGCGTTCTTAAGTTCAAATGCTTTCCTGGCTCTACGATAAAGCTCTGTAAGGCCAAATCTGGCACACATAATTATTGCAAGTAATGAATAGCTAGTGTGTAGGTGGTTCACAGTATTAGTATGTGTAAAGAAGTCTTAAGTAAACGTGCCCACGATGCTAAAGATTTTTATGTTTTTCTAATTAAAATCGAACACGTGATATATGCCGCAATTTTTTACCCTTCCTTAACTGATTTGTGCGGCAGCATTGTGGTAGAATTCTGCTTTTAATTTGACACAAATAGAAAATATTGACATCTTCGAGACTGATATCAGTACTATACGAGAATTTGACATATTGTTTCACACACACCATAACCAGGTGGGAAAGTACCAAGATTTATGTCTAGTAGAAATGCATACATGTGCAAATTGCCATAACTTAATAGATGGAAGTGGAAAGGTACAAGATAAGGGCAAAATGACGGTACACTGAAGGTTGCTGTTGTATGCCTCTGTTTCATTTTTCCATTATGGTAAAAATTTTACATTCAGAGTACTGGAAGAAAAAGCATTTTTTGAAAAGTAGCCCCTGTTCAAATGCACTGCATTATCCTGCCAACCTTTTATGGTCATACAGTGAAGCTTTGTTATCTCATTGTGCGACCAGGTCACCTAGGAAACAGCTGCCCGCAAAACTACTTTCGGTGCCACGATGGCATAACGTGCCGTCGAATAGCTGTGCTCTGCGATGGTCACAATGACTGCCCAGATTTCTCTGACGAGGGCCCATTTTGCTGTGAGTAACCTTTTTTACGATTACATTGACTGTATGTTTTTGTGATTATGTCAATTTGCTGTTGCTTCTTTTTTTTAATAATGTGATCCATTTGTTACGCTGAAGAACTTGTACAGGTGCAACGAACGAACCACTTGTACGCAGCATGTGTGCAGTTGATAACGTGATTTATAACAAGCGTTTTTTATAAACACGTGAGCAACCTGAAAGTCGAAACAACAGTGGCACTCTCTCAAGCCGTGACGTAACGAATCGCTTGTTTTGCAAACGTTTCTATTCCAGCCAACGATGGTGTTTCACGGTCGGCTGCTCTTGCACTAGAGCTGTTATAGCTTTCTTCAGTTCGCATGGAAAATTGAGCAATTTGCAGCCGCTAAAACTTAGATAGAAGACGACAGCTCCGCTCCAGGAAAACCATTACGTCAGACACGCCATGGCGAAATGGTGGTAGCTGCCGGTGGACGGGGTTTGTAACCGGCAACTTCTAGGGCTCACTTTGCAATTAAATATTCTATTACAGTTCCTTGTTTTTATATACGCAATGGCACAACAGACCCTCGTTTTCCATTTTTCGATGAAAACTTCAATTTGGTGGGTGACTGTGTCATGGCTCCTTTAACCTCATTTAAACAAGGTCACATATAACAGAATATATTTGTATGTCTAATTTTCATTCTAAGCAATATTTTGCTATACACTCCTATTGATGGGAGATGTGTTGAATTATTTACTTTATATTATTAAATATTTTGTTGTCTGAATGCTATACAGTATAGACTAATTAATACAAGCTTCGTTAATTTGAACTCACACTTAATTTCAACTGACACCCTGGTCCCAACACAGCACTGCATATTTCTATGGGAGAAAACAACCTGATAATTCGAACAGGTCGGTATCCATGACGGTTCATTTTAATTAGGAGCCCCCGGTTTTTGTCACTCTACGGAAACGTCGGCCCTGAGGGATCACAATATATTGCAAAATCAAACCAAACTAAGTCTATTAGAGATGCAAAACAATGAGACAGCAACATTTCTCAGCAGATGAGATTTCGGATGCTGTGCTGGAGCTTTTGGGTAAGCTACAAACGATGCTCATGGGGTCGCAACGAAAGAAACACAAGCAAATAAAAATTACTTATTGTTGTTGAATTAACCTTATTCTGGTCCACAGAACATGCCGGCGAAATCCTGATTACTTTTGATTTGGTTGTGTTTGCAAAATAAGCATATTTTGGAGCATAAATAGAGTCATATATTGAGACATTAGGGCTCACTGCTCACATGAATGCGTGCCGTTGTTTGTTTCTGGTGTATCAGTGACAGATGAGTCAATTCTGTTGCTGTTAAAGCTCCATGAACTTTATCAACCAAGACACCTGCCATAAATGTTTAGTGCCACCAAGTTTGGGATTATGAGTCCAGAGGTGGCTTCTTTGAGTTCTGCCCAAATAGTGTGGCACAGTGTTTGTACATTTTAGCGCTCGCCCACTAACTTGAACTCCGCTTAATTCGAACAATTTTATAGTCCCTCTCGAGTTTGAATGAACGAGCTTTTACTTTATTAAGCTATGACTGTACTCTTATTACTCTTAGTTACCCGTAAATGGGTGTGTACGGTATGCGAGACTGTTCTAGGGGAGGATATTAATGTGGAGGTATCATTTTCTGATGAAGTCAATTTCCACGCTTGTGGGCAAAACTTGCTTGGTGCAGTCTCCACAAATCTGAACTGCTTGTTTTAGGGGGCTATACAATAGCAAAGGTGTTCATTTTACTTCGGTACAATGGTGTTACCCTCTATTGCCATTAGCATTATTATGGTGGCTTTCACACAGATTACAGAAACTTGTGGTTTATGGTACGCTGAAAAGTCATGTTTGCTTGCTTATGGCACCGCTGGAAAAACGTCTGTGAGTGCTGAAGTGACTATAATGCATGCAGTGACGAAAACGTACATTGAAGTCAAATTGGTTTCTGTGAATTTATTTTCCTTGGATCAGTTTCATTATTGAAAGCTCTAGCATGCTGGAAGAAGGTAATGATTAAAGAAGGTGAAGTTTGAGATATTTCTCTTCTGTCTATTGAACACTGCAGCAGAGACAGCTCAATGTGCCAATGCATCTTGTGATCATGGTTGCAAGCCGGGACCCCAGGGTCCTGTCTGCTTCTGCAAGAAAGGCATGGAGCCCCATCATGAGATGCCTTCCCTTTGTGTTGACACCGACCCTTGCAGTGTTCCTGGCACCTGTGACCAGGTAATATTTTAAATTCCCCAATTGCATTGGCTGCCTTCTCTGCAAGTATTGTCGTCATTCACTACATTTCTCTGCAGAGGCAAAGCTTTTTCTTGGTTATTTCACAAATTCACAGCGGGGATGCGAGAAATTCAAACAGCCACAGATCTGTGGGAAATATCAGTCGAGCCATGACAAAAGCTTCAATCCTTTATTGAGCCCTTATGTATATTTATCTGCTTTTTAGCATAATAAACCATGAATTTATTCTGGTTAACTTCTCTTCATGTGTCTTTTAGTAGTACTCCATTGGAGACTCTCCAGTTTAGGGTAGATTTACTTGACCTATATACAGCTAGAAGCCATTTTTCTCATCACTAACCATAAACAACATTTGAATTCTGCATCATGCGGATGTTTTGTACATGCACATTGTGGTCAATTCAAAGCACGCTGCTGGAGTATACACACATTATGGGATTTCATACCTCTGAAGACATATGTCTTTAAGGGGCTCTTACACCCACCTGCTGTAAAAAAAAGTATGATGTTTTGTAATTATAGTTAGTATTTAAAATAAATTGCTGTATTTACTTATTTACATGAGCACTGCCTAATGCAGGCTGTAAGTCGTTATAACAGCAGCATTGCCTTCATTCATTCTCAGTCTGTTGATTGAATTGCATACCAGTTCTTTTTTATCAACCATTGAAGGCATTACTATAGCGAATAGAACTCAATCAAAAATGCTGGTATGTTGGCCTGATTGACTGCCTTTTTTTTTTGCAAGTATAGCAATGATCAGAAATTGCTATAGAGGAGGGTGTGTTCCTAAATTGAAAAATTATGCTCTTACCTGAGTTGTATGGATGTTTTGTCTACTTTTATTAGAACTGCACAAGTGGACCTAAGGGCTCACACAACTGCAGCTGCATTGAAGGCTACAGGACAGTTGGAAGTCAATGTTTTGGCATCAATGGTGTGTAAATGTTCGTTTTTGGTTTCTCGTGTTTATAGAGTCTAATACAGTCGTAGTTTTGTAGAACACTGCCTCTTGATCAGTGTGGACAACTGCACTATGGTAACTCTTCTCTATAATATAAGATATTGAGATTGGTTTTACTTCACAGATATCCCTGTCCTAAACTTTCGAACTTCCAAGTTGATTGTGAAGAACTTCCAGTGCATTCTTTCTTAGTCAATGTGACTGTTAATGTGACTGGTGCCGATGAAGAGAACCTTCTGTGAAATTAATTTTTTTGTGTATATCTGGCAGATCTGCTAGGTAGTCAATGTGTAGTGTTTATTCTGTCTTTCCCTTTTGTTTACCTGTTTGAAAAGTGGTGATATACCGCAGCTGCAGCATTCAGCAACACTGTTCACATGCGATGGGATATGCGAAAAAAAAAAGTTTAATTTCTGTTAAATACAGTCGAACGCCGCTACAAGAAAACTCACGGGGTGCGGAAAATATTTCGTTGAAGCGAGAATTTCGTTGTAGTGAAATTGAAAAAATATAGCTGATCTGAGCTAGGAACAAAGGAATGTTTATTCTTGAAAAAAAGTGTCCGCTGCTTCCTATTCTTTTCCAGCAGCATCACGACGCGATTCACAGTCATGCATAGCGAGGCCACGGTGAAAACCACGCTGAAACAACGCCTACAACTGCTTTCGTGAACGTACCAAACAGTTGCATTGACACGTTAACACCAGCAGCTGTCCTCCGTCAAAGTGTATCCGACAATGCCGAGATGGAGGCAGGGTATCGTGGAGCAGAGACTTTTGCCTTATTCTATGCCATTCTTATCATCCAAATCTCGCTGCTGGCTGATTTGGTTGGCAATGCGGACAAACAGCCGCTCTGATTAGGTACCACACTGGCAAAGCGCGAATAAAATGATAAGCATTGGAATTGTGAAAGGCATCGCTCCACGGTTACGCGTAGCAGCTGCATGAAGGAAACCATGAACTGAGTGACTGAGCTTCAGCTACAGATCGTCTGCGCCTCGAAAGCAAGCCAATGGCAAAAGCAGGGCAGTCACGGCCAGTCAGGGAAGTCTCATTGCCATCGCTATCTAGCAATGGCGACGCCCATGCTTGCTGAACCGTGGCGGTTTCCGGTAGTGCCAACGCGTGTTTTAGATTTTGTCGACATATTTTCAGGTTCTGAAAATGCATCAAAGTGTTAAAGATTGGGTTTCTTGTATAGCAATAAATATCTGAGCCTGGAATTGCATAGCGAAATTTCGTTGAAGCGTGATGGCTGAAGAAAAAGTGTTCGTTGTGGCGACAATAATAATGCATTGACTTGTATGGACTGCTGACAAGAAACCGTGAACTTTTTGTTGTAATGGGAATTTTCTTAAAGTGGCGTTCGTTGTAGCGGGGTTCGACTGTAATGAAGAAAAAAAAAGCTAGGTTATGTGTGCACTTTATGTTTTGTTCCTGGATGAAAAGGCTGTTAGTGAAATATAGCTATAGCTGTTGTAACAAAAAACCCCCCTTTCTTAATATAGACCTAACTTAAATTATAGCTGTAACAAAAAAAAACCCTTTCTTAATATAGACCTAACTTAAACTATAGCTGTTTTAACACTGTTAAGAAAGGAATGTGAAAGGTAGCATAGCATGCATCGTTTCTGGCCTTTGGCTGAATGACTGAAAAGGAGTTGTGAACACAGTTTGTTTCTAGTGAGCAAAGTGAAGCAGTATTGGCCTGAAGTAGTAGCAATAGGGTACATGATGTTGTAGACGGGCCATGAATGAATTAGCAAGGTTCTGTTGTTTTCTTCTTTCTTCTCTGCACCCATTTGTGTTTTCCCTCCTTTCAGTCCCAGAGGATGAAGAGGCCACACTTCTTTTTGCCAATTCTATAAACATTCAACACATTCGCCTGGACGGTTCTCCTGTTGCCGGCAACAGCAGCATCGCTCCAGTGAAAGAAAGCCTTGCCATGGATTTTAACCACGTGAATAGGACTGTGTGCTGGGTATAGCAAGTTTTATTTTAGCATGGAAATAAGAGAAATATAATTCGTCATAGTATTATTCTACAGTTCTGTTTTAATTTTAGTTTTGTCCAAAAATGTCCCATCACGAAGCTGAATATGCAGCTCTAGCATTTAGCCCAGGTGCTGTGCTACTGAGTGCTTTAACTGAGATCGCACTTTTTATGAAATTGCACTCACAGTAAAAAGAAAAAAAAGTGTTTTAGCCAGTTTCTTTATTACTTTTTATATTGTACGGTAAATATGTTCTTCTATATGTGAATCCTATAGTATAAGTTTATGGCGAATTTGTGCATAATGAAAAGCCTATATACTGATATTCTAGCATTTTTTGAACATGCATACTGTCGGTATTGATTTAAATGTGGACTTTCAAAACCACGCTAATGCATCAGTCTCAGTCACTTAATTCAATTTCTGAAACACACAACTGGGATTACACCATCTTTAGACCTCAGCATAATTTTTTTGTTATGTGCGTTCTGGTCACTTATATCGAGTTTGCATTTAAAGTTGTGCGGACAGTTCTTACAAATGCTTGATTATTTCTTGCATTGTTACCTCACGCATTGCACACCTAATACGTGTGTTAGGTGCAAGTCTACTTCTGCAATGCCCACTCAAGTATGTGTGCACCATGCCACTTCTAGTTTTGACAGAGTATTGTAAAAAGTTAATGGTTAAGGAATACTAGTGATAGCATTAATCAGTGCATTAAAGAAAAAGAGGGCTTGGGAAGCTTAAGAGGTGCTTTTTGATTTTGTCGAGAAATCTTAAGTGGGTCAATACCAAAGCAGAGCATTGTTTTCTGAAATAAAAAATTTGAAAATAATGTTTTTTTTTCTTTTGTCTTTTGAAACTATCTATAAAACACTTTTGCAGGATTCTTAAATGCAGCAGTAGCTCCTAATTAGGGAGGTCAGTGATTCCGCTCTTGTGTCAATTGTGCCAAAGTGTGGCAAGTTGAATTTATTGCTCTATCCTGATATAAGACCAGCCTAACTGCATCAAACTGTGACAGAGTTTGCTTCAATGTCTTAATACTTTGTGCCGAACTGCACTAGAGCACGAAGGCACTGTTTTGTGTAGCGACATTTGTCGACCAGTTCTGCGGATAACTAAGTGTTATGTCGTGGTTTTTGTGGTTGAGTGTTATTTCATAAAGTACAATTATCAGTATTCAGCATTTCGTTTATTCAGTAGTTTCTGAAAAAAAAAAAAATCACTGAAGAGGTTATTCAAGAACACCGGAGTGCATGCATCCTTATTTTTGCATTATCGAGTGTAATATGAAGAGTTTTCTAGATGATTTTCACTATGAGATTTCCAATGAAACGAAATATTTTTAGTTCTTCATAACAGCCCCATAATAATTCAGGCACTTGACTGTAAGTGCAACAGTGCACTGCAGGATCTGAAATTAGCTGCTTCATAGGGCTTGAAGTTGCAAAATTAGCTGCTCCAAGTTGCTCCAAGGGAGACTTTTGCTGCTCCAAAGTACTCGAAAACAAAAGTTTTGCTGCTCTGAAAATTGGTACAAATAAGGAGTGCTCAATAGCATCACTGTGGAAATGCATTTTGAGATGAAATAACGTATTGATTATGCCATGTATTGCAAAAATGCTGGCAGTTCCCACTAAGTCGCGCAAAGCTTGGCACAGCGAAGCACGGGTCCATA
This sequence comes from Rhipicephalus microplus, assembly GCF_043290135.1. Taxonomy (NCBI): domain Eukaryota; kingdom Metazoa; phylum Arthropoda; class Arachnida; order Ixodida; family Ixodidae; genus Rhipicephalus; species Rhipicephalus microplus. The sequence continues at coordinate 202,015,656 of NC_134700.1, forward strand.
ACAGCTTGTACTCCCTGTTGACCGATGTGTCAATAAGAGTAGACCGCCTTGTACTCCCTGTTGACCGATGTGTCAATAAGAGTAGACCGCCACGAGATGCGTGGCTTCCTTCTTGGGAGTACGCGCTGTCTTAGGATGCCCCATCACTCTCTGGACACGATCAGGTGTAGCCAGGCTATGCATTATAGAATGGAGGTTGCACACAATTTCTCCTTTGATGGGCATGGCTTAGCTCTGTGTATGCGTGGCTTAGCCTGGCAGTGCGAAATCTGGTAACTAGACGACACGATACTTGCTTCCCCTTCCTTTCTTTTCCTTTCTCCCTATACTTTTCTCTCTCTTTTTCGGTGATGTTCTCCCTGTGTCTCCTCGTTTCTCTTTCTCATACTTTGCCAACCTTTACTCTCTCCTTATCGTTTTCCTTCTCCTCACCATCACAATTGTCCTTTTCACGCTCACTTCTTTTGCTACACTGCACTATGCAAGGCAATGCTGTTCTGTTAGCGTTCCTGAATAGCCGAGTGGTTAGAACGGTTTGCATTGGTATTGGAGGTATGCAAGTTGAAATCCCGCCACTAAAAAAAAAAGTTTTTTCTTTTGAAAATCTTTCTCCTTTATAACCTTCTTTCTCTTTCTCCCTGTACTCATTCTCTCACCCATCTGGGTTGTTATAGCAGTGAGCTATGGGACTTGCCCAGATTTACTGGCTTATACCCTTCATGATGACAACAGTTTTTGGGCATGGTCACACTTTGTCAAACCAGAACAGCTTCACTGTTAAAAAATATTTTGTGGTCCAATGCATTTCATAGTGAAGTTGTTTTACGTGAACTTCATTATTTGAGCTCATGTGAATATTTTTCCTGCCTCCGATGCTCACCCCAAGATTTCTTTTGTGTGCTATGCAGATTAACCACGAAGGAAACGAGACGGCCCTTCAGTGTGCTCTCGTCTCTCAGCTGGACGTGCGGTGGGACTTGAAGCTGAACGACTCTTTTTCGTTGACTAGTAAGTAGTGATTTATCTGACGGTCAAACGACCTGTTTATATTTACAGTGTGTAGTGGCAACAGGGCTTTATTTTCTCATTAGGCACTCCCAGAAAAAGGGATCATTATTTAGCTTATATAAAATGCTTTGGGAGCTTGGTTAACCTCCCCGCCTTTCCTCTCCATTTTTCTGTGCTGGCATTGGGCCGATTCCATTGCATTATCATGTAGCATTCTGACCTCTCCTGTGAAGAAAGATTGTGTTTCTTGATACTCTCTAAAGGCGGCTCATAATGAATTCGTGCTTTAGTATGTACTTCTATAAGCTGTCTAAACGTTTGCCAAGTGGGCAGATAAAAAAATCTGACTGTTCACTCTCTAAAGGCGGCTCATAATGAATTCGTGCTTTAGTATGTACTTCTATAAGCTGTCTAAACGTTTGCCAAGTGGGCAGATAAAAAAATCTGACTGTTCAGTACCATCTGTCTCTGCATTAGCTGCAAAAGCTTGTAAAACTCTTGCTTAATTTTTTCAAAGGATTTATACGGTGTGCTTGCATCTGTCATCATGACAATGTCCAGCCAAATATATTGTTTCTTCTAACTTTCTGGGGTCTGATAACATTACCTAGAAGAGGAAAAGTTGCGCAGTTTCTAAACAAGGCTTGTATAGATGCTACGTCTGGCTGTGAGAAAAATTGCCAAATAAATGTGTAAATTTCAGTGTCCATAAATTTTCCCGCCAGACATTAGAAAACTAATTCTTGTGATTTGTGATAGCTGCAACATTTGAACATGCATTCCCCTATTTTGGGATAAATCAGTGGGCTATATATTTCTCCTTTTTCTTTTTTTAGCTGTCAATCAAATGGCGCTGGACTGGGTATCCGGCAACTGGTACTTCCTGGACGATGTGCGGGAGACCATATTCCTTTGCAATGCCTCTCTTTCTGTGTGCGTCACAGTGATTGACGTTGGACTGAGCAAACCCCGTGGCATTGCCCTGGACCCTTACAAAGGGTCAGTCTTTGCTTCTTTTTCTCTCTTTATTATTCACCTTCCTGTTTGGGAAGTTGCCCTTCGTCTGTGAAATGCAGTCTCGGTAGCTGGTTTCTACTTCAATCTCTAGCACTTTTTCTCGGCTAATGTGAATGCTACGCACATTAAGGGTTAAAGCTTTTCCTTGACGACATAAACCTTATGTTTGGCTGAGTGGTGATGTCGGATTACGTGACTGGCTAGGATGTTAAAGTTTGCTACCTAAAATCAGCAATACCAACGTGTGTCTGTACGGAAAAGTCGGCCATCTGAAACTTTCAAGAGGTGCTTGATGTCATGAGCATGAGTAAGCACTACTATTGGATGGAGCACTTATGCACATTCACTTTGGGGGACGGACAGTGGTGGCTGTAGGTGAAACTGAAATTTTTTCTTACATTGTAACCAAGGGTATAATAGCATTTGCTTATTTAATTGGTGCAGAAGTTGAAAAAAAAATCTGGGAAATTGAGCAAGACTTGAGTAACATTGCATTGAATTTAGGGGAACTTGGCCCACGTGCACTGCCACGACAGACAAGTTGAAGAGCTGAAAACATAATGATTGCAAATGCAGTTTAACATTATTGTTGTCGGTAACTTCTCGGCGCCTCTCGCGATCCTTGATTTCAGGTTCATGTTTGTCACGGAGTGGGGCAGTGCAGCGCCGGTGTTGGAGCGCGCTCACCTAGATGGAACCGAGCGTACCAAGCTTGTGGAGCAGAAGATTGTCTATCCTTTTGGCATTGCCGTTGACCTGCCTAGGGAAGAGGTCTATTGGGTCGACACCTACCTCGACATGGTGGAACGCATCAGCTACGATGGTTCGAGGCGCACCACTGTTTTCCGCGGGGCTCCCGTGAGTTGTTTTGTCTTTTCTTGTTGAGAGTGCTGATTGTAAACCTGTCACTTGGATTGCGTCTGTTGTCTTAATAATGCCGTCCTCGCTGGCATAACCAAACAGATTTGTGTTTCCCGTAACTGTTCCGATAGTTTTCTATAGATATCGCTGGCTTTTCTTCTATGTAAAAGAAGTCTGTATTGATTGTCCTTTTTTTCATTTTCTACATGTATGGGGGCTGTCCGAAATTTCCAGGCCACTATCCCAAGTGCTCATATGGTAGCGTGGCCTTGTAACTTTTGAACGCCACTGTATGCAATTACCATTTGAGCCAGGCCCAGTGCGCACTGTGCTGTAGTTGACCCTGTGTGCAGAACACAGCATACATTAACTGTGATCAAATTTGTGGAATGCACCATATATTGTGAAATTTCCATCTCATTCCTAATCATGCAGTTTTTTTGAAGTTTGACTTTTTGCATGAGCTGTTTAATTTCCTTGCTATGAGAAGAAAGCCTTTCGGGTGTTCTAAGAACAGTTAATGCGATACAACCCTGCTGTCTTTGAGTTGCTATGCACCTATGCTTCCCTCTTCAGGCAGTCATTAAACAGCTTTTCTGTGAAAAAAACCCTCGTGCAGATTGTACTTCTTGTTGCAGATGCGCAACCTGTATGGCATCACGGTGTTTGAAAACTACCTGTACGTGACAAGTTGGCACAGCAATTCCGTGGTGGTTGTGCACAAGTACAACCAGAGTGACATCCGCACTGTGAAAGCCAACCTGACAAGGCCATTCTCCATTCACGTTTACCATCGTCAACGGAAACCCTTCCGTGAGTGCTCATCTGGCATCGGACAGTGAAAGCGCACATTTTAAAGTGAGACAGCTGTGCTTATACGGTGAAATCTTGACACAACGAACCTCAAGGGACCGCTAAAGGTCTCGTTATTTTAAGACGTCATCGTAGTGAAAGTATTAAAAATATGCAAAAAAATTGTAAACTTAAACATGCGAGTTGCCTACCTGTGCTGTGTATACATTCGCGATCGCGTTACGCTCAAATCAGCTCGAAGAAACAAACATGATGTATTACGGAACCAGGGCACATTTATTTGAGGAAGAGCGGGATCTATCCTGATGTGGGCAGCTCGACTATTGAAAGATGCACTCTTAAGCATGTGCTTGTTTTTATGCACTGGGAAGCATCAGCGCCAAATACAGCCGATTCATCATGTTGGTTTGTGCGTGCCGTTTCAACATGGTCTTTGCTCTTGTCGCCACTTTGTTATCACGACAAATGGTATAGATCTTATAGGTCGTCAGCTAATCTCACGTTCATGCTTCGTCGTCGCATTGCGTGTAGAGTTCGAGGGTTAGTGAAGCGAGCATTGGTAATCATTGGCAACTTCATCCCATACACCACTCGGGTCGCAATTTTCACTGTAGTAGCATTCCTTTCATGCTGCTTGATCTGCATGCAACAAGCATGCAGATCAAGTTGCCTGATTAAAACAAAGGCAACGAGGTGAAGCCTGACGCGAAAAAAAAGTACCAGGCGATGATAGGGCTATTGTGTATTTGAATAGGGTCGGCAAATAGAAAAATACGTGGGCGTTCTGACGATGATGATAATAGTGGCAGGTACGGTGCTGGGCATTATTTTCACAGTCATGAAAATAATGTAACTTTTTCAAAAATAAGTAACTTTTTCAAATCACTAGCCATTATTTTGAAGTGTTGTAGAGATTTAAGGGGGAGAAAATTTGGTACATTATTCTGAAACATTTGGTATTCTCAAATTCGCAGTAGTGAAATATTTTTATATTATACCAATGGACATTTTAAGGGGGATTTTGGAAAAAGTCATTAATCTGAAAAAATCGTTATATGGAGGTTTGCTATGATGACATTTGACTGTATTAAAAAAATTGCCCTGCAGAGTTAATACTTGTAAGCTGAGAGTTCTATACTTGTCTTAAATGCTGAAACTAGCCATCCGTACAACACTATCTGTGGTCTTCTAGCATTTCAAAACAAGAAGCTTAGATTTTTTTTTTGTGCGTGTGTGTGTGTGTGTGTGTGTGAGCGCGCGTGCGTGTGTGTGTACAAAAAAAGTGAGTGCCAGGGAAATGTCCTCATTGCACCGTTTGAAACTAATAACTTTAATGAGAAACAAGTGTTAAAATTTTTTTGTATTTGTAGCATAGCTAGCTAACGCTCCTGCAGCGTTGACAGGGGGTAGCCAAGTATATTCTTAATTTGAAGATATTTGCGTGCTTTTCAATTTGGCAGCTTGTTTGCAGTATTCAGGTAACATAATTTATTGGCTAAAAATGCGGGTGGTATCGGAAAACCAGCATTCATTCAGAGCTTTTCATTGATTGTGTGCTTAATATTTCATTGTTGAAGATTTTGCCAGCATAAGAGTTTTTATTTTATTATATTCAGACTAAGTAGTATTATTAATGTGCTATATATACTCTTCCTTCACTTTTTCTTGTCGTTGTGCATTGGTATGTGTTACCATGTGTTACCATGTGTTACATGAGAACATAAACCTATTGAGGGGGCCCCTTTATTTTAGACATACTTTTCTTTGGCCTCATACGGTCATGTTCCTGCCGCCGTTATACAGCTAACGTAACAACATACAATGTTTCTTTCTGGGCAGGTGAGCACCCTTGCAGCCAAAACAATGGAAATTGTGAGCACCTGTGCATACCATCAACCATAAAGGGGACGCTGACAGCCCAGTGTATTTGTCGGCCTGGTTTTCGCCTTGCAGATCAGGGACGTTGCATTGGTAAGCACCACCACCCAAGGACACATGTTTTTTGCCAAAGTTCCAGTCAATTGGGCGTGTGGTTACTGCCAGAGCGTACTTGACCAGGCAATAGGGACAGTTTTTTATGCCATGCCGTACAATGAATTAGATGCGATTCTTGGGCAGTCGTTTCTATTCACAGATATTTAAGCTATATGATTTCTGTCTTGACCAGAGGAATTCGAGACATCATTAATGTTATGTGCAACTACATACACATTTTTTTCTATTGGTTTAGAGCAAAAAAGAAACCAGGGCTTTTGTGTGTGACTTTTTTAGTTTATGGACAAACAGTTGGCCTATTGCATATTGGTAAAAAAAAAAAGATCAATGCTAGGGCATCAGGCACTTGCCTCGACGCCGCCTCATGGGCGTGCTGGGTCGCCCAGGTTTGGTCGTCAAGAGCGGGTCTCCGCACAGCCTCACGGAGCTTCGACGAAAGGGTCATGGCGTAAGTGTGTCTGTAATGTGCCGGGCACTTCCACAGCATATGCGGAAGCATAGCCGGGTGAATGCCACGGCACCGGCAGTGGGAGGTTGTTGTGTACACGTCCGGGAATATGAGGTGAAGGCGGGCAGGTGAGGGATATGTGTTTGTTTAAAGTAGACGCAAAGTGGTGGCCTGTGCCCGGCCACTTAAACCTGTTGGTTTCTTACAATAAAGTTTATTCCTCCTTCTCTTCCCAATGCTAGTGCATGTGCACATTTCATGCTGCAGTTTTTATTTGCCTTAGAATGATTACATAATTCTCATGCAACATATCCTACTGCACTCCAGAACTAGTCCTTGTTTATCACCACCGAGCATAGCTTACATATATGTTAATTTGATCCAGCTGCCACTTCACTCCTCATGGTTTCTCTTAAAGTAAAAAACTTCCTTCCCTTGTCTCACTACTAACCCTGCTTAGTTGACTTCCATTGTTCAGGAGCCCATTGTTTCGTGACTCCTGAACTTGAATTTATCCAGCTGTCTGTGCTATATTTATTTGCATTTTCTCGGTTTAGTGGTGGCTCCAGCACAGTTCCTGCTGTATGCACGTGGGCGGCCGGGTGCGGTGAAAGGTATTTCAACAAGTGATGACTTTCCCGAGTCCAAGGTGTTCCCACTACTGCGGCGTGAAGTGATGGCTCCCATACGTTCCCTCAGTCGCCCAACCGCTTTAGACTATGATGCCAGGACTCGCACCGTCTATTATTCGGATGCCCAACAATTCGTCATTGAGCGCCAGGGTCTGGACGGATCCAAGAGAGAAGTGTTCACTTCTAAAGGTACCTACTTAACTCAAAACTTCAATTCAACATGTTGGGCCATGTGTATTGTTTCTGTAAGTGCAACATACACTTGTAGATGTCTTCCTGTGTGAGCTGTATGTTGGGCCCACATGAAAAATGTGCTGAGAATCAAATAATTCACGAGCTTGATGAAGTTCGGCGAATGAGCTTGCATGTTCATTGTGTTTAAAGGACCATAAAGCCCCAATACATTATTACAGTCGAACCTATTCATAATGAACATGAAAGTGCCGCAATAAGTGGTCGTTGTATCAGTAGTTCGTTGTATATGAACTCGCCTTTAAAAACATTCACTTAGCAGCCAAAACGTTTTCTTCTTTTTGTATATTTTTAAAAATGTTAACAACTCTCCTTTGACAAGTCAAACCTCGGGTATTAACCGACGCCCACTGTGTGCTCACGAGTGAATTAAATCACATTCTCGGTGAATTCGTGCCGTTCCACTGAAGTGCGCTATCGCCACGTGAAACCAATCATACGTGGCTAGTTGCTTGCAGCACCTTGCTAGAGGAAAATTTTGGTGAGTGTGAGTTCAACTGAGCCCTAAGTACGGAATTTATTTCACGAATGAATCTTAAGTGTGATCTACATGTTTTGCTATCTTCAGCTGTGTGCGACTGTATAGATAACCATGAAGTGGGCTGGAGAGAAAGCACATTGTATAGTACAGTTGCGCACTATGTTTAACAGAGTCGCTCTTTAAGTTAAAGGTGCTGAACTGCATAAGTATTTTTTGTTGTGGTTCATACGTTCGTCTTCTTCTCCTCCAAGCGTCTGCTTAACAGAGTTCACCATTGATATAGTTTTTATCAATATAGTTTTTTTAATTGTAGAAATGAGCACCGTATCCAAAGTGAGGAAGGCAGGTGAAATGAAGTGGGAGGGTGCTCATCATAACCTTGTCACTTTTGTTTTGGCACGGTATTTCATGCCAACCATTTTGTCTTCAGGCCTAAACAACTGCGAAGGGCTGGCTGTGGACTGGGCGGGTCGCAACCTGTATTGGACCGATGAGGGACATTTGGGCATCTGGGTCGCACGACTGGACAATGCCACACTGCGCCGGCAGCTCGTCTCTCTCAACATGTCACATCCAAGGGCCATTGTAGTCGACCCCAAGAGGGGGTGAGGCCTGTTTTTCACTTCTTAATGGGCATTTTGGTGCCATAATTAATGTACTCAAGTATTAAAAATACCGATGTTTTGTTCAACTGTCATAACTAAGTGCATTTAAGTACAGTGAACAATACTGCTCGCTTCGTAAACTCGATTTGCAAGTCTCCGATAGAATCTGTGTGATGGAAAGACCTGGATTACTTAGTGTTACTTGTTTCTGCATATTGCAACTTGTAAACCGCGGCCTAGAATAGATCGATGATCGCTAGGAAAAATGCACTTTCTGGGCTTTGGCACGGCACAGCGTTCGATATAGCAGATGTCCTGCTGTGCGGGAGTTCGATGTATGGGTGCACCGGATCCATACTTTTGCATGGGAAGTCCGAGGGGATTTCTCAAGTGTTCGATATAGCCAATAATTTGGTATAGAGTCTGATATATGCGGGATCTACAGTATACACAAAGCATGACGGTGAAGCACATAAAAATGAAAAGAGGCCAATGTTTCAGGACATTTCCTGAAATGTTTCTCTTAATTAGACAAGTGTGCGGCACTCACTGCAACCTCTCACTGTCCATGCACTTATACAGCTAGTAAGTGTGATTATGACTGGCCTTGAGAGCTACTTAGGATGAGGCTGTGGTGATTTGAGACATTGGGAGCAGTAAAAATTTCTTTTCTCAAGCCACCCACACTTTTTGGACAATTCTGCAGATCATGAGGAAGCTGTAAAGTTGCATGTCAACTGTGTTGTCGGGAGACTGTCGCTAAAGTTTACTTTCAATTCTTTTCCTCCCCTCCATAAACTGATGATGTGATGATTATGTGGCAGAGGGGATTGTGTCTATACAGTAGGCTTACGAAATTGTTTGTGCAGGAAAATATGTAATAGCTTGTTTGATTGAAGTGTTGAAACATGCTTAAGGGGGGACGCGGCCTTTGAAAACCGAAAAATCGCGAAAAAGTCGATTTTTGGCAAACCACATATTTGGGCAGTATGTGTCATAAACTACCTTTTCTGTAAATATCAACGTCTAATTCGTCGCAAAACCATTTGAAATAAAGTTTAGAACATGCCGCGGCGGCCCTCGAGCGGCGCGCGAGCGCTCAAAATACCCCAACTTGGCGTGATCGCAGTTTCTCGACCGCTCAACGGAGCGCCGCCATTTTGGTGTTGTTTTGTTTGTGAATTCTTGCTCTTTCTTTCCCCGCCACCTGCGTCGCCGGCGGCAGCGCAGGAGAGGAGCAAGCCGCTCATGATTGGAGGGCTCGCGAGAGCTTTCAAGTTTCCCGCGGCTGAGGCGCGCAGCTGGGATTGGGCGAAGCGCGCGCTCCCCAAGGACGCGGGGGAGCCCGCGACTGCCATTGGCTGCTGCGCGCGATGACGTAGCGCTCTTGCGCATAATGCGGCCGATGCGGCCGCTCGTCTGCTGCTCCTCCGTCCGGCGTCTTTGTGTTCCGCTCGCTTCCGTGTATCGTTGCAGCCGCTCGCATACTCTCCACGTTTCAACTGTCTTCGAAACGATTTTCAACCGTCTTTACGAGACGATTTTTAACCGTCTATACGAGACCGTTGTTGTGTTCGCTCACGATGCGCCCAACGAAAAAGAAGACGCTACAATCGTTCGGTGCAAGGAAGCGAGCTATGAAGCTTGTCCGCGCGGCGAGGCTCTCCGCTCGCACGTGCGCCGACGGTACCTGTGGGGCAGCTTCTGCTTCATCTACGCAAGAGAGTAGTCGCATCAACGCGCCTAGCAACGGGACTCCTGCTCCGCCGGTGCAAGAATTTGTCGTTACAAGTGCGCCTGGTGTCTTGTGCTCATCGACAGTGGCTTCCGCATCTTCTCTTTCATCGGCCTCGAGTGCGATCACGTTGTCAACTGTGCATTTGCGAACAAGTTTCCTGACGTGCGAGAAGAAAGAGGCGGCGGATCAACAACCCGCTGCTGTGCAAAGAGAACTTGGCGCTATGCCAGCGACGGAGCGGAAATTTCAGGCAATGGAGCGCGATCATGAAGCTGCCACCGCTACAAGTGAAGGCGAAAAATTTTTCCTTGTGCAAATGGATGCCCTAGACGACCTGCTATCTCGGACCCTGTGCCACCGGTGCACCGCGATTGGGATGAAGGTACGAGGAGGCACCCAACTTGGACTTGCTGCAAAGCTTGAGCTAGTATGCTTGCATTGTGGAGTAGTTTCAAGCTCATGGAGTTCATCTCGTCAGGATGACACAAAGGCCTTTGATGTGAATGTAAGAGCCATTATGGCAACAAAACAAATAGGCAAAGGACAAACAGCTCTCAACGAATCTTGGGCAGCGATGAACGTGTCCCATCGTGGCCTCCATCACAAGACCTTTCAGAAGCACCTGAAGAAATTCAGGGAACCGCAGATACAATGCATAGAAAATTTCTATGCAGAATCTGCTTCTGCTGTAAAAGCCACTTACAAAGAAATGGATCAATATTTCACCAGGGATATAACAGTTTGTTATGATGGAACATGGCACAAGCATGGGCACACATCCCATATTGGAGTCGGGGCAATTATCGAATACCATACGGGCCTTATCTTGGACGCCGTTGTTCTGTCTAATCAGTGCCTTGGTTGCCAAGTAGGGCCAAAACCTGGAGACGCAGACTATGCATGCTGGCTGGAGAATCATGTGTGCCAGAAAAACACCGACTCTAAATCAGGGATAATGGAGGTTGAGGCAGCTATCATCCTCTTTTCACGCTCACTGTCGAAGCACAACCTCCGTTACACAACGCTCGTGTCTGATGGAGATAGTGCCACCTTCTCTGCCCTTGTACAAGAAAATGTTTATGGACTGATCCCCATTTTAAAAGAGGAATGCCTGAACCACGTTCAGAAGAGGATGGGGACGGCACTTCGCAACCTTGTGCAGAAAAGTGACAAGGCTTTGGGAGGGAAGGGCAGGCTGACAAAGGCCCTCATCGACAAGTTGACAGATTATTATGGCTGGGCCCTACGGAACAATTCCGATGATGTGGCTGCAATGCGGCGGGCAGTGATGGCATCGTACCACCATGTGACGTCGACGGATGAGGAGCCGCACCACGACTTGTGCCCAGAGGGTGCAGACTCTTGGTGTCGTCACAATGCCAGCAAGATTACCGGTGTTCTACCTCCGAAGCATTCGTACAAGCTGCCACGCTATGTTGCAGATGCACTTCTACCCATTTATGAGAGGCTCTCACAGGCTTCTCTTCTGCAACGCTGCCTGGGAGCAAAGACGCAGAATGCATCAGAGTCCTTTCACTCAGTGCTGTGGTCCCTCATGCCCAAAGAGCAGCATGCTTCACTGATTGCTGTGGAGACAGCACTGCATGATGCAGTGCTAAGATACAATGCTGGCTGCTACAGGGCCACCCAAGAGCTAGCTTCATCAGTGGGGCTAACACCTGGCCACCTGGCCATTCAACGGGCAGCCGAGAAAGATTCTCTGCGCTTGAAAAAGGCTAAGAAGCGATCCCTAGAGAAGATGGAAAGGCGGCAAAGAAAGAGAGTGCCAAAGGACACCTCCAGTTACGCTGCAGGTTCATTTTAGAACTGCCTATGTGCTCAAAACTTTCAAATGTCGTTTTCTCAAAATGACTTTTTTGGCTAGTGAGGCTGCTTATTCCAGCCATATCTCTGGAACCACTCATTGGATTTCCATAAGTCCTTTTTTTATTATGTACATGAATAAATTTCTGAGGGGGGGACAAGCCCATTTTTTCAATATATTGTGTGTGTTATTTATTATATTTAATCAAAATTTGATTGATAATATCCTAATCACGAACACAAAGTTTGATGGTCTGCTATAACTTTTCAGCAAGGAAATTCAAAAAAAGGGCTCTGTTACCCCCTGGAGTATCAATCTGGGAATCATCATAGTTAATTTCACAGTTCCAGCACCTTTTGAAAGTTCTCCAGGCCTGGAATAAGAGAACCATGTGCACTAACCCTGATATTCTGCTGTAACTTGAAAACCAGTGAACATAACTTGATGAAATTTTGTAGTTCTTCTAATGCTTTTGCTATAAGTCTATCCTGAAAATTTCATTAAGATATCTCAATAAACAAAAAAGTTGGTATCCGATGATAGCCTCCCCCCTTAAGAATTCTTCAATGTTAGAAAAGTGTCCTTTTGTTGATCAGACGGGCTCTGCTGGTCTCTTTCAGGTACATGTACTGGTCTGATTGGTCAACTGAACCGTATCCACCAAGTGATGGCCGAGATGGAGGAAAAATTGAGAGAACATACATGGACGGTTCGCACCGCGAAGTGTTTGTCTCACAAGACCTGCACTGGCCGAATGGCCTGAGCATAGACTACGCTAACCGCCAGCTCTACTGGTGTGATGTGTACTTCCATCGCATTGAGCGCATCGGCCTTGATGGCAAGGGGCGTGAGGTCAGTTGTGCCTTACCATTGTTGCAATGTTTCGTTATCGTCGCCTGATTTGTATTTTAGATTGTGCTGGACTCCTAATTAGTGTCGCCTCTTTTGAATATGTCATTAAAATCTGGAGGACACTGGTTTGGTTCCCGGTCGCAGCAGGCACATATTAATGAAGGCAAACGGTGAAGCCACCAATGTATTCGGATCAAAGTGAACACTAAAGAACCCTAGAAAATCAATATTGATTTGCAGTCCTCCACTGTGCTGTGTCTCATAATCATATTGTGGTTTTAGCACATAAAATCACAGAATTAAATTTTGCTCTCGCCCCTAAAGTCTGTTTCTACTGCAGTAAATTCACCCTTTTATGGGGGCCGACTCATTTTGGATATTTTTTTGTTTATTTCTTCAGTGATCTTGATCAAACTGCACAGGCTTATGCAGTTTTTTATTCTGATTTCAAATGTGCAATTACTTTTACTATAACCCATCTTATTCCTGAGATAACTTAAGCTTATTTTTTATCATTTAAGGCCCCCACAGAATAAAAAGTGCTTAATCAAAAGTGATACTTATAATATGGCAACATAGCCTTATGACTAGAGATTGAATTTATGCAAGAGTTTTTTGTTTTTTGGCATTTCTTGGTTATTTTACAGCAAAATGAACTTACCATTTTCAAAGGCAGTTAGAATTGTGTTACAATTTTGATGAGTATTTAAGTAAAAAAGGCTTGTGCTCTGAATTCTGCTCCCATACTTGCAATCTATACACGTACAGATTTCTATTGCAAAAAGAATTATTGTTATGCCTGCCCTAGCAGCAGAGTTATGGAGGACTCAAAATTGAACAGTCATAAATTTACTTTTTTGACTAGAATGGAAAAACTGATAACACCCAGCTTCTTCAAAAAACATCAATCACGATGTGCATGTTTTACAATGCTTATAAAAGCACTCATAAATTGGTAGTAGAGCTTCGGACACAGGTACCGGCTAATAATAAAGAAGCCTCAAAGTAGGCTCTCATTTTTTGCGGGTTCTGCATTGTCCTAGCACCAAAAATCTGGACAGTCAGAATCAAATTACAAAAAAAAGACCACTTCCTGGTGGGTGAAAATTTGCAGAGATGGAATAATACTTGTAGAAACAAAATATGTCAATTTAAAAAAAAATGAATTTTTTTGTCACTTTTCGGTGCCAAAGAACAGTCAGCTTTGAATATCTGTTCAAATTATCATAACTTTATTATAAAAGAATCATAGTGCATTCATTGGAATTGTGGGGGTGCTGACACCCCCCCCCCCCTGTAAAGTTGTCTGCGCCGCGTCGCGCACGTGTCTCGCCCCAAGGCTTTATTTTGGTGGGGACTACCGCCGGGCGATAGATGGCGTCGTGTTCGCTTTGAGTACCACTGTTGGTAGAGTGGTAGCGCCGGCGGTGGCCCCTGGCGGAAGGCAGGCCTTGGTGGTGGGCAAGCGTTGAGCAAGTCTCTTCTGCGCGTGGCGGCTGTCGCGAACGGTTGTCTGTAGCGTGGGCCCCCGGTGCTCAGCACCGCAGGCTTCGCGCCGGGGTCCCACGTGGAAAGTCAGGCGTTGGCGACGCCGCCTTGGGTATGTGTTAGTGTGTTAGTGTGTGTTTATCATGTTATTGTGTGTTTAGTGTGTCACTGCGTTATGTTGTTTGTATGGTAGCGTGTTAATCGAAATTGATGTATCATTCGGCGGACGATATCGTCGTCTAAATTAGTTAATAAATGTATGTATGTTGTGTGCGTTGTACGGACCGCGTCTGCGGTGTCCGTTCACTCCAAGAGCGTGGCGTGACGATGCGCTCGTTCGTCTCGCCGAGACCCCACAGAATCCAGACATAGACACCCTTACTTTGCCTGAAAATTGAAGCTGAGAGAGTTAGTTTTTCGGAAATATGGACAAAACTTTCATGCATAGTCCTCAAGTTGCGCATCAGCTGAGCTTGGTGATGGAAAAGTTGTTTGAGTATTGTTTGTAACACTGTGAAATGGCCACTCACCATTTTTTTCTCGCACTTGTTACTTTTTAAGACTACCTCACATTTTTTTTTTTTTTTACTCAGGTGCTGGTAGAAGGCGAGCACTTGGACCACCCATATGGCCTGGCCCACTTTGGAAACTACATCTACTGGACTGAGTTCCAGAAGGGCCACATTCTTCGCTTTGACACGGTTTCAAAGAACATCACTAAACTCAAGACTGAAAACCCGCCCCTCTTTGAACTGCGTTTCTTTGATGAGGCATCGCAATCGAGTGAGGGCATTGCACTGGTTATCAATATTACTGAATTAGTAGTATGTTTTACAATATTGGTTGAGGCTTTACACTGGTTCCCAGCTGTTGATAATGAGTGTCAATCGGGCTTGTGCAAATAGTGGTTTGGTTCGAATAACCTTGAATTGAATTTGAATAGTATATGTAGCATATTATTTTGAAAAATGGACATAGTTGTCACTACCCAAGCAACCCGCAAAATATATTTAAAAAATTGGAACAAGGCCTGTGCCAATGCCGTTCCTTTTGGCTCAAAGGAAGTGGAAACAACTTTGAAATAGTAGCAGGATTTTGCTTTTGGTAGAATGCAAGTGGTAGCCTGTAAAATATGTTGCATTGTAAAATTTACTATACTTAGAGCATATATGCCCATACGAAAATCTTTGAACTGATGAAATGGGCATGATGAGTCAATGTGAAGGTAAAATATGTTTATTGAATTTTGCAGTGAGGTTTCGCAGCCATGTGAATTTTTTCTGGACGGGTGTTTTCTCGACTTAGTCCCCCTTTACGGCAGGGAAACCACTTTTACAGGGAATTATATGAGTACTTGTGTACGTTTAAATAAATTCTTTCACGGCTTAGCATTCCTCCACTGGAGTGAACCAACCTTTACAGGGGATTACATGTGGATTAGCATTCACCTATTCATTCATTTCGAATACTCTGAATTTTTTGATAACTTAAATTCAAATCGAAGTGAATTTGAATACAGCACTATTCGTTCGAATATTCGAAGCATTAGAATATTTGCACAAGCTTAGTGGTAATTATTAAAATTAAATACTCTGTTTTCGATAAAGAACTGGGCATATTAGATACCGTATAAACGTGATTGCAAGTCGGCTCGAACGCAGGTCGACCCTCTCCCGCCCGCCCCAAATCGCACGTTTATTAAAAAAAAATGATATGTGGTGGCCAGTATAATGGTTCATTCTGACATCACTTTTGTCATAGCATGCAAAGTGCGCTCAGATTTTAGTAAAAGCACCTTGGTGTCCAGTGTTTCTAAGGAATTTTTTTGCTGTCGCAAAGCATGCTTCTTAATCATTTGTAAATTTTATGTCTACAAATTTTTTTGACAACGAAAATCTTTTTACAAGCCTCATCAAATTTGTTCTGAAGTGGTCTGGCCTTATTGTTGTTTGTTGATTGACTGTGTATGCACGCACACCTATAACTTCACACTGTGCATGAACAGTGGATCTGATGTGCAGGACATCACTTGGAAATAGCCGGTCAGATGTTTTACTATGTGGTGAAGCATCTGCCTTTTCTTTTATTACTTGGTTGGAAATATAAAAAATCATATTTTGTGCAAGAATAGGAAGAAAATGGAGGGGTGAAAACTAGATAATGCATGGATTGTCCCATGGGAGCAAGAAAGAGATATAGAGAAACAAAATAGACAAAACTGAGAGGGGTGAACAAATGATTTACACTGCAGTGTCCCTGGTGTTGTCTTTTCTCATTTGCTTTTCAGTGATATCTTGAGCATTCTTTATATGTTACTTGACGAAGTTCTGTCTCAATAGCATGGTGAAAAGTTCAGTTGTCAAATTCATGTCAATTAGGCTGTTCCTCTTCCTCTTGTCAAATTTGCAGCTGCCAGCGGTTGCAGCAGTGACAATGGTGGCTGCTCACAGCTGTGCTTGTCTATTCCCGAGGGTCACTCCTGTGCTTGCGGGGACGGCTACTACCTGGCCACTGACGGCACTACGTGCCACCGTAAGACCGCATTCGCCCAGTCTTCTCGTAGCCACGAGAACTATCGACAAGCGCTTCCTTACTCTGCACATCTTAGTTACCTGTCACGAAACTGAATTCGGTAACGTGAGCACTGTTCGGGGGCTGTTTAGCTTCCCATGAGATAAATGTGCTTCTGGATGGAGAAGTTTAGGTAAAACCAAGAGACCTTGATAAGTGCCACAGTAATATGCTGGAAAGAAAATTTCATACAGAGAAAGTACACATTACAATAGAAACAGTATACCGTATTTACTCGATTCTACCGCGCCCTCGATTGTAACGCGCACCCGATTTCCACAGCGAAAAAAAAAAAAACGTAAGACATCGATTGCAACGCGCACCTATTTTTCTCGCTGGCCCGCACGATCACACCACTCGAAAAAACGACTCCTTTCGGGAGCGTCTTCCATTTAAATATGAGGTACGGGCGAAGCTTGTGCCCATCTGACGTGTAACAGAGCATTGCCGTCACTGTAGTTTTACCGTGGACCGATGTCAGCACGCGAACTTGCTTCGCCCCATTCTCGACGGTTGTGGTGCCAGTCATGTCGAAGTGAAGAGGCGTCTGATCGGCATTCCCGATTTGCCCAAGCAGGTAGCCGTTGTTGCGCCGCAAGTTTAGGACGAACCTCTGAAAACTGAAGCTTTTCATCGTACTCCTCCGCAAAAATTTTCGCATATGCATGTTCCCCTTCGGAGAGAAAAGCCGTTCCTCTTCATAAAGCTAGTTAGCCAGCACCTGCTCGCTTTAAACTGGCTCCGCATTAGACCTTTTTCTAAGACTAAATGCATAGCCCGCACTTGGAGCAGTTCTGTCGTCACGGGCCGCTGTGCCGCTCGCTGCTCAAGCACATACTCGCCGAGCAGCTCTTTAATTTGCGGAAACCGACCCTGATGTGGTCCACTGAAGCCTTTACGTGAAGCTTTGCTGTCGACAATCTTCTGCTTTTGTTTCCGCCGCTCCCGCACGCACGTTTCGGGAACTCCGAACGACCGCGATGCGGCCCGATTTCCGACCGTTCCTGCACACGTGATGACTTTTCTTTTAAAAGCGGCATCGTGGTGCACTCGAGTTTTTGGAGTCGGCCCTTCCACGCCGTCGATGCTAATGCACTACTAGATGACGAACTCCTCAGCACACGTACGAAGTGCCGCACATGGGAAACACATAGGCAGAAATTGCCGACGCGCCATGCCGACGCACGTAGGGGGCGGCCATTTTGGATTTGCCGATGGCAATAGATTTACCGTAATTTTTTCGTTCGTACTCGATTCTAACGCGCATGCGATTTATGAACTCGCTTAACCGGAAAAAAGGTGCGCGTTAGATTCGAGTAATTACGGTAGATTTCGTTTTATGTTACTGGTAATTTGAAGTTTTCATTCTTGACAGCATTTTGTGCTACTTAGTGTCAGCACTGCCCTAGAGCATCTAGTCCAATTGAATATAAAGACGTTTGGCTGGCGTGTACAATTTAAGACTTCTTTGCGTATGGGCATGCCTGTTAATGTGACAGTCAAGTGATTGCGTGTGTTGTCACATGATGATGCGTAGGGTAATGCAAGACTGCATGCAGCTGCATAATGGGAGCTGGTGTGGCCAGCGGAGGGTGCATTTAACAACCTATACCCATATAGTTTTATTTGTGCTTTGTGCACTTAAAGCCTTATAGGGTGTTAGAAGCTACCGTCTCTTTTAGCGTATGTAAGCATGACTAGCCATCAGGTCAATGTTTAATCTGTCGGTTTTCTGATTCTTCCATTATATTCATGAGATACAATCTCTTATTTCTCTTCTTTCTTTCTTTTATATTTAAACATTAAGGGTCGGCAAACTATACCGAGCCTTCACGGTGTCGTGAGGGTGAATTTGAGTGCAAGACCAACCAGCGGTGCATCGATAAGCGCTATCTTTGTGATGGCGACAACGACTGTGGTGACAACTCCGATGAGGACTCTTCACCATCTGGAATCTGTGGTGAGCTGTGTTTCTTGGATTCATGGATTGAATGACCCCGTCAAACTTTTTTTGAGAGCTTCAACGAAACCAGTTAAATCGCTGCACTTTATTGTCACCAATATTCGTGTTTAGTACTGTTTTTGTATTAAAAAAAAATTCGCCTGCTGGTATTTCATAAAACCCTTGCCACTCCTTTCATATTATTGTGCACCTTTTATGTTTTGTTGAACAAGAGGGTCATCGGCTGGATATTTTTTGGATACTGTGAGTAAGCAGCGCCCCTAGCCAAAGCAGAATTTAAAAAGAGAAAAGTCTTATTGAGCCTCAGACTAGGACATATTTTTTGGCTACTAAGAAGGTTTCTTCCTGAGAAATCTTTATGGAATTTTTTGCGACTTCACGCTACGAACCGGTGGTTGTCAATTTGCCATTCTTAAAAAAAAAAAAACTTATTTCTGATGAAGCATTGTGGCAATTCAGGGGGTACAGGACAGGACAGTAACACTGTGCTCATACTATTAGAACTTCTGAGATCAAATCACACGGCAGAGGAGTAGTAGCGTTTGGTCCTGAGATCTTGCCGATGTAAGGTCTCAATGCGACGGTGGATGGGCCAGTGGACGGCGGCGAAATGATGGAGGCTCATGTATTGTGACGGGTGGGTGCAGGTAAAAAGAAGCTCGGACCATGTTGTTAAATCCCACCAAGCAGGCGAGAAGTTTCAGGCATCTTTTTGCGACCGGCGTTAAGTTTTGTTTGCCTGGTTTCACGGAGCCATGAACTTTGCCAACTCCATCACTGTAGTCCAAATAGAACTGAATTTGCTCATCCCCAAAAACAGCATGAAGCATGGCATTATTTGAGGTATTTTTTAGGCTTTTCGAGTCCAAATAAACTTCACTTTCAAGGCTTGGCCATTTTCTCAGGCTGTTCCATTTTTCGAACTATTTTGCAGTTCCCGTCAGGTCCGGAAAATTTATCGGCGACTGTAGTCTACTGTAACAGTAAAGTGTCATAACATGTTAATTTGTGTGTGTTATAGGATGTGTTATAGTAACTGCCATGGTTATATTGTATGTAATTAAATATCTATTTATCTAATTCTGATTCTTTGTTTTGGCATTATTAGAATGGAGTCTCAGGCCACAGATATAGTGGAAGTTCATTTTTGGTCATGTCCATCGTGAGCAAAGAACAATTACACTTTTCAAAGGTCTCTCTGGACGTGGCACATTAAGTGTAAAAGTGCCTTCAGAAAAGTGATCATATAAAACAGTACACTGCAAAATGAAGTTAAGTGATAACAAATTTATTTTACAAGAGATTCGATTCATCCAAAGCACTATATATCTCACTCTTCCTTAGCCCCTAGGTGATACAAATGGCAAAAACAAGTAGTTCACACATTTATGTGCCAAAGGGGCACGTATGTCAAATACAGCATCCAGGCTAAGCTTGACGCACCACATACAAATTAATAGGCGGCGACAGCACGTTGCGATCTTTATGATCTTCGGGCTCTCTTGGGGTCAATGTTCTGAACAGTTTTAATTTATTTCTGAATCTTAGTTTGGTGGTCAGATATCAGACACCATATCAGACTGCATTTGTGAGTGAATTTCATCTTTGCGTTTTCCTGAGTAGCGATTTGCGTCGTGCAGAGAAAGTGACCTGTCAGGTAGACCAGTTCAGGTGTGACGCCAACCGATGCATCTCCTTGCACTGGGTCTGCGATGGGGAACGTGACTGCGTGGATGGCTCAGATGAAGAGCCAACGTCCAAGTGCAGAAGTAAGTGGCATTTTATTCTCATTTGTAGTGTGCATGTAGCAGTTTATTAAACATATTTAGTGTGATACAGCCAAATGAATCCAACATGAAAATAATTAATCCAAAGAATGCACAAGGGATGCTGTTTGTTGTTCTTGACTTTACTACAGTAATTATGACAGAAACCATGTTATAATTACTACAGTACAATTAAGAACTGCTCAATTCTCCTTCTTTTCTTATTTAGTTCAATGTACTTGCAGGGGTTTTCATTTGCACCTTACACTGCATCGCCATGCACTAATGATGTAAGAAAGTGGTTAAAGGCACCTGCTTTTCCAGCAAATGTTTCTGGTATAGTGTGCTATCAAATGGAACTACGCTCAAACTTCATTATTACAAACTTGCATCTTACATGAAAATAAGTTTGTTATATCCAAAAATTCGTTATAAAGGTTTTTTAACACTATATTTATTGCAACACTAGTTTTATGTGTTTCGTTATAACGAGGTTTGAGTTGAGTTCGTTATAACGAGGTTTAAGTTATATATATATATATATATATATATATATATATATATATATATATGTATATATATATATATATATATTGGTCAACAGCTGTGCCTCTTAGTAATGAAGCTCCTGTAAGTAGTAAAACATATTGTTTCAGTCCTTTCAGATTCTGTTTAATGAGGTCCTACTGCGACTACATGGATGTTATAGAACATGAATGCAAAAAGCTTTGAGGCAAATACAAATGTTTTTGGGTGCATGTGTCAGCTGTTTAGCTGTTCACTGCATGTGCTGTGCAGCTGCTGAACATTCTGCTAATCTCCTGAAACTGCTTTGTGTGTAGGTCTTGTAGTAAATGCAGGGGTGTAAAATGTACATACACGTGTATTCTAGTGCTGAAATAATTGAGTTTCTGTGCTATTGTGGGTTAATCCTGACATTACCGTTGCATTGAACAGATGCAGCTGTAGTTATGTCTAATCTTTTCTAAGAGTGCAAAAAAAAAAAAGAAACTTGTTTATACAATTTTTGGTCTGTGCTGTAGTACACTGTCAAATACCTCTACAGAAAACTGGCCCGCATAACAAAGCATTTGTTACGTTCTGGCCATACCACAAGTGTAACGCTGCATGATCTTTACAAACTTGAGCGCTTTGTTATGAGGTGTTCGTACCTTTTTGTTGAGCTCGAGGGTGTCTCGGTTTGAATTGCAGACACGACGTGCAGTGCAGCGCAGTACACTTGCAAGGTGACCGGAAAATGCATACCTCACAGCTGGACGTGCGACTCTGACAAGGACTGCGGTGAAGGGGACACTTCGGACGAGCATGAAGCCTGTGGTAAGTGTTCCTTGCCTTCAGATGTGTTGCCCTGGCTCTTAATGGCTACTCACACAATAGACTCGAACCCAGATATAACTAATTATTGGCTATAATGAAATAAATAAAGAATAGCTCTATCATAGATACAGTGCTGCAAGTATATGTTTATAACAAATTTTCTGATATAACAAAGTATTGTTGTGACAGGTGTGACTCTGCCTTAATGACGTTTGAGTGTATTCTTCCGTCGTAAATTTTTAATTTCGATTGAAATGCCATGTCCTCAAGCCTAGAAAATGTAATGGTAAGCATGAGTGTGCTCTGAAAAAATCAGTCACGGCATGTTTTACAACCCCTTGGGGGTTAAATTTTTTTTGCTGTATGTGACCCTCTAGGGTCTGTTTTTGTGATTGTAGACTTAAAAATCTTTTTAAGTTCCCTCTTAAAAAAAATTACTCTGTGAAATATTTAGTGACCGTAAAGTGATAAAAAAATATTTTTTTTACATACAGATGCATTGCTTATGTATTGAGAATAAAAACAAAAATGAAAAAAGTGTCTATTGAAATAAATACCTTTCGAAGGCTTAGAAAAATGTACACTCCAGAATAATGTCGTCCTTCTACCACTCAGAATGGTCATGTTGCAGCCGCTTCTGATGAGAATGATTTTCGGTAAAACTCACAATTTTGTACTTTTTAGGGATTATTTGTCTTCACAGCTAACATCCAGTGAATCCAATTCAGATTTGGCATTTGGCTAGCAGTTTCTATCAAAGGAATCGCCACTTGACACTCTCAATAGCGGAGAAGCTGTCGTGTACACAGCTTCTCCGCCATGTCATGACCATCGCGTCTGTGAATGCGTGCAATGAAGCTATGCTTGTGCCCCCGGCATAAAACCCAAACAAATGAGACATTGCTTCCAGTTACCCTTCATGTTATCCCCGCTGAGAAGCTATCAATTTTCACAGTTCTCTGGACAGAGAAGGCACAGGCATGGTGGCATCACTCGTATGTGGCGACGTTCGTATATACCAGGACCTGCCTGTGAACAACTGCACTAATGAGCCCGTAGACAATAAATGAGCGAGCATTAAACAGTAACGTTTTGAAAAATTAGAAACTAGATTGACGTCTATCTTTTACGAGCACAACAAGTGGAAACTGCCCGTGAGAGGAAACCAAACTTACCACCGAGCGCCCATGCATGCGTGTTTATGCACGCTTATGCATAGGCAAACCTTGGAATGCCCACACAAACCCTGGAATGGAAGCCGATGATCAAGGGCACAAAAAAAAACATTTTTTTTTTCCCATGGCCACTGGGTGACAGGACTTCCTTGACACTTACTTAAGAATTTGATGTTACGTTTCCATTTGTGGGCACTGTAGTTCATAATCTGCAATGCTAACAAAAGGAAATGTAATTTCAAATTTCATACTGATTTGAACAAAGGATCCATAAAATGCTTGAAATTTTGTGGCTTTTGACTCCGTTCCGTGACTTGCTTTGTTTCTGACTGCAGCTGTCTGCTGTGACATTGAGTATTTCTGCCCTTTTCCATGCAGTGTACCCAGAGTGCGATGTGACCGAGTTTCGGTGCAGCAATCAGCGCTGCATTCCCCTTGACTATGTGTGTGACGTGGATGACGACTGCCGAGACGGGTCGGACGAAAAAGATTGTGCTGCTGTGTCCTGTGACCGTGGCCACCGGTGTGGCACTGGTCACTGCATCTGGGATGCCCTTGTCTGCAACGGTGTCTGGGACTGTCAAGACGGCTCGGACGAAGCCAACTGCAGTACGCTGCTTTCTTTATAAAGCTCGTGTACAAGCTCAGGCTCAGCAAATTTTCTAGTATTGTTACTACTCATCACTTTTATCTTTTTTTTTTAAATTAACTAGTGTGTCAGTGGTAGCAATATGGATGAGTGAAATTTTAGTATCTGCACTATATACAGTGGACTCCTTTTAAACGGAACTTGAAGGGCAAGAAAATTTGTTTTTGTGAGAAGTTTCATTTAAGCAAGGCCCACAAAATGAATTAAATATGACTTTATTTCAAAAACACCAACTGTGACTGACTGAACAAAAACATTTTAAAGTATACCGTACATATATAGTTGATTAGAAAGAAAAATGTTACTAATATTGCTTACAGATATCTGTTTACAGCCGCACTTTCTCCAGAAACTATCCTAAAAATAAGACCATGCCACTTTTTATTACGGCTCAGACAACCATCACTCACCCGCAAGTGCTCGATCCCCACGGGAGTAGCAATCTCTTTGGCCTTCTCTTCGAAAATGGGGCCGCTGATCGGAAAGTTCGCACTGCGCGCACGCTTGAATCAGAGAAAAAGAGCATCGTCGATTTATTTGTGTGCCACCGTTCCCATCCGCATTCTGTCCGTGGTTAAGTTCCCAAGCTTTGCAGGTTCTTAAATTTTTCCTTTGTTCTTGAGAATCCCCAACAGTGTGGACTTGGGAATATTGAATTTCTTCACAATTTCTGTCTTCGATAAGTTGTTGCAGTCGCCCCGCCGCGGTGGTCTAGTGGCTAAGGTACTCGGCTGCTGACCCGCAGGTCGCGGGTTCGAATCCCGGCTGCGGCGGCTGCATTTCCGATGGAGGCGGAAATGAAGGAGACCCGTGTGCTCAGATTTGGGTGCACGTTAAAGAACCCCAGGTGGTCGAAATTTCCGGAGCCCTCCACTACGGCGTCTCTCATAATCATATGGTGGTTTTGGGACGTTAAACCCAACATATCAATCAAGTTGTTGCAGTCAAGTTCTTGAAGGATTTTTACTTTCATTGCGATCAAAAGTGCATTGTGCTGCCGTTTTTTTCGTTTCTATTTCAAGTTCATGACGAGATAGAAGCAAAAAAGATGGAAACGAGATGGATCGTTTGCTGCTGGGCGTGTGGGGACATGTGCAATCGCTGGATTGGCCTGGCTAGGCTAGTTTTGACATTAGTTTCGTGGTTGCTAGACTGCCGTGGCTACTTTCGCCGTTCATGGATTTTGCCCGTTTTAGTTTCATTTAACTGATGTAAGCAAAAAAAAAAAACGTTCTGATTACTCGCCACTTAACTATAAAGGAGACCAACCAAATGTGCCTAGATAGTTTCGTTTATGCGACTTTTTCGTTTACGCGAGTTTTGTTCAATGGGAGTTCACTGTATGTAGATTGCATTCTTGTCTATACGTCACATTCAAAGAAAACAAAGCTCTACAGTAAGGTTATTTTATATTCAATTTATACAAATTGCGCATGGGTTTTCTAATATGTCAGTTAAAAATGGCATGAATGAATAAAGCATTTAGTTTTTTAAAGCATCAGTGCTCGTTGTAACAATTTTGAATGTATGTATTTGCCAATTTGTCTTCTCTAACCATGGGACAACCCAATACAAACTGTCAATAAAAGAATGCAGAAATCACAGCCACTCGGTTTATCAGCAGTCTTCTATTGAGAAACAAGTCACATATAGTACATGACCCTCTCCCTTTTCTTTTTCCTTTTTTAAAATTTCTGACAGCGGGAAGCCGCAACAGCACCAACGTACCGCCTTGCCACAAAGACCAGTTCGGCTGTGGGAACGGCGAGTGTGTGCCTAAAAGCTGGCATTGTGATGGGAAACCCGACTGCCTTGATGCAAGCGATGAGAAAGGATGTGGTGAGCGGAATTTACTGTGAAAAGCTTTTATTGTTAAAGGCTTGCTAGATTGTTTATGTCGTTTAAAAAAATAACCTTGCAGTGCTACTGTTCTGAGGCTGTTGCAATGATTGTTGGGAAAGCGTGGTTTGGAAGTGATATAACGATCACACCGGAGGTGAATTGTGTTTTTTTTGTGCAGCTAGAGATGCAGGTGCGTGGTTGTAGGGCTTGTAAAACTTACTTACTGGACTTGGTGATGAGTTTTATTCCTTTGGGGTGTTAATGAATGAATTAATGATTGGACAAAATATTGTAACATAGTTTATGTAAGCAAGTGCAGTTACATTCGTTATCCAATTTCTGATTAGGTATTTGAAGCTTGCCACACACATTCACTTTATATTTGAAGTACTAATACAGTCGAATCTCGATAATTCGAACTTGAAGGGGCCTGAAAATTTGTTAAAATTAAAAGAAGTTCGAATTAATGAAAGCTAAATAAACATAGGCTCCCATTATATTTGAAGTACTAATACAGTCGAATCTCGATAATTTGAACTTGAAGGGGCCTGAAAATTTGTTAAAATTAAAAGAAGTTCGAATTAATGAAAGCTAAATAAACGAAGGGCTCTCCATGCAATGGTGCATGTGCATTGAGCTAACACACAAGGGGAAAGTTTCAGAAGACTTGCATTTATTCACAAATGACAGGACATCCGTTATTAATTGAAGCAATCGGTGATGCGCGTCTGCACACGTTTGCCTTGCAGTAAGTCAATCAATTTCGCACGCAGCTTGCAAAGCATTTTTACTTCAGCTTCAGCATTCTACTGGCAAAGAGAAGTTGCGCGTGGAAATGTCCAGTGCCGACACTTTCTAAAGATGACGACAACAACGACTGCGTAGCGGAGCCTCCTGCTCTCCGCTACACAGCAGCAGCATGGACAGCACGTGACGAGAAAGGAGGAGCTTCTCCACGCGCAGAGAAGCAGATCGGCATTTGAGAAAAAACCAACACTTTTGAGAAAAAACCAAAATGCTTTGCAGCTTGCAAAGCATTTTTACTTCAGCTTCAGCATTCTACTGGCAAAGAGAAGTTGCGCGTGGAAATGTCCAGTGCCGATACTTTCTAAAGATGACGACAACAACGACTGCGTAGCGGAGCCTCCTGCTCTCTGCTACACAGCAGCAGCATGGACAGCACGTGACGAGAAAGGAGGAGCGTCTCCACGCGCAGAGAAGCAGATCGGCATTTGAGAAAAAACCAACACTCCACGGCAGCTTTTTTTTTTTTTTGTTCTTTTCGCGCGCGTCGTTGAAAAGAGAAGGGTTACGTGGCAGGGATGGGAAAGGGGGAAGCGTGGCACCGGCGCGTGAGAGACCCATTCCTTTCAAGCACAGAGCCGTGCTCTCGCAAGGGGCAAGGGCTGCAGACGATAGTGCCTTTTTCCTTTCCTTCAACCACGCAATCATTCAACCCAGCGACGGCTTTCTTTTTTTTCTTCTCTCTCTTCGCGTACGGTGTTGGAAAGAGGAGGGTCTTTACGTGGCAGGGACGGAAAAGGGAGAAGCGTGACACGAGCGCATCGCAGATCGGCATTTGAGAGAGAGCAAACATTTCACCGCAGCCTTTTCTTTCCTTTTCATTTCCTTCGCGTGCAGCGTTGAGGTGCCGCAGGAGCCGCCGCAGGATTGGGCGGGGTGCTGAGAGCATTTTCGGAGCACGGTATGTTCGAATTAATCGTCGGAAGTGCTTGGGCGTTCGAATTACCGGGTGTTTTCGCCCATTGGAACACACATAGCTTTGACGGGACCTCATCGTGAGTTCGAATTGACCCGATGTTCGAATTAAGCGTGTTCAAATTAATGAGATTCGACTGCATTTCACATATACAAGAGAGAGAGAGGTTTGTTCATTTATGTGAGAAAAGTTGAGAGGTCGCCTAAATCAATTTTCTGTCCTGCTACTCAGCGCTACGAAAGTGGAGGGGGTTTAAGGAAGTAGATAGAAGGTGTTGATGATGGTGAGGATGCAAGTTAGAAGAACTCGTATATTTCAGTTGAAAGATGATAACCTTCTTGCTTTCTCCTTGCAGGCAATGTAAACTGCTCTTCGAATGAATTTCTTTGTGAGAACCGGCAGGAGTGCATTCCAGTTCAGTTTGTCTGTGACAGTGACCATGACTGCATGGACAACTCTGATGAAAAGAACTGCAGTGAGTGCAATTTCTGTGCCTTGCCATGCAAGCTGCACAGTCAGCGGGATGTCTTGTGTTAATGGGATCTTGTCTTGTGTTAGCTTAGAATTGATCTGAAAGGCACGCACGCACGCTTTGGGATCAAACGAAACTATACATTTACTCTGTAGAAGGGGTCAACAATGTCTGCATTTGTTTCGGCATGTGCCATAACACATTTTTAAAGCCTGTGTCACTCTCACATGTGCATTTAACATAACTGCCAACAGTTTCGTTTTTTGTTCTTTTTGACTGTGCCTCTTAGAGATGGCATTTATTTGACTATTCGAGTTATTTTATGTCAGTCACTTTGGAATGAATGACCTATGTTGAATGCAGTGATTTAAGAATGGGCGTACATACTTTAACAACATAGTTCTGGGACCTTCTTGAAGTATGTTTTTGTAATTGTCATTGTTTTGATCGGAAGTTTGAGTAACTTATGCAAGTTGTTGTTGCATTGAATTTGTCTGCACCTACTATTAGCACTTGAATATACGAAGCACTAGGCAGAAGCATGAAGCTTTTTGTTTAGCAGAATTGGAAGCACTAACCAACAAATAACAGGCACACACATCAGGGTTGTTTTTTTCTGTTTGCATGGCCATTTTTATATGCAGGCAGAGAAAAGAGACAGTTCTTTATGCCTTGTGTGAACACTGTTGCTTTGCAGCATCTGTGTCTCACCTCAAGTGCCCCAAACCCAGCCACACCTGTGACAACAACACTCGCTGCATAGAGGTTACTCGTCTTTGTGACAAGGTTCCAGATTGCAAGGATGGCTCGGATGAGGGTGGCCTCTGTGGTGAGCACATTCACTCACTACTTTGTCATTTCGGTCAAAGAGTTGTCCTAGGATTTTTTTCCTATTTTCCCGTATTAAGCATTGCACATTATAGGTGCCATATAAGTACTTGTAATGGAAAATTCTGGGAACAATTCCACGGCTTACGTTAAGGGGAGACGCGGGTCGAAAAGTCGCGTTTTTTTTCCAAATTTCACCTTTTCTGTTTTTTGTTGCTTTATCATCTTTATACATTATATTTTGACATCTGAAAATATCACAGCGAAATAAGCATCAGAAGTCAGTGAAAAACGCGTCTGAGTGAGCGGCAGTGACGCGCGGCATCACGAAATTTACACAAAACGGGCTGCTGTTCGCGTGCTCGCGGGGCCGCGAAGAGAGCTGTCCGCCATATTGCGGCCGCTGGCTCGTGTAGAGTTGTCCTTACTCTCCACGATCCCGGTTCTTGAAGTCTCGTACGTTCACGAAAAATCTAAAAAAAAAGCAACAAAAACAGTCTTTTCCCGCCGTTTCAAACCGCGCGCCACTAACGCAGGGCCGCCATTGGCTGACAGCACCCGTGTTTTCTTGCCGTAGTTCGCTTCACTGTTTTCCGGAGTTATTTTTCGCTGTTTTCGTGCGATGGCAAGCCCGAAAAAGGCCGTTGCCGACCATCGGAAATACAGAAGTAAGAACAAGTTCAGAGGGAAGCGGCGGAGGACGTACAAGAAAGCCACCGCCAACGAAAATGTCCGCGACGGGCCAGCGGCCGGTAGGCCTAACATCGACCACGGCAACGTCGACCATGGCAACTGCGACGACGAGATCAACGCTGCAGTGAATTTTGTGAGTGCATCGCAGAAAAAGATCGCGTTATTCGAAAACGACGTCAGGCCGAATGCCGATCGTGCCGAAAGCGTAGTGCTGTGCGAGTTGGGTGCATTGACGGCCGTCGTCGCAGGCGCGGCATGCCCCGTTTGTCACGAGAGTAAACTCGCAGTTCGGGCACCGAATAAAAAGCGGAAAGGCCTTTCGGCGTTTCTGGAGCTACACTGCGAGAATGCGGAGTGCTCGGAGAGCATCCTTTCGTCCGCGTACTCGTCGAAGCGGGTCGCGTCAGATGGCGGCCGCGGTGCAAGCAGAAGCTACGACAGCGGGAGTTCGCGTGACGCCTTTGCCGTGAACCTGAAAGTGGTGCTTGCAGCGCGTGCCGTCGGTATCGGGCATGAGCAACTTTCACGATTTTGTGCAGTAGTTGGATTGCCAAACCCTATGCACCATAAGACCTTCCATGCTATCGGCAAAAAGATTCACAGTGCGGCAGTGAAGGCTGTCTGTGAAAACATGCAAAGGGCACGCAGCGTCACCAAAGAGGTGGCTGGTAACAGTGACGTGCCAGTCATGTTTGACGGCACATGGCAAAAAAGAGGCCACAAAAGCCACAATGGTGTGGGAACTGTAGTGTCCTTGGACACTGGTTTGTGCCTGGACTATGAAGTGCTTTCCAACTTCTGCCTGGCGTGCAGTTTGCATAACGACATGGGAGGCGATGAAGAAACATGGCAGGCGTTTCATCATCCCGTTTGTGAGAAGAATTGCGACTGTTCTTCGCATGCCATGGAGGCCGAAGCTGCAGTGCGCATTTGGCAGAGGACTGTGGACTATGAGACACCCCTGCGGTTCACCATCTTCCTAAGCGATGGAGACAGCAAGGCCTACAACGGGGTCTGTGATGCCAACGTGTACCCTGACACTCCAATTGAAAAAGAGGAGTGCACCAACCACGTGGCGAAACGTCTGGGCACCGGCCTGCGGAAGCTGCCAACGCCACTTCCACGAGGGGAGAAGCTGAAGGAGACCACCATCCAGAAGCTTCAAACTTACTTTCAGGTGGCCATTGTGAACAATCGGGGAAATGTCCACAAGATGTACACTGCCATATGGGCCTCATGTTTGCACTCGTGCTCAACAGACGGTGCTGGAAGTCACAAGTTCTGTCCTGCAGGCCCAGACTCGTGGTGCAAGCACCGACGTGCTGAGGCGCAGGGCCAGCCTGCACCGTGCCACACCCCCCTCCTGACCAAGGCCCAGGGTTTGGCAGTCCTCCCAATCTACAAGCGTCTCACAGATGCGAAGCTGCTTGCCCGGTGCCTCCACGGCAAGACACAGAACGCGGCCGAGTCCCTGAACAGCAAAATATGGCTGCTGTGTCCAAAGACCCGGTTTGCTTCCCGGACTGCTGTGGAAACAGCCACAGCCATTGCAGTCCTGTGGTTCAACCGGGGCCACGCGAGCTTTGAAAAGGTGCTGGAAGAGCTTGGGGTGCTTCCTTCGGAGGCCCTGGTTACCCTCAGCGACCGCCGAGACAGCATGCGCATGCACAAGATGAATGTGCGTCAGACCGCTGAGGCGAGGGCACACCGTCGCAGTGCAGCCAAGAGGGCCCGGGTGGAAGAGTCCTGCCGCACCAGCCGGGAAGGGAAAACCTACGGTGCTGGAGAGTTTTAGACAACTGATATTCCCTCTGGACATGTGTGTATGTGTTCAGCACAAGTTTCGTGCTACTGCGTTTTTCATTTTTGTAAATACAGACTTTCAAACTTTCAAACGCGTTTTTCTCATTTCGCAATTTTGGCCAATTTGCATTTTTTGCGGGAAGTGTTTCGGGCACTTAGAATGGTCATACG
The DNA here is from genome assembly GCF_043290135.1 of Rhipicephalus microplus. Lineage (NCBI taxonomy): Eukaryota > Metazoa > Arthropoda > Arachnida > Ixodida > Ixodidae > Rhipicephalus > Rhipicephalus microplus. The sequence continues at coordinate 202,046,662 of NC_134700.1, forward strand.
ACGACGAAATTTGGCACACACATTGAGGAGAGTGCGTAGGGTGCCGATATCTACTTGAATCAGCACAACCTATCAGCTGTAAATATCTATTAATAAATTTAATGGTGGTCGAGTGGAAAAAAAAGGGTACTTTGCTACACAGATGTTTTTTTCATAGTTTCAAAGTTGGAGCACAATTTCTAGCTAGATATCGGCACTCTATGGCTAATAGGGAGCAAAAGGAGCCATTGAACAACTCTCTGCATGAACATTTAGTATGCGCGAAAGTTCCCGGAAAACTTATCAAGTCTCACCATTACTTGAAACACAACTCCCAAACTATTGCACTTATGTAAAAACTGATTACAGATTTGGAATCAGGAGGAAAAACTGCATCAGTGGTCCAATTTCTGAAGCTCTAAGTTGAATAACAAAAAAAAAGTGCTTTCGAGGAGCGTCTCCCCTTAAGGGGGGAGGCTATCATCGGATACCAACTTTTTTGTTTATTGAGATATCTTAATGAAATTTTCAGGATAGACTTATAGCAAAAGCATTAGAAGAACTACAAAATTTTATCAAGTTATGTTCACTGGTTTTCAAGTTACAGCAGAATATCAGGGTAGTGCACATGGTTCTCTTATTCCAGGCCTGGAGAACTTTCAAAAGGTGCTGGAACTGTGAAATTAACTATGATGATTCCCAGATTGATACTCCAGGGGGTAACAGAGCCCTTTTTTTGAATTTCCTTGCTGAAAAGTTTTAGCAGACCATCAAACTTTGTGTTTGTGATTAGGATATTATCAATCAAATTTTGATTAAATATAATAAATAAAAAACACAATATATTGAAAAAATGGGCTTGTCACCCCCTCAGAAATTTATTCATGTACATAATAAAAAAAGACTTATGGAAATTTAATGAGTGGTTCCAGAGATATGGCTAGAATAAGCAGCCTCACTAGCCAAAAAAGTCATTTTGAGAAAACGACGTTTGAAAGTTTTGAGCACATAGGCAGTTCTAAAATGAACCTGCAGCGTAACTGGCGTTGTTGATCCGCCGCCTCTTTCTCCTCGCACGTCAGGAAACTTGTTCGCAAATGCACAGTTGACGACGCGATCGCACTCGAGGCCGATGAAAGAGAAGATACGGAAGCCACTGTCGATGGGCACGAGACACCAGGCGCACTTGTAACGACAAATTCTTGCACCGGCGGAGCAGGAGTCCCGTTGCTAGGCGCGTCGATGCGACCACTCTCTTGTGTAGATGAAGCAGAAGCTGCCCCACAGGTACCGTCGGCGCGATCACCGTCGGCGCACGTGCGAGCGGAGAGCCTCGCCGCGCGGACAAGCTTCATAGCTCGCTTCCTTGCACCGAACGATTGTAGCGTCTTTTTTTTCATTGGGCGCATCGTGAGCGAACACAACAACGGTCTCGTATAGACGGTTGAAAATCGTCTCGTAAATACGGTTGAAAATCGTTTCGAAGACAGTTGAAACGTGGAGAGTATGCGAACGGCTGCAACGATACACGGAAGCGAGCGGAACACAAAGACGCCGGACGGAGGAGCAGCAGACGAGCGGTCGCATCGGCCGCATTATGCGCAAGAGCGCTACGTCTACGTCATCGCGCGCAGCAGCCAATGGCAGTCGGGGGCTCCCTTGCGTCCTTGGGGAGCGCGCGCTTCGCCCAATCCCAGCTGCGCGCCTCAGTCGCGGGAAACTTGAAAGCTCTCGCGAGCCCTCCAATCATGAGCGGCTTGCTCCTCTCCTGCGCTGCCGCCGGCGACACAGGTGGCGGGGAAAGAAAGAGCAAGAATTCACAAACAAAACAACACCAAAATGGCGGCGCTCCGTTGAGCGGTCGAGAAACTGCGATCACGCCAAGTTGGGGTATTTTGAGCGCTCGCGCGCCGCTCGAGGACCGCCGCGACATGTTCTAAACTTTATTTCAAATGGTTTCGCGACGAATTAGACGTTGATATTTACAGAAAAGGTAGTTTATGACACATACTGCCCGAATATGTGGTTTGCCAAAAATCGACTTTTTCGCGATTTTTCGGTTTTCAAAGGCCGCGTCCCCCCTTTAAACAGATCTCTTGGTGTCAAAGCTGAGCATCCTACCTTGAAGCACTGATAGCTTCCTTGACAATGCCAAAAAAATTTTGTCGAGCTTACGGGTGCAGATTGGTTGAAATGATTGATTTGGACTGATCGAGTTTCAATTAAGGGCAGAGAAACATTATGTCAGTTGCTGATTTTCTGGCAGTGCTTGAAAATTCGTACACTTTCAAGACACTGCCTTATAATATAAGTTCACTGAATTAAAACGTGGTTTCAGAAGCTGAAACTATTTGGCATCCGATTTTTTGGACATCTGCTCTAATTTCAGGTCTGAAAAGGCATTAAGTGAAGCCACACGAGCTGCCATGTCGATAATCTAGCAGGCTTGAATCAGTGCTTTCGAGAGTCCATCTATATAAACCCATGGAAACTCTGAAAGTTAGCTTTGCCACAATGCTAAGATGACAGGAGGAGAAGCATACCCAAAATAGCGCTGTGTGTTGATGTTTCAGTTGCCGAAAACCCTATTACGATAAACATCTTTAGCTAACTGCTCAGTTGGGCATGTGCCCAAGTGAAGTTGTGAGTGTACTGTGTGCTTTTAATAGGCGACAATTTAATTGCCCTGTATTGCCACTAAATACTGCCTCGTTGTGCGACACAACTAAGTACGTTGCTCAGGTGTTTTGCCTTCACGAACAAAAGCAGCTGTGCTGTTAGAAAATGAGGGGGCATGACGCACTCCAGGTGCACGCATGTGTACGGCACAGCAAGTACCCCGGCAGTGTGGGCATGAGCCCAGGAGTCGTCATGTTGCACGCAACTGGGAATAATCAAATGGGTTTTCTGCACGTACCGAGCATACTCACTTGAAGCTGTGCAAGCACCGAAACGACTGTGCATGTTTTATATAAATATTTCTTATTTTCAGACGATGGCCTGTGTAATCCTAATGACTGCGAAGACTTCTGTCGACCCACACCATACGGGAAGACATGTTACTGTAGAGATGGTTTGCAGCTTGCTATCAACGGCCGGTCGTGCACAGGTAGGCAACATTGGTATTATTGGGTGTATAATTTCAGACTACTTATTGGCTGCGACATGGAGTAGAAAGATTACATTAAAGCTACTATTTATCTAGACAGTTGTTGTTGCACGATTGTGAAATGTTGCTCTTTTCTGTTTGTTTTCATGTTTTCAGACAAGAAGCCATGCTCCCAATGGGGCGTATGCAGCCAGAAGTGCTTTCAGCTGAAGCACTCGCACAAGTGTACATGTGAGAAAGGCTATGAACTTGCCTCAGACATGTTTACCTGCAAAAGCACTGGTAAGGAACTTTGAAAACCTTTTGGGCATGTGTTGCTTCAGTATTTACCTTGGCTTGCCAAGCAGATGCATAATTCGTTTATGTGTTGACTATCGACGGCTAAACAGTGTCACCAAGCCTGACGTGTGTCCGCTTCGTCTTGACGATGCCCTTGACCGCCTGCATAGTGCCCGTTTTTTCACTACACTGGATCTTCTTTCTGGCTATTGGCAGGTGGAACTAGACCCGAATGACGCTGAGAAGACCGCCTTTATAACTCCGGATGGTCTATACCAGTTTAACCGCCTGCCATTTGGTCTCTCCAACGCTCCTGCTACATTACAGCAATTAATGGACTGGTTCTTGGGCATATCAAGTGGTCGATAGCTTTGGTCTATTTAGACGACATAATTGTCTATGCTCCCACGTTTCTTAAACACTTCAGGCGTTTGGAAATGGTCTTACGTGCTCTCCAAGATGCTCGCCTTTGCATTAAACCTTCCAAGTGCTTTTTCGGCTTTTCGGAAGTTAGTTACTTGGGGCACGTAGTCAGCGCCAAAGGCATCAGCCCTGATCCCACAAAACTCCAAACCATTGCCTGTATTCTGCCTCCCACAACGTCTAAGCAGCTTAAAAGTTTCTTGGGCTTCGCTTCATATTCCAGACGCTTTGTCCATGAATTCACTTCTCGCGCGGTACCTCTTAACGAGCTACTGAAGAAAGAAGTTCGCTGGAAATGGGGTCACAACCAAAAAGCTGCCTTCTTGACCTCAAGACTGCCCTTCAAGCACCACCGACGCTCGCGCACTATGACGAGAATGCCCCGGCGATTCTACACACCGATGCCAGTGGTCTTGGCCTTAGAGCTGTTCTCTTGGAAGTTAACGAGGACGGACAGGAGAGACCGGTCGCTTATGCTAGCCGCCGGCTCAGTGAACTAGAGAGCCGATACCACTCCTCTGAACTTGAGTGCTTGACGTTAGTTTGGGCAGTCGAAAAATTTCGTCCGTACATTTACGGTAAAAGCTTCATGGTCGTTACCGACAAGCGTTGCTCTTCGCTGGCTTCAAACAAAAAAAGACCTCAATGCTAAGTTCGCCAGGTGGGCTCTATCGCAGCGATGCTCGCCATTAAAACGCTGACTACCTTTCTCGCCACTCGACAGCTTTCAGGGACATCTCCCCAGTCTCTGCTGTGCTTGATTTACGAACTACACAACTACAAGACGCAGAAATCATCGATATAACCTGACAACAAAGTCTTTCTGCATCGTATGTCATCTGAGAGGGAATCATTTATCACCGAAATTATCGGGATGGGTCGTGCGTGCCTGTTATGCCGGTAGCCATGCGACAATCGGTGCAATTCATGTGCCACGAAGCTCTGACTGCCGGTCACCTCGGGCTGCACAAGACGCTGGCACGTCCAAGAGAGGTTTTGATGGCGGCCCATGCACAGTGACATTTCCTGCTACGTTTTGTTGTGCACAGTCTGTCAAGCACAGAAAGCCACCACAAATCCACAACCGGTTCCCATGCAACCCATCCCTCCTCCGAAAACACCTTTTGAGATTCTGGGATTTGATAATATGGGATCGTTTTCACGTGCGTCGCGCAGCAACAGGTTCCTTATCGTTGCTAAAGACTATTTCACGAAGTGGACCGAAGTCAGGGCCGTCCCTGACTCTTGGACTCTGCACATCCTCATGTTCATCAATGAGTGCGTCATTTTTTTGACACAGCACGCCACGCTTCCTCATCACTGGCCGTGGCATGGCCTTCACGTCCCGCGCATTCAGAAACCTTCTGGACGACCATGGAATTCGGCATGCCGCAGCCTCTCCTCAGCATTCACAAACAAACGGTCTGGTAGAACGTACAAACCGTACCATAAATGACATACTGTCATACGTGAGTCCCAGTCATAACAACTGGGACGAATACGTCACCGCAGCTGTCTTCACCCTCAATACGTCACAGCAGGAAATCATGCGGGAGTCACCGTTCAAGCTTCTTTATAGAAGGACGCCAATGCTTCTGCAAGAGAGCTTCTTTGGTTTGAACACAACAACGCAAAACCGTCTGGATGATACCAGTACTTCGGAGCTTCTTCGGAAGGCTCGCTTTAGAGCGCACCCGGCCATAGCGCATCGTCAAGCGAAATTCCGCTCACCTTCTAACAAGAACCACACCCCTTTCAAACCAGGAGACCTAGTGCTGGTTCGACGCACCCAGCGTGTTCCACAGCATTGCCAGAAGTTTTTTTCCCGGTATGCCAGCCCATTTCTCGCGGTGAAAGCCCTAGGCCCTGTTACGTTCTGCCTGGAAGTTATTCCCAAACTGGGCACCAAAAGCAGAAACCGTGTTTTTCCCACCCATGCAAGCCAGTTGAAACTTTATGTGCCGTGTGATTTCTGTATTCACGCCTCTTCGTCTTCTGGCTCAGACTCCAGGGGAGAGGGGGAGCGGCGAATGTAGTGGATCATAGCAGCAGGGTGACAGGCGCGTGATGGGTAGACCGGGAAAAGAGAAGGACGAAGACAGTGTTGTGTTGGATTGGATTTGAGTGAGTGGCTCTTGTATGTTACGATATAAAGGTTTGTGTATTTTGAAACCCAAGCATTTTTTGTCAAAACTGAATGAAATGAAGCTCTGACAATTACTACTTGTCAAAATTAAACGCGAGACTTGTATGCTCTTATTACCAGCTTGTCCGCCAAGATTAGGTATCACATGCAGCTGAACTTGTGGCAGTGAAAGATCATGATTATGATGTATTGAGGCTGGCATAACACAATATAATGGCTGCATGCTTGTGTCATGCAGCTTAAGTGCTATTTACAGGTTGCTAAGAAGAAAATGACATGATTGCCACTCGAATCCTGGCCCCGGCGGCTGCATTTTCGATGGAGGCGAAAATGCTGTAGGCCCATGTGCTCAGATTTGGGTGCACGTAAAAGAACCCCAAGTTGTCGAAATTTTCGGAGCCCTCCACTACGGTGTCTTTCATTCTTTCATAATCTTGTGTTTTGGGACGTTAAACCACACATATCAATCAATCAACACAATTACTAGCCCTATACTATGCCAAGATTACTTATAGTGGTTACATACTATATTCACTCATAGCTACTTTGAAGCAATTAAAATTCACTTCTATGCATTATAAATGACTGGATGTATTGCTTAATTTTTACAGACCCAGCAACGCCTTATGTCATCTTCTCCAATCGACATGAACTGAGGAGTGTGGATTTGAACACCATGTCCCTCCGTGCACTCATTACGGGCCTCAAGAACACCATTGCACTGGACTTTTACCACTCTGACTCTGGTGACATGCTTTATTGGACAGATGTAGTGGATGACAAGATATACAGGGGTTCGATCATCTCTGGAAGTGAGTAAAGCTGTCTATTTGATCTGTCATGTTTGTTATGCCTCACTCCTTAGTTCCCTCGCTTTCTTACGTCCTAGCACAACACCGTCCACTCACACACTGCGCACACAGGTCCGATGTGTATAGTTGCCACCTCGACCAAGGGGTGCTACATACCCCTCATCAATACCGATGGATGTCCTCACAGATTCTTCACTAGTGTTGCCATTCTTGATCTTGTCATATTTGTAGAGTTTGATTGTATGATTTCATGTTAATATTTTCACCATCTTAAGTTTTCTTTAATGCTTAAGTGTATAGGACCCACATACAGTGTAGTAAATCATTCAGCCTACTTATAAGATCAAGCATGAAATTGAGTATCAATAATGATTAGTGTTAAATTAAGGGTGGGTGTTGTTCTTCACCGGTTACCATCAAAAGATGGATGTTAAAAATGACCTGGAAGCAAGAGTAGTGTGAACTGTATCTTGTGCTGCAGGTAGTTGTATAGTATGGCACATTTGTTCGGCTATCTTTCCAAGGTCGTGATATGTATATAAAAGCATTATTGACTGCTAATTGTCTGTGTCTTTTTTTTGTTTTCTTCTTTACATTTAAGGTCTCTCAAGTATCGAAGTAGTTGTGGAAACCGGCCTGGCAACTGCAGAAGGTCTTGCTGTAGACTGGATAGGCGAGAATCTCTACTGGGTGGAAAGCAACCTTGACCAGATTGAAGTGGCTAAACTGAATGGTAGTTTCCGAAGAACCCTGGTTGCAGGAAATATGGAAAGTCCCCGAGCCATTGTGCTTGATCCTAGATATGGGTGAGCTGCTGTCCTTTTGCTAGAGTGAGGCAATATCAACACTGACATAGTTATTGGAGAATACTTATAAGGACGACTTAACGTTCTTCTGACATCTGTGGGCCTTTGCTATTATTGCAGATTAATGTTCTGGACAGACTGGGACAAGGAAGCACCCCGTATTGAGCAGGCCTCCATGAGTGGTGATGGTCGGCGTGTAGTACTGCGCATTGACGAAGTCACCCAGGGTGGAGCATGGCCCAACGGACTTACGCTGGACTTTGTGGCTCTACGTATCTACTGGATCGATGCCCGATCCGACTCTGTGCACACGTCACGCTACGATGGCTCAGACTACCACGAAATCCTGCGAGGCCATGAGACACTCTCGCACCCATTTGCGATTACCTTGTTTGGCAACTATGTTTACTGGACTGACTGGAGGACCAACTCAGTCATCCGGGTGAGGGTCTTTCTTATGCCTTATATCTTTTCTTTTCTGTTTCTACTAAAGTCAAATACTAAGCCATACTGGAAGGAAATACCTTTGTCATGAAAGACGTGTCTGTGCATAAAATTGCAGTTGAAGACAGCAGATTATTCAGGAACATGGGTGTAATATGTCATGAACAATCAAAGGTAACACTAAAGATTTCAGCACAGTGCCTGTGATCATATTGGTTCAGCTATCACAGTCGCTGAGCAAAACTTTCAAGAATATTATACCATACTTGCATAATCATTAGGATAAGTCGACTGGCATGTAGGCTGTTTTATATATATTACGTTACATACTACATTGACGTAAGCAATTGCTAGCCTTGTGCCGTATTGTAGTGGCCAGGAAAGCATCCTCTAATTAATTTTAGCACTCTCACTAAGTATTATTCACACACTGAGTGCAATGTGTTCTATGCAGTTAAATTGTAACAGCCTTTTGTGCTCTTTTGTGCTGCTACTGGACTGTGTGCCGTTGTTTACTGACTTCATAATTCGTGCACCCCATCTGACTGGCTCTTCAAAAGAGTTTCATACTCCTCTCAGAGCGTTTTTGGATGCTGTCACCTCCGAACTCGGAGCACAACTGAGATCTGACCACGCGACTCCTGCATCTTTTGTTCTGGCATGATGTCAGTTGTGGCTATATGCTCAATGGTTCCTCAGTACCCGTGCAATTATTTTGCAACTAACGATGCAGTGACTTGTTTCCTCTTGTGGTTCTTGATCGCCCTGGTGAGCGACTTTATGTTTGCCTTGGATGCACTTTCTCTGGGCCTGTTCAAGAGTAGGCTGTGCATTGTTGTAGTTAGAAGCGTTAGCGCATATCCGAGTTAACCAAAAGCTTCAGGGCTGTTTGCTAAATTTTTTATTCTCGCATGTTTTGCCTTGCAGTGCAATAAGTGGAATGGCTCTGATGTTCAGATAGTACAGAAGGCTGCTATACAACCTTTTGATATTCAAGTATTTCACCCGTCGAGGCAACCAAAAGGTATTATTGTTATTCTTGTTCATTTCTTTCTTTTTAATACATGCAAAAGAATGCCTTCGTGTAAAGGGAAGTGTACTGTGAGGGAAAATGGCTCTTTTGTTATTAAATTGCTGCATGTTATCACTCATTTTATTGTAATTAGCAATCAGTTGTCCTTTTTAAAAAAAGATTCTAGCTTAGGCATGTTGTCGAAGTATAGTAAGCTGCAAAAAGTTTGACAGGAGATTTATTACAAAATGCATTTTTCCTCTGAAGCTCCTGGCATTTGAAAGCTACAGAAATTTGAGCTGTGCTAATAGAACAAGCCGTCAAACACACATCATGTAGTTTTCTTCATCATTTGCATAACTGTATTATTATTTTTGACGTTTTACGGAACTCGCTTTGCAAAACTATTTGAATAGCCTTTTCCTAAATCTGTAGAGTGCTGATTCAAATTAAAGTGTATTTTCATGGATACGACTCCTGCTGGCAGTTATGGACAATTTATCGAAAAGAGGAGGCATAGTTTTCAAAGTTGAATAACCATAATTGTTGGGGTTTAACGTCCCAAAATTACACTATTATTATGAGAGACTCTGTATTGTACAGTCGAAAGAAAATGGTTTCCAAGGTCCTCTTGCATGTTGGTGATTGTGCGCATATGCTTTCAGAAAGCTTTCAATACTGCTGTCTTTATTTCTAGGCCTGTGTGACTATTCGAGCATTTCCGGTGTTCAGAGAACTGGTACAGTATTCTGATGAGCTTCACCATGATGAATTTAATGTTTCCAAAAGTTGGGGGGAATTCGAAACAAACAAATGTAAATATATTTTACTGCGTGTGACTCATTTGGTAAGGGGGTTTCACTGCAGCGTGAGGCCTTTATGCCGCGAAACTGCATATTTAAGAAAAATCTGCATCGAGGTGAAGCTAAACTTTGTAGTGTACTCGTATCTCGAAGGATCATGGCCACTAGCGTGGGTTCAGTCTCAGCGAGCCGCAGGGCACGCGTTAATCGTCGCCATGGTGAGAACACAGTACTGCTCAAGGTCGCAACACCAAAACGCAGTACAGCCCGTTGCAAAGGCGCGGCGGGAAAGCAAATGGGCTTATTCACCCCACGGGCGAGAAGTACTACACAGGGGGGTCGCGAGCACGTCTCCGTGGTAAAAGTGATTCACAGAGACACCGGGACAAAGGTTCGTTTGCTCGAGCGAGGGCAAATGCGCTCGCGTTGGCTTCAGAGAGAGATGGGTCGGCGCAGTTGACCACGCACTAGGACACCGTACCGCTCTTCAACCTAGAGTACAGAAGGGGGGCGACATAAGGTAAGTGTTTGCCGTAGGCGCAAGGTGCTGTTGGCGAAGTCTGAATGAGCCCCAGAGGGAGCTGACAGACGGAAAAGAAAAGCGTGCTTACTCCCATGTCGTCCCCGGAGAAGTCTCTCTCACTCCTGATGTGTGGGCGCAAAACGTCCCGAAAAGACTTCGCGCGCGGTGCCATGGTCGACATTTGCTACCGGGTTAGAGGGGTTGAACGTCACAACTCGCTTCCCCAGCGTGGCAAGCAGCGGAGGAGGGGAGTCATGTCGGGACATGAGAACGGCAGAAATAGGCGGGAAAACCCGCGCAAAGGCGGTGGGCTAGCCTCAATTCTCACAACTTTAGGTTGAGTATATTATCTGCATTTTAATTAATTTTTTTACATTGTAAAGTGTTTTATATGGACCTATATCAGCCAAGTATGACAAATTTTAAAAGATAAATTATATTGCTGCATATAACTTCCATCCTAATATGATTCAAATGCTGGCAGGTATTTAAATTCTCTTCAAAACTATATAGTACTAATTACAGCCCCCTTCGACTTCGGTTCAAACCAAAGATGTCATATTCACACAGGCCTATTCATTTCTATGGCATATGTACAGCGAGATCCGGTTTTATGCATTTGTCATTGTAACTACAGGTATATGTTATGTGCAGGGTACTTGCGTGAAAAAAAAGCAATAATCGATTTACTTGCTGGGTTCTTTTCTCTGCGTGAACAGGCAACGGGAAGAACGGCTGTGCCGCAAATAATGGTGGCTGCTCTCATCTCTGCCTCCTGAGCTTCAACAACACTTACAAGTGCAACTGCCCACATCTGATGCGTCTCGGAGACGATGGCAGGACATGCCATAGTGAGTTTCTTCTATTTTTTTAGTCCTCTCTCTCTCTCAGGTTTATATGCCACGATTGCCCACGCGTTTGTTGTCTTTCACGTTAGACTAGTTTCGTGCTTCACACCATTGTATTGATTTAACTATAGGTGGGTACTATCTAACACAAGGTTTTCATCATCTTTCAGGCATGGAGCGTGTCCTGCTTTTTTCAAGGCCCAACGAAATTAGAGGTGTTGACCTCGATATGCCATACTACCATGTCATTCCGCCCTTCAGCTCTCCCAAGGTACCTGCAAAATGTTCATTTTTCTTTGTTGCCGGATTTCTGGTGGCATCTTCCTGGCCAACGTACCATTGCCTTGCACACTTTGCATGAGCATGCATGTTGTGTAGTTGTGCCTACCAGCTCAAACAAAATTTTACTTTGCGAGGGGGAGATTAAAATATTTCAGCTTTGTAGGTAGATGCATATCTCAATTTCCAGCAGAATTGGGAATGCTTGAATTGAATGGAATTTCTTTAAAAGTAATAGTAATCACCTGCTACGCTGCCAAAGTAGCTATGGTATTAGGCTGCTCGGCATACTGCCACAGGTTGATTTGTGGCACCTGCATTCGGAAGGGCAGAATGTCAAGTTTAGTAAGCTTTACAAGTGCATGTTGGTGGACTCCAAGTGGTGAAACAAGCTTGAGCAGGCCGCTGTGGCATCCATCGTAATGCTGTGCAATTTATAGATGTTAAACTTCATATTTCTTGCTGTGCAGGTTATTCATGCAGTGAAGCTGGATTTTGATTCCAAACGGCGCATGATCTACTGGTCGGACACACACCTAAATGAGATAAAGCGGGCTTCCCTGTTAGGCTCAGCTGTCGAAACTATCATTGACACTGGTAAGTGGGAAGATCTTTGCCAGTTTGTGCTGATGAGGAGAGTTCGATCGATGGCTTTGTGGTGTCCATGCAGTTATTGAAAACCCGTATGGTTTTGCTGTGGATTGGATCTCGAGGAACATGTTCTTTACGTCTTATGGCGAGGCCGGCAAGCACATCTTTGCCTGCAGCCTGGATGGAGAGTATGTGTCGTCAATCATAGATACCAACTTGGACTCGCCAGGCTCTCTGGCTGTTCATCCCACCTTGGGGTGAGAACACATTTATATTTTTTTCTTTTAATGTGTTTTCTTACATATACAGTGACCTCCTCATATACGCCAATAGAGTGTGGGCATCATTGTGGTACTTCAGGCTCTGTGATTTCTTTTCGTTAATAACTTCATAATATATCATATTTTCTGACATAACGAACCCACATTTCTTTCATAAAAGTTGATGCCAATTAGGGGGTTGGGTTAATTATGCAACAGAAAAAAAAAGTTAAGGGAGTTATAAACAGCAAGAGTTTCGCATGAGGGTAATTAAAAACTCTCTATCCAACTGCTACTGGCTTTCAGTTCAGTGCAGAACTACAGAGCCTCCATAAAGGAAAACTGTCCTTGTTTTAGCCTGCGAAATGTGCGACATACTTTTTGCAAGCGGAGCACGATTTCGCTCCCGCTTGCGTGCGGCGTGTGCCCGGCTTGTCTTTCGCATGCGCAGCGTGACTGTGCAGATAGCGGGTGTACAGGCCAACGCGCACGGTTTGACACTGAAACTGTCATCCAGCCGCTCAGTTCTCATGCTCCAGCGCACGCTTGACCAACATTAAGATTAAAACTGGCCCTGTTGCTAGCGTACCCAGCCGATCGTTAACAAAAACGCCGCATCAGATGGTGGTGCATGCACATTGTGGGTGCACGTCACGTCGTCGGTGCGGTGGGAGCGTTGCGCTTTGCTCTTTGCTTTGTTTTCGCGTCGCTGTGCTTGCGTGGCGCTTATAAGCTGAAGGTTTCTTGCGTTCGACAGACGGCGCTCTGCCGCAGAAGGCGCGACTTTTAAATTTCGATCGACGTTGTCCGCGCTCGCGTTGCTCGCAACTGCTTAGCATGGTTGTTAAACTATGCTTTGAGTTTTATTGCGTCGTTATTTTATAATGTAACGGCATGATTTAACATTGTTTCGGTGATCAACAGCACTGTCTATCACACCGAAATAGAATGCACAGATACATTAAATACAGGTCTTTTTTTTTTGAGTACCAAAGTAGGGGTTGGGTTCATTATATGAGTGGATTAATTATGCAAGTGAATATGGTAAATTCATTCTTATCTCTGCTTCTTGGCTGTCTCTTAAAAAGATAATTGATAATGTTCTTTTAGGTTGATCATGTGGACTGACCATGGGTCTCCGCACGAAAGAATTCAAGTTGCCAAGATGGATGGGTCAGCACGAAAGACGCTGACATCACGCCTCGATAACCCAAAACTTGAAGGATCCACAAGTTAGTATGGTGTTGGGTCACAATACTTGGCTTCCTGGGGAGGGGGGGGGGGGTTGAGAGAATGCAAATTAAAATTGGAGGTATTTGCCAGCTACATCCCATTCAAGTAAATGGGAGTGAATGCAAAGGGCGCAATTGATAAAGATGATGATCTGAAAGGAAAAGTATGAACTCATGAAGAAAAACTAAGGACACTCTTAACTCTTATGTGACAGCAAAGTTGTCAAGTAAGCAATGCTTAACAGTTGGTCATGCAACTATGCATTTGGCCTCTTGAATTCGCATGCGACTTTAAGAGCCTAATGATGAGACCCAGTTCCCCTCGTAATGTAAACTGCAGTAATCAGATGAACAAAATTGCCAGTTGACGTCCTGAGAAGCGGAATCGCTCAAAAGGCTCATTTTCTTTGTTAAGCACAATTAACAAAACCAACTGACAATAAAGCTAAGGGGAGCATAGGACAAATTATTTGTGGCTTCTTAACTGTGGTGTTATGATTCTCATTTAAATTGAAAGAAACTGAAGTGGGCAAAAAATGGCCCTTTGGAAGGGTAATTTTTCATCATCTCTAAATTTTAGAAATTTATCTCATGTTCACTACATTACATTTAAAAACAACAAATAATGTCCCCTATGCTTTCCTTGGCTTTATTGTCTGTTGCCTTTGTTAATGATGTCTAACAGTTATATTCTCAGAGTTTTTGTTTGATAATATCCTGCCATGTATCTATGGCATTTCATTCGTTCTCGTCTTGAACTTTCGGTTTCTGTGGGTGTGTGAATTGCAGGCTTGACAGTGGACTTTGAGACGAACCACCTGTACTGGGTGAATCGTGACCAAGGCATGGTCCAGCGACTGCTGCTGACCAGCCCAGATCCTGTGGCCGAGACTCTGGATGTGTTGTTGGGTGGCGAGCAGCCGCACGCTCTTGCCATCTACGGTTCACAGCTGCTGCTGGCCACTGACTACGCCATACATGTTGCCGACAAGAGCAGCCCTAAAAATGCCACTGTCCTGCGCAACAATACAGACACTGTGCTCGCACTTGCCGTCTATGATGCCAGCCAACAAACTGGTGAGTAGCGCTGTTGCCCTCAGTCTCTTTTCGCTAGAGTTCCTGTGTCAGTTGCCACTATATCATTGCAGCAGATTGTACAAAAGAGTGGGAATGGATCAAGGGGCCCATTTTTGTTATGACGCAACCACATAAAGCCATCCTTCAAGAAGGCCACGGAAAGCCTAAGGGGTGCTATGCTTAGTTTTTAATTGAAGTACTGCAGTATTTAACTAGGTGTTGCGTACAGTAATGCTCAAGAGAATAATAGAAGGTGTGGCAGCTGTTGTGGTCCCATTGGCAGTACATTACACACGTTGCAAAGATTGTGGGCTTGGTCCCCACCAGCAAGTTGTTTTTTCGTCCACCTGCATTTTTCTCTATCTCACAATCACTAGACTTTGACTAAAAGCTAGAAATAGTGCCCTTGATGCTTTCATTGTCTGCACTCTCTGTTGGCTCCATAAAGTGGCAGCCATGGCACTCTAAAATGGTTTTTCTTGAGGCCAGAGCTCACAGTTTGAGTAAGTGAAGTTAGCCAGCGTTATGATGTAGTTACAGTATATTGCCATTTAAAAGTAGACTCCCCAACTTGCCACCCCTTCTAGGCAAAAAAAAAAAAAAAGGTTGACTCTGAACACAGTCTCATGCTGCAGTCATAGCACACCAGTGAGTCTTTTGGGAGAGGGAGTGATACAAAGAAACATTTATTTGACCGTGAAACATCGCTTACAACTTGTCTTCGCTTGAGAGAAGGTTGTAGCAGTCATGATCATTGCCCATCGTGTGAGCCACTGTTGCTGCTCGCCGTTAGAAGAGATACTGGTGGTACTGAGATGCCGCACATGAAAAACGCCACACGGACCATGTCGGTTGCCAGTCCATACCAGGCATCATTAACCCATTGTGCCACTTCACTCAAAGAGCTCGGTTCAAACTTGGTTAGAGGAATGCACATATCCTTTGCGGCAGTACGTGCTTTTGCTTGAATATTATCATAGCAAACACTCAGGCTTTTGCTTCTCTGGTCATGAACCTAATCTCAAACTGCCTCCTAAGTGGCAGGGTATCGTCCCAACTTCAGTCTACGAAGGGAACGGCGTTTTGCAGTGCACGCGAAGATCTTGGTCTCATGTTTTCTTCATTCCCTAACGCGCATTTCCAACACATCGAACTTGTGCACTGCTTCAACGTTGGTTTCCCACTCTGTGTAGAAAATCGCTTGCCACTGGAAAGCAGTGCTGTACTGCTGCCGGTGTAGTGGTGGCATCTTGACATTCGTTGAACAGCTTTGCAAATCGCGCAAACCACTGTTCACAAGCGAGGCAAAATCGAGAAATGGCAACCAGGCGTGAGTGCAACAAGAGGTGAAGACGCTTGTGGGCGCATGCATGGGGCGCATGCTCCCACATGACTAGTCATCTGGTTGAGTTCCCCGCAAAGTGTTGCCAGCCCACATGGTGCTGCCAGCTTTTCCGTGGAACGCCTATGGCGCCTCGCAGGAAATCTAAAT
This sequence comes from Rhipicephalus microplus, assembly GCF_043290135.1. NCBI lineage: Eukaryota > Metazoa > Arthropoda > Arachnida > Ixodida > Ixodidae > Rhipicephalus > Rhipicephalus microplus. The sequence goes on from NC_134700.1 coordinate 202,062,777, forward strand.
TCCTTAATTGCTTAGTCAGCAAGTGCTGTTAAAGCACGCTGTTCACTAAAGCAAGAAACACATCAGGTTTTTCACAAACGATAAACATCACATTTTTTGCATGTGAGAAGTGCATGTAGAGTTTTTCGTGACAGATAAACGTAATTCGCATTGTTGGCGAGCCAAATGCACTTCGCGAGCCAAATGCACTGTCATACTTATATGCGACGAGTGCCAGTGTTCTTTCCGATCTCACCCGACAGACGCACCGATGCAGTGGCACTACCATTGAAACCGTGATGCCCTCGGCGATGTGTCATGAAAAAATGCTGAATCCCCGATGTGCCTTCTGTAGCCACCATAGCTATACCGTACTTTTGCGATCATCGCAGCAGATCGTAAAAATGTCCGGCTCCGAAAGCGGCGCGCGCGCAATGAGAGATAGCAGTTCTTACGGCTTCGTTGCCTCTGCGGCGGATGTTATTGATGCGTCAAATAGCAGTAAATCTAAAGACCCCTCAGAAAAGCCGACTTATCGGTTCCACATTGTGAGGGTACTGACACCCCCTGTAAAGTTGTTTCGACGCGTGGCGCACGTGTCTCGCGCAGAAGCCGTGTTTAGGAGGTGACGGCTATTGAGCGAGAGGTGGCGTCGTGTTCGGAAGCGGTGATCACCACTGTCATCATCATGGTATAGCGCCGGCGGCAACAAATTTTAGTAGAGGCGAGCGAGAAATAAGCTCGTCTCTTCTGTGCGTGGCGGTTGCCGCGAACGGTTGTCTCTAGCGTGGGTCCCCGGTGCGTGGCACCGCGGGCTGCGCGTCGGATGCCCGCGTGGTAAGTCAAGCATTGGTGACGCTGCCTTTTGTGTGCACTTGTGGTTGTTATGTTTCTACGTGCTGAGTAATATTGTGTAAGGATGTCTTAGTGTGTTGATCACGATTGATGTATCGATTCGGCAGACGATATCGTCGTTCAAAACTAGTTGAATAAATATGAGTTGTTTGATTTGCACCGACCCCATCTGCTGTGTCTGGTCACTCCAAGAGCTTGGTGGATGGAGCTCGCCAATTCAAGACCCCACAACGTATAGGTTGACTCTGATTATAGGTCAACCTCCAAACTTCCAAATAAAAACGTGTAGTTATAATCAGCAGTATATGGTATTAATCCTACGCTTTGTAAAGCTGCCTAAAGTATTTTGTCACATGTTTGTGGCCATTCAGAATAATTCTTTCTCATTCACATTAATGCTAAATGACCGAAAATCATTGCCAGGCTGATGAAACAATCTAAAAATTGGGACATTAGCACAACATGAACACTGGTCCTTGTCTTTCTTTCCTTTTTTTCGTTCTCTTTTTTTTTCATATTTGCCTCAAGTTTCATGCTTGCTTTATTAGTAATTGTGCTAGACGACCAAATTACTCATCAGCAAATCTTTCATATGCAAGGCTACCACTACTGGCAGCCTTATGGAAATAGTTAACTCTGTGAGAATGTGGAAAATGTTCTTTCGCTCCCTGTTGTATCTGCGAATTGATTCAACTGTCTGTATCTTTATAAGATGAGTTGCTTTTAACTCTGTTTTGTTTCATGTGCAGGCCAAAATCTTTGCAGCAGCAATAATGGAAACTGCTCTCACCTATGTTTACCAACATCACAAACTTCAAGGGTCTGCAAGTGCACAACTGGATTTCTGCCTGATCCAAGCGACGAGACTAAGTGTGTCGGTAAGCATTTCTGAAATTATATTTACTGTGAAATCTCAATATAACTAACTTCAGGGGGTTGCGGCAATTTGTTTGTTATTTTGAAAGGTCGATATAGTGAAAGCCCAAAACTTAACCTTAAATACTTATTTTCCACCGATCTAAACGACTTACCTTTACAACGGTAGGTCCTTGAACTTGTTTTTCAAGAGAAAAAGGCAAATGCACAAGTGAACACCAAAAAATGCACGTTTACTTTTAAAAAATTTGTGATTTTTTTTTATGCATGCAGCACAAACTTTGCAGCGCGAAGGCCTCCAACTCATCCACATTCCTGGCGTGCGATTTGGTTCTTTGGTCACAACAGCCTGCTTTCTAGTTGCTGAAGAATATCCACTTTCTCGCTTAGCGAAAACTGCTTCTGCTTCTTCGTCGCAAGCAGAGATCAACTCATTTGTAGTAGCACCACAGCGCGAACGCGGACTTGATTTGTGGACGCAATAAGTAATCACCGAAAATAGATGAACGCCACTGACAAACAAGGCCTCCTAAAGCACATGTAGAAGTGACTAAGAAAGAAAAACCCGAAGGGCCTCGGCTGTCATCGCCTCTTCTGAAGAAAAAAAAATTCCTAAAAAAGAAAATTCCTCGCGTTTCGTTTTCTGCTTCCCCGCTGTCTCAGGTCTTCTGTGCCCATGCCTCCTGCTCCGCAACTCCCACTCTGCCTCGCTGACCTTGCCCTCCCGTGTTGCCCTCTCCTCTGCACTTGTAAACCTTCATGTGCCCACCAAGGCATTTTATTATCTAAGCTAGCTTCCTCAGGTGGGATGGTGCATGCGTGAGGTTACGCTTAAGTAGTATGCTCAGTTACCTATTTACCAACTTAGTATAAAATTAAGGTACCATCTTGTGATTATTTGTGGGATTGTGTGAATATTTGGAATTTGGAATATTTTCTGAATAGGGGGGGGGGAGGTGTTTGCTATTCAGTTCGATCTGCACTGCATTATTATTATTCAAACTATTTGAATTTCCCAAAGACAAATACAGTCAGTGTCCAATTAAAACTGGTCCCTTCGGGTTTTAGATATGCTTCACCTCAATACACTCTTGCATTGCAGCAAAGCTGTTTTTAAAACCTCGTTACAGTTGAATTTTTAAAAAAAGAAATGCAGTCAACATCTGATTGAAAGTGGCTCCTTCAGATTTTTGCTATGCTTCACCTCATTAGATTCTCGAACTGCGGTAAAGCTGCCTTTCAGGCTCCGCTACTGTCGCAAATGTATTGACTCAGGAAAACGCTGGTTTCAATATACAGATGATAGATGGGGCAGAAGTGGGGGCTCAACTGCAGTTGAACCTCGTTATAACGAACTCCGGAAAATTTGCAAAATAGTTCACTATAGTCCGAATTCGCTATAAAAAACTGCACCAAAAAATTGCCAAACCCTCATGTGAATAGGCCGGCAGCATGACAGGAATTAACAAGACACTTAGTCGAACCAAAATACAATTATTGAGGCGAAAAGAACCTGTGCAACGTGGCTTGTTTTTTTTTTTTGTTTTTGGTTGATGGTGTGCCGTATAATGCTTTGCACTGCCATGTCGAGGCATTCCACAAACTTGAGCCCGGTGCCTTCTATCGTGCTGAAATAGTGCCGTGCCAGAGCCAAACCAGCCAAAGCCTCGTTAGAAGTTGGCAGTGGAATGTCTTTGGAGACAGCATCTTCAACTTCCGCTGCTTGAATCCCGGTTCGCTAACGTGTCACCTCGGCAGCGATTTCCACGTCAGTCAGTTCGGCAACCGCTTCTGACGCGTCATCGTCACCAACGAAGTCGTCCAGTCTGAGCGTGTCCGACGCAGCGCCCACAAACCGCAAAAAATTACTCCACTTTTCGTCAAGCTCGACAACCTCTTCAGAGCCTTCAACATCTTCAGTGGGCTCTTCAACTGCCTCAGCGCCAACGGTGAAGCCAGTGTGCCGAAAGCAGTTCCCGATCGTCTCTTTCTTCACGCTCTTCCAAGCGGCCTTCAACACCTGTATGGCACCCAACAGGTCAATTTTCAAGTTTTCGTTCATTCAAAGACGAATGAGCAGCCGCTCAATGAGCCTTTGCTTGTAAATCGCTTTGAAGGCGTGGATGATCCCCTTGTCTAGAAGCTGGAGCTTGGAGGTGGTGTTGGGCGGAAGAAACTTGAGTTCAACATTGCTCAATGGAACATCTGCGGAGTGTGCCGAGCAGTTGTCGACGAGGAGACACACTTTCCTGCCTTCATCCCCAAGCTGCGTATCCCACTCCTTCAATCATTTCCCAAACAACTCTCGTCTCATCCATGACTTTCGATTGGAAGCATTGGTGACTGGTAGGTCGCGGCAGCGTTTCATACAGTTCGGCGTCTTGAACTTGCCGGTCACGAATGGACGAAGTTTTGTCGAACCATCCATGTTTGCGGCAAGTAGGACCGTGATCCGGGCCTTGTTTTGCTTGCCACCATGACATTTCTGCCCGCGGGTGTCCAGAGTTTGGCGCAGCAGCATCTGCCAGAAGAGGCCCATTTCATCTGCGCTAAAAATATCTTTTGGATTATATCTGGCACGAATTTGAGGCCACTCTTCTTTCATCCACTTGTCCATCGCTGCGGCGTTCGCCGACTCGCTTTCGCCCATAACAGCTTTTCCGACGATGTAGCACCTGTTCTTAAATCTGTTGCAGCCAACCCGCTCTGGCACTAAAATCTTTGGCATCGAGTATGAAAACGAAGTCTCTTGCCTTTTGCTGAAGCTTTGGCCCCCGACACAGGAATATTCATAGCCCTTACATCGATGAATCATTTATGAAAACATTCTTCGATGTGTTCAAAGATACCTCGCAGCACCCTGCTTAATGTGCTGCGAGGTATTTCGAGAGCATCAGCAAAGACTGACTTCTTTTCACCTCTTTCGATACGCCGAATAATTTCCGATTTCGTCGCATACGTCAAGGCAGTCCGTTTCTTCCCGTTTTGTGCCATGGCGACGGTGCATGACACCACCTAGCACCACAAAAACGTGCAAGCGAAGAAAACACCACACACACCCAACAACAAAGCAACCGTTAGCCCGGAATGGCGGCGTGCAAACTGACGTGTCCACGTCGTTGATCGTCAAAGCCGCTCCCTTCTATCGGCGCGTCAGGCGCATGAGATTTTAGTAAATGGACGTATTCTTAGAGAGAGAAGCTTGGCAATTTCGGAAGCCATAAAAAAAATTGTCGTTGGTCGTCTACGCCGCTACAGGCGCATCAGATGTAAACGTGGGTCTGCCCGACTGCCGCTGTGCTGCGGAGAAGCCGAATGTGCGCTCCCGAAGCGGTCCGGGAAATTTGGTATATCCATTGCGCGCTCGAGTTCGTTCGGTATAAAAATGCCGAAATACATGTAATTTTTTATACTTTCTGTTGGTAGTTCGACATAGCCAATAATTCGTTATATCCATGTTTGTTATATCGAAGTTCGACTGTAATGCTGTTCTGGATCTGAAATCTGGGCAGGAAGTCCGAAAAATTGGATGCCGAAGATTTTTAGCATTCAGAATTTCTTGTATTTTTATGCATCAATGGAGAACTCCGAACTTTAAGGGAGCACATCCTTGTCCGCCGCAGAAGTTAAAAGAGGACGAGAGGCTGAGGAAAGAGCATCATTGCTTTGCACGCGTAAAGTGTTGGCGGCAATACTTTGGTAGCACTTAATCATGTACATAAATACAATTTGGCCTCTGCATTGCCTTAGTCTTGTTAGGATAGACATGAAATGCCAACGCGCAAGTGCTTTGTCAACGTGGCCAAAAGAACACTTTCATGTTGCTATCCCATAGAAACATGCCTAAAAGACCTCTTCAACCTATTTATTCTGCAATTTCACTTCGAAGTCTTCGAAAAATATTCTAGAAATATTCAAGAAATATTTTATTCAGTTTGCACTCACACTTTAATACTCAGATTTGCTTCCCACTCAAAATTTCGCTATTCCCACAGCTCAAACATTTTCCTAACCTTCATACTTGAAACAATCTTCCTTATATGTGAAAGAAACATGTGGTATATATTCAAAAAATTCAACAGTACTGTATATATAGATTGTAGTCTTATAATGCTATAGTATTTTTATTTTCATGTACCAACTTTATTTGTTAGTGCCTTAGTGTTTATTGTACATCACATTGATTTTTCACTTTAAGTGCACTGAAAAAGTTTCATTGATAAGAAAGGTCTTAGTGGCTTCTCTTACTGAGCTGATTTGTGTTTTGTTAATCCTTTTTCTTTCTCAGGTTATGCTGAATTTCTTTTGTACTCCATCAACTATGAGATACGAGGCACATCTTTGGTGTCATCATCAGTACCATCTCAGCGCGTGCTGGCTCCCATCTCCAGGGTCTCTATGGCAACATCTATTGACTTTGTTGATGGTTGGTAGTTATTTTTGCTTCTTGATCTCTTGATGCTGTTTAGAAAGTGTGAAGTATGCATTGTGGTGTTGACAATGTTGTAACAGTAATAGTTTACTGGCTAACTCAGTTACAAATACTTTAATTTGATGCAAGTGCAGGTGACTTCTGTGGAGCAGTCAATTGCCTAATATTGGAACATATTTGCAGGGCACAGCATGAACACTGATCTTTGCTCTGTTTTCTGTAGACATATAAAGCTATATATGTGTGAGGCTATTCAAACCATTAAACCTAGCATACCGCCATAGCTGCGGCCTGAGGTTTGTTTGTGGATATTTGAGATATGCTTGTAACAAGAGTAGGCTTTGCTATAGGTGAAGGAGAAGAAAAAAACATACTTCAAGCAATGATAGTGCGGGCTGTAGAAGTGGAAATTGACAGTTTTGTCATATATTCTGGATCTCCAAAGGCTCTGATAATCAGTTCTGTGTTACGCTTAGTTAACCTGTAGGGTCTCAAGCACTTGTGGAGCTAAGAATGCAGACCACAGTAGTGCAAACAAACATAAGGGCACCTTCTGTGCAATAAGCCATCTCGCTGAATTACACAAGAAATGGAGCATGACGCTGCAGTACACTACATTTTCAACTGATGAAAATGGATATGGAATGTTATTGACAGATGAACTTGTGCTTTTCAGGGCAGCAATTTCTCTCCTTAGTTGCAAATTTATGCAAGCTGCAATGAAAAGCAGTCGTGTTTTTCTGCCCGTCAGAATCACTTTCAAAATCTTGATTTTAGTTAATCTTGGCTGTTAACAAGCTTCGCATTTGTAAAAGAAAGCGTGTTGTGACATGAGGTAATGCACTGGTTGTAAGAAAAGAGACCCCAGAAGTATGTTGCCTTTCTTCTTTATCTCTAAATGGCATACGTAAGCCTATTTTTATGCTGCATTTAACTACAGTCTTTATTGTGGTTAAATATAGATGCAGGTTGTGACCTTCAGGGCCTTTAAACAGCTATTCTCTTTTCTTGCATCAAATTGATGACAACACTGTTGCATCTTTATGATGAAGTCATATGCAGCTTGTCTGTAGCGTTCATATGGCTTTGTTTTGAATTTTGGTTCATTGTCTTTGTAATCGTTCTTTATCATTTAGACAATTACTTTTCTTTCAGAATACATTTACTGGGTGGATTCAGAAGGGGGTAGCATCACCCGAATTCACAGAGACATGACTGGACGGGAGACTGTTGTCAGTGGTCTTGATGCCATTGAAGGACTTGCAATTGACTGGGTAGCAGGTAATCCTTCCTGTGCTTTCTGTCTGGTTTATTGGTCCCCCGAATGTTTGGGGCAGTGGTTTGCCCTTCACCGGAAAACTATGACAAATGTCTGAGGTCACACGAACTTCCTTCTTTGTAGGGAACATGTACTGGATTGACCCTTCGTACGATGTGATCGAAGTGTCGCGGCTCAATGGATCTGGCCGCTATGTTCTCCTTTCCGGTAACATGGATAAGCCTCGGGCCATTGTTGTGCATCCGTACAAAGGGTAATTTTTGTTAATGTTCTGTGTAGTGTTTTCCTGGTGAAGCAATTAACTGTATGGAACCTGTGGGCTCTCAGTAATGCAAAAAATTCCAGTGAGGCAGGCGTTCCTTAATTATACCTAGAGGAAACATGGGTAATGAAATTCATAGTGGCATTTGTGCCTTGCCATCTTTTGTAAATGTGAAATTATCATTGTTGCACAATACACTGAAATCTTGATACGTATCTCAAGAGACTGCTAAAAATAATAATTTGTTATTTTGAAAAGTCGTAGTAAAAGTACTAAAAATTTGCGCAAAAATCGTAAAGTTAAACACGTGAGTCACTTGCCTGTGCTGTGTATACATTCGTGACCGTGTTTGCTCGAATAAGCGCTAAAAAAACAACAAAGATGAAATATTACGGAATCATTGCACATTTGTTTGTGGAAGAGCGTGATCTATTCTAATGTGGGCAGTGTGACTGCTGAAAGACGAACTCTTAAGCTTGCACATCTTTCTTACACAATACCAATTCTTCACATTGGTTCGGGTGCGCTGTTTCAATGTTGTTTTTGCTTTTATTGCGGTTTTCTTATCACAATAAATGGTATGAATCTTGTAAGTCGTCAGCTAAGCTTACATGTACGCTTCATTGTTGCATTGTGCGTAATGTTCGAGCGTTAATGAAGCATGCACGGGTAATCATCAGCGACTTCATCCAATTGGTCAATCATGTCGCACTTTTCACTCTCCTAGTATTCCTTTTGTGCTGCTTTTGGAGCTCGTCTTGAACGCTCAACCACCAAAAAAAAAATGCTGGAAAACAGTGCGCAGGTCAAGCTGCTTGACGTAAACAAAGGTGATGGGGCAAAGCCTATCACGGTAAACAAGTTTCAGACTATAATGATGGCGATACGGCTATTAAACATTTAAATAGGGCGGGCAGATAGAAAAGTACGCTAGTGTTCCGATGATGATGATATTGGCAGCTACAGAGCTGGGCATTGTTTTTACAACTGTGAGTAACTTTTTTAAAATTGCTGTTTGTTATGTTGAAGTGTTGGGAAGATTTAACTCATTGGCTTCCGCGCACTGCGCGCCCGGGCCTGCCTACCACTCCGCGGCAAAAGTTTCGCGCCAGCGGGCGGCATGGGGCGGTGTATAAAAATCGCAATAAAGTCCGCAAAAAACGTCATAGAACCACAATTCTTGCTTTATTCTGTTTGCAATGCTTTACTGCAGCAACTCGGTCAGTATGATTTGCGTGTGTGAAAAGGCGGCAAAGTATCCAGCGGATCTTCTGCTGCACACACGTTCTCCTCCTCCTCCTCATCACTACTACTTTCATCACTTTGATCCTCCCCATCGTCTAATGAAACATCTTCATCATCACAAATGTCACTTTTGGCGTCGTTGTCAAACACAAGTTGCAGAATTTGGTCTTCTGTCAAACCACGCTTTCGCCGCGATGCCATGTTTTGAACAAGACCGGTCGCAATCGCCTCGCTCACTTCGCACACAAAACAGCTCCAAACGCGCACAAAAATAACTTCAACAGTGGACAACTATGTCCATCTAGCGGAGAACACATCAAACAAAAGGCAGACACCAACCAATGTGCTGCCATCTATGAAAGATCATGAAAAACAATAATTTTCTAAGTGGCCGGCGTTTCGCCGGTCAAAGAACTTTTGGCCTCGGCCGTAGCGGCCGGCGGATCGCCGGCCGCGGAAGTCAATGGGTTAAGGGGGATAAAATTCGATACGTTATTCTGAAACATTCAGTACATATTCTGAAATTCTTTGTAGTGAAATATTTTTACATTAAAACAATAAACTTTGGTGGGGGATTCTCGGAAAAAGTCATTAATTTGAAACAATAGTGATACCGAGGTTTGCCATAACGAGAATTGGCTGTATGGTATAGTAAATGGCCCGAACCAAAACTCCTCTGTTATGATCAGCCATTAACAGTGGCATGGAAATATCTTTAGTGAAGTTGGCATGAGATGAGATGACAATTTTTGATGCAAGAGAACTTGCTATCTTCGTACGAATACCTTTGATGAATGGACTTGTTGCTTAAGTGGTTTTTAAATGTTAATGGCACTCATTTACGAGGTTTGCATGAGCTAAGCTAAGCTTCAAATGTGCTTGCTGTCAACAATTCAACTTTTTTACCTTAATTTGCCTTCGCCTATTTTGCTACCTCACAGGTACATCTTTTGGAGTGATTGGGGCGTACCACCGAAGATAGAACGGGCAGCTCTGGATGGCTCCAACCGCGTTGTCCTTGTCAATGCATCGGTGCAGCTAGTGAACGACCTGGCCATCGACTTTGAAGAAGACAAGCTCTACTGGTGCGACTCACGCACCGACACAATTGAGAGGGTCAATTTGGACGGCACAGGGCGTGAGACCGTCTTTCCACCACCCTCTGGAGCAGAGGAGGAAGATGCAGAGGACACACACCGTCCGCTGCAGAACCCTTTTTCGCTTGCTGTTCATGGTACTTTCGTCTACTGGGCCGACACGTAAGTAACGAATGGTGTTAGATACCTTATTTATGTATTGATCAGTAATAACGCTATTCCAAGTTCTAGTTTATTGTTTTCGCAAGGTATTACTTAACAGAATACAGTATACAAAAAGTAATCCCACAGTAAAAAAAAAAACTGTGGGTGGAGCCTTTGTTGTTGATTATGCAATAAAACTAAATATGTGTCGGTTGAAAACAAACATGTACAAAAGTTAAGTATTCATTACAATTATAAAAAAATGCGGTAGCACAATATTTCGTTGCATTACGCGAATGAGAAAAAAATGCACAGAAAGGGTAGAGCTCACAAACAAATAATAAAAAGAAATGTTAACAAAAAATAATCGGCAGAGTTTACAAAGAAATTATATAAGCTTTTAATGACCATTGGTATGATGACTGTTTGGGTGAAAATTTTAAATGAACTGGTAGATCATTGTGTAGTTTGATGCTGACAAAACCAACTGTTAGTTTTCCGTAATCTTCTGGTGACTTTGGATGTAAAATGTTGTCTCGTTAAAGAGGACCTGGTATTATTGAGTTTCAAGCGCTTCGTATATTTAGCTTCATGTGCATTTTATAAAAGTTTCGAGAATGTACGACAACGTGTAAATGGATGACTGTTTTACAGCAATCGGCATCGTGTTCTCCTTTACTTCCCATTGCTCGAAATTCCCCCTCCTTGCCCTTTCCATGCATCCCTTGTCCTGTGGATGTCACAGTGTGATGCATAAAGTAGTTCTGAAGAAGAAGGATAAATGCTTTTAAAGCAATGCTCATTTTTTGTGATGTAACAAGTTTCAATACATTCGAATCTTTCTACAATGAAACTTACCACGCGAGGTAAATTTTGTTGTAGTGAAATTGAAAAAAAAAGAAACAAAACAAGAACGTAAATGACCTGAGTTATAGAACAAAAAAACTTTTATATCCAAAATTCTAAATGTGTCGCATGCTTCCTTTCTTCTCCCAGCAGCATCATGATGCCATTCTCACACAAGCATAACAATGCCATGTTGAAAAGCACATCGGAAGAATGGCTTCTGTGATGAACCAAACAGAGCCACAGAAGCACAACACGTACTGCACAGTCGCATTAACATGCTAGCAGCTATCCGCTATCAACAATCTTTCCGCATGGCATACAAAGCAAAAAACTACCAATTCAAGGAGATGCCTTCCCCAAAATCAAGCCCCCCTTGACAAAAAATTTAAAAATGCCGAGATGCAGATGTGACATAGTGGACGCGAAGTGGTGACATGCATTATTCTGTGCTAGTCTTGACATCCACTAGTCGCAGCTGGCAGATTCTGTTAAGGGGGGACCAGGCTTTACGAGATGAAAATCTGCCCAAAAATCAAATTTTTATTCTCGTTATTTTCGCGTTCCTGACATTTTTCTGCACTTTTTTACACAATTTGGTTCCACAATTCTGCATATCTTTTCAGTTATTGCGATTTAAAGATCCGCTTCTGCAACAGTTTTTTTTAGCAGGCACAAATACCCGATGTTTTCATCGCATTCCGCTTCAGAACGGTACGCTCTATCGGCGCCATTTCGGTCTCGTTCAATAGCTTGGTTTTAAGACAATTTTCTGTTTGTTTGGCAACCCTGTGCATTTCCAAGAGGTGTGAAAAAAAGTACATTCAATAAAAAAACCTTTGGCATGTTGCCCTTCGTCAAATGAAGCAGAATTCTGTCATCTGGTTGACCTAAGTGTCGTGCCGCCATCGTGCGCCGCCATTTTGACTAAGGCTATGTGTGCCCACAGCCATTGTGCTCGACTCGCCGCTCTGTCCATAGCTCGCTTGATCGGCGCACGAAGTTTACGGTGCGAAAAAGTTTCATACGCGCCACCACTTTTGCCGTAAAAGACGAAAAGGAAAAGAATGCAGCATTGTCAGCAATGCAGACGAAAAGAATGCAGCATTGTCGCACACAGCCGTTCACGAAGCATCACCGGACCGCACCACTGGCGCCAATAGTCAATCGGCCCTAGTCGCGCAGTCTACAAGCCATGCTTGTAACTCCCTGTCCTTCCTCATTTATTCCTCCTCCTCCTCCACGCTTTTAATGCGAGATTAGATTCTGTGCTCGTGACTGAAGAGGAAGCATAGAGTAATATAGAAGGTCAAGAAAGGGACACTTCCATAGGCCCCTGCGGCTGATTTGGGTTCGCAGCGCACCAAGCGGGTGCGGTGAAACTTTGCAGCCTCATAGATGGCAGACCGCAGAAAAGAATGTCTCAAAGGCCATTTTGTAGTGACTATGATTATTATGCTGCCTCCGAGACCACTTCCATGCGCGTGCTCATCTCTGAGGCTATATATATATATATATATATATATATATATATATATATATATTATGAGACCACGTCCGGTACGGCAGCAACCAGGTTATCCTTCTTTAATCCAGGCGCACGAGCCAGAGAGCCAGCCCGCGTGACATACGATGATGATCACTACAATGGTTTGGTCATGCAGATGAAGATGAAGTACATAGTCAGCGCTCACACTATTTTCCCCCCTTCGCGAAAGAGGACAGCAAGTTAGAAAGGGTTGGGACGCCGAATATATCGTTTCAGTCGAGAGACGTGGGCGATCTCGGTGTGGCGGCGACGACGATCAGAAGCCGCGTTGACAGGAGCAACGCGATAGTTGACTTCAGATGTTCGTTCCAGGACGGTGTATGGACCGAGATACCGGTGAAGGAATTTTTCGCAGAGCCCAGGTACACGAACAGGTGTCCACAAAAGGACTTCGTCGCCTGGGCGGAACACAACAACTCGACGCTTCGCATCAATGTCGATTTTTTTCTTGTCCTGAATGGTAGCAGTGTTGGCGCGGGCGATTTCACGGCAGCGGGCGACGCGAGCGGCGAACTCTTCCGGGAGAGATGAAGATGGATTGGAAGATGTGGACAAAAAGGTGGTGTCCAGAACAAAAGTCGGTACACGGCCATACACGAGAAAAAAAGGGCTAAAATTCGTTGTACGCTGTATGGCAGTGTTATATGCGAACGTGACAAAAGGAAGTATTGTGTCCCAGTTTTTGTGATCTGGTTGCACGTACATAGAGATCATGTCGGACAAAGTTCGGTGAAAACGCTCAGTCAGACCGTTAGTTTCTGGGTGATACGCTGATGTGGTCTTGTGGATGGTGTTAGAGGCCTTTAAGACTTCAGCAAGGACATGTGAAAGAAATGTCTTGCCACGGTCACTAAGGAGCACACGCGGTGCGCCATGTCGTAAAATAATGGCGCGAAGGAAAAAATCGGCTACTTCAGAGGTAGCACCAGATGAAAGAGCTGCCGTCTCCGCGTAGCGAGTAAGGTGGTCTACGGCAGTAACAATCCAGCGGTGACCGGCTGGCGTAAGCGGAAGAGGTCCGTATAAGTCTATGCCCACAAATTCAAAGGGAGTGGACGGGCACGGCAGTGGTTGCAGTGGCCCCGCGGGAAGAGACGTGGTACGTTTTCGGTGCTGGCATGACGCGCAGGAAGCGACGTACTTGGCGACAGAAGTGGAGGAATGACGGGAATCCATTGGTTACCGAGAGGATGGTAAATTTGCCGACATAATGTTCCCTCTTGAAGCTTGAAACGGGCAAGTTGTCGTCTTAGGCGGCTGTTTGGAGTACGCGATAAGCCAGTGAGCCGATCGATGATTGTGCGGCAGTAAGTATCGGCATGTTGGAGCGAGGCGAGATCTGTGGACGAAAGAAGGTCCGCCGAGGCAACTAACTGTTTCGAAGGAGCAGCCGTCTGTTTGGTCACTTTGGCAGGCGGTGACGAACAGATGGAAGGTGACACTTCGGCGGTTTGCGAGAGCGGGCAACGGGACAAAGCGTCAGCATCTTGGTGCTCTCGGCCCGACCTATATGTGACGCTGTAGTCATACTCTTGCAATCGTAGTACCCAACGGCCAAGGCGTCCCGACAAATTTTTGAGAGACGATAACCAACACAGAGCATGATGGTCAGTCACTATTGTGAAATGCCGGCCGTATAAGTAAGGACGAAACTTTTGGATGGACCACACGATGGCGAGACATTCTTGCTCAGTGATGCTGTAGTTTCGCTCAGCATGTGACAGAGTACGGCTCGCGTAGGCCACGACTTGTTCTTCGGAAGCTTGGTTCCGCTGAAGAAGGACAGCACCGATGCCAAGTCCACTTGCGTCAGTGTGTAGCACAGTAGGTGCTGCAGGGTCGAAATGGCGAAGCACTGGCCGTGATGTGAGGCATCGCTTGAGGGTGTGAAAAGCGGCTTCGCAGTCATCCGACCAGATAAAGGGTGCGCTCTTGGTCAGAAGTTTGTGCAGAGGAGCCGCAATAGTAGCGAAATCACGTACAAAGCGGCGGAAATACGACGCTAAGCCAAGGAAGCTGCGGAGGTCTTTCTGTGTGGTTGGTGTAGGAAAGTGCAGCACCGCGGCAACCTTGTCGGGATCGGCCTCAACGCCATGTTTACTGACGACATGACCTAATACCTTAATGCTGTGACTGGCAAACCGACACTTCTTAGTGTTGAGCTGGAGACCGGCCTTAGCTAAGCACGTGAGGACTTCGTCTAGCCGTTCCAGGTGCTGTGAGAAGCTCGACGAAAAAATGACAATGTCGTCCAGGTAGCAAAGGCAGGTCTTCCATTTTAATCCCCGCAGTACCGTGTCTATCATCCGTTCGAATGTGGCTGGGGCATTGGACAGGCCGAAAGGCATTACATTGAATTCAAAGAGCCCATCTGGCGTAGCAAACGCAGTCTTCTCTTTATCAGACTCGTGCATTGGAATCTGCCAATAACCGGAGCGCAAGTCGAGACTTGAAAAGTACTCGGCACCTTGTAAAGTATCAAGAGCGTCGTCAATGCGAGGCATTGGGTAGACGTCCTTACGAGTGATTTTGTTGAGTGATCTGTAATCAATGCAAAACCGTACCGAGCCATCCTTTTTTTTCACTAGTACGACAGGAGAAGACCATGCGCTTGTCGAAGGCCTGATGACGTTGCGCGCGAGCATGTCGTTGACTTGTTCTTCTATAAGCTTGCGCTCAGAAGCCGACACACGGTAAGGGCGGCGGCGAATCACACGGGATCCGTCGGTGTCGATACGATGGGCGGTCACTGTTGTTTGACCCAGACCTTCGGAACAAACGTCAAAGCAAGTTTTGTGCTTCATTAATAACGCTAGCAAGGCATCCGTTTGCGTTGGGTTGAGATGTTCACACAAAGTGGCCTTGAGAGCAGGGAATGCATCTTCCGCTGGCATACGCTTTGAGAATGACGAAGCAGATGAACCAGTGACGACACAAAGCGGTGCTTCTTCGGTAATGCTGGCAACAGTGGTCCCCTCAGGCAAAAGAAGCGGTTCTGGCGTCGTGTTGCAGGCCGTGATGCTTGCATAACCACGGGAGAACCGCACTAAACAAGATGCGATGGTGATCCCTCGAAAAATGCAGCGCTGGCAAGGAGCAACCAAAGCGTCACCATCTAGAATGTCACGTGACTTGATCGTAAGGACACGTTCTCGTCCGGGAGGCAGGAGGAAATCCGCAGCTGTCACAAGGTTGGGCGACGAAAGGTCGGCAGCAGAAGAAAGCTCAGTGTCCGTAATACGAATGAGGGGCCGACCACACGAAATTACAGCAGACGCCGCTGACAAGAAGTCCCAGCCTAAGATTATCTGATGAGCGCACGAAGACAGCACAGCCAATTGTATGTGATGACGGATTCCATTGATGAGAATACGAGCAGTGCACAACCCGGTCGGGCGAATTGGACTGTCATTAGCACCGCATAACATGGGACCGGCATAAGGAGTTTGCACTTTACGCAGGCGAAAACACAATTCACGATCAATTACCGAAATTGCGGCTCCAGTGTCTATAAGGGCGTCAACAAAAACACCTTCCACAGAAACAGGCAGTAAATTAGCTGGACGAGACGGAGGAGTTATAGCGTTCCGACGACAAGCAGTTTCCCCTCCAAAAACTGCACCTTCTAGTTTTCCGAGTCCCGAGAGATCGGAGCGGGACGCAAGGGTGATGACGTACGCCGAAACGGTGACGGAGAACGGCGGCGAGATGAACGAGAAGGATGAGGCCCAGCATGAGACCGTGGAGGGGAGGGCGACTGACGGAAGGTGGATGGATACGGTGCGGGATCGTATTCATCGGGTCTCGGGGAAAAGTCTCTCTCGTAAGCTGAGTAACCACGTCGTTCATCCTGCTGACGGCGGCGGCAGAAACGGGATATATGACCCCTTATGCCACAGTAGAAGCAGATGGGGCGGGGAGGACGCCATGTAGAATAGTGGCGTAGCCTTGGCGCTTGCGTTGTCATCGCAGCCACATGGTCGCATCCGACGTCCGCAGGCACGGTTGGAACTGGTGCAGGGACCCGCGATGCAACTTCTGCGTACGAAGGCACTGGGAAGCGCACAGGAGACGGGGCATGTGCAGCGCTTGTCATTGATGCCAGTTCGTCCTTGATTATCTCTCGCAGGTTGGGAGGAGGTGTGTAGACAGACGCAACGGTAGGGTTGCCTGGAATAAGGCCGTGAAGTTCTTCTCTGACAATGGTGCGGATAAGGGCCCGCAATTCAGGCTCTTTGGTAAAGCGAGCGTCGCAGGAGGCGTGTGGAAGGCGCATGGAATGAAGCGCGTCCAGGCGTTGGCATGTAGTGATGACGTCCCGGACGGTAGTCGGGTTCTGAATCACGAGAGCATTGAAGGCCACAGAGTTGATGCCTTTCAGTAGATGTCGGACGCGATCGGCCTCCGTCATGTCATTTTGTGCTCGGCGACAGAGAGCCAGAATATCTTCAATGTAGGACGTATACGATTCGTCGTCCCCTTGAATGCGGGTTGCGAGCTTCTGTTTCGCTACTACAGAACATCCTGCAGATGTGCCAAATACCTGACGGAGATGCCCCGTGAAGGCCGACCAATTGGAGAAGTCGCTCTCGTGGTTGTAATACCAGGTTTTAGCGACTCCATCGAGGTAAAAAGGAACGTAGCGCAGTTTGTGCGCCTCGTCCCAGTAATTACAAACGCTGGTTCGATCATAACTGTCGAGCCATTCTTCGACGTCTTCGTTGCGAAGGCCGGAAAATACCGGAGGGTCTCGATGAGAGGTACTCACGGTGTAGTGAAGCCTAAGTGGCTGAGAAGGAGCGGTTGCAGCAGTGGGCGGGTTGGGTTCTGCCATTGCTGTTGCTTGAGGGCACAACCGTCGACCAGACCGGAGCTCCAGGGGTGACGGGTAGAGCAGGAGGACGTGGGAACCAAAGCACGCTCCACCACTTATGAGACCACGTCCGGTACGGCAGCAACCAGGTTATCCTTCTTTAATCCAGGCGCACGAGCCAGAGAGCCAGCCCGCGTGACATACGATGATGATCACTACAATGGTTTGGTCATGCAGATGAAGATGAAGTACATAGTCAGCGCTCACAATATATATATATATATATTATATATTTTTTTTTTACGGGTAGTTTGCATGCATCGATGAGCTTCGTGTAAGTTTGACCGCTAGAGCGGCAAGCACATGATCTCAATGTGTGTCTATGCACACAATTTAATTAAAACATGAGAATCATTGGAGGAGCGAAAACACTTATTTTCTAGTGATATTCTTGGTAAGCACATTCCCACTTTGTTAATGTTTGATAAACACAGGCACAAAGAGAGGCTCACCGCACTGCGAAATGCAAAAATACAGTCCATATCATCATTACAAATTACACACAAGAAATAAACAGATAGGCAACAATATAACAAGAACTGCAGCAGAATAAAACTGCAATAAACCCACACATCTACACATAGAGTGCACAACGCGATACGGCTGTAGTTGCCTCAGCACTTGACTCCTGCATGAACTGAAAAAAAAAAAAAGAAAAATGTTGGCTACGTTTTCTTTCCCACTTTCGCACTAATTTTCTCCTGCACACTTTACATGGCTATTTCGTGAAAAACAGCCACAAGCAGTTGTCGCAGCAAATACAAAGCAATTTTAGGTGTCATGCAAGCCGTTAACGAGGTAGGAGTGTTTACTCACACGTCCCAGTTTTAGCTAGCAAATATTTTTCTAGATCCATCACTTCTCTTATTGCGCTCGTTCGAGCTTTACAAACGGTACAGATAACGATATTGAGCACAGCTGCACTTTTCACAAAGCTCATGCAGTCAATTCGAATACATGTAGCGGCACAAGGAAAACCTAACAACACGAGCGGTGACTCAATTTCTTCAGCCAAGAAAGAATTTTCTCACAAACGTGCTGCAATGCATTCCATACAGTTTTCTTTCGTGTGAAGCAATCCATGAAAACAGTACGCGAAGTGAAGAGCACAAAAACGATCTCTGCGCTGAACAGCACGATGTCATAAACATTAGGTTAAGGCTTCAATGATAAACGCAATATGCACTTAACATAGTATTGATGGCGTTCGTAGCTATCAGCAGCCAAGCTAAGAGGCAGCCGAAACAATCAAATACCACGACGCACGCCAGGCGTGTTATCGCACATATTTTATGGCATCTCCCTGCTGCTGCCCGTACTTCTTCATTGCCGCAAATGCTCATGAACACAGAGCCTGACAATGTTGGCGTCACGTAGACGCCATGTGCACTTCTCTCGCCTGCGATTCATGCCTGATTTCAGCCCGACGTTATCGCACCGTACAGACGATAAAGACGGATTCAGGCCAGTCACTATCACATGCAAAAACACGTAGATGTATAATTAACTAGAAAAGGTACTGTAGCAAATAACAAGTACGTGTGTTTTCTTGAAGCAGTAAGTGATGTACTGCCATCTTACGGCCGGGGGTAAAGCTGCATAGCTCAGCTGCTTTTTGGCGAGTGACCACTCTTGTCATTTTTATGTTACTTTATGGAGGAAGTGCTGGAGGCGCATGCATGAGAACAAGCAGTGCTTCAACAGCTTGGATCAACCCCAGTGACCGCGCAGAAGATTGAAAACTTCAGCCAACAAAGTGGCCGCGTAAATTCCTTATTGCGTCATAGCGTAGTCTCAGAAGGAACGCAATGTACACTAACACGCCGTGACGCGCGCTTGTCACTTTGGCTTCGTTTGGATTATATTGGAGCTTGTTCGTTGATAGTACGCATGATGCTTAAGAGATGGCGCAAGTCTGTTGTGCGCTATCATCATGAGTGGTTGGAAGGAGCAGATGACATTTTCCGGTGCAATTTTTGGCGGTGCGATAATTACTCGCAGAAAAAAAATCTTATTTTTGTTAGGTAATGCAGGGGGGGGGTGGGAGAATTATGCTAGAGCAAGAGTTACACGAGTAAATATAATATTTTTCACTCGCATAAATATTTGAGTCTGAAATTTTATAGTTGAATTTCATTGAAGCGTATTGGCAGAAGAAAGTGTTCGTTGTGGTGAGAATACTTATGCATTGGACTGCTGACGGGAAACCCAGAATTTTTTGTTTTGTCGGAAATTTCGTTGAAGCGGTGTTTGTTTTTGCTGGGTTCGGTTGAAGTGACTTGTTCAAGCCTTTAGATAGCTGGGCTCGAAAAGAAGCTTCCCGGAGTTCCAGATTTTCGAGCACTACAATACTATTGCCATGTGCCGACGGAGTGGGATTGAGATAAGTGGGATCAAAAGTATGTGTGTGTGTGCGAGCAGTCACTTCATCATGTGTGCTTTGCCCACTTTAATCAGACAGCAATGCTTGTGGAGAACATTTGTTTTGCACAACAACTTTTGATTATTCAATAATTAGGTCACTGAAAGTCCCGCGAACCTTTTTTTAAAAAGTAGAGCTGTGCAAAAGAGCTTCTACTCTTGTTCTCTCGCAGCCATCGTGAGGACGGGTCAATTTTCCGTGTCAAAAAGCATGACCCAGGCCTCGAGGAAATGCTGGTGAACCACTTGACAGATTCGATCAAGGATCTGCAGGTTTTCCATACACGGCCGAAACAGAGTGAGTTGCATGCCTTGTCTGAAGCTGCCCTGTTTGCTGTTTCCTGGTGAAGTAAACAGATTAAATTCAGAAGGGTTGCTGTTTGAGCGAGTTTGTGTTTTATAAAAGCAGCATGTATTAGAGGGACACATATACACACATGCATATCTCACTAATACATGGTGCAGTTATGGCATATTAAGTTTTCCTTGTGGGTACTTGTACCACTTGCTAATGCTGTCTTCAAATGAGTGCTCCTGAACTTCGACAGCGCATTTTCATATCGTACAATTTTTCGGCTTTTATTTTGGTGATCTAGTAGATGGCTTGTGTGGCACGTTATACCCTTGAAGCATATATACATATCCATATAATGGATAACCAGCCTAAAGATGAAAAAAAACAACCCTTGAGAATACATTGAATAATGACCATTTTATGTGATTGTCCGCAAGCTACTGCTCAGTGTACAAAGATTGTAGCAAACAAGAAAAAATAAAAAGCTTTAGGTTCTAGAAGTGGTGCCAACTTGTGATAGATGCGTATGCTCACTGAAACGAGAAGTGGGCACTTGGTCAACCATTGCTGTCGGCTTTGTTGCAGAGACGAACAACCCGTGCAGTGTGGGCAATGGAGGTTGTCAGGAGCTATGCCTGTACAAGGGAGATGATGGCCACACCTGTGCCTGCTCCCATGGCCGAGTGGCTCCTGATGGACGAACTTGCCAAGGTCTGTTTCACCCAGTTACATTTCTGTGCAGTGACTCTGGTCCTTGATTTTATAGTCTGCAGCGCAGGCTGTGGTCTGATTTAACGTCATGAGTCTGCTTTTGTGAAGTTGATATATTTATCAATAAGAAATCGTTAATAAAATGAAAAAATTTTCATGCACGCATTCGTAGCACAGAGTTACATTGAAGTGGGTTCCCCAAAAGGAGAAAGCTTTTTAGTTGATGGAAAATTTGCTTTAGATGAGCTCAAAACTTTAGTTACCTAAGAAGCTCTCTTTCACAGAAATCTATGTGGATTTACTTTGTTAGGGCAGTGTTTCCCCTTCCCCACTCTTTCTCTACTTCATAGACTTCTGTTGAACTGATTTATTGTCAGGGTTAAATTGCATGTTAAGCTCGTTCTTAACGTGATAAATTTTATCAACGTAGTTTACACAAAAATGCGATAGATGTTTTAAAGTGATGTCAAATTTGTAATGTCACTCTTACATGAAAAAAAAAAAAAACAAGTTTACCGTACTTGCATTTTTTTTTCAGTCCGTCATTAACATTTCCACATAAAACAAATTGTAATTGTACCTTATCTGGGAGACGTACTCTGATTTCTTTTAGGCTCGACTTTTCTTAGTGACATCATATGTCGAGTGCTTTGCTGTAGTCGTGAACTTGTTCTTTCTTTGCAAAGTCTTTCTGTGTTGTCGTGACAGCCGACCTTTCATTTTCCTCTATTATTCTCGCCAAGCTTCGCTGCCACAAGTATTTTCTAGTTGTTATGTCTTTATACTCTTAAATTTGGCATTCTTAGCTTGTTTAAGCTTTGCACATTAGCTTTGAACAAAGCTATTTTCGTCTAACATCATTGGCTGTGAAAAAATGTGTTAATTTAGAGATGTTCTAGAACTTTAGCCTAACATATGTCAATTTAGCTGTGATCCACATTTTAACGTGATAGCGTTAAAGAGCTGGTTGCACAGAAATTCCAGTGTCGGCGTTTGCTTCGGTAGTTGTGAGTGAAAAATTATCGTCTCGTGCGTGACTAAAAAGTCAAAAAGATGCTAGTAAAACAAATAATGAAAAGTTCTGGGTACGAGTGAGGATCGAACTCGAGTCGTTTGCGTGGCAAGGTGTTCTATCACAGAGTCACGAGTCTGGTTAGAAATACAGTGAAAATAACTTTCTCTGCTTGGAAATGCTGTGAAAGCATGCTTACATACATGCATGCTCTACAGACACACATGTCCTGTGTACATTCTTTGCAATACAACATCTAATATTGCAATGATAGTGCGTAGTACAAGCGTAGATTGCGATTGGGTGTCAGAACATGCGATTATCATGAAGCATGGTTTAAAGCGGTTCACGGACTACCAAAGTCACACATGTTACTATGACTTTTCCTCTAAGGCCACGTAGTGGGTGCATAGCAAGTTAGAAAAGATTTCAAGCGCATAATTGCCCATGATTTAAAGCATGCTACCCATTACACAGAATGCAGCCGTATGCGAAAGCTTTACTGACACGCGCCTCTTTGAACTCATTACGCACTAGGGGCGGGATATCGCTATCGGGTTCAACTCTTAAAGGCGAAGCTTAAGGATTCACCAATTTTTATATAATATTTAGGGACTGTGGAAAGTATACATTTGTGCATGCTTTTGGAATTTGTTCTAAAAAGTTTTGATAAGTCTCATACATGTTAAGTACTTTATGGGTATGTACAAGTACATGCAAAGATAAAAGAGTGTGAAATTATGGTCTGATTTAGGATAGATGTCCACACAACTTAATTAAGTGTGTAAAAAATAGTGCCAAATCAAGTCGCCAATGTCTTGCTTCACATTTGTTCTCAACATTGCAATGGGGTCCATGATTATTAGCAAGCACCAACTAGCTAGCCCAAGAACAAGGCTTTCTGTGATAGTGCATTTTGATACTGTGAAGTGTGACTGTCAGATACTACATAATGCAGTAAAACCTCATTAATTCGAACTCAGTTATTTTGAAATCCCACTTAATTGGAAGGATTTCTACAGTCCCGTATTTTGCAATGTAAGTTTGAGTGGATAATTTGAAGTGGCAGCTGGCAACAGTCTGGTTAATTCGAAAACTTTGGGTGCCATGTGCCAGTTCCAGATCACGATTTCGCTGCGAATCCGTGGAATGACGGCTATCAGTTGCCACAAGTCAATGCAACGAATCGATACTAATGAGTGGCAGCGGAAGCACCCCAGCTTCACAACTTCCAGTGCAAAAAAAAAAAGGAAGAAGAAAAACGGTCTCGTGGTCAATCAAAACGTGCATCTGTGGAAAACGAGCTGTGCTTCACTGCAACACAACAATGACACGCGCGCAGCTTATCGCACGTTTCTCGCAACGTCAGCGGGATTCTTTCTGTGGTTATAAAGAAATTATAAAGGACAGTTTAGTGGAAATTGCAATGTATGCGAACCTCCGATTGTTGGTTGCTCCAGGGATTCGCGTCTTTGCACTGTTGGCAGAGTTTTTGCCAGCAACACCTACTTCGAAAACTAAGTTTGAAAGTTTCAAAGATCGTTTTTTCCACCCAAAACACATTGTAAGCTTTGTCATACTGGCCAATATTAAATTCATAGTTATAATAGAAAAAATGTGCGAATGGTCACATCATGACGTGCTGACGGAGCGAGGAGCAGGCGCACATTTTCGTCGATCATGACCGCATTTTTTTTGTTTTTTTTTTCGGTGGCAGCAGTGAGGCCCACCGTTCCTCTATGTTCGCGGCAAAATAAAGACCAGGTATTGCCGGAAAACGTGACCTTTGGAGCCGCAAGCTAGCCGGCACAGCAAACGATGAGCACTGATATTTTTTTAATAGTTTTCTAAGTTTCTTGCATCCCACTTCTTGTGTATTCTTTTAATTTGAAAACCGGCTTAGTTCGAAGCTTTCTCATGGCCCCAGTGACTTTGAATTATTAAGGTTTTACTGTAGATCATTTTTCCAATTACACCTTTGGTGCACGATTATATTTAATCAGTAAAAACAAATATTTGCAGGTATTTATGTCTTCAATTGTACAGACTTATTTAGCGAGCACATGTTTTTTATATTATAGGACACTTTGTGACCAAAAAAAAAGTTCACAGCCTAGTGGTTTTTTGCAGAAGCTTCTTTGAGCTTTTCATATTACTGTGGATAGTTTTGACCTGTGCTTTGTTTTTTTGCTCTACCCGTGCAGATTACGAAGGCTTTGTCATGTTCTCGCGGGTGCGCACTATAGACAGCATTCACATGATGGACGAGACAAATCTGAATGCACCATTTCCAAGCATCTCCAGTTCAGAGTATATGCGCAACATCATTGGTCTTGCATTTGACTACTCTGAGCGCCGCATCTTCTACTCAGACATCCAGCGTGGCAGCATCAACAGTGTTCACTTCAATGGCTCTGGGCACACCGTTCTCGTTCAGAGTAAGCAGACTTCACCTGGTTCATTGCCACTTATGAATTCGCAATGCCTGCATATTGTTTCCTTTCATTCTTAGGGTCGCTTCAAGCATTTTTCAAACTAACCCCCTGAATGACAGCGAGCAAGTTCGCAGATACTACGTATGGGCCATTGCTGTATAATACAGAGTTACAAGCATATATTTTATTAATTTGTATGCTTTTTAATCTGCCCTTTTCCCACAACCCCTCCCCCCCCAATTGCCATTCCAGTCGTAAAAACAGGGAAGCTTTTCTTTAAAAAATTTTGTTACTTCTTTAACATGCACAAATGTGAGCAATTTGACTGCAAGTATGAAGTCCAGTTTCCAGCTGCAGCTACTCCAAGCTTGTTGGTTTGATCATCATGTGTGAAAATATCCATGCAGCTTACCCACTAAAAACATATATTTTTTTGCTATTGAAACACACCAGTTTTGGCACAGCTATCAAGTTTTAATTGCTATTTGAACAGATAATGTTGGTGCACCTCGTCGTATTGTTCGGGAGGAGTACAAGATAGATAAAATAAACTCTGAATGGTTAAGAACAGTGCACACCACCGTTTGCAAAAGTTACTCGACATTTTCATGCATAATCTTGTGTGTTGTAGTTGCTCTGAAAAGTGAGCACCTGTGAATAAGTCATGCTCACGTTACATAGAAGGGTTCGTGGGAAATAGACAGTGCACTGTTTTTCATTTTATTTTTCTTTTTTTTTTCTTTGTCCAAGTGTTATTAGGGCCTGCTTTCATATTCCAGAAATTCATATCTTTGTAGACACTGTATATATTTAATGAATGGTCGTTACTCTCATCTTTGTCTTGCTTTTCTGTCTCCATATAAAGTTGGAGTAAGACATGTTTCCAGGTGATTGTTAGAATTGTTTAGACATTACTATAGTTACATGTGTTAGCATTACATTATGACGAAATTTAGGTTATAAGCTTAGCACTGTTTAGTACCTCACTGTAAATGCATAAACTGGCAAACACCTATCATGAAATATAATTCTTTCTGAAGCTCTGCCCAAAGTTAGAGATGAAATCTCAGTCATTATGGCCAGATTTCAAACAAACGAAAATTTTAGTGGCCCATGTACTTAGATTTAGGTGCACATTGAAAAACACCAGATTGTCAAAATTTCCGGAGCACTCTACTAAGGTGCCCATCATAATCATATCGTAGTTTCGGGATGCAGAACCCCAACAATTATTATTATGTTGCAGCTCTGCTCTGTGTACAACCTTTATTGAGTTGCAAATGCTTTGCGCGGGTACGTTGCTTTTTCAGAGCAAGGCTCGGTCGAAGGCCTTGCATACGAGCCTGTGAACAATGAACTCTACTGGACCAGCCACAGGGACGCCTCTGTCGGCCGAGTCAGCCTGTCCGACCCAACCGCCCTTCCTGAAAAGATTGTCAAGCTGGGAACTGAAGACAAGCCTCGAGGCATTGTCGTCAGCAGCTGCATCAAGTGAGCAGCTATCTTATGCCAGTCATGTCAGATACCGGTAGCCTACCACTGCATTCAAACAATTTTTCTTCCTTCAGCTTTTCGTTTTTGATAGCGAACAGAAAGCATTTGCAGTTTCTTTGTATTCAATATTTTTTGTTGACATATTCGATTAAAAAAGAGTGCTGCTTTCATATACAGTGACTTGGCAGCTTTTTTTATTAAAACTGTCATGCTGCTATTAGCTGTCATTAAAGCAGCAGCCTTTAGCTTGCGCGCAGTTTATGCCTACACTCACTATGATTTGACCACATGAAGAGCCTTCACTATACCACAGGATTGCAGTTTACATTTTTTTAAGGTCAAAAATAATCCCAATTTTATTATTATTATTCTGGGTAAACTGATAGAAGCCTTTTATATCGCTGCAAGAGGTAACACTTGTGTTAGTGATACGTCAATATCATTATTTGATAGTGAGCAAGATTTTTTGCGTGGCCTGCTGTAAGATGTTTGGTTTATCATTATTAGAACAGCTATAGCGGCATCATATGCCCTCAACTTCCCTTCTTTGCCATATGCAAACGTGCATGTTATTAGTAGTGCAAATGAGTTAATTGTGATACTCTCGAAGGTGCAATTTGAACTGCAGTTGTCACTAATTTGAAAAAAAAAATTGAGACCTAATTCTCTTATTCTTGTCCAGAGCTGGTATGTGACTTAAAATGTCACTGTCTTTGTTACGCAGGCGTGTATTCTGGACTAATTGGAACAGCCACCACCCAAGCATCCAAAAGTCGTACCTCAATGGCTACGAGCTGGAATCGATCATCACTACCGACATTCGCATGCCAAACGGCATCGCCATCGATCACCAGCTGCAAAAGCTGTACTGGTCTGACGCACGTCTTGACAAAATCGAACGCTGTGACTTCAATGGCGGGGATCGTCACGTAAGTGTGCTTCCAAAAGAAAGCAAACCGTGTTTGAACAGTCTACGTAGAGGAGTCACTTGATGGGTCGTGCAGAATGCCACTTTCAGTGCATCACATATGGCAATTATTGGTTAAATGATCGATGTAATCTGCTAAATGGATTCTGACTCCTACTGACCCGAGAAAATTTCACCATACTTTGCAAAGTGTCGAGTGGTGCCGGATTGTTGGAGGCAGTGTTAAATGAGCAGTGACGTGATAGCAAGGAGGTAATGGAAGCGCACTGCATATGGGGCCACAGTCTTCTTTATTGAGTGTAAGAAGGAAGCGTACTACAACGCTCACCCTCACTTTGATGGGGTACGTGAGACAGCCATAAACCAACAATACGTCGGAGCTAAAGGGTACATTCATTGCCAGGCGTGTGATATGTACAGTCCTGGTCAAAAGTTCTCAGGTCACGCTTCCCTAGAAATACATGGGATAGTGGCCTGGGAACTTTTGACACCCCCCTCTATACCTGCCTCATGTCATCTCTTCTTGCAAGATTTCTCTGTTGGCAGTCTGTTAGTGTAGCTTAGTGCTTGACTGTTTGCCTAAGAAAAGTGCAATGTTGCTCTCTCATATTTTATTATAATCTGGTAATGTTCTGGGTTATGTTAGTAAACTTTTGCTCTAATTTGTGTGATATAGTCAAGCAAACATGTATATTATTAAATGTTTTTATATTAAAGTTTTTTTTTGCTATCTTCACGCAATGTATATGATACACTTGATAAAGAGTATACTGTGATATAGCAAAGATACTCTTGTGTAAGACTTCATTAAAATTAAAGTTCAACTGGAATCCCCTCTATAACCAATATTTCGTTACATCCGAGTTCATTATATTCGAGGTTTGAGTTCAGTCACTGCATGTCATGATCATCTTTGGCAGTGCTTCAGAATAGACTTGTTCAAATAGTGAATTTTAGGTTCGTAGCGAACTTGAAGCGGATAGGCATTTTGGTTGAATAATTTCAAATCGAATTTGAATTGTATGTATATTGCATATTATTAGAAAATGGGCATATTTGTCCTGACCAAACTAACCTGCACAATACCTTTAAAAAATTTAAGCAAGGCCTGTGCAAAAGCCTTTTTCTTTCTTTTTTTCATTGGAGAAACTGGAAATAACTTTGAATACTAGTAGGATTCGGTAGAATGCAAATGATAGCCTGTAAAACATGTTACCTTTTTTAATTTACTATACTTAGAGCATACAAGTCAGTATAACAAACTTATAAACTTCAAAAGTGAATTAATGTGAGGATAATATTTTTATTTAACCTTGAAGTGGGGCTACCGCGGATTTTTTTATATGTGTTTTCACGGCTTATCACCACTTCATTGCAGTAAAACCACCTTTACAAGGTACCACGTGCGGATTATTACGCATCTATTAGTTCATTTTGAATATTTTGAAATTTTCAATAATTTGAATTTGATTCAGAGTGAATTCGAATGCTGCATTATATGTTGGAATATTCAAGGCATTCGAATATTTGCAGAAGCCTACTTAAGAAGGAGGATGTTGTTTCGAGTCAAAAGGCGGCACTGCACTCATTTCATTAGAGTGAACAAAGAACTACAAGTTGAGAGTTGTTTGAAAGTACAGAAGAGAGGTCTTCAAGCACTTGACACTCGCAGTGCCCTGATGCCTGAAGTTCCCCGGTAGTTCTTAATTATATTACCAATTGAAAAGTTGAAAACTCCCGGTATGCTTCGTAGATTACTCGGGCCGAGTGGTTCGTTTTTGATGCTCACTGCCTGTGCATTGTGTGCGCAGGTGTTGCTAAGCGAGCACCCGCAGCATCCTTTCGACTTGGCCGTATACGGGGACTTTGTGTTCTGGACTGACTGGGTGGCGCACGCCGTGCTGCGTGCCAACAAGCACACAGGTGCTGACGTCGTTGTGCTGCGCAAAAATGTTGTGCGACCAATGGGCATCATTGCTGTGGCCAATGACACCAACGACTGTGAGTCATTCTCCTCTTAGGCTAGGAAGTTTCCTTAATTTTTTTCCCCAAACTTTTCAACCCATGCAGTTGACACAAGTATTGTTGCTTATAACCCACCTGTCTTTTTGCATTGTTTTGTGTTTCTAGCCCATGTGCCACATTCGAATGTCCTTCCAAAGTTCATAAAGTACACTGCATTTGGGAGTTGTGGATGCCCAATGGGGCTAAGTATTGAGCAAATGAATAATTAAAGTGTTGAAAAATGGCATCGAGAATTTATGTAGTGACCATTATGTACACTGTAGTGTAGTTAGAGTGAACTTTGTAAAAACTAAATGGTCCTTAATTTGTGCTTATTCACAAGTGTTGTTTAGAGGTGCTTTTTAAACACTATTTTTGTATTTTTTGTAACTGTAGTACAATTTTGTTGATCTAAAGTAGCCTGATAGATGATTATTGCATGTTTAGGGCTTTGAATCTGACTATTTTTCATTAAGAACTCTAGTGGCATATGTATATTTAGTTTCGTCATTCTTGTGTAATGTGTTTTTCTGATTTTGCCTTTTATCTTTAAAAGCAGTTGTAATATTTATAGACGAGCATCCATTGAGCAAGCATGAAAAAATGTTGTTGTCCTATCCTGACACTTAGTACGCCTAGAAAAAGCCATAGTTGAAAAAATTAGTTTAGAGCCTTCCGAAGTGGCATTTACTACCGTAGCCTCTGCGGTTGAGTGAGATACAAAATATTTACAATGGGACTATTAAGTGTCTGTCTTTTTTGCTTGCAATATTTTTTTGTACTATGTGTGTTTCACTTGTAGCAGTTGCATACCAAGTTCTTTTTTCAACTGTTCAGGTAATATTTAGCAGTTGTTCTTGGATACATGGTATAATGCGTAGTATATCTGATTTGTCCATGTCAAGGCACACTGAGCCCCTGTTCTACACTGAATGGCGGCTGCGAAGATCAATGTGTGGTTGCTACAAATGGAACCATCTACTGCCAGTGCTTCCCTGGAAGAACTCTGATGTCAGATGGGAGGCGATGTGCCGGTAAGAAATCCTCAAGTTTATGATGTAATCCTTGCATGATAAACATAAATGTTCTCTTCCTGTTGCTGGAATGGCAGCAGGTTGTTCAGAGAGCTTTCTTTGTGGTTAGCAATGAGAACTTCTTACTCATAAAGTTGATGCTCCTACAGCAGCAAAAGTAGGACATGTGTTATCATTGGAGTTTCCACTTTAACGTAGCTCTAAGTCATATTGAAGCTGTAGTTCATCATCATCATCAGCCTTACTGTGCCCACAGCAGAGCAAAGGCCTCTCTCATGATCCGGTGAACAACCCACTTTTGTGCTTGCTGCTGCCACATTATACCTTCAAACTTTTTAATCTCATTGGCCGGCCTAACTTTCTGTCTCCCCCACGTGCGTTTGCCTTCTCTGGGAATCCAGTCAGTTACCCTTAATGACCAGTGGTTATCCTGCCAACGTGCTACGTGCCCGGCCCATGTACATATCCTTGCCTTAACATTACCTTAACATAACTCTGGAATGTGGGTTCAGAGGTAGGTTTAACACACTAGCAAATTCTGTCTCAAAGTTTAGGAAAATCATCAAATTAGAATTGTATGAGTGTTCAAGGTGGTCTGTGTTTGCCTTTTTTTTGGTTGCTGTAGTTGTGGCATTCACTGGGACATTTTGCTTTACAGTCAAGATTGCCAACTGTACCAGTGCAGAGTTCCAGTGCGGTGATGGGGCTTGCATTCCATTTGAGCTTGCCTGTGATGGTGTGCAGGCTTGTCCCGATGGCTCTGATGAAAATGTCATTGACTGTGGTCAGTGTTTGTTCACTAAAGCTTTGTATACTTTATGGTAACTCTGTGTGTGCGGTTAATATTAAGCACCAGCAAAACTTTTGTGGGAGTGACAGCATATTTTTGTTTTGTTTGATTGCTCTTATGAAAAATGTAATATCCATTCAGGTGTGTTGGGCAGTATAAGTATTAAAACTTAAATCCAGAGTTTAATTTCTGTGTTCATCCTAATTGCTGCTATTGTCTGCTTCCTGCACATCCAAACACTACGCACTTGGCAGTACAGTATATAGTGACTTTCTTTAATTTCCAAACAGCATCTGTGTAAACACTAGAGGTGGGTGCCTTTTTTCTTTGCCAGAAGTAATAATTATTGCTTTATCCTTCAGTTGAAGTCATTTATATACACTCAACCCTCATTATAACAAAGTTGCGTCTTCAAAGAAAATAAGTTTGTTATATCCAGAAGTTTATTATAAAGAGGTTATTCCTAACACTGTATCTATTACAATACTAACTTTGTTATAACCAATATTTTGTTATATCCATGTTCGTTATACCCAGGTACACATACAGATACACACACACACACACACACATATACATGTGTGTGTGTGTGTGTGTGTGTGTGTGACTTGGCTATAGCATTGCAAATAGTCAAGTAGATCGTCCATGAGAGCAGTAACTAGAGAAAGGTTCATTTCGTTATTTCGACAGTCTCGGCTAGAGTCTGGCCGAAACTGTCTAAATAAACGCTTATGTTGTTACCGTTCTCACAAAGGACCTACTTAAATATATATATATGTGTGTGTGCGTGCATGTGTGTGTGTTAATTTAATTACGAAGTTTTGGCATTCTTGTACCTCTACTTTTTACTAATCTTCACTCATTGACTGCTTTTGCCTGCAGCCATGTTGACGTGCCCTGAAGGTTTCTACAGATGCCACAATGGGCGTTGTGTGTCCAAGAACCGTGTTTGTGATGGCTTGGATGCATGCGGCGATTACAGTGATGAGCTGAATTGTACTTGCAAGGGTGACCAGTTCAAGTGCTCTCGGGGCCCCTGCATTCCATCTAACTTTGTCTGCGACTTCGAACCAGAATGCCCCGATGCCAGTGATGAGATCAACTGCCGTAAGTTCGATTGTTACATCACGTATCTAACTTTACATTTTGTATTTAATGTTCTTCAAAGCAGTTTTTTTGGAGCCTGAAACATTGCCACTGAGAAGCTGCTATTCTATCCTCTTTGTTTCAGTATTAGTTGTTGTTGACCTTCTTTCTTCACTTCTAAATAAACCAGAAAAATGTGCACTTGTATTATTTAACAATTAGTAACATGATTGCAATTGTTGGCATTGAATTGATGAAAATGGTATTAAAAATGTGTTAATTACCTGTGCGCACATTGATGTTCAGAAATATTAGTAGCCAGTTCGTGTTGAGTGAGATTTATTTGTAATAGTTCTACATGTTAATGCCCTTTTGTGCAAGTTGTTATTTACAAAGCTGCTGTAGAAAGGAATAAAACAAACGTTACAGCAGCCAACTCAAAGATATCACCTGCCATTGGGGCCTAGCAGATTAGGTGTCACACTGTTCAGTTTTAGGCTGCAGATTCGATTTCTGGTCGCAGCAGCCCCATTTTGATGGAATAAAAATGCAACAACACTTGTGTACTTTGATTTATATGCACGTTAAAGAAGTCCATGTGCTCGAAATTTATACAGAGTCACTCGTTACAGCATGTCTTACTAGCATATCAGAGTTTTGACACATACCCAGCATTTGTTGTTGATATTAATCATTGAATATTTAATTGGCTTCCTGTTTCTCAAGAGCTCTGGATAGCGGAGAAAGTGTCATACTTACTCTCCAGAGCTTTTTTAGTGTCAGTAGTTATGGGCACTTAGGGATGTGGCTATGAATCAGCAACTTTTAGACTCTTAGTGGCTCTGTTTCTTTTGACTGAGTCCCTATAGCCACAGTCAAATGAAACGCACTACTTTTTGCCCTGTGATAACTTGAGAGCATAACGTCATACTTGTCATTACCCCATTGTGAAATATTGTGTAGGTCTCATCATAAGTGTTCTAGCAGAGACCATCCTGATGCTGCGTGGGCTAACAAATGCAAGAACAAAAATAATGTGTTTTAGTTACACCTAGCTTATTCATATTTTGCATGCCAATGACAGTAAATTATCGCTTTACTGCAAAGCATCTGCACATACACTCATACCTTGATATAACGAACCTAGATATAGCAAATTATTGGTTATAACGAAAAAAGTGAAGAATTGCTTTGTCATAGATACAGTGTTAAGAATGTATGTTTATAACGAATTTTTGGTTATAACGAAGTATTTTTGTGGAAGATGTGACTTTGTTGTAATCAGGTTTGAGTGTGCTCAAATCGCATTTTATCAGTACTACTTGATCTGTGGTAGTTATGAAATAATTATGAGACGAAACACAAAGAACCGAATGCATACATGCCTTTTTTTTTCCCCTATTTGCTTTGCCTGGTGAAATGTAAGTAGTTCCTGTTTACTTGCAGCTAAGCCTGACTGCACGAGACACCCGATGACTTTGCACCCGAATTTGCTTCTGGTGAACTGTGAGAGGACAACTGCGTGCATTCACTTGGGCTGGATATGTGATGGCCAGAACGACTGTTGGGACTTCTCAGATGAAGAGAACTGTCAAACTAGTAAGGCACATCAATTCGCATTTACTTTAAAAGGGCCCTGCAACACTTTTTTAAGTAACCAAAGAATGAATGGCTTCATCAAAATGTCTTTTGCCTCAGGAATTGACTGTCACTGAAATCTTTGGTATTCGTGGAGTACGAACAGAGTTACGGGAGCCCACCAGTTCTGGTCATAATAGCGTTAAATGTCACAGTCATATTTGCTGTGATTATCATGAATGGCCGAAAAGCTCACAGACCAAATTTGCCCTAATGTCGCAAATTAATATGAAAATGTCTGTATTTGTGGCAGCATGTCGAATTTGGGCAACAGCTGTAGGCAGCCATTGCAGATTCGTGCTGCAGCGCTTGAAGCTGCCATTTATTTCTGATAATGCACAACCAAAAAGATGCTCGTTTTGTACTTACCTTTTCATTCTAAGCCCATTTGAGGAACCAATATTTGGACACAGCTGGCATGTTGTCTCCTCTTTCTCTTCTCTCTCTCTCTCTCTACAATTAATTTGAGTTCGTCTCAAAAAGAAGTGAACTGCAATGGTAATGTTTACATAGTAATCATGCTGCTGATGATGATACCTTGCGAAAATATATACTGCGCTTAATTTTTGGTGATCAATCTAAAGACTTTTTTTTTTAAATAAAACAACCGGTTGTTCTGCACTCGCAGCCACACCGCAGGTGTCCTGTCCAGCCATGTCCTTCCGCTGCCTGAATGGCTTGTGCATTCCGGATTCCTGGCGTTGTGATCGGGACATGGATTGCGAGGATGGCCACAATGGTTCACTAAGCTCGGACGAGAAGGGCTGTGGTAAGCAACCCATGATTTGCCTAAAGTTTTCTGCATCACATAAAGAGATTTCTCTGTGCATATCTGCTGATATCTACTCCACTAGATACTGCACAAAATAGTACATGTCTTTCCATGTGTGATATTGTGCTTGCTATCACATCACTGCTTTATGTTTATATTTTTGCAGTTATAATCTTGGTGTATTGGTGACAATGTTCTTAATGTAAATTTGCCTCATAAATTTAGGTTAATGAGTGGTGACTATTTGTAAAATCGAAAGCTTGTCATGACCTTTTACAGAAGACGCGTTTGGGATGTGCACACCTCCGTCTTGTGTAAACACTGCACGACATTGTGTGTTGGCTTGCTGGGGGCATTGTGTTGGATGGATAAGTGTTGCATGTCTATTGTATTGGAAATCTCATTTATGTACTGCTATGTGAGAGTCATTGCACATACTCTAATAAATGATGTGTAAGGATAGCACTGTAGGACAAGTGCTATAGGTTCATTGGCACAAACTATCTGATTCTTTATTAAAAGCAGCAGCTCGTAATTCTAAACGAACCCACAGTATCTTTTGTTATCATCTTTAAGTTGGGAATTGCTGTGGTTGAAATTTTATTAATACAGTCAGAACGCACAATGTTGAACTTTCATTTCAGAATACAAATGTGCAAGGGACCAGTTTCAGTGTACAGATGGCGAATGCATAAGCCTTCTGAACCGCTGTGATGGCCAACCCGACTGCTCGGACGGCTCTGATGAACCACCAGCATGTCGTGAGTGCTTCACAAGTTTTGCAATTGTTGTGTAAGAGTCGGAAAGGCTTTCACTGTAAGGCAAGGACTCCTGTATTAGAACTCAGTTATTTAAAAATTCTGCTTAATTGAAGCATTTCTGCAGTCCTGTATTTTCTGGTGTAAATTTCACTGCATAATTTGAATCGACTGCCTCTGCCGGCCCCCTTGACCTGAAAAGTTTGGATGCAAAATGGTATTTCTGGATCTCGATTTCATCGCTAATCCCGGGGAACCACGGCCCTATTGAGCAACAAGGCGATGTCTGCAGTGATGTTCATAGTTGA
This sequence comes from Rhipicephalus microplus, assembly GCF_043290135.1. Lineage (NCBI taxonomy): Eukaryota > Metazoa > Arthropoda > Arachnida > Ixodida > Ixodidae > Rhipicephalus > Rhipicephalus microplus. The sequence goes on from NC_134700.1 coordinate 202,097,900, forward strand.
TAGGTCAAGTGCGTCAGCCTCTTTGCTGTCAGTACAAAAAAGAAAAGCCTTTGTGCATGGTATACCTCACAGACCGCTAAAGTGCACACCTGGGGAAGAGAAGGCGTGCTTCGTTCAGATTACTTACATTTCAAAGGAAAAAAATTGGCACCATCATGAAATTTGCAAGCAAGCGTTGATTTACTAGCGATCTTGGGATAAAATTGTATAACCTTCTAGGCGTGCCACCATCATTGCTGCCACATTCATTTGGAACTCTTGATAATCTTGATGCCAACCTAATTTCTCTCTGATTCTAGGTATGCGCCAGTGTGGCGACAGCGAGTTCAAGTGCAATAGCACAGGCCAGTGCATCCCCAACGCCTGGAAGTGTGATGGCGCTGGTGACTGCCTGGACAACTCTGACGAGGACCCAAGTCTCAACTGCAGTAAGTTATACTTTCTAGATATAGCCATTGTGTCCTCATGGCACTGCACTTTTTTTTTTCCATGTTGTTTGATGTGCTGCTTCCTTTGTATACACATGCACGAATAATTTGTGTGCACGCACACATCTGAACTGTATGTGCTTTAATCTTCAACATTATTGTGATTGCTTTTCGCACAGCTCTTCGACAGTGCAAGGCTAATGAGTTCAAGTGCCTCAACCAAGTCTGCATATTGGATAGCTTCTACTGCGATGGAGATCATGACTGTGAGGATGGCTCGGATGAACCAGACACCTGTGGTATGCCTCACTTAAAAATGTCCACTCTGTATTGTGAAATTCTTGACAAATGCAATCAGTGGACAAAAATAACCTTAAAGGAGCCCTGCAGCACTTTTTGAGCATGATCAGAAAACGCTGCCGATCGGTAGTAGAGGCTCCCGACAACACGCGAGCCAAATATTATAGCGCAGCACGCGGCCTAGAATTCACTACAAATAATCAGTCAGCTAAAAATAGGTTTCTCTTCTCTCGACAAATCACAGAAAATAAGCCCAGTAAGCCATTGGCTGATTTGAACATGGCGCGCTCGGTTGTTACAGAGGTCGCTGCAAGAAGCCGTCACTTGCCCATGCGTGCGCGCGCAATCGCACTGAAAAAGTAGCGTATTCAAAGAAAAAAAATGCTCTAGGTCACAAGGCACGTGTGACGTTTTTTGTTTGCCCCTCCCATCCCCCCTTTCTCAGCTTCCAGCGCTTTCGTTTGGACGAGAGAAGAGAGAATGTGATTGCAGCGTGTGATAAATCTTTGTAACTCCGCTCGTACTAGATGGATTCTTGAAATTTTTGCGCCGTTCAGTTGGGGAGGTAATACGCTTTTCCAATGAATTAATTCCATGGTTACTCAAAAAAGTGTTTCAGGGCCCCTTTAAGAACATTGCAGATGTGAATCTTCTCGCTTTTCTTGTGTGTGGTTTAATTATCTTTGCATACTGTGTGTAGAATATTGGCAGGCTTGTAGAGACAAGGCTTTCAGGGATGCAGTAGGGTTTGCTGTAACACGAGAACAACTGAGGTTGTTTGATGCTTATCAACTTTCACACTAGTAGATGTGCTGCCTTTATGAGTGGTTCTCGGCTACACCGTATATGCAACATGATTAACATGTTAATCAAAGGATGTGTCTGCACAACAATTGAGCGCATGCTCTTTTAACATGGGGCCAGATGTCTTCTGCAGCAATGCTGTAAGGTGGGAGGGGGTAAGACTTAGCAAATAAAAAAAACTATTATTCTCTTTTGTCTATGGTGATAGATATACTTGTGTAAATGAACTTTTAGAATTGCATAACATATGCTTGAAATGCACAATGAAAAGCACTGTACCATAGTGCAAACAACGTTGTTTTTTTATAAGGAGCTGCAATGAACAGCTTTATGCTTTCTTTTTTTTTACTATGCATTCTTTGTTGTTTCAGAGAAACACCGTTGTCGGGAGAACCAATTTGCATGCAATAATGGGCGCTGCATTTCCAACCACGCGACCTGCAATGGCTGGGATGATTGCCGGGATGGGTCCGATGAGAAACCAGACTTGTGTCGTAAGTACCCTGCCCTGTGCTTTTCATACCTATTGCCTGGGGATTCCTCTATAAAATTTTTAAGTAGATAGACAGTAGAGGACAGTTTGTGAAAAATTATCAGCACAGCTGCCATGGACTCTATTTTACTTGAAGGAGTGTTAAAGGCAAATACATTACAATTTACATCAGAGCGATGAATCAATGTTTGGTAATGTCTAAAACATCAATATTATCAACAGCAGTGCTCTGCTAATCGTGAAATTAAAGGACCACTGACAGCGATAGTCACGTTTGCAACTTATTTGCAGTAATTAGTAGCTTTGCATCTGGTAATGACGAAATTGAATCGTAAATGCTCTAATGCATTGTATAATTAATGCTAGTTTCATTATTTTGGTACAATTTTGCATCAGTTTGAAATGCTCATCTAAATACCATAAGAAATTAGAGCCCCTCAGCAGGGTAGCATCTAAAACTATGTGTCCTCAAGTTTTGGCAATGCTTAATGCACGGTTTTGAAGTAGGGGTACCCACGTGTTGTAAAATAAAATAATGTGGGTGCTTTGAGCGTGTCCCTCTCAGAAAAAGGAAAAGCATTCCTGACATAAGCAGCCGAAACCATCTTGAGAGCAGCCTGACAACAGAGCAAGAGGGGTGATGAACAATATGCCTCGCCTGGTGCCAGTTGGGTACTGTACATGCCGTGCAAATGTTCTTTGACATTGACAATACCTTGCTTAACTTGTGTGTGCCCTGAAAATATTCTCTGATATCGACAATACCTTGCTTGACTACTGCAACATCACGCGGGGGCCTCTGTCTGCGTCAAACAACAAAAAATGTTGATTGGACCTGAATACTCAAACGAGCATGTACCCTAACTTTAAAACCAAATTGAAATATCTAATGGGCAACGCTTGTCGCTTATAATGGGTAAGAAGCGGCACCGCATGCTGAACTACCAAACAACACGAGCATCTCGAGTTTTCAAATTTGGTGTCAGTGATCCTTTAAGGTAAATGTACGACACCACATGCGCCACGCGTGGGACACTATAAAATAATCCCGACTACGTCAGAGCGACAGAGCGTCTGACTACAATTAATCATTGGTAATCAAATCAGCTGCAGTAAAAAAAAAACTTTCCGCTCAGTACAACATGTAATAAAATACTGCTTGTCCGTCTCTGTTTCATTCATTGTAAAAAAAAAACATCTGGCGTCACTATTGGAAATAGCATGAGTGGTTCAAAAGTTTTGTTTTTGCCTGGTTTAGCTAGATAGGTGGTGCCGTCTAATGGGGCCCATTTGAGCCAAGCAAGCAGAAAAGTTTTCAATGGCCCTTGCTGATGTGCTCACTGCTACCAGAGTCGGCGGTTGCGCAGTAAAGGCGAGCAACGTTGGGCACGGCTACAGTGTTGTGAGAAAGACCGCTTTCAGGCAGGAGATTTGAAGTGTTCTAACACCACGCGGATCTCTGAAATGTGGTTTTATTTGAAGACAAGCATTTCTTTGGCACAAAAGTGGCAGGTTTCTGGACCGCTATTTCAGCAATAATCACTGACTTAATATTTGCTTTTAGTGTCCCAGGGACACTAAAGGCAAATACTAAGTCGACGTTGATTGCTGAAATAGCAGTCCAGGAACCCTGCAGTGCTACTCTCGTGGTACAATATTTACGAAGGTTCTAATGGCTTTGCCTGGTACAAATATCCATGCTCGGTTCACCAGCATTTCTTGCCGGGATAGCTGAGGAGTTACTCATTTTTGTCACTGTGGTGAACTTGGGCAAGGGATGACTTACCGGCACTATTGAATTGTACTATTAAAGGCTCTCGCTTTTATTGTGTCTTTCAATACAGACAAGCAAACCGCCAAGAATGCCTCATGTCCCGATGGCAAATTTTTGTGTGCAAACAAGAACTGCGTCAATGACAGTCTCCTTTGCAATGGGGAGAATGACTGTGGTGACTTCTCTGACGAAGACCAGTGCAGTGAGTATGGCTGTCGCTCTTTTAGACACTTTGCGTTGAAGCGAATTCGCGCCATGTGGCGTAAGCTGCTGCTGTTGCACAGACACTGTTCCATGTAACTTTTACAATTTATAACAATGCCTGAATTGCAGCGTCGATTACTTCAGTGAAGAGTTTTTAAGCTATCGTACCAGTAAGACAGCTTCGCAGCACTCTTGTGTTAAAAAAACTTATTTGTAACTGTAACTGCACCTTACAAATGTTTCCTCAAGATATTTCTAGCTGCGTTGCTCTTCTAGGTTGGATAGCCAAGAACTTCGAACAAACTGAAAGCCTTATTTCTATAGTGTGCCTTCAAGATGCCTTGGATATGTAGCAGACTAACCAAAAGTTTAGTATTTGTTAATATTTATCAGAATTCTAAGCTTTTTAAAGATGAAATCGGTGCAAGTCAGAGATACATAATGAAAACTTGTTATAGTTTTCAAGTTCAAATAATTGAAGTCACAAGCATGAGGAGCTGATTGTTACCATAGGTTGGCAGTTCATAAGTCATGGTGTTTAATGTATCACTAGTCTCATTGTTAGTTAAAAATGTGTTGGAATCCTTTTGCCCAAGAGAAGTTTCTGTGGAGCGTTGCGACGTTTTAGTAGCAAAGAATTTTTGAAAAATGAGTAATGGCGAAACCTTCATTCTTTTCAGATGTCAATGAATGCGAGTTGTCGACGCACGCTTGCTCACAGATTTGTGAGGACCGCCCGATAGGCTACAAGTGCGGCTGTCATCCTGGCTTTGAGCCTAAATATGACGGCCACATCTGCGAAGGTCAGTTTCATGAGTCTGGATGTGTTTGTTTGAACAATGTGTGAGCACTTCCACTATCACTGTGGAAAACTTAATGTATTCGTTGTGCTAGGAAAATTAGAAGGTTTTTATTGAACGTGGCTGCACCTTACTTTTTGTCGAGTAAGACACTGCTCTAATAGTTTCAAATAATGTTGAATCTTGGTAGCAGAAAGAACACTGACGTAACAAATCATTGGGTAAATAAACTAAAAAAATATACTAAGCTGTTTCTTCTTGATTCGGCATGTAAGAAATATATGATTGAAATGAATGTGGGAATACAGTGAAGGTGTCCAGGTCATGTACAGCTCATTATCACAAGGTTGGGGTATGTTGAGATCTTTATTATAGACAAGTATGCAGGAAAATGGCTTTTCAGAAATGCCAATGAGGGCAACACCTCATGGAAAATTTCTTGTTAAACAGAGGCTCTGTAAATGCCGTGTTTTAAATTAAAAAAAAAAAGGAGCCTGACAAAAACACTTCATTTAGTGGGTTTATCCAAATGAAGAAAGGCTTAGCTTGCTATTGGTATTGACAACTTGTTTGCCACACGTCTTAGCACAGAGTTGTATTGTCATTGCCTACTGATGTCTTGCACCATTTGTCTTTTGCAGATGTGGACGAGTGCACCACGAAGTATCCTTGCACCCACCACTGTCGCAACACATATGGGTCGTTTGCCTGCACATGTGCGGATGGCTATTTTTCCATTGATGCAGGCCGCACCTGCAAGGCAAACTCCTGTAAGTGTGTTACTTGCACATTGCTAGGCACTTTGCTCTTGCGATAGATTTGTGTGCCTTGCTTTGCGTCCCAGACAGCTTACACACTTTGAAGTAGGAACGCTTTGTTACCGCCCCGCCGCGGTGGTTTAGTAGGCTAAGGTACTCGGCTGCTAACCCGCAAGTCGCAGGATCGAATCCTAGCTGCAGTGGCTGCATTTTCAATGAAGGCGAAAATGCTGTAGGCCCGTGGGCTCAGATTCAGGTGCACATAACCCCAGATGGTCAAAATCTCTGGAGCCCCTCTCTACTACGACGTCTCTCGTAATCGTATGGTGGTTTTGGGACGTTGGACCCCACAAGTCAACCAATAAATCTACGCTTTGTTACCAAGTGGTTTCTCGAAAATGTATCATTAATTGGAATTTCACTGGATGAGAAAAAGTTATCCAAGTGTCAGATTATCGAGTGGACAAAAGGGCAAGCAGACGTTTTAACAAAATGAACAGCTTGTGGAAATGATACAGCACTTCCATGCTGTTCAAGATACCCACATTTCTCACGAGTTATCGAAGACCCTCGTGCTTGCGAAGTGACAGCTACCGTATTTACTCGATTCTACCGCGCCCTCGATTGTAACGCGCACCCAATTTCCACCGCGAAAAAAAAAAAAAAAAACGTAAGACATCGATTGCAACGCGCACCCATTTTTCTCGCTGGCCCGCACGATCACACCACTCGAAAAAACAACTCCTTTCGGGAGCGTCTTCCATTTAAATATCAGGTACGGGCGAAGCTTGTGCCCATCTGACGTGTAACAGAGCATTACCGTCACTGTAGTTTCACCGTGGACCGATGTCAGCACGTGAACTTGCTTCGCCCACTTCTTCTCGACGGTTGTGGTGCCAGGCATGTCGAAGTAAAGAGGCGTCTGATCGCAATTCCGATTTGCGCAAGCAGGTAGCCGTTGTTGCGGCGCAAGTTTAGGACGAACCTCTGAAAACTGTGAAGCTTTTCATCGTACTCCTCCGCAAAACTTTTCGCATATGCATGTTCCCCTTCGGAGGGAAAAGCCTTTCCTCTTCATAAAGTTGGTTAGCCAGCACCTTCTCGCTTTAAACTGGCTGCGCATTAGACCTTTTTCTAAGACTAATTGCATAGCCAGCACTTGGAGCAGTTCTGTCGTCACGGGCCGCTCGCTGCTCAAGCACATACTCGCTGAGCAGCCTTTTAATTTGCGGAAACTGACCCTGCTGTGGTCCACTGAAGCCTTTGCGTGAAGCTTTGCTGTCGACAATCTTCTGCTTTTGTTTCCGCCGGTCCCGCACGCACGTTTCGGGAACTCCGAACGACCGCGATGCGGCCCGATTTCCGTCCGTTTCTGCACACGCGATGACTTTTCTTTTAAAAGCGGCATCGTGGTGCATTCGAGTTTTTGGAGTCGGCCCTTCCACGCCGTCGATGCTAATGCACTACTAGATGACGAACTCCTCAGCACACGTACGGGAAACACACGGGAAACACATAGGCAGAAATGGCCAACGCGCCATGCCGATGCACGTAGGGGGCGGCCATTTTGGATTTGCCGATGGCAATAGATTGACCGTAATTTTTTGTTCGTACTCGATTCTAACGCGCATGCGATTTATGAACTCGCTTAACCGGAAAAAAGGTGCGCGTTAGATTCGAGTAATTACGGTAAGTGGCCTGTCTGGATTTGTTCAGTCGTGCTGATTGCACCGAACATGTTGCTTTGTGCTTTTATTTATTTAATAATAGGATTGGAACTTGGAAGGGCTGTGTGGTTGTTGTGTGCTGTGTGACACTGTGTTAAGCACCTTTTGAACATACGTTTTAGCAGCATTTTCATTTTGGTCATGTAAGTAACGTGCAAGAGTTTTACAGTGAAAGCTCTTATGAGATCACAACAATGGTCGTTTTGGGCGCGGTAGTTGTTTGTTACCGCCATAGGTGTTCATAACCACTATTGCATGAATAAAAAAATAATTAAAAAATACCCGGAGAGAAGGAGATTTGAACCTGGACTCTCTGCAGGGCAATCCAGTGTTCTACCACAGAGCCACACCAATGCTTGAAAATGTTTTGTAAACAAAATTTATGCACGTTTCATGTCTAGGAAGGAGCCACGATAACGTATATTGGAGGGTTTTAGAAGAGTAAAATAAGAACCAGGCATCACGTGATGAGAATTGCATGGCGACTGGGTTGTTGAATACTTCCAACGCATTACAAGAGGCTCAGCCATAATTCTTTATCGTCTTGAGCCACAGCATGAACAAAAGACTTGTACATTCTTACAGATGTGTAGTGGGTACCATACTCCTTTAAAGAGCGAGTAATGGCGTAGTTGTTGCATCCCTACTTCACCAAAATTATGATTTATGGCCATGCAAGTGTACCTATAGTAGTTTCCCCAAGAGTGTTTGGAAAAGGCTATTGATAGGCTGCTCTTTCAGCTTTCTCTGTGACTGTGCTGTGCGGTCTGCGCAGACCTGGCATTTTTCCTATGTATTGGGTCTTGGTAATAACATGTCAGCCACTAAATGATCAGAACAACTGGTTTTGAGGCCATAACTATTTGTGGCATCTGAACATTGTACAGGTACTTGCACAGCAAATAAAAAAAGGGGGGGGGGGTGCTTTCTAATTGTTTTATTTCTTTCTTTTCACACTTAGTCAGTGGTCTGTGCTCCACTTTACTCTCCTTGGCTCTGGAATTGGCCTTTTGTTACTGGTGGGTGTTACTGCATGAGCGGAAATGCACAAAAGGAATGGTTGTGCCGTATCGCTTCCGAATCAAGCTGTTGCCTCTAAGCTCTCTATATGTGATCAAAATCACGTCAAATGTCACGGTAGGTGAATGGTTGTTCATTAGGCCCTGTTATTGCTCATCGTTTTATGTAGACAACAAACTGTTTTTTGGCAGGGCTTGCTGAAATTTTTCAAAGACAAACTTGTTTTCCAGTGTACGGCGAGTAAATACGACGTATTGTTTTTTCCTTTTCTTGCAGCTGTGCGAGCGCATTTGCTGTTGTCAAATCGTTATTACATACGGCAGATTGACTTGCACAAAATCAGTTCAGAGATACTTGCCCAGAATCTCACCAACTCTGTGGCTCTGGACTTTGATTCGGTCGAAGACTGCATCTACTGGTCGGAAGTGACTGCTGTGGGAAGCTCCATCAAGCGTATGTGCCTCAAAGGGAGGCAGCAGCATGAGGTAAGGACAATGATGTGCATCGGTGAGTACTTTGTTGCTGCAATTCTCTAGTTGGCTACATTGGAGAATTACATACTTGCTTGATTTATACTATTAGACCTCATTCGAAAATGGGAAGCTTACCCAAGCTAGTGTCAAGGTCAATAATGACATTTTAAAAAATGAGGTATGAAGAAATGTTTTTTTTTGTGTGTGCGAAATGTGTCATTATGAATGTCCTTAGCAGGGGTCACAAACTAACCTTGCTGGCAGGCCACAGTATTGAAACTAATCTCACAAAATAACCAGGCAGTCATATGTGAACCGGGTCACCAGCAAGAAGTATATAGGCGGCATGCGGCCCGCCACCTGCATGGTTGAGGTTCCTGGTCTATAGCCTTCTAACAAACTAGTGCTGACTAGAGTATCTTGAGACTTGTGTGCAAAATGTATTCAATTCAATACTTACAACGGAAAAAAGCAACGTGTGTTTTGACTGTGTTGCATAATGATAGCTGCAGTCACAGTATGAGCTTAGACTTACTACTTGACTACTCAAGTGCATTATATAATTAAGAAAGGCTGAGTGAATGTGCCCCCTTCTACCCTTAGGTGCTTCAGGGCACGACAAGCACACTTCACTGTGTTGGGTTGTGGTGCACCTTAAAGCAGAAGTGTGATGCAAGGAAGCTAACTCTAGGCATCCAATTTTCGGTCATGCACGAAAGCCTGCTTTGTGACATACATACCTCAGACATTTCAACCGTGTCTGATGTTGTGATCTAAAAACTCCACCTGTGTTGTAGAATACACTGAGTTTATGCTGCCGTTGTTCAGTAGCTTTCCACATTTCCTTATAAATGCCTGTGGTGACCTGCTTTTTAACATTTGCAAGGACTACATTTTCATTTTAGGGAGCAAGGACTAGACTACTCCTTATATACAAACACTCCAATAGTGCACGTAATCCATGTGAGCCAAGATGGTATTTGATTCATTGTGCTTTGACAGCATTTCAAAACATGTTTCAGTGTGGCTAGCATGAACTCCACACAGTTAGTGTTGTCCATTTTGGCTTATGTGATATGGAGGGCTTGAAGCTTGAACTGATAAGCCCTTTTATGCTGCTATTGTTAAAGGCACCTAGCCATATTTTATTGCATCTGTGGCATGCACAAGTTATGTTTATCAAAAAATCTTTTGTTTGTCAGGATAGCAACATGCAATTCACTTTGGAAGATAGTTCAGCTAAAGTAGAAGTTTCCTGAAAATTAACATGCTTTAAGAAAGTTGACTGCGGCCACTGGCCGCTATTTTTATTTTAGGTGCTGCACTCCACGACAGTACAGAATCCAGATGGCTTAGCTGTGGATTGGATTGGTAGGAACCTCTATTGGTGTGACAAAGGCAAAGACACAATTGAAGTGTCTCACTTGGATGGAAAGTTCCGCAAGGTCCTTATTAGAACTGGTCTCGAAGAACCTCGTGCCATAGTTGTGGATCCTGTTGATGGGTAAGCCCATCTTTTTCTTTTTCTAATCTCGCAGTGTCAAAAACCCCTGCTTTGTTTTGTACTGCTATGTTGCAACATATTGCTGTATTTAGTTTCGCTCTTGAAAATCGGCACATTTTTTATGTTATGTCTTGTTCACTGTACTTTTCATATCTCTCTCTTTTTTTTTATAGTGAACCGCTACAGAGGTACCTGTTAGTACTTCTGTAGAGTTCTCACCATTTGCTTATTTCAGTGGTCACCATGGTTTCTACAAGTTGTTTCTATACGAATCCGAACTTCTTTATGGCTAAAAAAGATTATAGGACAGCAGCTATAGTTAAATTGTCGCGTGACATCTTAAGGGGAGACGCGAGTCGAAAAGTCGCGTTTTTTTTCCAAATTTCACCTTTTCTGTTTTTTGTTGCTTTATCATCTTTATACATTATATTTTGACATCTGAAAATATCACAGCGAAATAAGCATCAGAAGTCAGTGAAAAACGCGTCTGAGTGAGCGGCAGTGACGCGCGGCATCACGAAATTTACACAAAACGGGCTGCTGTTCGCGTGCTCGCGGGGCCGCGAAGAGAGCTGTCCGCCATATTGCGGCCGCTGGCTCGTGTAGAGTTGTCCTTACCATGACCTACTACACTCCTGACCTGCCCAGAGAGCACCTCTTCCAGCGCCCACTTTCTAGTTCATACCTTCTGCCGCTAGGGCCGTAACCTACGAGCGGCGTGGCGCTAGTCAGCACCTGCTCGCTGACGTCATCTTCACTCTTTGTGGTCAAATTTTGACCAACAAAGCACTCGTAGTGCGTATTTATGATCCAAAATTTAGAATTATTCAGAAATAATAATACTAAAAGACATTCAGAATTTTTTTGCAATAAAATGCACGCGACCACGCATAGGCTGCCCTACATCGTGTAAATCTACGGGTTCCCACGTTTGTCAACCAGTGTGCTATAAATACTCAAGCGCTCTGAACACCTTGCTTAACCAGCAATGTATGGGAAGAAATAGTCACATATATGCCGCCAGTTCACTGCAGAATGCAGGCATTCTTATACCAGCGCCTACAAAACAACCGTAAAGAAACAGACGAACAGGTTATAGGTAGCGCCACCTACGGCGAGCGATTGAACGAGAGCGGGGACACGCGCTCCCATAGGAACCCCGCTATCTGAACAGGTCAGGAGTGTAGTAGGTCATGGTCCTTACTCTCCACGATCCCGGTTCTTGAAGTCTCGTACGTTCACGAAAAATCTAAAAAAAAAGCAACAAAAACAGTCTTTTCCCGCCGTTTCAAACCGCGCGCCACTAACGCAGGGCCGCCATTGGCTGACAGCACCCGTGTTTTCTTGCCGTAGTTCGCTTCACTGTTTTCCGGAGTTATTTTTCGCTGTTTTCGTGCGATGGCAAGCCCGAAAAAGGCCGTTGCCGACCATCGGAAATACAGAAGTAAGAACAAGTTCAGAGGGAAGCGGCGGAGGACGTACAAGAAAGCCACCGCCAACGAAAATGTCCGCGACGGGCCAGCGGCCGGTAGGCCTAACATCGACCACGGCAACGTCGACCATGGCAACTGCGACGACGAGATCAACGCTGCAGTGAATTTTGTGAGTGCATCGCAGAAAAAGATCGCGTTATTCGAAAACGACGTCAGGCCGAATGCCGATCGTGCCGAAAGCGTAGTGCTGTGCGAGTTGGGTGCATTGACGGCCGTCGTCGCAGGCGCGGCATGCCCCGTTTGTCACGAGAGTAAACTCGCAGTTCGGGCACCGAATAAAAAGCGGAAAGGCCTTTCGGCGTTTCTGGAGCTACACTGCGAGAATGCGGAGTGCTCGGAGAGCATCCTTTCGTCCGCGTACTCGTCGAAGCGGGTCGCGTCAGATGGCGGCCGCGGTGCAAGCAGAAGCTACGACAGCGGGAGTTCGCGTGACGCCTTTGCCGTGAACCTGAAAGTGGTGCTTGCAGCGCGTGCCGTCGGTATCGGGCATGAGCAACTTTCACGATTTTGTGCAGTAGTTGGATTGCCAAACCCTATGCACCATAAGACCTTCCATGCTATCGGCAAAAAGATTCACAGTGCGGCAGTGAAGGCTGTCTGTGAAAACATGCAAAGGGCACGCAGCGTCACCAAAGAGGTGGCTGGTAACAGTGACGTGCCAGTCATGTTTGACGGCACATGGCAAAAAAGAGGCCACAAAAGCCACAATGGTGTGGGAACTGTAGTGTCCTTGGACACTGGTTTGTGCCTGGACTATGAAGTGCTTTCCAACTTCTGCCTGGCGTGCAGTTTGCATAACGACATGGGAGGCGATGAAGAAACATGGCAGGCGTTTCATCATCCCGTTTGTGAGAAGAATTGCGACTGTTCTTCGCATGCCATGGAGGCCGAAGCTGCAGTGCGCATTTGGCAGAGGACTGTGGACTATGAGACACCCCTGCGGTTCACCATCTTCCTAAGCGATGGAGACAGCAAGGCCTACAACGGGGTCTGTGATGCCAACGTGTACCCTGACACTCCAATTGAAAAAGAGGAGTGCACCAACCACGTGGCGAAACGTCTGGGCACCGGCCTGCGGAAGCTGCCAACGCCACTTCCACGAGGGGAGAAGCTGAAGGAGACCACCATCCAGAAGCTTCAAACTTACTTTCAGGTGGCCATTGTGAACAATCGGGGAAATGTCCACAAGATGTACACTGCCATATGGGCCTCATGTTTGCACTCGTGCTCAACAGACGGTGCTGGAAGTCACAAGTTCTGTCCTGCAGGCCCAGACTCGTGGTGCAAGCACCGACGTGCTGAGGCGCAGGGCCAGCCTGCACCGTGCCACACCCCCCTCCTGACCAAGGCCCAGGGTTTGGCAGTCCTCCCAATCTACAAGCGTCTCACAGATGCGAAGCTGCTTGCCCGGTGCCTCCACGGCAAGACACAGAACGCGGCCGAGTCCCTGAACAGCAAAATATCGCTGCTGTGTCCAAAGACCCGGTTTGCTTCCCGGACTGCTGTGGAAACAGCCACAGCCATTGCAGTCCTGTGGTTCAACCGGGGCCACGCGAGCTTTGAAAAGGTGCTGGAAGAGCTTGGGGTGCTTCCTTCGGAGGCCCTGGTTACCCTCAGCGACCGCCGAGACAGCATGCGCATGCACAAGATGAATGTGCGTCAGACCGCTGAGGCGAGGGCACACCGTCGCAGTGCAGCCAAGAGGGCCCGGGTGGAAGAGTCCTGCCGCACCAGCCGGGAAGGGAAAACCTACGGTGCTGGAGAGTTTTAGACAACTGATATTCCCTCTGGACATGTGTGTATGTGTTCAGCACAAGTTTCGTGCTACTGCGTTTTTCATTTTTGTAAATACAGACTTTCAAACTTTCAAACGCGTTTTTCTCATTTCGCAATTTTGGCCAATTTGCATTTTTTGCGGGAAGTGTTTCGGGCACTTAGAATGGTCATACGACGACGAAATTTGGCACACACATTGAGGAGAGTGCGTAGGGTGCCGATATCTACTTGAATCAGCACAACCTATCAGCTGTAAATATCTATTAATAAATTTAATGGTGGTCGAGTGGAAAAAAAAGGGTACTTTGCTACACAGATGTTTTTTTCATAGTTTCAAAGTTGGAGCACAATTTCTAGCTAGATATCGGCACTCTATGGCTAATAGGGAGCAAAAGGAGCCATTGAACAACTCTCTGCATGAACATTTAGTATGCGCGAAAGTTCCCGGAAAACTTATCAAGTTTCACCATTACTTGAAACACAACTCCCAAACTATTGCACTTATGTAAAAACTGATTACAGATTTGGAATCAGGAGGAAAAACTGCATCAGTGGTCCAATTTCTGAAGCTCTAAGTTGAATAACAAAAAAAAAGTGCTTTCGAGGAGCGTCTCCCCTTAAGTGACCTATGACTCAGGTACCACTGAGAAAGGATTTACAAGTATTGAGGAAGCTGCTAATACATCACCTTGTTTGTCACGCTTTTGGTTACAAGTAACAGCCTCCGTGGTGACACGGGCCTATGTTTATTTGTTCTATTTTGTCTTTCTTTAGCTACATGTACTGGACAGATTGGGGTGAGCACCCATATATTGGAAAAGCAGAGATGGATGGCTCAAATGTGCAAGTTCTGGTGAACGAGTCTTCAGAGTCTATGGGCTGGCCCAATGCACTCACCTTGGATTTGATCACTCGCCAGTTGTTTTGGGCTGATGCCAAACATGACTACATTGCAACGGCCAATTTAGATGGAGGCAACATTCGCATCCTTGCTAGAAATGGTTTGTACAATGGTCACATACTGTGTTTGTATTTTGTCACATCATGCTTGGAAGTTATCCACTAGTTAAACAGTGTGATCTGCTTCTTTGTAACAGACAGACTTTTTTATAGTGTGCAGGAAATTCTAGTACATAAAGCTAACCTACCTATGTGCTATTAAGCTTGCGTGATCAAAATGCAGAGACGACACCTGCCTCACATTTCGCAGGTGTGCAATCCATGTTTTCTCCTTGTGTAGGTTGCTATATACGTAGATAGCTAGCCTGAAGGCTTGGTTCTTACCGCCACTTGTCTAAACTTATTTTTACTACACGAAAGATCTCTGTACTATCTTAAATGTAACTTATAAATGATATGAAATGACCTTTTCATTACAAACTGTCGGCTGCTTCTTATGTTGCAGCGTTGTTGTGAAGCGCTAGCACTGTCATTGTCTGCCTTATATATAATTGATGCATGCTGAACTCCGCACAATATTCAGTATGTCAGATAGGCTTCCATAACATTCTCGAAGCCGCATTTATGAAACACTTGTGTGAAACCTTTTTTGTAATTTTGTAATGAAGGTCATGTGAGAAACAAGTGAGATTGACTTTGTGAAGTAGTTGCTATATTACCGAGCCAAGAATCATTTCTGTGTTGTAAAAGCCTTGGCTACACTTGCTGAAAGCAGTCAATGGCAAGTCTTGTGTTGTGACACCCTACAGTGCACCTCAGGGAGCACTCTTGCAGTCGCCAACAGCAGTGTTGTGCATGCATTAATGGTCTTTGTGCATCTGGTGTGCTGACTGTTTCTTGCTCTTCAGGGCCCACATCCCCATTGCACCATGTGTTTGCTATGACGCTGTTTGAAGACAAGCTCTACTGGACTGACTGGGAAAGCAAGGCAGTGCTGTACTGCAACAAGAACAACTGCACCAACATCACCACACTTGTCCGCACTGCCATTCGACCTATGGACATTCAGGTGCAACACCCTCTGAGACAGAGACCAAGTGAGTTCATCAATGTTCACTGAATGCAATCTTCATCTCAGACCTTCTGGCATTGGTTCAACCTGTCAGTGCTGGCCTTTTTTTGCTTAGAGTTGAAATACCGGCAGAAATGGGTCTTATTTGAAAACAAACACAGTGGCTCTTTTTTTTTTCGCCTATGTAAAAAGGAAGCGTCAGCATTCTGACAAAATGTGATTGTTGTATGCTCTAGCTCCCAGGGGGTACAGCATAAGTGGACAGTGAATACGCTAGACTCTCGGTGGACTGGAATAAGGAATTGTCTAAACTACATTTAATACTGAACCATTGCTTGAGTATGGTTTAATTGCATTCTGCTGTAGTAGATAGACCTATAAGCATGAGAGATAGCAGGAATACTGGAAAGTGCTGACCATGCTCTGCAGCGTGAATATTCGAACTAGAATACAGTTAAACCTGGAAATAACGAAATTGAGAAATTCCTGGAAAAATTCGTTATATAGAGGATTTCTTTATATGTCGGTACAAAAATTTGAAAAATAAATGCACAAATGAAACAAAAGGTGGACTGAAGGCAGAGCTAACCCAACACACTTATTTTACAGTAAAAAGCTGCATTACTATTGCGGTACCGATTATATGGACATTCGCGGCGGGTATTCGCCGTCATGTCCCGTAACAAGTCGAAATTGATAATACATATGCCTCCGCGCATCGTAACTTCCATACGCAGGTGAAAGCGCGCGAATGCTGCTAAAGCAGAGATCAAATGAGTCAGCCCATCTCTATCGCTTGAAAAGGGCATAACATCTCCCATGTGTTGTTAGAACTGCCGTCGAATGCTCAAACAGAAGGTAAACCACCCACCTTGAACAAGCATGAAACAACGCAGGAAGAGGGGGAGGGGATCGTTTGAGTAGCGATAATCAACTTGGATTTTAAGGGCAGTCGTGACCGCTGGCACGCTTGCCATCTCGTATCAGAACGGGTCCAACACGAAGAGACTGTGTGAAAGGGCACTTCTCCCTGGAGTGGCCGTACGCTCACACCAGCGGTTTCTTTTCTTTTTTTTTTTTTTTGTAGTAGCACACCAGCTTTTTTTTTTTTTTTTTTGTAGGGGTTGTGTGAAATCGGATCGAAAAAAGTTGGCTACCAGCCTTACTTCTTATAACATTACAATTTTTTTTCTTGAGTTTTCATATATATAGATACGTCTACATAAATAATGAATGACGGCGGTGGCGGAAAACCAATCGAGACTGTCCATATACCTAATTGCTATCGCAATAAAAAAAAAGAAAGCAAAGCTGAACCTCATTGAGGGCCACACCATGCGCGCGCACGGCGTCGAAAACGAAGAGCGAACGACACGGACACAGACACATATATAGCAGAAAACTATTTTGTAAAGGGCCCTCTATATACAGCCCGGCCCCACATATGTGACGCTAACTAAAAGCGTGGCACTGCCAACACGCAAAAGTAGTTTTTTTTTTTTTTTTCTGAGTTGGGGGGGGGGGGTACACCCGGCGGTGAAAACGGTGGCAACACAGGCTTGTGGGGTGCAGGCCCGCCTGCCCGCCTCATACTGACACTGCTTGCGTGCCTGCCACCGCCGCTTCGCGTTTGGTCGGTTTGGTGTTTTGTCGGTGGTGGGGCAGCCGCAAAAGATGCATGCTCATATCAAAATGACAAAATGCAGAGCGAAATTTCTAGATTTTCCGTGGGGCGAATTCGTTATATCGAGGTTGTCTCCCGCTGCTGCTTTGTTACATAGAGGTCACAAATACATGTGCTTCTATGGAGCGACGGCGGGGAATAAAAAAACTTTGTTATATCGAAGAATTCGTCATATGGAGATTAGTTATAAGCAAATTTGACTGTAGTATCTTAGCAGAAAATTTCGTGGGCTGTACAATCTGAAGGAGAGAAAAAACTTGGCTTCTAGGGATATACGGTAAATGGTAAAGCCACTTCAGAGCTTGCCAACTTTCACATTACTGTGTAGAATGAAGTAAAAAGAATGGAGGATGCATATGTATGTTGGTGACACAAGGTTAACAGTCTTTTGTTTCTGCATGTGATAACAGCTTCGTGTCAGTTTACATCGATTTATCAATTCATTCACCAGCTTCCTGATTTCAAGGCCACTTTTTTACCATCTGACTACATTTAGAAGCATTGGTGAATTATCCTTCCACCTGTTCGTTCTATCATGGTTCTGTCAGGCACAAGTGAGCAATATCTAAACAGGAAAGTGAAACCAGAGATCTTTGTCCGTAGACAGGTTACATTCTAGTGTGCTTGACTGGAGCTGTAAAGCTTGATACATGAACTCGCCTCCTTCCAATGTCTTTGCGCTAACTTAGCACATGCATTTTGTCAACCAACGACCATTTATAAAATGTTGCGCTGGCAAATAAAATCTTTTTAATGACACACAGCTTCATACAGTGCATTTCATTAAGTGTAGTGTTTCTGGTCAAATCACTCTAATTTTGTATAGCAGGTGACCCTCATTAGTTATTGTGTACTATATGTAGTGAAGAAGAGGAGCTTCAGCGGCATTTCTCGGCGCATCAGGGGCATCGCCATCAGCATAAGCTCGTGCTTACTGCGCTTGGCCGGACGCTGCTGACTGCTTCGCTTTCTGCGTTCTGCGCTGCAAATAAACCCCGTTACAAGTGGTGGAGGTGCGGGGTATCACAAGGAGACACTTGCGACCGTCAGAAAGGTAGTTGCGTCGATAAAGAAGATCATCCCTTAGGCAAAAGTTGCTAGCCTGGCGGCGGAGAGCGCGAGACGGCGAAGGAGTGAGAGGATAAGAAAGAATGCTTATGAGGCCACTGATCCAGGGATCCTTTCGTTGTTCCACCGTCATGTTGCGCAAGGCGGATGACACAAGTGCAGGCTCGAGGGAAGAGAGGCAAACACCTTCATCCGATATGGGTGAGCGAGAAAGGGCGTCGGTGTCCGTGTGCTTACGACCAGATCTGTAAATAACGCGGATGTTGTATTCCTGAAGTTTGAGCGCCCAGCGAGCAAGTCGTCCGGAAGGGTCTTTAAGTGTGGATAGCCAACAAAGGGCGTAAATAAAACATCACCGTCGGAAATAGCGTCACACGACACAGTCACCAGCAGAGAAGAGCGCGGTAGTACGGTGGTGTCGTTGGAAACAAACAGTTTATAACACGGCAGGGAGGCTTCGACAGCGTCAACATCAGGAAGTGCATATAGCTCAAGTTCAGTGCGACGGCAGTCAATGACGGCATTATTATTCGCAAGGAAGTCCCAGCCGAGTATCATGTCATGGGAACACGAGGGCAGCACTACGAATTCGACGATATACACAATCCCTTCGATGACGACTCGTGTGGTGCAGGCTGCGAGAGGTGTTACACTTTCTGCGTTAGCCGTTCTAAGAGAGAGGCCGGATAATGGCGTCAGAACTTTGCGGAGTTTGCAGCATAGGTTCATGGACAGGACGGATAGAGCGGCTCCGGTGTCAACAAGCGCCATGACGACGATACCATCGACTGACACTTTAATGACGTTAGCTGGACAGGGGCGATGACTTGTGCATGGCGACGGGGACGCAGTTCGTGCCTCGGGAACTGTGGCTGTTAGTTTTCCTGGTCGGTGGGTCCGGAACGGCGACGCAAAGGGGAAAGCGAACGTCGACGTGGAGATGGGGAGCGGCGGGTAGGGCCGTGTGTACGATCAGAAGGAAAGGAAGAGGAAGGAGGGCTTGAAGGCGAAGACGAAAACTGAGGGTCGAAAGAGGGCATTCGTCGAATGTTCTGGGCAGCCTGGCGACGATGACAATAACGTGCCACGTGGCCAACACCACCACAAGCAAAACATATGGGACGGTTGTCGTAGGTCCGCCATTGGTCGGAGTAGACTCCGACTTGCGGCCGGGGGGAGGGGGGGGGGGCAGAAAACTGCGGCCGAGGTGGTATCGGCATAGGCGGCGGTGAATAGGTCGGCGGTGAATAGGTCGGTGGCGAAAAGGGCGGCGGCGAATACATAGGCGCTGGCTGGAACGCAGGCTGTCGAGGTCGAGCAACGGCTTCGGCGTACGTGAGAGGTGCGGCGACTGGGGGAGGTTCACGGGCGGGAGGAAGAACTTGTGCGACCTGGTCTTGAATGAAGTCGCGGAGTGTAGATGGCGATCTGCGTGGTTGATCGGGTACACAGGACATCAAAGAGAGCTGACCAGCGACCTCAGCACGGATGAACTCTTGGATCTTGGAGAGAAGAGGGGCATGGTCTTCTCCTATGCCAAGGGTGGAAAGGCTGGACGAAGAGTCGTCAAGCACCGAGGGACGTCGGGTGGAAAGACGTTGCCTGCGCAACTCGTCAAAACTCTGGCATAACTCGGTCAGTTCTAGGACAGTGCGAGGACTCTTAGAAAGCAACATTTGGAAAGCGTCGTCCTCAATGCCTTTCATGATATGCTTGATCTTAAGCTCTTCGGACATTGACTCGTTCACTCGCTTGCAAAGGTTCAGAACGTCCTCAATATAGCTTGTGAAATTCTCACCAAGCTGCTGGGACCGAGTATGTAAGCGTTGTTCGGCACGGCGTTTGCGTACCTCAGGCCGCCCGAAAACTTGTGTGAGGCTCGTTTTGAAGACCGACCATGTAGGGAGTTCCGCTTCGTGGTTTATAAACCACAGCTTGGCCACGTCCGACAGGTAGAAAGAGACGTAGGCCAACTTGGCGGTGTATAACTACGTGCGAAAGTTCATTCGCTCGTGTGCTCAGTGCCAACGACAAAAGTTATCTCCCGGGCAAGTCTACCCATCACAACCTCTTCCTTGTCCTAGTCGACCTTTTGATCGCGTCGGCATTGACATTTACGGACCACTACCATCAATTCTAGCTGGTAATCGCTGGATTACTGTTGCGATAGACCATCTGACACGCTATGCCGAAACAGCCGCGCTGCCGACTGCCACAGCCCGTGACGTTGGAACGTTTCTGTTGCAATGTTTCATTCTGCGTCATGGTGCCCCTCGCGAGCTCTTAAGTGACAGAGGCCGTGCCTTCCTTTCTGACACCTTGAAGGCATTACTCAACGAATGCCGAATCGTGCACCGCACAAGTACAGCGTACCACCCTCAAACAAATGGCATGACGGAGCGCTTCAACCGTACTCTTGGCAGTATGCTGTCGATGTACGTCGCCTCTGATCATTCAAATTGGGACCAAGTTCTCCCGTTCGTAACCTAAGCGTATAATACTGCCGTACAAGCTACTACTTGGTTTTCGCCATACTTTCTTTTGTACGGACGAGAACCTTCAAATACAGTAGACACTATTCTTCCATATAAACCTTATGAGTCCGAAAGTACAACTCTGTCCCAAGCTGCCCGACATGCTGAAGAATGCCGCCAGCTTGCCCGCTCTTTTTCTACCGAGGACCAGTGGCAGCAGCAATCCCGCCAGACTGGGGACCGTTCGGCTCCAAACTTTCCACCTGGTTCATTAGTATGGCTTCGGGCACCTGCTACCGCGCCTGGCCGCTCCGCAAAACTTCTTCCCAAATACATTGGGCCATGCCGCGTTGTAGAGCAAACGTCACTCGTCAACTATATCGTGGAGCCCATCATCCCATCCACAGACCTACGCTACCGCGGCCGCGACACTGTCCACGTCTCTCGTCTCAAGCCATATTACGACCCATTAGTCGTTTCTTCTCCCTAATCCGCCAGGATGGCGTCTTTTTGTGCGGAGGGCGATTGTAGTGAAGAAGAGGAGCTTCAGCGGCATTTCTCGGCGCATCAGGGGCATCGCCATCAGCATAAGCTCGTGCTTGCTGCGCTTGGCCGGACGCTGCTGACTGCTTCGCTTTCTGCGTTCTGCGCTGCAAATAAACGCCGTTACATATATTTTAATGATTATTAGCTGCACGACAAGCCCAGAAAGAAGTTTAATGCATCCGTGCAAGTTGTTCGGGAGCTTTCGAAGGCTTCATTATGGCAGTGTTGCTCTGTGTTGCATACAGCCACATAGGATTTCAGCAGATAGCAGGAGGGAAAGCGGTGATAATTCAACTGGATGATATTGCTTTTGCAAAACTGAATTCTGTACTAACAGCTTTATTTTGTAAACTGATGTGAAGTAGTTAGGTGGTCAAATTGCCACAATATTGAAGAAAGTAAACAATGCAAACGACAAAAGACAGTGAAAGAAGAACACACATAAAAGTCTTGTTGTGTCGTCTTTCTCTGTCTTTTATCATCCAGGCTGTTCAGTTTTGTAATTCCTTTATAAGTACTATTTGTGTTTACCACAATATTCCGAGCAAGGAGAATGGTCAAGGAGAATTTGACGAGATTTGGTGGGGGCGGGGGGCTCCTGCTTGGTAATGGATCAAAATTTAAGATGGCGGCGAAAGAGCCACCAAGAACAAAGAGTGAAACCTTGTGCTTCTAATGAAATATATTCAATAAGCATGCATTCACTGTTTTCATTTGCCCTTGTTGGGTGAATGAAACAGTGAAAATGGCAAGAAAGAAGAGGCCGCATATTTGATATCTTCCGAAAAAGGGAGGGGGCACTTGCTTTGATTGGGGTGCTTGCTTGAGACTTTACAGTAGTTGGTATTCATTGATATTTTCAGTATGCAGCCATACTTAGGCTATATGGACAGATTTTTATTTTTGATATTATAACCAGCTGTTTATTGCTCTTACTTATTTTTTATTGTGCATTGGAAATACACTGTGGCAAAACTTGTAACACATTTCTACTGTTGTCATCACTGTGTCACAGTTGTGTTTTTACAAACGCTCTGACTTGGCACGCACACCTCGCTTTTTGCACCTGCAGTGCCGGACAACCCCTGCCAAGATAATGGTGGCTGTGCGACGCTGTGCTTACTCAAAGCTGGGGGCAAGTCGACGTGCGCGTGCCCCGAAAATTACGTCTTGCAAGGGGACTCTGTATCTTGCGAGAACAACTGCACCAGGTGAGAGATGCCTGCGCAATCTTGTAAACCTCAAGCTGCCAAGGGAGGGGAAACATTCGAGGACATTTGCAGTAATAGCTGTGCCACGTGAACACTGTGTTTAAGCCACTTTTGCAGTAAAAATTATAACAAGTCATTATAGCAGAGCCTTGCTGTTACTGTTGGTAATAAGAACACTTGTATGTCTGAGTAGCAAACTTTGTATGTTCAAGTCACGAAGACAATAATGTACAATGTAATCAAGCATAATTTCATAGCAACAAGCCATCGAGTCAAAGTATAGTGCTAAATCTAGGTGAAGGCCTGCAACCACTTTGAACTGTACCATAAAAGTTGGTTTGGTGACCCCTTGTATTTGTGTCATGCGCACTATCTTGTCTGATTAGAGACATTTTTCCGCTGGAATCTCTCAGTTTGCTTGGAATAGATAGGGAGTTGAGATAAAGCAGGCTAGACATGCTACACTGGTGAAGAGTCAAGTGTAGCAGCAGGCGTATTTTGTGTGTATGGTGAAAGGCCTGTTCAAGCGTAACTATCGACAGTGATATTAAGTAGCTTGTTCTCCACAGGATCGCAGTAAGAGAATTTCTCTGGCGATGGTTATTATGGTGTGTACGTAATGGGCAGCTGACTATGCGATCCTGAAGATTTTGTGCTGTGTGTATTTTACGCCAGAACGGTATGTGAGCAAAGTTGGGAGTCAAGAGAGGAACCTCTGCTACCTCATTATTCAAAACTAATAACTAATATCTAATCTTTTATATAGTCACTGAAGTTGGGTCATGACCATTCACTTCAATACTTTCCAGCTCTAAGCCCTTATAAGTGAATATTAACATTTTCACATAAACTGGTCGAGTCAAGAAGTGGAAATAAATGTTTTGTTTGTTTTCTCATCTTAAGCTTTTATTCGAGTGTGCTGCGGTAATGGATCTCTGCTCTTTTTGTTTTTACAGTTCACAGTTTGTATGTGAGAAGACGTACAAGTGCATTCCCTCCCTGTGGCGTTGTGACACCCAGGATGATTGCGGTGATGGCTCTGACGAGCCGCCCAGTTGTCCACCATTTTTGTGCAGCCCAGGCCAGTTCCAGTGCGCCGATGAACAGTGCATCCAGCCTAGCCAGTTGTGTGACGGCAAGCCGCAGTGCACAGGTGGCGACGATGAACACGACTGTGGTATGTGTGGTCTTGCGTTCCCGTAAAAAAATCTCAGCAAGGCAGTTTTGTTGTGTGCAAAGAAACCATGTAGCTTTATTTTGACTTACAGCTTGGCTGTGCAGAATTAATTTGTTCCGCTTCAGAGAAAGTGTTCGTTGTAAATTTTGAGTGAGCCGTTTTGAACAGCAGAATTGGAAATGCTGCATAAAGGGATGCAGACAAGTTCCACTGTTTGAAGTAGTTTTAGCGATGGGCCAACTAGCTTATGTGAACTCGCTTCTGAGTAAGTTGTCATATTCAAGACAATACAACAGCATACCTTTTATCTGTGTATTAAGTGTGGAATTAACCATCGCAAGAAATTGTGAGTGCATCCTTGGAAAAGTGGGTTGATGAAGTGCCTGATGGGCTGCAGAAATCTTTATTAATTGAAATTTATCGAGGACAAACATTTAAAAGTTACTACTTAAAATCAGTGTGGTGTCAAAATATAAATGAGAACTGTAGAGGTTCCATCACTGATGCATGTTTCTTCCTGTGTACCTATTGTATCTGTGTGCCTTGTACCTGTTTCATGCTTTGGGATTGCTGCAGTGTTATTGGGAAAGTAGCCTGCACAAGGTTTGTGCTTTCACAATCACGCGGGAACCAATTCAGCCAGAGTTACGGCCAAGGAAATGCAAGTACCATGCAATGTCATGATGAAAATATGTTAGGAAAATGCACCACATTGATGGAATCAGTTCATGGACAACACACGTCAGCCAAGTGCTGTCACTTTCTCCTCTTAGCCTACAGTCTCTATGCAGTGGTTTCCTGTGCAATCACAAATGAGCAAAAACAAAACGAAACATATGTTGTTCTTATACTTACCATTATGCGTAACATTGGCATTTTCTTTTTTCCTCCATATTGGCAGCTACGCATTCACACCATGGTATTATTGTAAAAATGGTAGTGTGCTAGCACACCACCACACTGTCTATGTCTTACATTCAATAAGCATGATGGCACTTACAGCGTTTCACAGTTTATAAACTGGCTGCTACAGAACAACCTGTTCTATTGTTTCACTCCATTAAACATAAATGAATATGCTTTCCCACCACTGTACGCACTGTTGTTGTGTAGCGCCGTCTAAAAAAATATTGCTTATTTAGCGTCAATTGGTCGGTCAGTATCTCTGTAGTTTATTGCAAAGTTCTGCTGTTAGAGGTTATTTTCGAGCGCTCAATGTGCATTTTTTTTAGGAATATACAACATTCAATTGTACTGGCAGAGTATTGCTGATCTCACAGGGACATGAATGCAATGGTGGTATGTATAGCTTACTGCAGAGACTAATTCACGCTCGTTCTCTTGCAGACAAGTACACGTGCTTGCCAAGCCAGTTTAAGTGTCCTGGCAATGGGACATCGCAGGCATACTGCATATCAGTGGCGTCACGTTGTGATGGCCACATCGACTGTGCCATGGGTGGCGAGGATGAACTCAACTGCCGTAAGAAATTGTTGTCTACTCATTCGTTGTCTTTATGTTTTATCATAAGACCATGACCTGAAACTGTTGATGGAATTTTTCTAGATTCTCTCACTATCTCGCGGTGATTTCATAAGGTAGTGCTGTCTGACTAAAACTAGTCACTGATAAGGTTTATCATAGTTAACAGTAAAAGTTTGGCAAGGCACTGCAGTGCCTGTCAGTGACCAACACGGGCCCTCTTGCAGTCGAAGCACACGTCTTTGTCTTCCTCTTCCAGATACCACCGAAAACACTGACAGTGTCCACTTGAGGGGTTGGTAAATGTTTATTCATTAAAAAATGTGGGGGTGAAATAAATTAGTGTTATAGAAAATTTAAAAACTTGACTGGACAGTCCTTTTTCTAAAAGAGCCTTTCTCAAATAAGCAATTACGCAGAAGAATTTGTCTTATTGGACAATGGTGTTGCTGCTGTTGTGATTTGCAAGTGAAATGCAACAAAATCACTGCCCATAATTTTCTCCACTACTTGAGCAGCCATTGTTCTGCAGATATGCATTAAAATTCAAAAAAACAATCCACTTGCCCAATTGCCCTATCGTCTGCTGTCTCTTTGATGCGAGTGTTGTCTAGTTCTTTGTCTCATTCACATTAAACCTACTGCACACGCTATGTTTTTGTTAAGGAAGTCTGAATCTTCATACCTTAGCTGATGATCAGCAGGGTGTTATGTAACAAAGCATCGCAGTGGCTGCAGGTGACCTTGTGGAAGAGTGCATCAAATCAATTTTGTTGATCTGAACTTTTTTAGTACCTAAATCTAAGTACATGAGCATTTTCTTATTTTGTTATTGACCTCTCAATCCAGCACCTTAGGAAATCAGACAGATGACTCTGTGCTTAATAGCCAGAAATCAGAATGAAGTCACCACGAAAAACCTTCTGCCTTTATTAAATACTATACGATGATTCTCACATGCTTTTACCCCTTAAAAAAAATGCACTAGGTTGTTGTTTCATTGAAGCACTGCTTGCAGCTCCGAAGACTTGTCCAGCAAATCAGTTTAAATGCAACAACAGCCGTTGCATTCCTGATGTGTGGACTTGTGATGGAGACAATGACTGCTTTGATGGATCGGACGAACCACCTAACTGTGGTAAGTACCTCTGCATTTTTTCATTACATTTGTACGCAGTCTCAATGCTGTGACGTTGGTCAATGCACAGAGATGCACTGCATTGATTCAGCATTGCATGTCCACGGGACACAGATAAGCGAGTACTGCGAGAAAGCTGCCACAGCAAACCGTTACACCTCTCAGTTGGGCATTGCTTGCGCATTTTTTTGTTTAAATGTGATCTAGAAGCGCATTTGGCTACTGAAATCACTATATCAACCCTGCATGCAATTAATAGAACATATTTTTGGTAACTAGTGCAATTTTCTTTGCTTTCAGCCGACAGAGAATGCCCTCCAAATTCATTCCGTTGTTCATCCGGGCGCTGCATTCCTTTGGCATGGCGCTGCGATGGTGACTACGACTGCTCGGGTCGGGAGGACGAAGGCTCTTCGTGCGATGAGGAAGCCATGAGCTGCCACCCATCTTATTTCCGTTGCAACAATGGCCGATGCCTGCCTGGCCATTGGCAGTGTGACTTTGACGACGACTGTGGGGATGGTTCAGATGAGAAGGACTGTGGTGAGTACGCACAGCTCACTGGTGCTCACAGATTGGCTGTCATTCTTAACTTATGTGAGATATGTGGGAAGAAAACCTCGACATCACTGATCCAGCCTTAACTGCCAACGCATTTTTTTGTTTTTGTATTGTTATGATGCTCCAACTGTTCCTAATAGGTGAAAAAAGTTCATCTGGGGTTCGTAATACACAGCATACTTAATGTATAGTTTTTGTGATAAACCTTTGGTCTCACAGTGTTCTAAAAACCATGGCATCTTCTTGAATAGAAAACGGTTGCTTTTGTGCCATCTCGTAATAGACTTGCAAATAAACTGCAATTGGTGTTTTTCTTTCCATGAATGACAGAACGCCGAACTTGCTTGAACAACGAGTTTCAGTGTGCGAATGGGAGGTGCATCAAGGCTTCCATGCATTGCAACGGAGAGTTCAACTGTGAGGATCGCAGTGATGAGGCCAACTGCAGTATGTATTCCCTTTACTTGGTCCTCTCTTTCTTCACTTTTTCTTAGCGGCCTAGGCATTGAGTTTGTTATTACCCTTTCATTGTGGCAATAAAGGAATTGGCATTCTCTTTGATGATTATGTCATACAGAGTGTGAAATTGTGAAGGAATGTATGCTTGGGCGTGATTCTCTTTGATATCACTGAGTTATGAATGTAATGTGCTCAGTAATAACATGTTTGCCATTTAATATTTATCATGCAGTATGCAAAAGCTTGGCAAAGATGTGTAAAATGAAAGAAATTCGGGCTGCCCTACCACTCTCCTTGTTTGTTTCCAGATTCGACATGCCGTTCCAATGAGTTCTACTGCAAAGTTGTGGGCCACTGCATCCACAAAGAGTGGAGATGTGATGGCGATGTAGATTGTGCTGATGGTTCGGATGAAGAAGGTTGCAGTGAGTATTGTCTCTCTCTGCTTTCTTGCTTTATTGCATGCTGAGGTGTCATGCTAGACACAACGGCATAACATAGAACAGATACATAATAAGTGACACCACTCTTGCTGACCTGGTACTCTTTAGTCTTTACATAGCAAATGTTCATCCTGTCACCGACTGTTTCCTATAGCTGTACTCTTTGCAACAATTTTCAGTTCTGCTGAGCTGAATTTTCAGTAAGTTTATTGGATATGCACAGTCTATTTGTAGCAAGGAAGATACTAACGGGGGACGTGTTGAGCAACACGTCGTGCAACATGCTATCCTCTAAACCACTTTGACATTCTAAACGGGGTGTTGTGGCTGTTAGCTTTTTTATGAGTGAAACCAAGGTCTGTTGCATTTCTTCCACAACATTATATGATTGGTGCTGGCATACTAGAAAAATTCACAAGCTTTATCCAGATGAACACTTTCCTTTATCCCTACGTCATTCATACAGCATTTATCATATCATTGGTAAATAGTAAATACTCCATGCATTCATGTCAGCTTAGAGAAGACCTGTTCAGTTTAGGAAGGTGTTTTAATGTGCTAAAATATGAACTGAGCATAATATATAGTATTCCATTTGGTGACACTATTTGAAGGCAAGGTTATGCTCACTATGTTGTAAATTATGTAACACCACATGTTACAGGTTTTTCTTTTACACTTTGAGGCACAACAGGTGTATCATCATTGAATGGGCCCTGCAACACTTTTCCAAGTAACCATGGAATGGCCTCACGAAAGATTATTGCCTCACAAATCAAGCCGTGCAAAGCTTTTTAAAATTCGTCCAGTACGAGAGGAGATAGTTACAGATAACTGTCTCATGCTGTCCTCCGCTCGTCGGGGCAAAAGTGCTGGAAGCTAAGCAGGGAGGGATGGCATGGGGAAAGGAGGTACATCACATCTGCCTGTGACCTTTAACACTTTTTATTTATTTTTTTTCTTCAAACGCGCAGCTTTTGAGTGTGATTGAGCACTCGCGCAGATGCATGGCAGCCTCTTACGGCGGATACAGTTAGTCTCGATCGCGTCATACTCAAATAAGCCAATGGCGTGATACCTCGACCTGTGACGCAATGATTCATGAGTGTACAGCATCATTTGGTCAGAGGAGAAAGTGATGTTTAGCTGACTTAGATTTTATTGTAAATTCCAGGCCTTGTGTGGTGGTATAATATTTGGCTCGAATATTCTCGGAAGCCTCAATTAACGATTGGCAGTGTTTTCTGACTATGCTCAAAAAGTGTTGCAGGGCCCTTTCAAAGATCCTCGTTTTTCTTTCTCCCCTCTTCTCTTTTTCAGATATTGCTTGTAAAGCAGGAGAGTTCCAATGCCAGAATGGGGCTTGCATTACTAGTGCATTCCAGTGTGATAATGAAGATGATTGTGGAGACGGCTCTGATGAAGACCACCACAATTGCTGTAAGCGTATTTCTTTGGAGAACTTGCTTTATCTTGTTTTGTTCATATTTTAGCGAAAAGAAATTGTAGTTGTCACATCAAATATTATCTAACTTATCTAGATGTCATGAGTATTTATAGGTTTTCCTCACATTTGCTTCTCATGTAGCGTAGGCATGATGCTTCACATGGTGTGTGTGGCCCTTAACAATAAAGCTGCAACCACCACGAAATTGTCAATTTTTTTATTCCATGTGTGTAGAATCGGTACTGAAAACACAGAACATACATAATGTGAGGCACAACAAAGGGTCAAGACAAAATTAATTGAATCACATGCACACTTGTGCAGTGTGGTAGCAATACAATGCATACTGCCTTGTTGACAACAAATGCAACATATGATTATGAAGCTAGCTTATATTAGCCCAGTAGGTGGTTATTAGCATTTGAGTTTCTGGTATGGTGCTCTGGTCAGCTGGATTTTTATCTGGTTGAAGAGCTATGGGATATCGAGTAACATGATGGACACCAAAGTCTGTGGTGCCGGAAAGCCAAATTAATAATTTTGAGGGTACTTGTTATTGTTGTGTATCAGTCGCTAACAAGTGTGTTCTCTTTGTAGTATAAACAAAAAAAAAGTCAGTGGAAAGTATATTGCCTCTTTGGTAGAAGGAAATACCATTCTCAATTTTCAGTACTGCTGCACCTCTTTTTGATAGACACTGGTGTAATAGAAATATGGGTATAAGAGGTGCCAATGTTCCTACATCAAAATACAGGATTATAAGTAAATGAAATGGTAGTACCTTGCTTAAAGAATAACCAATGTGAAAGAAAGGCAAGAGTTGCTTCCCAGTGAGTGTCTCTTTTGAAAGGGTTCAGTAGCACTAACACGTCCCAGGGCAGTCAGTAGACAGGGTAGTGCAACCTATAAATGTTTCAAGTGGCATATTTTCTTCTTGGATGCACTTCTGTAAAACTTATAGCAAAGCCATTGATTGTTTCAAAATTTTTCTCTCGTCTTGTGACCCCTGCAGTGCATTTCGCATGCCCTCCCGGAAAATTCAAGTGCAAGAACAGTCTATGTGTACCGGGCTCAAGCGTGTGCGACGGAAAGGATGACTGCGGGGATAATTCCGATGAGGACTCCCCTCAGTGTGAGCCTCTGCTTGTGTTGTTTTTGCATGGGCTTGATAAGTCTGTTAACTGTTTTAAACAGAGGATGGTGCTTGTTGAGAAAACAGCTGTGGCGGTGATTTTCGAAGTGTCTCACAGCAGGTGGGTGGCTAATTCATAGCACAGCTTAACAGAAACCTGCGATGTCCTGCTTTTCCAAATGGTTTTCCTTTCTAATACAATGAATCTGCATAATCAGCATATGACCTTCTTCATGGCTACCAGAAAGCATTGCTTGAGGAAGTTTTAAAAAAGAAGGCTACAGCACATACATACTTATATACAGCATGGTCTTATGAAATTGTGTCACTAACATAAGGCACCAGAATTTTACATGTTAAGTAGTTCTGTCTGTTGAGTACCGTATTTACTCGATTTTAGCGCGCATTTGATTGTAACGCGCACCCGATTTCCACGACGAAAGAAAAAACGTAAGACATCAATTGCAACGCGCACCCATTTTTCTCGCTGGCCCGCACGATCACAACACTCGAAAAAACGACTCCTTTTGGGAGCGTCTTCCATTTAAATATGAGGTACGGGCGAAGCTTGTGCCCATCTGATGTGTAACAGAGCATTGCCGTCACTGTAGTTTTACCGTTGTTACGAGCCGCGTCGATGGCCGCAGCGGACCCAGTAGGTAGCATGGAGCTGGGTGGTGGTCGTCATTCCGCAGGCCACGGGGACGTTCAGAACCCTCGAGAGCTGAGGCAGAGGGACAGGCGTAAAGGAAAACTTAACAAGACGTTTATTTGCAACATGTTGGACAGTAACGTCCGAACGACGACTCTTCTCGCGACACTCTCCTGTTTTCTTCTCGCGGGCTGCTCACGCTGCCTCGCCGTGCAGTTCCGAAGATATAGGCGGAATGTCTCTTCGGGGAACCCACCACTCATGGAGAGCACAACACAAGTGTCCCTTCACACACGTGGCAGGTGCACGTGGCACACGCGCGGAGACTCGGAAGCGACCACGCAGGAGAAATTCACGGCAGTCCCTCCTGTAGCACACAATCGGCCTTCCGCACATTCCAGAGGGGCCCGCCCGTAGCCACTGCCCCGCAGGCAAAGCGCACAGCCGAGACAAACAGAGCCGGTGCAGGTGACAACTCGCCTCCACACAGAATGTCCGAGATGACGGGAAGGCACGCTTGGGGGCATCCGGCCCAAGGACTTCGTTACTGCTTTGTAACAGCTTCCCCGGCGGCCGGCCGAGACCTCGACGTACGAAGGTCATCCACCTTTGTGGGGAGAGGTCGATGAAGACAATGCTGGTGTGCTGAAGCCGTGGACACCTCGATGCGGCTCTGCTGCAATCCTCTGGCACCCTGGTGATCTGCAGCCTCTTTGTGCAATGTGCCAAAGGGGCCCTCGATGCATACCTTAGCAATCGGAAGGCATACGCTTGATGGCTCCGCTGCTTGTTTAATCCAAGCGCACTCTCCAGTGAAATGTTCAGCTTCAACATACGAGGGATGGACCACGTCCATTGTCGCGGCCGAATCCCGCAGCACGCGACACTCTTTTCCATTTACTATCAGCTCTCTGATATATGGCTCCAGCAGTCGCATGTTTTCACCCTCGCTGTCGACTGAGAGGCAAACAACTTTTGAACTCTTGCAGACGGCCGCAATGTGACCTGGCTTGTGGCATTTACAGCACACAAGTGGTCGCCTCTTTTCAAACGCACTGTTTTGGTGCTTTTCCTTAACCGTGGACTTATTACTTACCTCCCGTTGCTTTTCGGGACCAGTGTTGCGCTCTCGATTCTCTTGGACTGAATGTCCCCTCCCCCCAGTTGCCTTTTTGATTTGGCCCTCCCACTGGGGAATTTCTCTTCTATCAAGCGCGCGGCGCGAAACAAAATCCTCCGCTAGCTCCGCGGCCCTCGACACAGTGGTTACCTCCTCCCTGTCTTGCACCCAGAGCCTAACGTCTTGGGGCAAACGACGGTAAAACTGCTCGAGTCCGAAACACTCCACGATTTTCTCTTTATGCTCGAACGCCTTAGCCTCTTTGAGCCACTCCCTCATATTAGACATTAACTTGTATGCGAAATCAGCATACGACTCGTCTTTCTGCTTTACGGCGCTCCGGAACTTCTGCCTGAATGCTTCTGCTGACAATCTATATTTCTTTAGCAGGCTCGACTTAACTTGGTCGTAATCATCTGCTTCCTCTTTTGTAAAGCGGGCAATTACCTCGGCAGCCTCACAGGGCAGTAGGGTAAGCAAGCAGTGCGGCCACATCGTTTTGGTAACACGCGCCTTCTCGCATGTGCGCTCGAAATTTACCAAGAACAGACCCATGTCCTCTCCGGAGCGGTAAGGTTGCATTAGGTCTTTCATCCTGAACAACTTCCGTTCTACTCCGCTAGACGCTTTGCTACCTTCACTACTACCTCGAGCCTTGAGCAGCTCGATTTCAAGGCGCTTCATCTCAAGATCTCTTTCTGCTGCTTCGCGTATGAGCCTCTCATTTCTCTTTTTCTCTTCAGCTTTACGCCTTTCATGTTCGTCTATCAGCTCGTCGTCGTCTGCGTTAAGGTTCTCAATAGCCTCGATAATCTCTGGCTTTCTCATTTGTTCACGAACATCCAAACCCAAACTTTTAGCTAACTCTAGCAAAAGCGGTTTTTTCAGTGCCTTCAGATTCATGGTTGCTACAAGTGCTGCTAACTTCACTGCTACTAGGACGCTACGTTCCCATGCACAGGTCAATGTAGAGTAGTTATCCAAATTTACCACCTTTCCTCCAAAACTCTAGGTAAAGCCTGGTAAAATCTCAGTGAAGAAAAGTCAAGCACTCACCGCACTCTGCAGCCATGATCTCAGCGGAGACGATTCCGATGCTGGCCCGAGCTTGTTGCAACTTGGCGTGAGCAGAATCCCATCGCTGCCATCCAGTTGTTACGAGCCGCGTCGGTGGCCGCAGCGGACCCAGTAGGTAGCATGGAGCTGGGTGGTGGTCGTCATTCCGCAGGCCACGGGGACGTTCAGAACCCTCGAGAGCTGAGGCAGAGGGACAGGCGTAAAGGAAAACTTAACAAGACGTTTATTTGCAACATGTTGGACAGTAACGTCCGAACGACGACTCTTCTCGCGACACTCTCCTGTTTTCTTCTCGCGGGCTGCTCCCGCTGCCTCGCCGTGCAGTTCCGAAGATATAGGCGGAATGTCTCTTCGGGGAACCCACCACTCATGGAGAGCACAACACAAGTGTCCCTTCACACACGTGGCAGGTGCACGTGGCACACGCGCGGGGACTCGGAAGCGACCACGCAGGAGAAATTCACGGCAGTCCCTCCTGTAGCACACAATCGGCCTTCCGCACATTCCAGAGGGGCCCGCCCGTAGCCACTGCCCCGCAGGCAAAGCGCACAGCCGAGACAAACAGAGCCGGTGCAGGTGACAACCCGCCCCCACACAGAATGTCCGAGATGACGGGAAGGCACGCTTGGGGGCATCCGGCCCAAGGACTTCGTTACTGCTTTGTAACACCGTGGACCGATCTCAGCACCCGAAGTTGCTTCGCCCCTTCTTCTCGACGGTTGTGGTGCCAGGCATGTTGAAGTAAAGAGGCGTCTGATCGACATTCCCGATTTACCCAAGCAGGTAGTCGTTGTTGTGCCGCAAGTTTAGGACGAACCTCTGAAAACTGTGAAGCTTTTCATTGTACTCTTCCGCAAAACTTTTCGCATATGCCAGTTCCCCGGAGGGAAAAGCTTTTCCTCTTCATGAAGTTAGTTAGCCAGCACCTGCTCGCTTTCAACTGGCTCCGCATTAGCCCTTTTTTTAAGGCTAACTGCATAGCCCGCACTTGGAGCAGTTCTGTCGTCACGGGCCGCTGTGCCGCTCGCTGCTCAAGCACATACTCGCCGAGCAGCTCTTTAATTTGCGGAAGCCGACCCTGCTGTGGTCCACTGAAGCCTTTGCGTGAAGCTTTGCTGTCGACAATCTTCTGCTTTGTTTCCGCCTGTCCTGCACGCACGTTTCGGGAACTCCGAACGACCGCGATGCGGCCCGATTTCCGTCCGTTTCTGCACACGCGATGACTTTTCTTTTAAAAGCGGCATCGTGGTGCACTCGAGTTTTTGAAGTTGGCCCTTCCACGTCGTAAATGCTAATGCACTACAAGATGACGAACTCTTTAGCACACGTACGAAGTGTCGCACATGGAAAACACATAG
This sequence comes from Rhipicephalus microplus, assembly GCF_043290135.1. Lineage (NCBI taxonomy): Eukaryota > Metazoa > Arthropoda > Arachnida > Ixodida > Ixodidae > Rhipicephalus > Rhipicephalus microplus. The sequence goes on from NC_134700.1 coordinate 202,132,455, forward strand.
GCAGAAATGGCCGACGAGCCATACCGACGCACGTAGGCCATTTTGGAAACGCCGATGGCAATAGATTGACTGTATTAATTTTTTTTTTTCGTACTCGGTTCTAACGCGTATGCGATTTATAAACTCGCTTAACCGGAAAAAAGGTGCGCGTTAGATTCGAGTAATTACGGTATATATACATAATGCTATATTTCATACCACTGTTCAATATTAACTTGTCATGTATTTGCAATTTCAAAAAAAAATGCAAGATTAGACTAAAGAGGGCTTAGAACGTTTTATATTTAAACATATGTGTAGTGTGCCTGGTTAAACTGAAGGGCATTTCTCCACAAATATTTTTTAACATTTTTTTTTCATATGTGCTTTGCATGAACGAAGTTTTTCGCAGCCGAGTGCTGTGCGCCATTCTGACATCACCACTCGTCCTTCCTTTTGCCATTCAAGCGGCTTGAATTACCTGCTTCTGTGCCCATGTAGAACAATCTTTGCTGTGCTTCACACATCATTAGCTGAGCCTTTGTATTGGTGGTACCTTGAGGTCACTTGGTATGGACAGCCCTGTATTGCACCTGTTGTTTACATTGATAAAATGTGTTCAACTAAGTTTTAGATGCAAAGCAGCTCTATGACAAGCCTGTGTAACGTTGTCTTTACATTGATAAAATGTGTTCAACTAAGTTTTAGATGCAAAGCAGCTCTATGACAAGCCTGTGTAACGTTGTCTCTCTGTACAAACGCGCCGTGCGCCACAGGTGTTGGCGCAGTGCAAGTAGGTCACGCCGCTGCTGCACGTTGACGTCACGCCCCCTTCGCAGTGCACGCTGACATCACTCTCTCTTGCCTGCCGCCTTGTCCATTTGCCCGCAACACCTGCCGACACCGCCGCTCTCTACACCGCCGACTCCTCAGTTCACGCGCAATAAACCTGACGCACACGTAACCTATAAAACCTGTGCCAGCCATTGCTTCAAACGAATTTTACAGCGCTCACTGCAGCACCCGCATTAGCGTCATTTAACCCACGACGCCACCTGTGGACAGCGCTGCTGCTTCGCATCCCATCGGGTTCCCTTTGGTAAAATGGTGTTAATTTTTTATAATTACAATCCTCAAATTTTCTCTCAGTCTTGAGACACCAGCAGACAGTTTCTAGTTTTGCCACAAGTTTTTTCTAACCTGTTCCTTGTATGCTTGCTTCTGTTGAAATTTTGCATTCAGAGAATGGGTTAGCAGGAGACTGTATCCTCAGATATACCTGTATGATTTTGTAAAAGTGCAGTTTACCTTCACCATTCTAAGTTGACTGGAAACTGAATGCTACGCACTCACATTCTCTAGGTCATCATTGCAAGCCGCACGAGTTCAAGTGCAAGAGCCAAAGATGCATAGCGATCAGTTTATTCTGCAATGGCATTGACGACTGTGGTGATGGCACTGATGAAGAAGACTGCGGTAAGAACTCCAATGTTTCCCATACTATCTGCTTTTGTGCTGCCCTTCAAAACTGAGTTTCTTTAGTGGGGCGCTAAAGTGAAACACTTGAGTTGGTTCAGGTAGACTAGCTATTTATTCTCAGAGAACCCTCTTGTTATTAATTTTTCAATTATAGTTCTACTGTAAAGGACGAAGGGAAGGTATCATTTTTAGTTTTGCTCTGATTGCCCCAGCACCTCAGTGTTAGCGTCGATAGAATGTCAACACTGACATTGCGAAAGAACATTGATAAAATATCAACGTTTTTCATCGAATTCAACAGCATTCACTCAATGAAATTTTCTGGAACATGTCATGTGTGGTCTCTGGCGCCCTCAAATTGCAATGCAAATGATCTTTATTGATAAAAATTGTGTACATATAGCGAATACTGTTAAAGTTTACTGTGTCATGGTGAGTCCACCATGGTAAATCAGTGGTCATGGTGCTCAACTGCTCACCCAAAGGTCACCAGCTCACTTCCGGCTAAGGCAGTCGCATTTCAGTGGAGGCAAAATTGTGGAGATCCGTCTACTGTGCGATGTCAGTGCGTATTACACAACACCAGATGGTCCAAATTTCCCAAGCCCTCCACTATAGCATCCCTTATAATTATATTGTGATTGTGGAATGTAAAACCTCATTTATTATTATTATTTTGTTTAAGTCATGGTGAGCTGAGGAGGGAACTTTAGGGGCTGTGTCACTACCTGTACTTTCTTTTTTCATATTTTATATTTTATGGTGTTTCAGGCATTTTCTCACTATTAAAGCAGCACATTTGGTGCCATAGAAGGGTAATTTACCAGCACAAAAAAAAAAGAATGATTTATTTTTTTCTTTTTGTGTCCCTTTAATTACGATAGCATTACAATGCTCCAAAGATCTGTTTGGTAGTGTAGTGATGCTGCCACCACCGCGCACCCCCGCGGTCATAAAAACACTGAGACACCTCTACAGGCAAACCCAGACCATTTCTAACCAACCTTTTTCGTAAGAAAATATTCGACGCCTATCACAGCCTTTCTCCCCCCAGAATTCGCGCTTCCCAAAAGCTTGTTTATTCACGCTTTGTCTGGCCCGGCATTATGGCCAACATCAGGGATTGGGTTCGTGAGTGTGCATCGTGTCAGTGCAGCGAAGTTCAGTACCCCGTTCCTCCATCAAAGCCCTTCTTGCAACTTGACAAACGTTTCGCCGTTGTGCATATTGACATCATTGGCCCGTTACCCCCATGTCAAGGCTATCGCTACCTTCTGACATGTGTAGATCGTTTCACCCGCTGGTCCAAAGCAGTTCCTACGCCCGACATGTCTGCATCTACCGTCGCAGCGGCTTTTGTTTCTACCTGGATATCCCGATTTGGCCGTCCGACAACGGCTGTATCGGACTGGGTTTGCCAGTTCGAATCTTCCCTCTTTTTGGAGCCCCTGAAACTTCTTGGTATTTCACGCCTGCGCACACCGTCATACCATCTGCAAACAAACGGCCTCGTCGAGAGATTCCACCGGCATCTCAAAGCAGCACTTACAGCACACGGTTGCCCCGACAAGTGGGTTGACCGCCTCCCGCTCACGCTACTCCGAATTCGATCTTCTTTCAAGGAGGACCTTTCCTGCTCCACTTCTGAGCTTGTTTATGGCACATTGCTTCGCCTACCTGCCGATTTCTTCGAAGAATGTGGCAGTGCCACCCACTTAACAGTAACAGAGTACGTCGACCAGCTGCACGACGTCTTTCGACACATTCGTCCACAGCCTACACGCAGCCAGCCACGTGCAGCATACATCCCTCAGAACCTAAAAACAGCGACACACGTGTTCATGTGGTACGGCTCTGTGTGCGCCTCGCTTCAACCACACTACCTCGGCCCCTTTCGTGTGTTAGAGCACTGGCCTGCTAACTTCGTCGTTGACATCAATGGAACACGCGATACAATTGTGCTCGAGTGGCTCAAGCCAGCGTTCAGTGAAGCACTCGATCTTAATTGCCTCGCCGCGCCTCGCTCCGCTGGACACGAGGGCCCTTCCTCGCCAATATTCCTACCATCACCACCACTGCGCCATGTTCACTGGGATGACACTTCAACTGGGAATCGTTCGTCGCACCAGCTTCCTCTCTAAGGGAGAAGCAACGTGGCCGCCATTGCGCACCACCACGGTCATAAAAACCTGCGAAGCAGCATTCCAAGCAACATGCTGCTCTCCTCTCTGTTTCTCCTTCGTCTCTTTCACTCTTGCCACTCCGGTGCACTGCGTGCAGCTGCTCTTTTTTTCGACTCTCTGGTGGACAGAATAAAGTAGATGTTACTGAAAAGACGTGTTCGTTTCGTATAACCTGGCTCTACAGTAGCTTGCGCCTTCCTTTTTTTAGTGTATTTGCCAGAAAGTATTCGCTACCCATTGTAGAAGCTTAGCGAGTGAGGTGTCACGCTGTTAAGCTCGATGCATGTAGGTTCGATTCCTGGCTGCGGTGGCCGCATTTCAGTGATTGCCAAATGCAAGGACGCATTTGTACTTAGCTTTAAGCCCATGTATAAGGAGAGGAAGAGCAAAAAGGGTGTTTGAATTTGACCCAGAGTCACCCACTATCCACTGCAGTAACCTCTCAGTAAATGGAAATTTGCTTAATGGAACTGCTGCTTAAATGGAACAAGTGGTTCTGACTAGGCTAGTTTCGTGCTTCTATTCTACACTCCTGTTCATCTCTCAGTAAATGGAACCTATTTTCCTGGTCTCTTTAGGTTCAATTTAATGAGAGTGTACTGTATACCCAACCCCATAATTATATTGTGCTGGCATGTAAAGCTTCTCCAATTGGTGTATGTTCGCTGTAATATATGCTTTATGTCAGCATATTCTGGACATTCTGTATGAGCAAGGCTTCTTTTATTTTCAAATTCTGGGGAGAAAAAAAGTATGTATATATTTTGTACTGCTGCTTTTTTCTAGACACGGGACCCTGCCGATTTGGCACCTGTTCACAGACGTGCAACATCAAGAAGAATTCCACCCACAGCTGCAGCTGTGCTCACGGTTTCGTTAAAGATCACCGACGCAACAATTCCTGCGTGGCACAAGGTAAGTTCGCTATTGACTCTTTGCTCACCTCCCTGTCATTCCGTTTTTCTGCTTCTCCTTGGACTGCAGAACATATTGTTAGAAAAGAGATGCATAAAGCGTGAAGAGATGGTAGCCCTGATGGAGAGAAGCAAGAAGACTCGTTAGCTATGTCTAGTCCAGTGGCACTCGGCTGACTTGGTTGATTCATTCTACTTGGTTAAAATAGTCAAAGAAGGAAGGGAACTCTCAATTGAGATTTTCACTCAAAGTGTGGCATGCTGGCAGTGATGGTTAAATTTAGCCTTTTTGTTTGCACAGTTGTTTCGAACTTCAATAAAAGGAATGGCCGCGTGTCAGTTCACCACAAGCACTTTTCAACCTCTATTCAATATTGCGTTATTGTGCACCGCTTGAGGGACAAAGACTTAGGAACTACACGAGCATCAGCTGCATAAAATATTCAAGCTGTTCGGGCTGCATGAAATGAAGAATATATGATTAAACAAACGAGGTGCTGCACAAAGGAAACACAGACACATTTCACGTCCTTGTCCCCGTTTCCTTTCCTTTGAGCAGCATCTTGTTTAGTCACGTATGACCGACTCGCCCAGCAACGTGCATTATTGGAAAATATATGAACAGGAGAAACTAAGTGTACAGTTTGCAGTTACCAATGTTTGCGTATATTCTCTGACCATTTTCACACGATCTTAAATGCCACAAAAGAGCCACTTAAATGGTTATAAAATCTATTAAGACCTCGAATCACTTTTTATGCTGTCATCATTGTACAGGGGGACGCAAAAGTAATTGCGAAATGTAAAGAGCCTACCTTTTCACGTTGATGGGGCACCACAGATTTGCTTACAAACATAGTGGGGAGCCCGAGAATTTGGTTAGTGCATATCAAAAGACATAACATTAGTAAATTATTGGATGGCTTTAGCGTGCACAGAACAAAGACCAAAAAAAAGTATGCGAACGCTGTTTGTCTACTTCCTTTTTGTCTTTGTTCTGTGCGCGCTACAATACTTTCATGATGAATTCTTACCAGCTCGTCCAGTTTTTATTAGTATTGCCATTAAATGCCTGATAAGGAATCGCATTGGTGTTTTTTTTTCTCAGCTTCTTTGCACTTCAGAATGGTTTTGCATTTATCGTTGCTGGAACAACTCAACATTCAACAAGTTGCTTCGAGTCCAGGTTGGCATTATAGTATCTATGCTGAGCAGAAACTAACATGCTGATAACACTGCAAACAAGATTCAATAGAGTCTTCTTGTTTCAGCGTCGATATGCGCTGCGAGTTGTCTCAACTAACAGAAAGCACTTATCGGTTGTTCAGGAGACAAAGCCTTCCTACTGGTGGCAAGTGAAAATGAGCTCCGCCACGTAGACCCCTACAAGTCGTCGCACCAAGACGGTCAAGGCATGCTGGGCAACCTGGACCCTTCGAATCGGATCCACGCCGTTGACCTGTTCTACAATGACTCTCAGACGCTGGTGTTCTGGGCCAGCTTGCACATGGGTGCTATTTACCGCAGGCGCCTTTCACCACTGCCCCGAAGAAAAGATAATGTCCGACGCAAGCGACAAGCAGCTGGTGATGCAGCTGTACTGGTAAGCCTGTGTCTTTGCTGTCACGTATCTAGTAGTAGCAGCTCACCGTGTTCGATTGGGTTGCGATGCTAACTACAAGAGGGGGTTTGTGGAATGACTCGCCACAGTGTCTGCATTTTGATGGAAACGAAAAGCAAGAACACTCGAAAAAACCCAAGTGTTTCCGCAGAACTGATTTTAGTATTGTGTGCCCACATGTTTCGAGTTGTCGATCAATTCGCTTTCGCACTGCCGATTGCTGTATTCCCGGTTAGCTCATTTGGTAGAGTGACCATCCTGGAAAGCCCCTGATGCCAAGTTCGATCCCTTGACCAGGGTGAATTTTTCATCAACCATGGAGATTTCTTTTTGAGAAAACCACATGGATTTCCTTGTGGCTTCGTGCTACAAATGAGCAATTGTTAATATCCCTTTCTAAGCCTTTCCTCCACTTTGCGGTATTCCACAGAACCAATTTGTAGTAAGCTTAATTATTATCATTCCAGAACCCTCTACCATGTTGTGCTTCATAATCATATCTTGGTTTACACAACACTAGAGTAACACTTTGCATGATCGAACTTGTCTACAGATAAAGATGTCAGTGTGAGGGATCCGTGTCTTGCTTCAGTTGTATCCAGTGCAGATCGGAACAATGCCATCACAAGTGTGCTGCTGCCTGCCTACATTCACTATGCGGTCAAGTAGATAGAGATTCAATTGGCAAACATCACACTTCATTTTTTTATAGAAGGAACAAATTTTTCCTAGCCTATTACATGCATGCTCAGGTGCTCATGATGTAAAACTCTAATCGCTGTGGCCAGACAATGTGCTTGACGCACTGAATCAGCACAACTCTGCCACTGAAATTCCTGCCAGGATTGGAGTTTGAGACCTTGGGATATGTGAATCGGGCAGTTAGGCAGCGATTGTGCTTTATTATGAAATAAACATTGCTTGATGCCTCATGCATTTAATAAGCTGAAATGTTTGCTTGTCTTCCCCTGAGCCATTTCATGCAATGCCATCCTAATGATGCTTGTTTGTTCACTTATTACTTAGTTGGGCAACCTGACTGAGCCAAGAGGGCTGGCTGTGGATTGGGTCGGCCAGATGCTGTACTGGGTGGATGCAGGGGAACACAGCATCTCTGTTGCCTCCCTGGATGGCCGTCTGCGACGAACTCTCATCTCTGAGAACTTAGACCAGCCCAGTGACATTGCAGTGGATCCCCACTCTGGGTGCGCACACTGTCATGGTCTTGTATAAAGCACTATCTGTCTGGCTGCCTGATAGGTTATGCATAGTTTATGCAAAAATTTCCGAATTGGTAGACCTGCTTGTTTGATAAGTATGCGGTGTCTGTGATGCACAAGAGTATCTTACTGCTGCATGCTGGTGCACGTCCACATTGCTGCGTCGATAATTTTCCTAAGCACTCTATGCTTGGGTATGTGAATGAATGCTTGCTGTAGCATATGTATCTGTGCCCTCTCATACTGGCTTGCGCTCGCTCATTGTCTTATTTCAGTGCATGCATGTCTACGTTGATAAACCATTAAAGTTTGCACTATTTCTTTAGAATTATAATACATATATTTTAGAAGTGTGCAACAATAAACAAGAAGCAACCGTTTTCTTTATTTTCTACATTTTCCTGTTTGTGTTCCTATTTTTCAAAATGTATGTCATTCATTAAATTACATTTAATTTTGCAGGTACCTGTTCTGGACGGAGACAGGCTCCAAGCCTAGAATTGGCCGTGCAAACTTGGATGGCTCCAATCCCCGCACTTTGGTAGATGCACGTGTAATCTGGCCCACTGGCATTGCCGTGGACCACGCAGGAGGCCGTATATACTGGGCTGACCGCAAAGCATCCCTTGTGGAGACGACCAACCTCGACGGCAAATTGCGTCACATTGTTTACAACAGGACAGCTCATAATGGTGCACATGCACATGGTAACACGCCTTTTTTTTTCCTTAAAATTCTTTTCTTTGTTCTGTACTAAATGATAAAGTTGAGCTTGTTCATAGGGCTAACTACCGTACACCTCTCATTAACACCCAGTATTTTAGAGAAAGCTTTCGTGCAAGTAATGGGGCACTAGCTGTTGGTATAGCCCTTGCATAGGTGCAGTGAAATGCTATTACTTGGGAAATGCCATTACCTCATGTAATGGCGGCAGAATTTTTCCACCAATACACGGAGAGAGAGACAAAATTTTGTTTTTGAAAATATTCGTGGTGATACCCTTTATTGAACTGCAGCACTTGAACTTTATTGAAGCAAAAAGAAGAAAAGAAACAAACCTTTTTTTTTCCTCACTTCAAGGAGCATGTCGTGTTTGCATGTCGTGCAATGACAGAGAGGGACATTCTGTCACTTCATAAAGTGCCACCTCCACCCAATACTAGCTTTAAACGCTCTAACTGCCTTTGAAAAAAATCGTAGAACCCTTAAGCTTTGCCTTTAAGAGTTGAATGCGATAGCGATGTCTGCACACATGTGCACACGCACACAGTTGCCTTCCCACTCGCTAGCCTGCACTCTCGGTGGAGACGTAAACTGTGCTACAAGGAAAGCCAAAGTGTAAATGCCCCCGGGTTCCTATCTTTATTTGCATCTACGCTTAAATCTCGATATAACAATCCCCAATATAATGAATTATTGGTTATAACAAAGTAGCCGCGCCACGGTGGTCTAGCGGCTAAGGTACTCGGCTGCTGACCCGCAGGTCGCGGGTTCAAATTCCGGCTGTGGCGGCTGCATTTCCGATGGAGGCGGAAATGTTGTAGGCCTGTGTGCTCAGATTTGGGTGCACGTTAAAGAACCCCAGGCGGTCGAAATTTCCGGAGCCTTCCACTACGGCGTCTCTCATAATCATATGGTGGTTTTGGGACGTTAAACCCCACATATCAATCAATTATAACAAAGTATATCAAGAATAGTCTTGCAATTAATATAGTGCTAAGAATATACCTGTGTAACAAGTTTTTGGACATAAACCTTTTTTTGTGCAAGGTGTGACTTTGTTATAAAAAGGTTTAACTATACCTAAAGTTATTGCTGACAGCAAACACCGCTTTTTATCTCACAACCAATAACAGCACTGCCGACACCACTGGAATTTATGCGAAGCAATTGAGCTCTTTAACGCTACTGTGTGAATAGCGTAGTCGACACTCCCTGCCTTTCTTTGTTATTTACTGCAAAAATGAGTCTTCTGCCTCCAGGAACTTGCTGTGCTTGCCTCGGAAAGCACACATCTGTGCCTTTTTTGTTTGTTTTTTGCCTCATTGAAGCACTATTGTTGCATACACTTTTCGTTGATCTGGGAACTTCCTACCAGCCAGTTGAGTGTTTTGGAAAGAAAGCTTTAGAACGCTCGCACTGCAAAATGGGTAACACTGCTAATCTCCTCAAAAATTAAGGGTGCAGCTAATAGGCAGGTAATTTTTAAACATACTGTCGAACCTCTTTACAAGAGACACTGATACAAGAGACACCAGTGCGCCTAAGTGAAATACGGGTTGATAAGAAAATGTATACAATGTACCCTGCTAATAAGAGACATCTCATATAAAAGACTATAATTGCTGCCCGAAGCATGCCTCTTATAAGGAGTTCTACCATATTTTGGGGGGAGCTTTCTTAGCAATCAGGGTGCAGCTTTTACATGAGTGTGGCCATTGCACGAGTGCATTTAATAGAGAAACTGGCAGGGAAACTTGGCAGACTTCTGCTTAATGTTCACCTTTGCGTTTGGTAAGGACATGAAATTCACACTGGTCAGGCAGGGAAAGGCCACCAACTTTTTTTGCCATGTAACGCATTATTGCTGTATCTAGAATACTGCCTAGAGATTGGAATTGCTTTTTACTGTGCAGAGGAAAGCCCCTACCGGGTGGACGTCTTTGAGGACAGCCTCTACATCAGCACCTTCCCAAGCAACGCCATACTGCGTGTCAGCAAGTTTGGAGGAGGCAAAATTACTTACCTGATTCGAGGCCTGCATAGGGCCACTGACGTGGTAATTGTTCAGGAGCACAAGCAGGGTGCACCAAGTGAGTTCTCGGTCATTGAGATTTCGCTTTTTACCGTATGTCCGTGAGCCCTAGCCTGTTTCTACTGAACTGGTGGTGAAAGAAAAGGAGTGCCCTCATGTGGAAGATAGCAAAAATAATTTACAGAAAGCTCGAGACTAGCACCACCTGGCTTGACCCACATCAACACTTGTCTTCATTATTAATTCCTAGTTGCTTCTTGCTTGCCAGCGCTCACCTCTCCTTCTTATTTTGCTCCAGGAATGTTATAACCTGTGAGTGAAAGTAGCTATCGTGTCAGAGAGAATAGTGTCATCTGGCTTGTGATGGCTTGCAATGATGATTCATGATATTCGGAATGTGTCTTGTTGACATCACCATTCCTTTTTGTGTTCTTTATTTGTCTTGCACTGCCAGGCATCCAGCAGTCACTGCTGTGACACATGACTTCACGCACTGTTTATTTGGAAGTATGAACTAACTCTTATGTTTTTAAACGCATGGTATTTTCATATTGTGCCATCAAAACCAGTTTGAGCTTCCAGTGCTTATCAACTGCTAGTCATGATAAGCTAGCAACTGCTAGCTTATCAACTGCTAGCGTTGCTCACATTTACATACTCTGAAGCATGTTATAGTTTCAAAGACACACCATTGCTGAGCTTGTTGATGCAGATGCATAATTATTTTTTCAAACTGTGGCTCCGCAATCTACGAGCAACGAAAGAAGCAAGTGTGTATGGTCCTGTTGCTCGTTTCGTCCCTCGTACTATTTTGCTGCATGGCACTCTCAGTAAATAAGTTGTTCTATAGGTTCAAAAATGAATTTTTGAGCACAGATATTTACGCTGTTTCTCAATTGTCCACTCGCCAACCACCTCCAGACTAATGACGAGCTGTTACCAACAGACCAGTCGTGTTGCACAGTTTAACAATCCTCTGGCACTCTTTGGCCGAATCTCCCCATTGTACTTGGCATCCCACGTTATCACACATGACTCTTCAGAGTCATCACATATCATAATACATGCACATCATTACACATGACTTGTCACACATGGCTGCTGGTAGTGGCACCACAAAATTGTGCTGGCAACACACCACATTGACAGCTAGCTTGATGTCCTCATGAACTTTTTAGCCTTTGAGGTCACCGTTTAATCCTCCAAGGTCTAGAAACCATAGACGTTGAGTTAGTTGGTAGGTATGACTTCTGAATGCAAATGCAAGTGCTTCTTGACATATAGCCAGCTCATGTTGTAATAAGTCGAGATTCATCACAAGAAGTAATGTGTGCCCACTCGTTCGCTGCTTGTAGTGAACAACCCCTGCAGCAAGAACCCGTGTGGCTCAGGTGCCCTATGCGTGCTTCGCAACTCCAAGGACTTCAGTTGCCTCTGTCCAGATGGCATGGTGGAGACCAGGACTGTGGATCGCACAACCGCTTGCACCATTGTGGCCCCCACGCCTCCTTCACCTGATGGTGAGTTCACCAGGAGGGATTAGAGCAGCTAATGAGGTGCCAGAATTAGTCTCCACAAAAAATATTAGTAGGCATGGGCGAACACTAGGAATAATAAATTTGAAGTTTAAAACGATTCTATGGTAATAGTGATCTGGTTGAATAATTTAGAATAGTTTGAATAGTATATATCCTATATTGAAAATTTTAAAAGTGTGCTTTCTTTTTTTTCATGACCCAACTATCATGCACAATAACTTTAACTATTAGCGTGAGGTGTGAGAAAATGCCACTTTTTTAAGTGAAGTAGAAGGAAAATTGAATAGTGGGGGTAGTTGAAAAGTAATACAGCGCAAGTCATAAGTGGTAAAACACAGTTATGTTTTAAACTTTGAAAAGTAAATAATCAATGATGCAGGTAATAGGTACTTAACCTTGAAGTGTAGCTTCATGGCAGTGGGAATTTCCCTTGGACCTTCGATGGATGGTTCCACGGCATGGCACCTCAATATGTGGCGGAACAGTCTTGATGGGGGGGGGGGGGGGGTGTAGGTTGCAGTTTGAAGAGCACTCAGGGTCACGTGCATCAACGATTCAAAGCTGAATTTCTTGAACCTGTTCACTAGGCAGCCAGGACAAACCACGAAGCACACTTTATTAAGGACACAGTTTTCTTATGTAGAGAATGATACGGGATACGAGACCAGGCTACGTTCCTTTGTACTCGGCACAGAACCACACTAAGGACGTTCGGAACACGTTCCAGTCCATGTGGCTCATTTGCATTGTTTGTCGGGTTATGCCCCGTGTGACAGCATGTTATTGATACTAAGGACCAGACTCAGCATTGAAGTGTGCGAGACAGGCGAGCCTTGGTACAGTCATCAAATAGTATTTGACAACGCACAGCAAATGGAAGAAGAGACAAGCGTAGTATGGGTTTTGTATACAACACAACAGGCATTCAAAACGTTGGTCAGGTTGTTAAGTGGGTAAATTTAAATTCGGATTAGTGAAGTATTCGAAACGTGTGCTGCTTTCAAACAACCTGTTCTGTATGTTGCGAGTAACACCACCTCTCAACTGAGTAATGTGCTCTCCCGTCATTCTTTCACATACTGTGTTGCTTTGCCAGCAAAGTCACATTTAACTAGAGGCGTGTGAATATTTAAAATATCGAATATTTTTTTAAATATTGTTTGATATTTGATTTGATTCACACTGAAATTTCGCTATTCAAAATATTAGAATTTCCTAAAGACAAATACAGTCAACCCAAAATTAGCAGTAGCACCTTTAAGTTTTCGATATGCTTCACCCCGTTACATGCTCGTATTGCGGAAAAGCTGCTTTTCAAGCTTTGTTATTTTTTTAAATGTATTGACTCAAGAAAACGCTGGTTTCAACATGGATATGATAGATGTGGCAAAAAATGTGGGCCCAATTAATTCCGTTTTGGAACTGCAAAAGTTTGGGCAGCAAGTTTGAAGAAAAAACATGTGTTGGAAATTTACAGCATTCAAAATTTCAGAAGTTCTTGTATATTGACGTTTACAAGGCAGATTTGGAACTCTAAACTCGAACGAAGAACACCCTTGCCCGCCATGTCAGCAGAAGTCAAAAGAGGAAGAGAGGCTGATGAAATAGCATCTTTGCCTTTCATGTCTAAGGTGTTGTCAACACCACTTTGGTTGCACCAAATCTTTTACTACAAAAATACAATTCGCCCTCTGCATAGCCTCATTCTTGATGAAACAACTATAGAATGCAACTTGTCGGCAATCTAGTTGACACACTTTCATGTTTTCATCTCATAAGAATATGCTAAGAAATTCTCTTCAATGTTTTTCAGCAGTTCCGGTTCGAAGTATTGGAAAAACATATTGAAAGTTTTGAAAAATATTTAAAAATATTCTATTCGATTCGTATTAGAATATTAGAACTTGCTTTGCACCCAAAATTTGGCTATCCACTCAGCTCTATTTTTAACTATGAAACACAAGCAAATAAATTGCTGCCATGTGCTGCCAGGTTCACACAGCTAATGTGTTAACCATCTGTGCATTTCATGTTTTGTGACAGCCAAGTGTGAGCTGAACTGCCTCAGTGGAGGAACCTGTGTTCTCGGCAACAATCATCAGCCCTTCTGCAGGCAAGTTGTTCATTCCGCTTACCTTTATGGTATTGCTCCTGCTGTCTTTTTTCACTTGGTCATGCAAAGTTAAGCTTGCATCACCTCACATACTTAGTGATTGTTTCCAGCATACTTGCACAAGCAGAAATCAGTCTCATATTCCCCGAGAAAAACATCATAGTTGCCCTGGTAGCTGTTCATTCATCACTCATATTCCCAAATTCCGACTGAGAGTAAGAAGTGAAAATTTAAAAGCACTTTGCACGCATGTGTGTGTGTTCCAAGTGCAGATGTTTTTGTTTCAAATGTACTGTTGGTTTGCATTAAGTCGATTCTTACTGTGCCTGTACTTTTCATGCACCTCTCTTTGTTTTCAGCACCTCTTTTGGCCTTCTTTTCCTTTCATCTTGTCCTAGCATAGAGTGGCATGTGAGAGCAGTTTAGGACAAGCCCCTCTTATCTCTTCTTACTTTTTGATATCTCTTTTTTTGTACCCTGAAGGCAGAGGTATCTTGCACTGTTAGGGCTTAATAAAGTAAAGTAGTGTTAAGCACTTGATGCTCACTGGCCTTATTGACCAACTTTCTGAGGCCAGTAGGGTACTGTGCTAAGTACTATATCTGTTCAAGATTGCGAGTCTCCTCAATATATACTGGTACTATGCTTCCACGTATTGGTGTTCATCCAGAAGTTTCATTTCCCTAATGGGGGCCACTATTTGCTCTCTTCGATAGGTGTCCTGTTGGTTATACAGGAAAAAGATGTGAGCGGTATGTGTGTTCCCAGTACTGCAAAAACAAAGGCCTATGTAACGTCATCACAAGCCAGGAGATGTACTGCATGTAAGCAACTCTCCTCTCAACCATTCTTTTTCACCCTGTATTATTTTTCTCTTCTGCTATCACTGAACGCATGTTTTATCCTGGTAAATACAATAGGAAAATTAAATAAAAAATGGAAAACTTTTCTTTTTTTAAGAAATTGATTCTGTATGCCTTGTATTGATGTCAGAGATAGTGCAGCGATATACTAGTTGCTTTTGTTCTCACAATAGCTGTTGTAACCACATTTTTGTTTCTAGTTGTCCTCCACAGTGGACTGGCAAGAGATGTGAGACACCTCTCAACATATGCGAACTCTGCATGAGAGATGGATCATGTACCAATGGATTTGCAGATGTCAGATGCAAGCATTGTATCTTGAGGTGGGTTTCTGTGCGCCTGGCAATCCTTCTCTACCAAAACAGCTGCAAGCTATGTCTGATAAGATTTTTTTTTTTAAAGATGTATCTGTTTTTGCTTGTGGCAATTAGCTGTCTTTAGAATACATTCTTATTTTCAAAGCCCCTCTTTGTGTCTCCAAGAAACCTGGTCTTACAATATTTTACTTGCTGTATTGTAAGTTATAGTGAGTGCTTGCACTGCTTTTCTGTAACCATGTGTGTCAAACGTCTAATCTGGTTAAAAGCAAATGCCGAGTAAAAGCCACATGCACAATGAACATTCTCCTTGTGGTTGCCTTTTGACATTTGTGGTGTTCCCTTAGTGTGAAACTTTCGGTCTAGCATGAGAACAAGCATTCATAGCAGGTTACTTGTCCTAGTGTCAGTGGTGTTGCAAACACCAGAGTGCATACCTACCTGTGTTGATTACACACAGGGCACCTGGCAGTGATAGTTGTACAGCAAACCCTCTTGTATGCATATCATTTTCGCAGCATGACATAAAGCATTTGTTGCAAACGAGAGTTTCCACGCATGCAGATGCACCCAAGAGGACCCCTGTCGCTCTCAGGGAGAAGAAGATCACTGTGTGCATGGGGTGTGCCGTGTCAATGAGACCGGTGTACGCCAATGCATATGCGACAGCAGTTACACCGGTGAACGCTGCGACAGGCTCACACCACTGTGTGATTCGTACTGCAGAAATGGGGGTAAGTCGGTCATATATAACGTCATAGCCATTTGTAGCAGTAAGTATTTAGTAACACGGACTAATGTGGCACACTGGGGCAGCATCGGTGCTGTGCCATTTCACAATGTTCTCAATTGTAAGAAACGAACTTTATTGTCGCCGACTTGACTTTAATAGCAGTTGTTCATTGCTACTGCTTTGTAAGCACCATCTTGCTGCCTACATGTAGACTCAAACCTCAACATAACGAACACAGATACGTATAAAGAAATATTGGCAATAACGAAGTAAATTAGAAATAGTCTTGCAAATGATACAGTGTTACGAATAACTTTTATATTGAATTTTTGTATATAGCGAAGTTACTTTCTGGTAAGGTGCAACTGTTATAATGAGGTCTGAGTGTACTTGACACACTATTTCCATGATATGTATGAGTAAAATTGGTAAACCTTTAAGGTACTATTGATAATGTACTTCGATACGAAAACTTCAAATGCATGAGCTAGAAATACAAGGTTTTTCACTAACTTTTAGGATCATATTATAGTTGACTTAGTAGCCAGTAAGCTTGGTTTGTAGAAGGTGCGCAGTTCATAAACATTGCGCATAAACAGTGCACAGTTCATTCATAGTGCGCAGTTCATAAACTTAGAACTGAAGGTTACTGCTGTAGCAATAGAAGGATAAAGTTAGGCACAATACTTTTTCTGCTCTTTTGGGTAACACTTCCAATTGTTTTTTGTTTTTTTTGCTTATTCCAAGCATTAAATTATAGCATGTGGCATACCTCCAAGAAGTTTGCAAAATAAGGTAACCATAAAAAATATTACTGTGCATTGTCAGAAGAACATAAATAATGACATGTAACTATGCAACTGAATTTATTCCACTGCTTATGCCATCTTGGAAGCATCATGATATCAAATTTAGATGACAATAAATTTTAACGCTACAGTAGGTAAATCAGCACAGACTAGTCAAAAGTTTGCCTAATCATACAGTGGACTTGTCCTGTAACACACGGTAAGAATATTAGACAGCTTGTTCACGAAGCAGGCCCTTTTTTTATGGCATGGGGGAATATTCGACCACTTGGACATGAATTTAAATTTTTCGAGATTTGGAGGTATTTGAAATGAACAAATCGATGTAGCTTTAATCGTACATAGCCTCTCTGTAAAGATGGTTTCACTGCATTCTGAGGGCATTATGCTCTGAAACCTGTTGAGGGGAAATCTGCACTGCCGTGAAGTCATGCTTCGAAGTCGAATGTACAGAGGCATCCGTTCTTATAGTGAACACGGCTCAGCATTGCTGCATTCCGCGGAACCTTATTTCATCCAGCACGCCCGCACATTGAAGCAAAATGGTACAGGCACACGCAAGCACATGCTTCATTCTGTGCTACAGTTGAGCACGAGCGGCTCCAAAGAAGTGGCGGCCACTGCAGAGCGGCATGCCCCAGCGCTAGCAGGTGATGCGAAGTACCACCTGCGGTTCTATGTGCACATGCACTGCAAAGCTTCAGTGCAGGGCCACACCAGGTGCACTGGCACTTTGTAGAGCGCTACTGTTCACCCTGAGAGTGGACATCACTGTACATATTACAGCCGAATCTCGATAATTTGGACTCAGAGGGGCCCAAAAATTTGTTCGAATTGAAACAAGTTTCAATTAATGAAAGCTAAATAAACGAAGGGCTCTCCATGCAGTGGCGCATGTGCATTGAGCTAACACACGAAGTTTCAGAAGACTTACATTTATTCACAAATGACAGGACATCCATTATTAATTGAAGTAATCGGTGATGCGCGTCTGCACACGGTTACCTTGCAACGAGTCAATCAATTTTGCACGCAGCTTGCAAAGCATTCCTACTTTGGCTTCAGCATTCTCCTGGCAAGAGAAGTTGCGCGCGGAGATGTTCAGCGCTGACACTTTCTAAATACGACGACAACAACGACTGCCAGCAGAGCCTCTCCGCTAGCTACGCAGCCGCAGCATGGCCAGCACATGACGAGAAAGGAGGAGCGTCTCCATATGGAGAGAAGCAGATCGGCATTTGAGAAAAAACCAACACTCCACGGCAGTTTTTTTTTTTTTTTTTTTGCTCTCTTCGGGCACGTCGTTGAAAAGAGAAGGGTTACGTGGCAGGGACGGGAAAGGGGGAAGCGTGGCACCGAAGCGTGAGAGCCCCCCTCGCACCCTCCCTTCAAGGCGCAGAGCCGTGCTCCCGCAAGGGGCTAGGGCTGCAGAAGATAGTGCCTTTTCCATTTCCTTCAACCACTCATTCATTCAACCCAGCGACAGCTTTCTTTTTTTTTTCCTCTCTTTGTTCGTGCACGGCGTTGGAAGGATGAGGGTCTTTACGTGGCAGGGACGGAAAAGGGAGGAGCATGACACGGGCGGGTCGCAGATCGGCATTTGAGAGAGAGAAAACACCCCACCGCAACTTTTTCTTTCCTTTTCATTTCCATCGCGTGCAGCGTTGAGGTGTCGCAGGTGCCGCCGCGGGATTAGGCGGGGTGCTGAGAGCATTTTGAGAGCGCGATATGTTCGAATTAATCGTCGCAAGTGCTTGCACATTCGCATTACCAGGAGTTTTTCACCCATTGGAATACACATAGCTTTGACAGGACCTCATTGTGAGGTCGAATTAACTGGAGGTTCGAATTAAGCGTGTTCGAATTAATGAGATTCGGCTGTACTTTGACATAGATGAATTAATTTTATAAGTTTAGAAGTCTGTTATATGATCTTACATGCACTGTATAGGAAACTTTAGAACATGATGCATTTTACCACTTATAATTTTCATCCTACTGTCATTTAAATATTGCTACTACGTTAAATTGCTTAGAGTTCACTTTTAGCAAAAAAACAATTTACATTCGCAATGCCTATTTCTAATTACTAAATATATTATAAAAGTTAGTTGACAGGAATGTTCATTTTTCTTTATGATAGTAGTATATACTGTGCTGTTAGCGTGTACCACACACCGCTACGTCTTGCCACTCTTCCCAACCAGGCCGAGCTCCCCCTTCCCCACACACGCAACCCCCACCACTCCAGTCCCAATGATGATGATAACGCCGTCACATAGTGCCCTCTCTCGGGCAAGTCCCGATGATGATGATGACGCCGTCACGTAACGCCCTCTCTCGGCCGCCCTCACAGGTCTCCCCCCCTCAAAATGTGAAGCCACCACTACACATCGCCTGCAGCGTCATGGTAGAGTGTCAGCTGATCTGCATGTCTCACACCATGGCGACGACCCGTTTTGGGGTCCACTAGAACAAAGTCATTCTGTTCTGTCCCACACGTCTCACTGCCCGAAAGGGACCGGAACGCCGGGGTGCAAGCTTCGAGGAGAAGCCCTTGGTGGCATCGCTGAGGGAGTGGCTTTCGAGCAGAACAAGATCACCCTCCTGTATTGTCAGTGGCCGTCTGTGCTGGTCGTAGCGAGTCTTCTGGGCGCGCCACATGTGGTTTTGGTGTGACCTAGAGAAGTCAAGCACCTCCTGCAGACACTTGGAGACCTCAGTAGCAAATGCACGGTATGCTGTCGCAGGAGGCTCCGCGTCGTCTTTGGCCTCAGCCTGTGTCCATGGGGTTCTCAGCTCCCGGCCATAACAGAGGAAAGCAGGCGTGTAGCCCGTGACAACGCTTTCAGCCGTGCGCATGGCCAGGGCAATTTCAGGGATGTGCTGGTCCCAGTCTTTGTGGTTGGAACAATAAGCCCTAAGGCACTGCTTGATAATGCCAATGTGGCGCTCCACCATTTGCCCGGCAGGGCAATACGGAACAGTGTGTCGGTCTTGTATGCCCCAATGCTCAAGGAGGCACTTCCACAACCTGCTTACAAACGGCTTTCCATTATCACTTGAAATGGAGACAGGTGTGCCATGTCTGCAAAAAACCTGGATCATGCAGGCCACCACACTCTTGCTGTTTGCGGCCCGTAATGGGAAAAGTTCAATGAACTTGGTGAACTTGTCAATCACCACGAGAAGGTACTTGTGGCGTCGAGGCGTCATAGGCAAGGGCCCAATTATGTCCACGCTGAGCTGTTCCATGGGGGCAGTGGCCCATTGACTGTTCATCAGCCCTTCTGGCTTCTGCCGGTGGGCTTTGGTGCGCTGACAAACCTGGCAGCATCCCACATATTTGGATATGTCCGAGCGCATACCCAGCCACACGAAATTCTGAGAAATGCGTTTGAGGGTCTTAAAAAAACCGGAGTGGCCGCTAATCGGGTGGTCATGGGACAGTCGCAGGACCAAGTTGCAGAGTTGGTTTGGTAGCCAAGGTACTTTCCTGTTCCCTCGGTGCTGTACAAGCAACCCACTCTCTTCCATCTCGGTCGTCTCTGCCAGGTCTTTGATCAAAGGTTGATCACTGTCAGTGGGCGGAAGCTTCCCTCCCTTCATCACAGTTCGTAGTTTTGACAGTATGGGGTCCTGCTCTTGTTCCTGGGCGAGGAGCCCTGCATCATTCAAGACAGTAGTGTCGTCCGCTTCAGATGCTACAGCAGCTGCCTCAAAGCTGATTTGTGGGCTGGGCTCTGGAACAGCCATAGGGAACAGCGTCTCGTGTAGACTCGGGCTTGGAACTTCCTGGTGCTGAAGGGGAGCTCTGCTCAAGGCGTCGGCTGGCACATTTGCGAGACCCCGCCTGTGCTTGATCCTGCAGTTGAAACCTTGCAGCCGCAAAACCCAACGCTTTACACGTGGTGAGGCCTGGTCTGTGGTGAACATCCAGGACAGTGAGGAGTGATCACAGTGTATCTGAAACTCGGTGAACTCAAGGTATGGTCGGAACTTGTCCACTGCGCACACCACAGCCAGACACTCCCATTCTTGCACAGTATAGCGCTGCTCTGCCTCAGTGAGGACCCTGCTAATGAAGCTTATTGGACGCAGTTGAGCATCACTCTCGGCCTCATTCTCGGCCGCCTGCAGAAGCACCGCTGCAATGCCGACTCCACTGGCGTCTGTTTCCACCACGAATGGTCTGTTGAGGTCCGGCAAGTTTACAACAACATCGTCGGCTAGGGACTGCTTAAGGGGAGATGCGGGTCGAAAAGTCGCGTTTTTTGCGAAAATTTCCACTTTTGAGATATTGCTGCTAAAATCACTTTTGATCATTCAACTATCATTTCCCCAAAGGTCATAGCTGAATTCAAACGAGAAAGTGGTAAAAAGTCGATCTGCGCTAGTGAAGGTAGCTGCCGAAGTCGCGAATTCACGCATCCGACGGCTATTTTTGAAAATCCGCCACTCGGCAACACGATGACGTCCGCCATCGGGGTTTGTTCGGTGGTGTAGATCAAGGCTCCTTCTAGTGTACAGGCGTCCCCCTAGTTTCGTATTTTAGTGAGGAATTTCACAAAACAGTCGTTTCCAAGTCGGTTTGCAGCCAAGCTGCAGCCGCTTCGCGCATCTCTACCGGTCACATGGTACGCTACCGAGGCCGCCATTGGCTACATCTGATCGGCCTCGCTCGCTGAGCGCTTGCGACGATCGGCACTTGCCGTGCGTTTCTATGTTTTTCCGAGTTCACCATGGATAACTCGAAGAAGCGAGACTTCCGAGCACGAAAGTTTGCAAGCAAGAACAAGTACCAAGGGCGTCGACGTAAACCGAAGCGCAAAGCAGCGGTAGAAGAATGCGAGCCGCGGGCCACTAGGCCTAATCAAGGCAGCGGGGATACGGCGGCTTGCGGGAACTTTGACGAAATCGACGCCGCGATCAAGTTCATCAGCGCATCAGAAAAAAAGATTGAACAGTTCGAAAGCGAAAGAACGAAGAGTGTTTGTGGCTCTGTGAGCGGAGTATTTTGTGACATCGGCGCACTGACATCGATGGTAAGCCGTGCTGTTTGTCCAACATGCCACACCGCTGGACTCGTCGTTCGCGACACCGCAAGTAAACGTAAGGGCCTCTCTTCGTTCCTCGAGCTGCACTGTGATAACAGTGAGTGTCCTGAGTCAGTGATTTCTGCCGCGCATAGTTCGCGGCGTGTTCTGCCGGAAAGACAGCCCACCGATGCCGGTGATGACCGGAGCTACCGAAGCGGCAGCTCGCGCGACAGCTTCGCTCTCAATTTGAAGGTAGTTGTGGCTGCGCGTGCAATAGGCATTGGGCATGAACAGCTGTCGCGTTTTTGCGCTATTCTTGGACTGCCAATACCTATGCATCATAAGACTTTTATTGCAATCGGCAAAAAAGTTCATGCTGCAGCTACCAAAGCTGTGCAAGACAACCTGGCGAAAGCGCGGATGATAACTAAAGAGAAAGTGGATGGGGCTGATGTTGCTGTCATGTATGATGGCACATGGCAAAAAAGAGGGCACAAGAGCCACAATGGCATCGGCACTGCTGTGTCTGTGGACACTGGTTTGTGCCTAGATTTTGAAGTGCTATCGAATTACTGCCTTGCCTGTAGCCGGCACCAGGACTTGGGTGATGAGGAAGAAATATGGCAAGCATTCCACACACCTGTCTGCGAAAAAAATACAGAGTGCTCCTCTCATGCCATGGAGACTGAGGCAGCTTTGCGCATATGGGGCAGGACATCCTCATACACAACACCATTGCGCTTCACCAAGTTCCTCAGTGATGGGGACAGCAAAGCTTATACCGCTGTCGCTGAGGCCAAGGTATATGGTGAAGCTGTTGTGGACAAGGAGGAGTGCACAAACCATGTGGCCAAGCGTCTAGGCACTGCACTTCGGAAACTGCCAACAAGACTTCCACGAGGGGAAAAGCTGACAGATGGCACAATTCAGAAGCTGCAGAACTATTACCGTATTGCAATCACAAACAACAGAGGTGATATTCTGAAAATGCATCGTGCCATCTGGGCCTCATATTTCCATTCATCGTCGAGCAACACAGCAGGCAGCCACCGATACTGTCCAGAAGGGGCGACTTCCTGGTGCAAGCATAGGCGAGCTGAAGCGCTTGGGGAGGCCCCACCCGACCACACACCAATCTTGACCAAGGCTCAAGGATTGGCTGTGCTTCCCATTTACAAGCGGCTCACAGATGAAAAGTTGCTGGTGCGTTGTATCCAAGGGAAGACCCAAAACGCTGCAGAATCTTTGAACAGCAAAATCTGGTTGTTGTGTCCGAAGACTAAGTTTGCCTCCCGGACAACAGTGGAAACTGCAGCTGCTATGGCCGTGTTGTGGTTCAATAAAGGACATTCAAGCTTTGAACACGTGCTAGAGGAGCTTGGTGTAGTCCCACCAGATCAACTGATCACCCTGGGCCGATCCCGCGACCAGAGGAGAATCGAAAGAATGTCTGCGTGTGAAACAGCCGAGGCAAGGGCCCATCGGCGGAACGTGGCAAAGAAAGCGCGCCTTGATGACTCCCTTCTCAAGCGGCGAGAAGGATCCACATATGGAGCAGGACAATTTTAGGTGCTCTAGCTGTGTCCCTTCTATGATATCACCAAGTTTTGTGCAAATCGCACTGTGTAATCATGAGTAAACATATTTACAACTTTCAAATGCATTTTTCTCGATTTCCATTTTGAGGTAATTCTCTCATCTTGTGCACAATCTTTTTTAGGCATAAAATAGTCCTATCTTGATGAAATTTTGCACAGAGCTTAATCAGCCACTCTAGAATACAAGTATCTACTTTAGGTTGCATTATACATCACAGATTTTTTGTTACACAACTTGATACACTGATAGAGAGATGTAAAATATGCATTGAGTACTTTTAATTTTTTTTTTTTTAATGTAGCAAATAAATTTTCTGTTTGAGGTACTTTTCTGTATTGTACTGCTCAAGTGCAGCAAAATGAGCCATTTTGCAATTCTGTGTGAAAATTTTTAGTAAGCTTTATTATGTGCACAAAAAATACTATATTTTGATATCAAAGTTGTAGTAACTCCGGAACTACTATAGCTATCAAACAAATAATTGCAGTTATGAAATCAGCACTGCAAGCTTTACTAACACCTAAAATTTCAAGGAGCTGGGTTATGAAATAAAAAAAAACCTTTTTCGAGTAGCATCTCCCCTTAAGTGCTCTAAAGTATTCCTCTTGCTGCAGCTCCCACCGCCAACGTTGGTTTTTCTTAAGGAGTTCTGTGAGTGGATGTGCAGTGATAGAAAACTGAGGTATGAACCCTCTGTAATAGCCTGCTAGTCCCAGGAAGGCCGGCAGCTGTTTGAGTGTTGTTGGTTGAGGATAGTCCAGCACTGCTCGCACTTTTTCCTTGTCCGGCCTACACTGCCCGGGCGATATTTCATGGCCAAGGAACTTCAGGTATTGACAGCACACGTGCACCTTCTCTGGGTTAATGGTCAGCTGTGCCGAACCTATCCGCTTCAACACCTCCCGAACATGCTCAAGATGATCCTCTAGGGTCTCCGAATACACCAGGACATCATCGAGAAACACCATGGCAAACTGGTGATTAATTCCCTCCAGTAGTCGGTCCATCAGGGTCTGAAACGTGGCAGGACCTCCGGCAGCTCCAAAGGGCATTCTCATGAACTCGAAGGTTCCCCGATGGCAAATGAACGCTGTCTTTGGAATATCCTGCTCTTGAACAGGGATTTGAAAAAAACCCTGTGAAAGATCAAAACTTGAGAACCACCTGGCTCGTCCCAGCTGTGCCAGCAACCAATCAGTCCTCGGCATGGGGTAGACTGGCACCTTAGTGCGTGCATTCAGCTGGCGGTAATCCACGGCCATGTGGTAGCCAGCAGACTTCTTCTCAACCAGGGCTGGAGCACTGGCATGCTGACTTTGGCTAGGGCGGATGAGGTTCTGTGCCAGCAGGTCTTGAATGCAGTTGTCCATGATGGCCTGCTTCTTGGCATTCACTGGTCGCAGTTTGCATCGAACAGGTGGGTTGTCTCCCGTGTCTATGCGATGCTCTGCCAGGGTTGTGCAGCCCGGAGTTGTGGTGAAGATTTCTCTAAACTCTTCTAAAATGTGTTTCATGCGTGGGTCTAGGTCTGACGAGTGGCCGGGAATGATCACATTGCAGGCTGCAGTCGCCTCCGGCACACTGGCACACACACTGGCATCGCCCTCAGCAAAAATGCAGCGCAGACTGTCTCCAAGATCATCCACTGCCTCTGGCTGTTCCTTAACGGCCTTGACAAAGGGCACAATTCTTTGTGGTTCTGTGCCGACAGTCCACCCACCAAGTGACACGTGCAGAGAGATGCCACTCACCGTAAGGAAATCCCTACCAAGGACAACGTCGCGGCACAGGTCAGGAACGCACAAAAACTGCTGTCTGCGGCAACCGGCAGCCCACTCGATCTGGCACTTCAGAGACATGGTTGACTGCGACCAGCCTGATGCCAAACGCAGCACGCGTACGTCTGCCTTGGGTTTGGCTCCAGAAGCTTGGGCCGCCGCCGCGGCGTGCGGTCCGAAGAAGCTTACACTTGAGCCTGTATCTAGCAGGGCCTTGAACGTCGACGACCCAATACGGACGTCCATAAGGGGCTCTTTGCCACCGGCTGTGGTCGCTACTTGGTGCGCACTGCCGTAGGTGCCCGCCGGGGCAGCACCTACCGCCACTGGTTTCTCGGGCACTGTGCTTGCAGGTGACCCGATCGCTGGCACCGGAAGCAAACGGGTGGCCCCATTCGTCGACCCGTGGCACAGTTACGAGATATGTGGCCGAATCCACCACAGCGATGGCACTGCACACGCATTGCTCCACTCGCGGGCTCCTGCCGCGGCATCGGTCCCGGCCCGTAGGTTGAGAACGGAGGCGCTGTGTCGCACGAGTACTGTCGGTCCTGGCAGTACGACGGGTCTAGCGCAGCTGGATGCAGTGGCCAGTGATAAGTCGGCGGTGCCGGTGGGGCAGCAGCAAACGAAGCGAACGACGCCGTCGCCATAGTGTTCGGCTGCTGCAGTGAGCGATGGTCGGGGGCCTGGCTAGGGCGGAACGCCAGATCTCTGGCTACTTGGTTGCTCGGAAGTGGCGGTGGTCTGTACTGGAGGCGACGCCAAGCCCGCTCCATTAAGCCGTCGGCTGCCTTCACCAACTCGGCGAGGTCGTTGTAGGCATGCCCCTCCGCCAAATCTTGCAACTGAGGGTGCATCTGCCTCAGTACGCGCTGCACCTTCTCGGCTTCGGAGACCTCTTCCTCGATGCGGTCGTAAAACGTAGCGATCGCATATATAAACTCTTTCAAATTTTCTTCCGGGTGCTGCGTGCGCTGTTCGAGCTCCGCCTTCAGGCGACGCTTCGCGTCAATCGACGAGAACTCGGAGCGGAAGGCGGCGGTGAATTGCTCGCACGAGTCGAACCCGCGCATGAACCGCCACCACAACTTCGCGCCACCCTCGAGGGCAGCCGGTACCACGTGTGTCAGTCGCTTATCGGCGGCGACCCCCGTCACGAGGCAGAAGTTTTCCAAACGTTCAAGAAACTCCTCCGGCGACTGCAAGTCTCTAGCACCGGAGTAGCGGGGGAGGTGCGCAGCGGCGAGCCGAGGCGCAGAGTCGTCGGTGGCCCGAGGGACCGCGCCAGTGTTAGCGATCACAGTCCATGCTCCCACGTGCGGAGCCGTGGGCAGCGGCGTCGCCATCACTCGATCGCGCATGACCGCCGCGATTCATTCGCGCTCCATGGCGGAGCCGTCGGTGCCCAGCAACCGCTCTTCAACGACACCTTGGAGCCTAGGCATGTCGTCCGCTGCTGTTGTCGGGTCTGAAGCCATCCCGGACGAGCCCCCACTTGTCACGCGCTAACCCTAAATCACGCACCACACACCGCTACGTCTTGCCACTTTTCCCAACCAGGCCGAGCTCCCCCTTCCCCACACACGCAACCCCCACCACTCCAGTCCCAATGATGATGATGGCGCCGTCACGTAGTGCCCTCTCTCGGCCAAGTCCCGATGATGATGATGACGCCGTCACGTAACGCCCTCTATCGGCCACCCTCACAGTGCAAACTGGTTGATTTGAAAATGATTTGACCAAATCAGTCTTAATTTTAAGCAAACAAACTGCGCTAGGACAGGAGATGGCACAGACATGTCGCTGACTAATGGGTTACAGCCATATTTTATTGTGTTTTCATGCCAGTATAGACAGGAAAGAAGAAAAAAAAACAGTCAGTATATCAAGTCAGTATATCAACCAGCCCATTTCAAGGCTAATGCAGCAGTTCACTCTTCATATTGAACCTGAAATTTAATGTTCGCCCATTCCTGCTGTTTGTCCATCCAGGAACTTGCCTGGGGCGAAAAAAGCTTCCCTGCACATGCCCGCCTGGTCTTCTGGGCAGTGACTGCTCCCCAGGTGGCTCAAGCTGTGGCTGCCTGCACGGTGCCACCTGCATCACCACTAAACACGAGGAAGGGCTGGCACAGCGCTGCGTCTGCCCAGCGGGATTCACAGGCGAGCGCTGCGAGAGTCGTCTCGCCGACATCTGCCTCGATTTCCCCTGCCTCCATGGTGGCGTCTGCTACACCTCAGCGGGTCAACCCATCTGCAGGTGAGTTTCGAGATGCTCTGCCTTTTGTCGTTTTTTTTTTTCAGCCGTGCAGAAATGAAATTGAGCTTACCCAGAGTAAATAGCTTTTTGTTAATTTCCACTGCACTTAACTCTTGAATCAATTTATAACGTTTGACAAATTTTTCCTCTTGTCAACATCATCTCCATCATTCCCACAAAAAGTGTAGCCTTAATGCACATACAGTCGAACCCCGCTACAATGAAACTCACGCGCCTCGCCGCGGTCGTCTAGTGACTAAGGTACCCGGCTGCTGACCCGCAGGTCGCGGGATCGAATCTGGGCTGCTGCGGCTGCATTTCCGATAGAGGTGGAAACGCTGTAGGCCTGTGTGCTCAGATTTGGGTGCACGTTAAAGAACCCCAGGTGGTCGAAATTTCTGGAGCCCTCCACTACCGCGTCTCTCATAATCATATGGTGGTTTTGGGACGTTAAACCCTACATATCAATCAATCAATAAATCATTAACAAAACTCACGGGGTGCGGAAAATATTGGGTTGAAGCGAAGATTTCGTGTAGTAAAATCGAAAAAATATTGCTGATCTGAGCTAGCAAAACAAAGGAATGTTCTTTCTAAAAATTAAGAAGTGTCTGCTGCTTCCTATTCTTTTCCAGCAGCGTCACAACGCGATTCACAGTCATGCATAGCAAGGCCATGGTGAAAAGCACGCTGAAACAACGCCTAAAACTGCCTTCGTGAATGAACCAAACAGTTGCAAACCGAAAAATCGCGAAAAAGTCGATTTTTGGCAAACCACATATTCGGGCAGTATGTGTCATAAACTACCTTTTCTGTAAATATCAACGTCTAATTCGTCGCGAAACCATTTCAAATAAAGTTTAGAACATGCCGCGGCGGCCCTCGAGCGGCGCGCGAGCGCTCAAAATACCCCAACTTGGCGTGATCGCAGTTTCTCGACCGCTCAACGGAGCGCCGCCATTTTGGTGTTGTTTTGTTTGTGAATTCTTGCTCTTTCTTTCCCCGCCACCTGCGTCACCGGCGGCAGCGCAGGAGAGGAGCAAGCCGCTCATGATTGGAGGGCTCGCGAGAGCTTTCAAGTTTCCCGCGGCTGAGGCGCGCAGCTGGGATTGGGCGAAGCGCGCGCTTTCCAAGGACGCGGGGGAGCCCGCGACTGCCATTGGCTGCTGCGCGCGATGACGTAGCGCTCTTGCGCATAATGCGGTCGATGCGGCCGCTCGTCTGCTGCTCCTCCGTCCGGCGTCTTTGTGTTCCGCTCGCTTCCGTGTATCGTTGCAGCCGTTCGCATACTCTCCACGTTTCAACTGTCTTCGAAACGATTTTCAACCGTCTTTACGAGACGATTTTCAACCGTCTATACGGGGCTGTTGTTGTGTTCGCTCACGATGCGCTCAACGAAAAAGAAGACGCTACAATCGTTCGGTGCAAGGAAGCGAGCTATGAAGCTTGTCCGCGCGGCGAGGCTCTCCGCTCGCACGTGCGCCGACGGTACCTGTGGGGCAGCTTCTGCTTCATCTACGCAAGAGAGTGGTCGCATCGACGCGCCTAGCAACGGGACTCCTGCTCCGCCGGTGCAAGAATTTGTCGTTACAAGTGCGCCTGGTGTCTCGTGCTCATCAACAGTGGCTTCCGCATCTTCTCTTTCATCGGCCTCGAGTGCGATCGCGTCGTCAACTGTGCATTTGCGAACAAGTTTCCTGACGTGCGAGGAGAAAGAGGCGGCGGATCAACAATGCGCTGCTGTGCAAAGAGAACTTGGCGCTATGCCAGCGACGGAGCGGAAATTTCAGGCAATGGAGCGCGATCATGAAGCTGCCACCGCTACAAGTGAAGGCAAAAAATTTTTCCTTGTGCAAATGGATGCCCTAGACGACCTGCTATCTCGGACCCCGTGCCACCGGTGCACCGCGATTGGGATGAAGGTACGAGGAGGCACCCAACTTGGACTTGCTGCAAAGCTTGAGCTAGTATGCTTGCATTGTGGAGTAGTTTCAAGCTCATGGAGTTCATATCGTCAGGATGACACAAAGACTTTGATGTGAATGTAAGAGCCATTATGGCAACAAAACAAATAGGCAAGGGACAAACAGCTCTCAACGACTTTTGGGCAGCGATGAACGTGTCCCATCGTGGCCTCCATCACAAGACCTTTCAGAAGCACCTGAAGAAATTCATGGAACCGCAGACACAATGCATAGAAAATTTCTATGCAGAATCTGCTTCTGCTGTAAAAGCCACTTACAAAGAAATGGATCAATATTTCACCAGGGATATAACAGTTTGTTATGATGGAACATGGCACAAGCGTGGGCACACATCCCATATTGGAGTCGGGGCAATTATCGAATACCATACGGGCCTTATCTTGGACGCCGTTGTTCTGTCTAATCAGTGCCCTGGTTGCCAAGTAGGGCCAAAGCCTGGAGACGCAGACTATGCATGCTGGCTGGAGAATCATGTGTGCCAGAAAAACACCGACTCTAAATCAGGGAGAATGGAGGTTGAGGCAGCTATCATCCTCTTTTCACGCTCACTGTCGAAGCACAACCTCCGTTACACAACGCTCGTGTCTGATGGAGATAGTGCCACCTTCTCTGCCCTTGTACAAGAAAATGTTTATGGACTGGTCCCCATTTCAAAAGAGGAATGCCTGAACCACGTTCAGAAGAGGATGGGGACTGCACTTCGCAACCTTGTGCAGAAAAGTGACAAGGCTTTGGGAGGGAAGGGCAGGCTGACAAAGGCCCTCATCGACAAGTTGACAGATTATTATGGCTGGGCCCTACGGAACAATTCCGATGATGTGGCTGCAATGCGGCGGGCAGTGATGGCATCGTACCACCATGTGACGTCGACGGATGAGGAGCCGCACCACGACTTGTGCCCAGAGGGGGCAGACTCCTGGTGTCGTCACAATGCCAGCAAGATTACCGGTGTTCCACCTCCGAAGCATTCGTACAAGCTGCCACGCTATGTTGCAGATGCACTTCTACCCATTTATGAGAGGCTCTCACAGGCTTCTCTTCTGCAACGCTGCCTGGGAGCAAAGACGCAGAATGCATCAGAGTCCTTTCACTCTGTGCTGTGGTTCCTCATGCCCAAAGAGCAGCATGCATCACTGATTGCTGTGGAGACAGCACTGCATGATGCAGTGCTAAGATACAATGCTGGCTGCTACAGGGCCACCCAAGAGCTAGC
Organism: Rhipicephalus microplus; assembly: GCF_043290135.1. Taxonomy (NCBI): domain Eukaryota; kingdom Metazoa; phylum Arthropoda; class Arachnida; order Ixodida; family Ixodidae; genus Rhipicephalus; species Rhipicephalus microplus. The sequence continues at coordinate 202,162,856 of NC_134700.1, forward strand.
TTCATCAGTGGGGCTAACACCTGGCCACCTGGCCATTCAACGGGCAGCCGAGAAAGATTCTCTGCGCTTGAAAAAGGCTAAGAAGCGATCCCTAGAGAAGATGGAAAGGCGGCAAAGAAAGAGAGTGCCAAAAGACACCTCCAGTTACGCTGCAGGTTCATTTTAGAACTGCCTATGTGCTCAAAACTTTCAAACGTCATTTTCTCAAAATGACTTTTTTGGCTAGTGAGGCTGCTTATTGAAGCCATATCTCTGGAACCACTCATTGGATTTCCATAAGTCTTTTTTTATTATGTACATGAATATTATGTACATGAATATTATGTACAGGAATTCAGAGTGTCACTGCAGAACAGGTACTCTGTTCTTAGCGAGGAAACCAACCTTAGCGTAGATACAATGAATGATAATCTGACGAGTATCATCACGGAGTGTGCAGTGGAAGTTGGAGGCAGGGTAGCGAGATAGGACACCGGCAAGCTTTCCCAGGAAACGAAGAACCTAATTAAGAAGCGTCAAATCATGAAAGTGTCAAGTACAACAGACAAAATAGAACTGGCAGAGCTTTCGAAGTTGATTAATAGACGTAAAGTATGCGATGTAAGAAGGTATAACATGGAGAGAATTGAGCACGCTCTGAAAAACGGAGGAAGCGTCAAAGCAGTGAAGAGGAAACTTGGGATAGGCAAAAGGCGGATGTATGCACTAAGGGACAAAGAAGGCAAAATAACTACCAATATGGATAGGATAGTTAAAATAGCGGAGGAGTTTTACAGAGATCTGTACAGTAGCCGAGACAACCATGACCTTAATACTATAAGAACTAGCAGTAACCCAGACGACACCCCACCGGTAATGATAGAAAAAGTCAGAAAAGCTTTGGAGAGCATGCACAGAGGCAAAGCTGCTGGTGAGGATCGGGTAACATCAGATCTACTGAAAGATGGAGGACAGATTGTGTTAGAAAAACTAGCCACTCTATTTACGAGGTGTCTCCTGACGGGAAAAGTACCAGAGTCTTGGAAGAACGCTAACATCATCTTAATACATAAGAAAGGAGATGACAAGGACTTGAAGAATTACAGGCCGATCAGCTTGCTCTCTGTAGTATACAAGTTATTTACAAAGGTAATTGCTAGCAGAGTAAAGAAAACATTAGAATTCAATCAACCAAAGGAACAAGCAGGATTTAGAACAGGCTACTCAACAATTGACCACATTCATACTATCAATCAGGTAATAGAGAAATGCTCAGAGTATAACCAACCACTATACATAGCCTTCATGGATTACGAAAAGGCATTTGATTCAGTAGAAATATCAGCCGTCATGCAGACACTGCGGAATCAGGGCGTAGATGAAATATATATAAAAATTCTGGAAGAAATCTACAGGGGATCAACTGCTACCATAGTGCTTCATAAAGAAAGCAACAGAATACCAATCAAGAAGGGTGTAAGGCAGGGGGACGCAATCTCCCCAATGCTATTCACTGCGTGCTTACAGGACGTTTTCAGAAGCCTAGAATGGGAACAGTTAGGGATAAGAGTTAATGGAGAGTACCTCAGTAACCTGCGCTTCGCCGATGACATTGCATTGCTGAGTAACTCAGGGGACGAATTGCAACTCATGATTACGGAGTTAGACAAGGAGAGCAGAAAGGTGGGTCTTAAAATTAATCTGCAGAAAACGAAAGTAATGTACAACAACCTCGGAAAGGAGCAGCGCTTTGCGATAGGTAATAGTGCACTTGAAGTTGTAAAAGACTATGTCTACTTAGGGCAGGTAATAACCGCAGAGCCTAACCACGAGATTGAAGTAACTAGAAGAATAAGAATGGGGTGGAGCACATTCGGCAGGCACTCTCAAATTATGACAAGTAGATTGCCACTGTCCCTCAAGAGGAAGGTATATAACAGCTGTATCTTGCCGGTACTTAGCTACGGAGCAGAAACCTGGAGACTCACAAAGAGGGTTCAACTTAAATTGAGGACGACGCAGCGAGCAATAGAAAGAAAAATGGTAGGTGTAACCTTAAGAGACAAGAAGAGAGCAGAGTGGATTAGGGGACAAACGGGAGTTAAGGATATCATAGCTGCAATAAAGAAGAGGAAATGGACATGGGCCGGGCATGTAGCACGTAGACAGGATAACCGCTGGTCATTAAGGGTCACCAACTGGATTCCCAGAGAAGGGAAGCGGGGTAGGGGGAGACAGAATGTTAGGTGGGCAGATGAGATTAAGAAGTTTGCGGGTATAAATTGGCAACAGCAAGCACAGGACCGGGTTAACTGGCGGAACATGGGAGAGGCCTTTGTCCTGCAGTGGACGTAGACAGGCTGATGATGATGATGATGATGACATGAATAAATTTCTGAGGGGGTGACAAGCCCATTTCTTCAATATATTGTGTGTGTTATTTATTATATTTAATCAAAATTTGATTGATAATATCCTAATCACGAACACAAAGTTTGATGGTCTGCTAAAACTTTTCAGCAAGGAAATTCAAAAAAAGGGCTCTGTTACCCCCTGGAGTATCAATCTGGGAATCATCATAGTTAATTTCACAGTTCCAGCACCTTTTGAAAGTTCTCCAGGCCTGGAATAAGAGAACCATGTGCACTATTCTGATATTCTGCTGTAACTTGAAAACCAGTGAACATAACTTGATGAAATTTTGTAGTTCTTCTAATGCTTTTGCTATAAGTCTGTCCTGAAAATTTCATTAAGATATCTCAATAAACAAAAAAGTTGGTATCCGATGGTAGCCTCCCCCCTTAACACGTTAACACCAGCAGCTGTCCGCCATCAAAAGTATCCAACAACGCCGAGAAGGAGGTAGTGTATCATGGAGCGGCGACTTTTGCATTATTCTATGCCATTCTTACCATTCATTACTCGCAGCTAGCTGATTTTGTTGATAATGCAGACGAACAGCCGCTCTGATTAGTTATCACACTGGCCAAGCAGGAATAAAATGATAAGCATTAGAATCGGAAAAAGACATCGTTCCGCAGTTGCACCCAGCAGCTCCGTGAAGGAAACCATGAACTGAGCGACTGAGTTTCAGCTTCTGATCGTCTGCGGCTCAAAAGCAAGCCAGCGGAAAAAGCAGGGTAGTCTCATTGCCATCGCTATCAAGCAATGACGGAACCTATGCTTGCTGAACAGCGGCTGTTTCTGGCGGTACCAACGCCAGAAACAGCCAGAACATTCTGAAAATGCACCAAATTTTGAAGATTGAGTTCACTGTATAGCAATAAATATCTGAGCCTGGAATTGCATCGTGAAATTTCATTGAAGTGGGACAGCAGAAGAAAAAGTGTTCATTGTGGTGACAATTTATGCATTTACTGCTACAGACTGCTGACGGGGAGCCGTGAATTTTTTATTGTAGCAGAAATTTTGTTGAAGCGGCGTTCGTTGTAGCGGGGTTCGACTTTATGAACTTTGGTGTAATTGGACATACGAGGGATCCATAACTAATCATACAAACAATCTATAATAACTTAATATAGGCAATAAACAGTCTGTGCATTAGAAGGTAGGTGTGGATGTACAGGCTGTTTCATACTTTGGGGCAATCTCGAAGTGCCTGGCATCGCGATGCGACTAGCGCTGCAATCGCGCGTCGTCTGCTAAGGCAGGACGCATGCCGCATTGTCGGCCAGTGCAGGGATGTCGTTGTTAATGCGGGAACTGGGCCGATACTCTGCAATAATCATTTTCAGAAAAATCTGCGCCGCAACATGGGATGCGAAGAAACAAAGAACAACAAACTCATGCATGCTTTTTTTCTTTGTGCCCTCTCTTGCTACACAGTTTTTTCAGATGTTCCCGTACCAACTTGCCCAACTTTCAATGCTTGCCTGCACAAAACATTGTGCAATGCCTACCTCTCAGTCTTTATTCGAAGTAATGGGGCACTAGAAACAGTATTTGTCAACATACCTTGTTTGCTCTTTCGAAACATCGTGGCATTGTGTGCATTCGTGAATGTTTCTTCGTGGTATGCACGCGCCCAATAAGGAAGACATGATAATGAGCATGCACCGTGTGTGATCTCTGTTTGACTTTAAATAAAACAAAGCACTCAATGGTGACTGCTGAGCAGCTGAGCGAGTTTAACACAACATAACAAATGTTAATGAATTCAGGAATGATTTAGGATAGAAAAACCACTTGTTCAGTGCTTATTCTCGACAATATTTGATCACAACAGGGAGGACTTTCTCCCAGCGCCGAAATGCCCTCGTGACACTTCCAAATTCATGACACCAGCAGTAGCGATGATGGCGCTCATTCTAGACAGTAATGAATGCATGGTGTCTGCGATGTGTTGCACCGCAGCATGTCCCATTCGTTGACCATGGGGGCGTGGCATCACAACATCCAGATTGAGCTGAGTAAAACGGGCTCATCTGTCGTACGTTTTTCCATTTTTTTTCTCGTCTGAAAAGCGCAGTACTGTGTTGTTTGCTTGGTTCACCATGGCCCATATACAAGAAAAAGAGCAACTTAAGATTATTGAACTCAGTTGTAAAAACGACATTACATTTCGGAGCCGGCTGGCGAGTCTTGTGGTAATGAAATGTCGTAAGGAGACACGTTCAGGCTTTGTCTTCATCTAAAACATTCCTGAATTTGTTCCCATTTGTTTTATCGTATTAAGCTAGTGCAGCAGTACGACCCTCGCTGTTAAGGCTTTTTTTTTAATCAAGTCAAATCAAGACAACGCACATTCCATGCTAATTGTCGTGTCTTCCTCATTCAAGTGTACTGCAGTGCACACACAGTGAAGAAATATTCATGAACGCTCACAGCACTATGATTTTTCGAGAGAGCAAACAAGGGACACTGTCAAAGGCTGCTTGTAGCACCCCATTATCGCAAATACAGGGTCAGAGGTTGGTGTTACACAATGTTTACTGCAGATTATCGGCCTAGTTCATGCACTAACAATGGTATCCGTACGCTGGCCAGCAATGGGGCAAGAAAGAGCCGCGGTTCAAAACTACACTCCCGAATCATCTGCGCACGCGCAAGCTGCCGACTGCGCGTGGTTTCCGCGCTGGCCGCATCACAATGTCACGCTCTTCGAGATTTACCCTAAGTGCGAAACAGCCTGTACCTTTTCTTCCAGTGTCAAATGTTAAGTTGCCTTTAAACACAAAGCAAATCACCGGGAGTAATGGTGAAATGTGCAAATAGTATTAAAATATGAAAAGGGAAGTAACTAACATAACATTAATTTCTAATTGTAGAATGTTAGCTACTAGTTAGTGCCTTGAGGAAAGATCATCAATAATTACTGCAATAGTACCTCTAAGGCAGTGGTTCCAGTCGTTGCACGTAGAAGGAACTGGAATTAGGCAGAGGAAACTGGTACAAGTTTTTCCTCTCTGAAGATGTGCTTTTGGTAACCTAAAATATGCATTGTGCAGGTGTCCCCTGGGCTGGGGTGGCCTGCACTGCGACCAAAGCAGCAGCTGCAGAGGCTTTTGCTTCAACCATGGCACCTGCTTGCTTTCATCTCAGAACGATGCAATGCCATCGTGTCTGTGTGCTCGAGGATTCACTGGCCCACGCTGCCAGGACAGGGTTGATCAGATTGCTTACAGCGACCACGGCACCTCGTCCTCTGACAACTTGCCCAATAGTGAGTTGTGCCTTGTAACGTAAATATTTTGTGCGAATTTGAGAAATTGTCTGAGCATTGTGATCTGTGAATTTAGGCCAGCATGGTTTGAAATCCTCGTTGTTGCTTGTTAGGAAACAAGTTTTGTGCAAAGGTTGCATTTTGCTGCCGACACTATAGAGTGATTTCTGGTTATTTCTAATGTGGTTTTGGCACTCCTGTTGTGTCTGAAAACTTAGAGCTCAAGTTAACAGTTCAGTCAAGCGAATACAGTAGAATAGAATCTCGATGATACGAATTCAAAAGGAGCATGAAAAATATTCGTATCATCTCAAATTCGTATGAATCAAAAACAAGGTAGAGCTGATCATGAGGATAAACAAGAACTTTGTTGGGGTGTACTTTTTGCTGAAAAAAGGTCCATAATTTTCTTTTTCTTTCCTGCCTTCACCGTCTCTCAAAAAAGTGCCGCAGTTTCCTCACTCATGCTGCAGGCGCTATATCATACTTGGCATCAAAGGGAGCGAAAGGGGCAAATCTAATTGTAAATTCACTCGCTTCGCCGCTTTAGTGGCTGGAAAACCTCGCCGCAATGTCGACACAAAAAAAATTCAGTCCTGCAGAATTCAAGTGAAAACATCAGAGTGGCCAGAAAAGCATGTATGCATCCTTCCATAGACAAGCCGCGTTGCGCCGCTTGCGTGCATCAGTCAATCGCATGTTCGTGTCATCCGTGCGTACTTCTAGGAACGCAAGATACAGACTATCTTTTCTACAGTAATTTCTTATGTGGACAGCGAGGCAGCAGCTGTATTTTGTCGTTAATCTTGTTATCGACAGTTTGTTTTGATGCTTCGGTGGTAGCTTGCTGCAATGTTGGTTACTTGCTACAATTTTAGTATGATGCGAGTGATAACCTGTAAAATACGCAACATTTTAAAATTTATATCGGAGCATACAAGCTGTCATAAGCTCTTAACCTTAAAAAATTATGAATCGATTTGAGGGTAAGATATTCTTTTAAATAAGCCCTGCAACACAGTTTCAAGTAGCCATAGAATGAATTCACTAATGATGCTTATTGCCTGGCATGGGGAAAGAAAATACCTCACACGCACCTCAAGACCCTTGAGCACTTTTTTTTTTCGTTCTTTCTCTTTTTTTGGGGGGGGGGGGGGTATATTGCTTTTCACGAGGATCGTGCACGTACACCTGTACAAGTGGCGGACTCTCAAGGCGGTCCAAGTAGCGACCGAGCGTGTCATGCTCAAAGCAGGCAATGGCTGATACAATGGCTGTGTCAATTGATTTTTGAGCTTATGGTGTTATTTGCCCAGAGAAGTGAGCAATTTTTAACTGACTTTGAGAATTTATTGTGAATTGCAGGCAACTTGCTGCGCTCTAATATTTGGCTCATGTGTTCTCGGTGGTTTCCGAGCGGCAGCATTTTCTGACCACACTGAAAAAGTGTTGCAGAGTCCCTTTGAAATTAAAGTAGGGCTTTGTGGCAGAGCGGATTTTCCTTGGACAGGTGTTTTCACGACTTAGCATTTCTACACTGCAGTGAAGTTATCTTTACAGGCAGTTACATGCGGATTGATATACATTTATTCGTTCATTGTGAATACTTCGAAATTTTCAATAACTTAAATTCAAATTGAATTCAAATACTCTACTATTTGTTCGAATATTCAAAGCATTCAAATATTTGCTCAAGCCTAGCGTTTATTACACGACTAAATACGGTGCATCGCACAAGCCATACCAGGAGCATTTCCATGGTTACACGTGGGGCAGCGCCTCTGCGAAACGGCGGCGTCTGCTTCTAATCTTTTTCTTTCAAGTTCATTAACCAAAGGTCGTGCAAGGCTAGATTGTATCACGTGATTACCACTCTGGCAAGACTTGCCTTTTCGTTTGGACACCTCCTTAGTTAGGCCAGATTCATCAGCCATGCCAAGTGCACTCTCTTCTGAAAAAAACACTGTGTAACAGGAACACGTAGATGCTGCACTTGCACATTGTAACGAAGGCTATGAACATACACTGTAAAAGCAACCACATTTGCTGAATTATACACGAAAAAAATGCCCATTGAATGTTGAGAAGCTCCTGAACAAGTCTGTGTTGATAATTTAGTGTTTAGAGGAAACCATACACATTAGTCTGCCACGCGCAGGCCACGCGTCGGTCAGTAGTGTGACGCGATCACTTCTTTTCTTTTTTTCATGGTTTCTATTTGGAATATTGCAACACCATTATTCTGGCTACATTTCTGGTCTCTATTTCTCTGCACCCCCTGTTTGGTGAAGTACAGAGAAAGGAAAATCATTGGTGTCAGAATTAAGCACTCATGTAATGTTTATTTTCTCCTCGATGACATCGAAAGTTCATTAAAAAAACTGCGGGTCCCCGCAGTTCTTCTCCCCATTCTCATTTTTTTTTATTGCTGGCAATTTTACCATGTTAATAACTCTGACCAATAACTTTATTTGCCCTAGCTACCGCAAAATGGTTTTCTAGCAGTGCTTTGTTCTTGTGCTACTCCGTAACTTGAAGGTTTTTTTCCTCTCTCTCTTTAACTCGCTGCTCGAAATCATAGTTCTCCTGTTCTTTTTTTCTTCTTCAAAAGCAATCTGAGCTGTCCCACCTCTTAACGAAAGAGCGCTCAGTAAAGTGACTTGACAGGAAGATGGAGACACTGATTGAATGGCTTATTTTTTTGTACAGCTTCTTCCTCACACAAACAGGGGTCTGTCTCAAAGTTTTTCCAGCAGGAATGAGAAGTATGTGAACCTTACAAAAAACTTGCACTGTTCTTTTTACACAGTCTTGGGCGCTATCCTGATTCCTGTGGTTGTCACTATTTCACTGGTTGTGCTCATTACCATGGCAGTGCTCATCTACAGGAAAAGAAAGCGGTGAGTATGGCATAACATGGCTTGTAGACATAGCATCACACTATTGTATATCACGATTAGTGAAGTCAGTTAAGATCATAGCTGTATTGTCCTCAATATAAATACATCTATTTTGTGAAACTGCAGCACAGTCGGCAGCAGTTTTTAGAGAGTAGCAGTTATTAAAATGAAAAAAAAAAATTTTTTTTCATCTCACTGCTTCATTAAATGTTAAAAAAAGCACGAGATACATATTTGTGTGCTGACTCGGTAGCAGTCACATTATGGTATTCTTAACTTAACAATGTTTGGTACTGTGTTCTTAATGTTTCGTGGTATTAGTGCTGGTGTATGAGTCCAGACAACATGGACCGGACAGTTCATTTTTGTTAACACACTTGGTTTTGGTTAATATATTAAAAAAATGTTCATCGGTGATAATTTCTTACATACCTTCCTCAAGTATCTGGGTGACGTTTCTCAACAGTTCACACCGTTCGTAGAAACATGCGACAAACCAGCAGTGCAGGGTTTAGTAAGCACGTGTTCTTTGTTTTTGGCACTGGGGAGTTTTCGGGTCCGAGAGATGTAGCGTCAAGGCTACTGTGCATGCATGAGACCCAAACAGGGCTTAAGTTTTGCATTGAAAACGCTATTTCTCTAATTTTGCGGGAGCCTCAAAGCGTGCCCTAAAAGCTATGTGTCAGACAACCGTGACGGCACCTAGAACAGGAGGAGTGTCTAAAGCACCGCTCACCCTTTTCGAAAACTCTTAGCTCCTGCTTGGCCCAAAGCGAGCACACGCAATGTGCCTTGGGGTGCTAAACTTATAGGGCTCCTATTCGTGAACTCCTAACTGACTTTGCAGCGAAATAGTGGAAGGCTTGTTGATCATATTACTGAACTTTAGCTCCTCTTTCTCATTCACTTTCTATTAATTTGCTAAGTTGTCTCTGTGCACAAACTGCAGGTCCAGGCCATTCCACCATGTGCGCATGCAAGAAAGTGGAGGAGGCGGTGGCGGCAATGTGGAAATTAGCAATCCCATCTATCTTCGTGGTGACTGTGAGGACGATGCTGCGGAAGCTCTGAATGCTTCCTTTACTCTCGACCCGGACAAGGTGAGGCTGGGTGCTCTCAAAGAAACGGAACTTGAACCCTCAAACACTTTACCATGAAACTGCAGGAATGGTATGTAGTAACCAGAGAAATTTATGACAGGTGGAGCCCACCACCACACACACACACACACACACAAAAAAAAAAAAAAAGAAGAAAGAAAGGAAGCTGATTTCGGCTTGGTGTTGGAAGCAGTGACAGGCGTAGGCATTTTATGATATGCTGCACATGATTGGGACCAAGTGTCAACTCCCTCCTCTAGGCCTGGGCAGTCTTTTTACTTGAAGTGTTATTCCTTAGTGATGAAAATACACTTACACATTTCTTTACACTGAGCAGTTATTTTCACATCAGGAACTTTTAGCTCACACATTTTTGCATTACCATATTGCCGGAGTACTAGATTGCTGTTATCAGGTTACCAGGATGTATGTTTTAGCAAAGTTTTAGCTCCTCATATGTAAACATTTATGTGCGTAAGTAAATGTATACTAAAAGAACTTGTTGGGCTAGTTGGTACATTTCTAAAAATTAATTCGAGCGCAAACACACGATGCAATCACTCACACACACACACACACACTCAGGCATCAAATACCACAGCGCTCACTTCCAACTGATTTATTCATAGCTTGTAGGCTTGAATATATACATATGACACATGTGTGCACTAACACCATAGAAGGCCAACAGCATACATTATCACTCCATATAGTTTATCAATTTCAGAGCCTTAAACTGATAAGTGAACATTGGCCAAACCGAATGATGTATTAATGACCGGTTAAGGGAACACGCTCAAAAATTAACAAAACAAGATGACAAGTATGCACACTTGGTTGCGCATGTCATCTCGTGTGGTTGTGATGCATGATTCTCCGAGACAAAGATTCTAGGCAGAAGCACAAGTAAAACTGTACGTTAAGTGTTCAGGCCTTTTTTATGGAAAAAAAAAATAAAGATCACTGCGTAAGCGCCCCTTTGCTATCATTGTTACCAAGCGAATTCCAGTTTATCGGTTTTAGGCTCTGAAATTGATAAATTGTATCAATTGTATCAATTGTATCAAAGTAACTCTGCTACTTTATCCCCTAAGATGAAAGACCGGTTACCGTATATACTCGTGTAAGGGCCGCCCTCGTGTAAGGGCCGCACCCCAACTTTGAAAGCGGATATTTCGAAAAAAAAAAAAACAAAAGTTCAAAATGTCCCGCCAGAAAAGTGTAGTTAGTTCATTTACAGCCAGATGGCGCTGCACGCTTTTCCGCTTTTATTCTACTTCCGCCGACGCGCCGACCACGCTGTTGACAGCGCGCCGCCATATTTGCCTTGTGCGGCCTCTTTGTTGGCATCGTTCCTAGCATCGTGTCGATACGTTGGCAGCGCGACTTCAGATCGGTGTCGTCGGTGTCACTTTGTTGGTTGTAGTGAACCCTGCAGAAGCCAGCGCACGTGACGGACGATGGGCCGGCATCTGAGATCATTCACTGCAGCATTTAAGCTGCAAGTGATTGACTATGCCGAGGAGCACGGGAAGCGGGAAGCTGGACGAAAGTACGACGTCGATGAGAAGCGCGTGCGTTACTGGATGAATCAGAAAGATGCCCTCGCCGCTACTAACAGGAGCCGAAAGGCGTTTCGCGGGAAAAAGTGCAAGTACCCGCAACTCGAAAGCGAGCTCGTCAACTACGTCGTCGACACACGAAGGGACGGCTACGCCGTATCGACTGACATGATACGCGTCAAAGCCCTCAGCATCGCTCGCCACATGGAAATACCCCCGGCACAATTCAAGGCAAGTCGGGGCTGGGCTACGCGGTTTATGAACCGTAACCAGCTTTCTATTCGGCGCCGAACGACGATTTGCCAAAAACTGCCGCGCGAGTACGAAGACCACGTCATTAAGTTTCATCGCTTCGTGAATGCTCTCAGGAGGGAGCATGAATACGACCTGTCCCAAATTGGGAATGCGGACCAGACACCTGTGTGGTTCGATGCACCGGAAAGCACCACAGTGGATTTAAAAGGTGCGAAAAGTGTGTCTGTGCGCACGACTGGTGCAGAACGCCAAAGGTGCACTGTGATGTTGTGCATCACGGCAGACGGCAGGAGGCTTCCGCCGTACGTCGTATTTAAAAGGAAGACTCTCCCAAAAGAGAAGTTCCCTCAGGGAATCGTCGTACGTGCGCAAGAGAAGGGCTGGATGTCCGAGGAACTGGTCGTTGACTGGATTAAGACCGTCTGGGCAAACAGACCTGGAGGGCTGTTACAACGGAAAGCCCTCCTTGTTTTGGACAGCTTTAGGGGCCACTTGACCGACCGCGTCAAGAACCGAGTTGCCGCAACTCGTACGGACTTGGCCGTCATTCCCGGTGGCCTGACGAGTGTGCTGCAGCCGCTCGACGTATGCGTCAACAGACCATTCAAAGTGGAATTTCGCCGATGTTACTCTGAATGGATGGCTGGAGGCGTCCACGAGAAGACCCCTACAGGACGGCTGAAGCGGGCGTCGCTCCAACAGGTGTGTGAATGGATTTTGAATGCGTGGCGTGCCATGTCAGTAGAAGTAGTTGCTAAAAGCTTCAAGGTAACGGGAATTTCGAACTCCATGAACGGCACCGAAGATGACCGTCTCTGGGAAGACGCGGACGCCGAGGCGAGCTCCTCCGAGAACGAGGACAGCGAAATGGAATCCGAATAAAAACATTTCTGGCATGTCATTTGTGACTCTTGCACTCTGCTACTGTTGCATAAACAGTACAGACCTTTGGCCTGTACTGCCTGTACTAAATCGGCCTGATTCGTGTAAGGGCCGCACCTAGCAAAATTTTCGAAAAAAAAGTGCGGCCCTTACACGAGTATATACGGTATAATACCGTTGCCAGAAAATCTTTGTGACAAACGCTGTAGAGAGTGCACGTCTGAAAGCAGGCGCGCTGGGGAGTGAGCGACGAGGTCGTTGTGGAGGAGGGGGGGGGGGGGGACATGAAGTGAACGAACAAAGAGCGGAGAGAAAAAAAGGGAAAAAAGACCCCGGCATGCTGCGCGGGCTCGCCGTCCTTGCACCGACACAAACGCGTCTACCGTGTATGTGCCGCTGGCGTGGCTCCGGCCACGCGCGGATCAACGGGGCACATGCAATATCGCCCTTATCAACTACGCTTAACAGTTTTCTGTCGAGAAAAGCGTCGTCATTATCGAGCTTTTTGCAGATATCACGTTTGCTACCTCGTCTGTAAATTTAAGAACTTTTATGTTTTATGATGCATTTTGCATTTGCTGCCAGTGTAGGTGTACAAAACTCGCCAAGCATCTTACGTATGCTTGGCGAGTTTTCGTCATTGTTGACCTCCCGGCCGTGAATGAGAGCTTTGCATCATGCATGCAGTTCATGGTTCCGTGCGTGAGTGCGATCTTTTCGATGGCGGATCTTTATGTCTAGGACAAACTTCTCGCGACAACACACCGAAGGGTAGGCTAGGCCTAATCGACGTTCGATGCGTTTCAGTAGTGGTCACGTGTCAATCAACGGAACTCTTTGCGTTGGCTGCACTTGACAGGAAGGGATACATATCGTTAATGAAAACAAGAATGGCACACGTAGCGCTCGAATGGTGATCGCTCGCGATTTGATTGCAATGTCTTGAAATCGAGTGCACACCCGTGAAATCGAATGTTGGCGTCTTTCAGCGCGTGAAATTCCAGATGTGATTCGGCACAGTTTCTGTGTAATGCACATAATCGAAGTGGTCTGAGAAGTAGGTAGCGTATTTCCGTGATGGGGCTTTCTTTTGTTAGACCTCCCCCCCCCCATTTTTTTGTGTGTTCATTTCTTTAGCACACGTGTCTTCGAATGTTATTTTTACTTTCCTTTTTCTGGAAATTGAAATGGTTGTAAGCAATACGGCATCGCATGCTTTGATCCTCGGACACGCGAGGATTCATGCTCAACGCGTTTTGTTCAATTGCGGCCCTTTAAAGAAGGTTTTTTGGTTACAGTGCGTTACCGCTTATAGTGTGGATATTCACGACTCCCGCAACTTAGGTTATAAGTGGTCTATACTGTATATGCAAAGGGGTGTAGAAACACCGGGTTACCAGACAATGGTGTCGACATCTTGTAACGCTTCATGCAACCATAGTCATGGACATGCCTACTTTTGCCTACTGTTTTTGAAACAAAAAATTATTAAAAAGCAATGAGCTCGTAATTATGCTGCAAGGCATTTACATCAGAAGTAGAATGCTCGATGTTTCTACAGTAACAATTTTGTGCTTGCCTGGCTCATTTCGGCATAACTAGATGGCGCTGTTTATCTGGCCTGTCAGGGGCATTAGGTCTCTCACGTTTATGACTTCGGTATTCTAGGTCACTCTCGCATCACTAATCCATCTGATAAAAGGGGACCATAATTTGGGCTCACTTACTTTGATTCTGCGGCTTGAGTCTTCACTAATTTTTACTTGGTTTATTTGGCTCGGCAGTTGAAGTCTTTGTTAAGACTTGGATATCGCGAGTATCCACGTACAAAGGTGAATTTGTGAAATAGGGTCATAAACGTAAAGTCTTTTCGGCAGGTAGTTACAGTCTGTAAAAGTTTAGTTGCATGAATTCTTTCACAGATTGTTTCAGGTATCCACTAAGACAACTACATGAAGAAGTATACGTACACGCTAAAAAGCTCCTGTAAAGTTATTAAACCTCGTTGTAACAATGTTGAAGGTATGGCCAAATAGATTATTTTATAAACTACTACTTTGTCATATTCATTTCTGCTATTTACTGCAACATATGCAAATTAGGGTGCTAAAGGTGACGGTGTTGCAACGCCTTCATGTGCAGTTTGCTTTTTTATGTGCGTATTAATGTCAGTGTACAACACCGTCATTACGCTTTAATTAAGGGGTCCTGAACCACCCTTGGAGAAAAAAAAAAAACAGAACAAATACAGCGGAAAGCATACACTGCTGTGAACAGCTAAACCGAATTGTCGTCATGCATGTGAAGTAGAGTTCACATGCAGATTGTGAAGTTGCTGCTTTCACCAGCACCCTCTTTTTGTACAGGGGCCTGAGCTCACTCTCTTTAGAGCTTCTAGCACCTGGTGTTCGATGCCAAACAAGCTTTCGGCCTATAGCCAACATAAACCAAGAGTGGCGTTTGCATCAGATGCACTTCTTGCCGTGACGTGCTTCCACATGCTTTAGTAACACTAGCGTGCATCGGAATCACATCTGGAGAGAGCGATAGCATGAAATAGTTTCTTTTCCACATGTCATCCCTCCCTGTGTAGCTTCCAGCTTGCCTGTCGAGACAAAAAAGAAAAAACGCTGACAGCATGCAACAAATTCTTGCAAATAAGTTCGTACTTTATGGTTTCAAAAAAAACTTTTGCGGTGGTCAATTCATAAGGCAATGAACTTCGATATTAATGTCATCCGATGATTACCTTGAAAAGTGGTTCAATACTTCCTGAAGGCATTAATTGGCATGTGCTAGTTCTTATCACCGTCCACCATAGCCTTTATGACAGCTGCCTTCTTTTTCCACTTGATGGTCCTTCGCCTCTGCTTTTCCGCACGGTTTGACTGTATATGTTATAGCTACGTTCATATATTTGTGTTCCTTGTTTCCTAGGCCACGAACTTCAGCAATCCAGTGTATGATTCACTGTATGCTGACAGCAATGGAACCGGCGAAGAAAAGAAGGGGCTACTGCAGGGAGAGCCGCAAGTAGACTTCTTTGACGGCCAGAACTCTACGGGCCCCTGCAACGATCACCCGCTCGCCTAACAGTCATTGATCTTCACAAGAGGCTGCCAGCATTGCAGCGATACGGCACCACATCACGACAGTTGCGCAGCAAAACTTCGGATACAGGCGAAAGGCTGCCCTGGAAGGAAATTCCCGGTTCTCACCATTTCGCAAAGGACCAGCTCAAGGTGTCGCAAGTGCATCTACTACTCGAGCGTGAGGAGTGAGGTGCTACCGTATCCCTCCTTCAGCATCTCACAACTTGTCATCAGCTTTCGTTTACGCAATTGTGTAACTACCGGCAAGTCTATTTGTGCCGAACTTGTCACTGCAGGTGGTACGTGCGTGTTGGTCGAGTGGACAGTCAAAGATGGTCTCTTCTCCTATTTTTTTACTTTATATGAGGTCACAGAGTCACCTGATGCATACATGCCATTTGTCATTCGCACACAAGAAGTTTCAAGGAGAACTTTGTAGTTTGTTGTGCCCTCTGTTTTCTTTTTCTCCTGCACTCTGTTGCACGTGCCAAGTGTCCTGTATTTTTCCATCCTCAATCGTTTCACATATTGGCTTGCTGTAAAAGTGGGCAAGATTTGCATTTCACCGGTATAATACTACTTTATCGAAGGGTCGCCCCACCACTGACAATTCTTACAGATGCATTTACCTACGTAGTACATAGTTTTGCTCTTGTTATATGACGCGAATCATTACTCTCAGCAAGGGTAATTACACCGGCAAAGTGAAGCATGAGAATGAAGTGGCATGTCTTTTTACAACGGTCACATGGACAGCCTTTTTTTTTTTTTTTTTGTGTGGTACATACTCTAGCTGCATACTCTCCTAGGGAAAAATAGCGTTTGCCGAGGAACAGTCTTGAACATGGTAGCTTGAAGTGCTAGTCACATACATTGTCTGTATATCTGTCTGCCTTTCCGAACGTTATGCATTTTGTAGTCTTTCATTTTTTTTTTCAGCTCTTGGTTTTCACGCTGTAAATGTTCTTTCACTACTTAAATAGGAAGTCACTTTGCTTTTGGGACCTTGAGCAATGAATATTGCCCTGTCATTTACGCATGCCATTTTTTAACTTTTGGCACACATTAATACTAATGAGAGGCAGCTAAACATTTTTAATTAAAAACACTTTTATGTTATGCATCGAATAAAGTTTGCTGTTCAAGTGAACAAGGTAGCAAGCCCAAATTTTGAGTAAGTTTGCCAATCGGGGCTTGCGTGCAGCTAATGAGAGAAGTTGCCCCCACGCCTGCAGCTATGCTGACTTAGGCCGCTTGTTTTAGGGTCGTTTTATTTTTATTTTTTAGTAGTTTTTCTGGAAAAAATGAGGGTCTTTTTGTTGCGGCCAGTAGCTTATTAATTTACTACAGCATGAGATTGTCCTGTGTCGCAGAGGTATTGACTTGCTGATACAATCAGATATCGTTTTTTTTTTTTCTTGTACAATTGGTTTTACTTGCCCTACCATGGTACCGCTGTGCACTGAGACAGCAGAGTGCGTCCCCTCCAGCAGCAGCTGTGAAAAAATAATCACACTGCCGAAGGAACGTCTTGTGGATTCGTCCAGGGAACCCGTGCCAAAGAAACAGCCCTTATTAAGCTGAGTGCGAGTTTGTGCTGTCATTTAGTGGGACGTAGACAGTTGAAGTGCATGTGTGTAGCCATTACTTCCAGGCAGCTTTTTTACTCCACCAATTGACACTTACTTGCCCTCTGGCCTCTTCACCTGATATTAAGCATTATAAATGTTGTACATAGTAGCTCACTTATGGAGGTCTCATGGTACTTGTAGCAATAGTGTGTCAATCAAGACAGAAATATTCCATATCTTCCCAAGAGTTTCTATTATCTTTTTGTTTCAGTTGGACTCTGTTTTGTTTCCACAAGTTTACGAGCCTGTGTATGTACATTTTAACACTATGCTTTGTGCAAGTTGTCAGTGTTTTCATACAAGTAGTGGGGATGTGGCTGTGCCGATTTTCTGTCCAGTGGCTCACAATAAGCATGGCAGTTGTGAACTGTGAACAAGGTCTTCTGCAACTACATATTGCTCAAGATGTGCTTAAAGAAAAAAATTATAATAATAAAACCCTGTTGCACTTGTAAAATATAGCACCACGTCAATTGACAGATGACAGTTCTTCCATTCTCATTCTTGCTCCCAATCTGCTAATCACTAGTCACAGGTTTCAACGACACTGCAAACCTAACTGGTGCAGAAAAAGTCTACCCAGCCACTCTTTCCGCTATTGCCGGTGAGCACGGGTTCTGGGGCCTGCTCTGAGGATGACCGACTTGAATGCATTTTAATCAGTACTGGTTGTAAATGAAACTTTCTTTTAGCTTGTGGGGTTGAGCAGCTCAATTTTGTAGTTGTTTTTTGCAATCTGTATTGTTGTGTTGTGATACTGTAGGTGTACAAAAGAATAAATGTGATGATAATTGCTGCAGCGAAGTGGTGTTTGTCTTGTCTTCTCGTGTTTCTTGCACATGGAACACTGTGGTATTTGGCAGCTGACAATGTGCGAGGTTTGATAATGTGACATCTGTGAAAAAAAGGGCTAGAATTAGAATATTCAAGTTTAGATGTTGATCTTGTTCGCCCTCCATATACAGGCAAGCATATTCTCCCTTCCCTTCTGCATGTAAAAGTAAACTTCATTGAGAGGAGGGAATAGTAATTCAAGGAGGTCAGTCTGAAAATAAATATTTAGTTTGCTACCCTGCAATGGGGGAGGAGTGAGGGGAGACAGGAAAGAAAGGAAGATAAGAATGAGAGTAGGAGGGAAATAAGCAAAAGCACGTACACAGATAAGTGTCACTATCGTTGAACAAGGCAGGTGGCTCACCAAAACTTCACCCATGCCTTCCGATCTTTACAGCATTTCAAGATTGATTGCTCAAAAAGCGGCCGATTGTCAAAGTGTGGAAACGCGGCTGAGAGGGACTGCTTCTGGGGACTGTACTTGGGGCAGTGACATAGGAAATATTTGATGGTTTCGTCGATGCAGTAGTGGTCACATGCATTACTGCATGCCATTTGATGTCGCAAGCAAGGTTTTTTGTAATGTACTCCAAGTAAATGGAACCTGTCCACATGCTGGCATGATAGGGAGTGGAGGAGCTCTGATGAAGCTTTGCAATCCTGACGGGCGCAGGCCTATAATCCTAGTTATTTTTCCGCTTCTGCATTTGGCCAAATGTGAAAGCACAGCTTAGTACAAGTATGTCGTCTAAGGAACCAAAAAGAATTGGGCCAGAATTCTTAAAGCTGTAATATGTGCAGAATCTGCAGTCTGATATGTCCCCTGCTGAATTGTGGCATAAAATTATGCAAACCCACGAAATATGGTAGAGGGTCAGTGGCGAGTTGCAGCACCCCGAATAATCGCGCCCATACAAGGTTGGAAAATTTTTGTGCAATCGCAGTAAATTTGGATAGACCCCGTTTGAATTCTACGGAGGTCCATGGTGTCTACCCTTTATATGAGGTTTGTACCACGCGCATCACTATGAGCAAGAAGCTCTCACAGGGTTGTCTTCCTCCTTGCAAAGGGCGTAGTGTTGGAGTGATGCAAGTGAATGAATGTGGGGCACTCCTTGCTAGCTCGGACCCGGAGATGCAATTAACAAGTGCTTCTGGACCACTTCACCCAAACTCTGCTTCACTGGCGGCACTAGCCAGTGAAGCCGAGTTTGGGGAGGAAGGGGGCACCCCTTTGAAATGATAATTTTTCGCTCTCGGTGGCATGGTGGGGGCGGGCACTGTGTGCTAGCCCCTGGCTACGCCCCTGCTTTCCATCGACATGCTACTTCGTTGCAGTGTCACATACGATTTTGAAAGTTTCACGTCTCTAGTTGGTAACATCTTAACTTCAGCGCTAGGAAAGTTCGAGCGAATAGTTTGCTTCAGCATACTGAAAAATACACATACTTTTAACTGAAGCAGTATTTGCTTCGCTTCATATAAAGTAGTGTGCCCGCGGTAATGCACTAACTCTTCACGGCCGCCGGTAGTTGGAAGGCCTCGTTGCCAAAGCAGCGAACACCCAATTGTACGGGACGTACATCAACGGCCGCTTGCTTCGCGTGTGGCATTTACCTTGCTGCGCGCGCGCATAATTTGATCAGTTAGATATAAACTGGTTCACACTTGCACTTGCGCTTACAAGGCCATTGGCGAGCTCAATAGAGCGGCCGGCTTGGATTTTTTTTTTTTAGGTTAAACGCAACGTGTGTTGCATAGCGAAGCTTAACATCTGCAAGCACTTGAACCATAAATGTACGAATCAGCTCGATTCAAACACACCCAGCAGCAGCAGTGTAGTTCTTATTAAACCATTGGGATTCGCTTAGGAAAAGCGTCGACGGCATGGATGTAAACTGCTTGATAGCGGTATCGCTGCCGGTCGCTAAGAGACGCGCAAGAGAGGTTGCTTGGTTACGCTTTTTAGTACTGATAACATTGCACGTTTTTCCTCAGCTACTCCAATTCAAAAACGAGTGTGAAACGTTATTTTCAGTCGCATCTCCTTCCGACTGTGATGTACACCCCACTTCACGAAACAGCAGCAGTAGTGAAATGCGAGATGGAAATGCCAAAATCGCTCACTCGTCGCGGTAGAGCGCAGCCCACGTGACCCACTTCGGGTGTCAAAATGGCGGACGACTGGGGTGAGTTCATGCGGCACATTGCGCACATTTCGTGCCCATGCGTACTGTTTAAGTGCTGAAACTTCGCCACCGCGTCGGTGCTGACGCTGCGTAATGCGTTATCGTTGCAGAGAAGGAAGACTATGAGCCTCCTTCCTTCGCCAAAAAGCCGGCTGTCGGTGACAGATGGGAGGGCGAAGACGAGGAAGACGTAAAGGCACGTATTCGGCCCTTTCTGGTCGCCGCGGATCATATATTTAACTTCAGATTAGCTTAAGTTTACTCAAAAGTTGCTGCGAAACTCAGGTGACATGTGCGCCCATAACTGAAGCAGCGGTTCTGAATGTCTGGCTCTCGATCGCTTGCCCGCAGCTTACGACGTCAACACGGTGCCATGCCTGAGAGCCGAGCGGACACATGGTAACGGCTCTCCAGCTGTACTTGAAGTGTATACTGCGCGTGTCTCGTATTTGGTGTTATTGCTTCTGTGAGGCACGAAAGATCGCCCGCACTGCTGCCATGTAGGCGTGGTGTAAAGTCCGCTTAATGCGTGCAATCCCGCGCAATTATGCAGTGTGCTGAGCGCGAAGTATACTGCGATCGTGCATCTTTAAGGCATGAAAATGTGCGAGATTTCTGTGAATGCCCTAACAGTGTGATGGTGGTAGCCCGTATAGATTATAAATCGGCTGCTAGGTATGAGTGGAATGTGTTGCTATAATGCCACCGCCCTGCGAGCAGATGCAAGTGTGCTGACGGCATTTCAACTGTTTTCAGGATAACTGGGACGATGAGGACGAGGAGAAAGAGGCGACTCCTCCCGCCGAAGGTCAGTAATGACATGTTTACAGCATTCATTCGCGCAAAATTACGCAACACGCGCCAACCCCGTTCTTTGGCTCCTTTTCTCATTTAGGGCACTGCGCAGTTCACGATGAATGAATGGATAATTTATTTCACTTGGGAAGTGGCGGGGAAATTCGTGCTTACTGAGGGGCGCTGTGTGAAGCGAATTTTGGTTTTGTGGAAACCAGATAATTGTATTTCGACATCTCGCATTTTACCCCGCGACACACGTCACAGAACAGAAACAGCAATTGGCCCGATGTCATTCACACTGGATTTAATGCATTGTTTGCATATCACTTCCGTAATTCAGTCCCTGCTTGCTGGGTGACTGGTATAAAAAATAAGTACAGATGTGTCCACATTCGTAGCTATTTGTAAATGCTTTGGCACGGTGGCAGTACTGTAAAAGAATTTAGAAAAACAAGTACTGAGAAGGCATACACCGTAACTTTTCATACTTCAACAGTTTTTCTCTGTTTTCATGTATGATGTCAAAGCAACACACCTAACTGAATAAGCTGGTAGTAATACTGTGCAGAAATTGGCATAGATGAAAGCCAGTTTTGAGCTGCCTCTTTAATGTGTGCATGTGACAGAATTCTTACAAATGTACCTGTGCATGCAATGCAGCCTCATTAACAGCAGTAGCTCCCAAGAAAAAGAAGCCCCTGAGTCAGATCATCCAGGAGAAAGAGGAGCGGAGACGGCGGGAAGCCGAGGAGAAGCGGGCACGCGAAGAACAGCAGCGAGCCGCCCTGACACCAGAGGAGGAGCAAGCTGAGAAGCTGAGGCGTCAGCGCATGCAAGAGGAAGCTGACCTGCAGCTAGCCAAGGAAGCCTTTGGTGGGTATCTTTAGCTCTGTGAGGGTTCGCCCTTTGCAGCAGATACCACTGCACCACAAACATGTAAAGAACCAACTTACAATTGTGTTGTAACACACTCCTCAAGTGTTCAGCGCTTGTACGGCGTTGAAGTGTGAAAGCTATGTAACATGGCTTAACTGCCAATTATTGTACACTACTCCTGAAACTTCTCAATAAGACTGTACATCTCTTATAAATTGGATTATTAATATTATCATTATTATTATAATTAATATTATTGCAATTGTTCAAGGAGCTGTCGTATGCTCAGTTTGTAGTGGTGAGATGTTGATGGTGACGCAAGGACTGTGGCATGCCTTTGATGATGAAGAGAAAGCTTCAACATTGAGAGTCATCTCTAAGTGCACATGGGTACACTGATAGTAGCATTGTTTTTCTCAGTGACCACAGCACCGAACATGATGTGATCTTATAGGTAGGGATTGTAAGTGTGCTTATTAATTGTGCTACTCATCATTAAAAGTTGATGTTAAAAACATCTTAGAAAACAAACATAAATTTCACCACTGAGTAATTAAGTGTCATATTGGCATGACTACCAATGCCAAATTGTCTCTGAATTTATTGATATAACAACAGAATAGTGACTTCACTAATAATGTGAGATGTTTCATAACAGCTGAATCCCAATCATGAAGAAGTCTCGCTTACCGTTTCCCCAACTTTTCTAAATTATACAAGGGGGTGCTCTGACCACATTTGTACAGGGAAGTTGCTGAAGTAGTTAGTCGTCAACTGACCTGCTGCCGAAAAAAAAGAACCAATATAAATGTAGTAATAATCTTCATAATCTGTTGATTAGTAATTAACAGCTTTTTCTCCTGAATAAGTCTATTTGCCAGAGTACTAGCTGTGTTATGTGTATTTCCTTGTGTTAAAGAGACATTAGTGGGAAATAACAAGTGAAGCTACACTGATAGATTTATACTTGAAGATGTTCAAGGTGTCAGTGTTATCAGTACTGCTTTAGTGAAAAGGGTAAAATGTGAATGTCGCCCATTTTCAGTGAGATTGTCCCTTGTGCTCAACATAAAAACGTCATTGCAATGTACTGTAGGTGGTACACAAACCCGCATCCCAGTGACAATTTACTCCAAGTTAGAACCACAAAGTCTCAAAGGTTGTGCTTCTAGGTTCCCATAGCCCCAAATTCAATAGCAGGAGCAGGAAACTTGTCACAGATGCTGTCTTTTTGACACTGTTTCTTAATGATGAGATAGGTGGTCAAAAAGTCTCATCTATGCACTTCCATTTCACTGGTGTCATTAATGTGTGGCACTTAACTGGTTCTGACTGATTTCAGAACTCGCTTCAACTGCAGGTAAGGGAAAGTGCCGTATCTATGTAGTGTCATTGGATCAGTCTTTAGCCGCCATGCTTTATTTTAGCCAGGATATCACAGCGTCAACTGCTATTTGGCTACACTTATGCCTTCACCTTTCATAGCGTCACCTGTCAAACATAAAAAGACAGTGGGGTCACATATGTTTCAGGGCGGGTGATTTGGGTTACACTAAGGACTAGACAGACCTTTCATGTTTTTTTTTTTTTTAGGCATTTTCTTGGCATGCAAGCGCTGCTGCTTGGTTTCAGGAATAGGATTTTAACAGTAGCCCAGCTTAACGTTTGCCTTTAGTGTCCTCTTAAAATTTGCTGCTGCTGCTACTAATGCTGTCGCTTGCTGCTTGTGTGTTGTGTCTTTCCCCCACTTATTGTCAGCGCGACCTGACAAATCTTAATGTCCTCGTGAACTGGCTTAAAAGCCAACTGCACTGAAAAAAATTTTATAATAGGTAAAAAATGTAATCTCGGATCATGTATAAAGAGGGCCCTGCCGCGGTGGTCTAGTAGCTAAGGTACTCAGCTACTGACACGCAGGTCACAGGATCAGATCCCAGCTGTGGCAGCTGCATTTTCGTTGGAAGTGAAAATGCTGTGGGCCCGTGTGCCCAGATTTGTCTGCACGTTAAAGAACCCGAGGTGGTCAAAATTTCCAGAGTGCTCCACTACGGTGGTTTTGAGACCTTACACCCCGCATATCTATCTCTATCATGTGTAAAGAGCCTCCGTAGAAAATTTATCATTTGAAATACAAGCTGTATTGTTAGAAACTACTTGCATAAATAGCTGCTTTTATTCGAAATGTGAAAAAGATGTGGCAATGACTGCTCACCACAAGGAATTCACCACAAAAAAGTAACCTAGAACAAGTGTCTCTTCAGTGCAAAATTCAAGATAAGAAGGGGATGGGTGGACCAAGGTTATTTAGAGGAAAGCAGAAAGCCATATGGAATGGAGTGTCGAAAATACGATCACAGGGATTATATGGAATCAGCTTGCTCAGGATATACTAGAGGTCATTACGAGAGGCCTTTGTCCTATAGTGATCATAATCAGGCCGAGAATAATAATGGAGGCCGCCTGAAATTTCAGTGGCAGGTGGTAGTGCAAACCACCAGGTGCAACATTCATTTGCATAAATGGCGACTGGCCGCTAAGCAGAAAACTATGCAAGTGCCGACCATCTCTGGAGTTTTGCCAAGATCGCCGCATTAGTGCATACACTCGCCTGTCGCAACAGTTGTGAAAAACTGTTGCAGTTAGTCATTAATTCAGTCCTTTTTAATGTATCGAGTTTATAATACAAAGTGCTTGCTTCCACTGCATTCCCAACTCCCTTAAAGGAAGGAAAGAAGCTAGGAAGAAGCATTACATCATGCAGCCAGCCTTTGCAAGCCTGCTGTCTGCTTTTTCTCTCCCATTTCTCCAAAAGTTGGCCCAGCAGGTGACCCAGAGCTTGGCGGACTCGACCCATTATCTTTGGTTCCTGGTATGTTCTAATCGATGTGCACCTATATTGGTGCCTTGCTAACCGCTCTGTGTGAGCTCTAACCCAATACATTTTTACAACTTTATAAGTAATTCTTTCAACACACACTTTGACTTCGTTGCAACCCTGGAGTATGGCACCAGCACACTGCTGTTGCACCTGTTGCTTTTTTTTTTTTTTTTTGAAAAGTGCACTTTGAGGGTGGCAGTGAGGACACTAAAACCTATCACCTACCATAACTTTGTCACATGTTGGGCCAACATTTTCTGGCTTCAAAGATATCATGGCATCATCAGGCTCCCTCTTAGTTTTTGCTTCCTTCATACTAACCTGTGACGGTGTTCTAGCTGTTGTGTTTCACTACTGACCCGAAGGCTGTGCGATCGAATCTCGGATGCAACAGCCCGCATTTCAATGTAAGTGAAATCTTACAAGGACATGTGTTCAGATTTATGTGTCCAGGTAGTTGACGTTTTCGGAGCCCTTGAATATGGCATCTCTTATATTCATACTGTGATTATGGGACATGAGACCCCAACAGTTAATATTATACGTCTTTCATACTGTTTCCAATAGACCAATGTGCAGGCAATAAATTGACACTATCCTATTTTGTATAGACCAATCTCGCCAGATTATCTGCGCATGCATGGATTGCCGGCAGTGGCGCTGCCGCCGTCTTAGTTGGAGTACTTAGGGCGCTACAGGGACGGCTGCAAGCTTCAAGTATTTTGGCATCTGGCCCGGATCCTCAGTGCATGAGGCAATTTAATGTGGTACAAACTTGAGTGGAGACCTCCAGTACATATTACTGTATTTTAGGCTGCGTTGCATAACCTTGTGTAAGAAAAAAAAAGCAGTCGACAGTGCTTACATGTGGCCAGGTCAACTTGGTGTGTTGATACACTTGTGTCGCTTCGCTGAATTCATATTAAAGAGCTTAGTCCCTGTCATCATGTGAGCAAAAGTTATCATTAGTGAACGTCAGCACGCGAGCAATACAAGTTATAGTATGCGGAAAAGAACTTCCCCGAACTCTGCGATCCAAAGACAGGAAAAAGGAAAAATGGGATGGAAAAAAGGGCTTTTGGTATTTGATCACAGAAATGCATTAAACGTGAATTATGAAACGGTCCCTGTGAAGCGAGCTATAGAAGTGCGTGCCGAACCGCGAGTGAACTCCACGCTCTTGGATTGAACGGACACAGTAGACGCGATCGGAACAAACCGAACAACACACATTTTATTTAACTACCTTTTCGATCGACGATATTGTCAGCCGAATTATAATAACAACAATCTTGATCAACACGCTAAGACATCCTTACACAATATTAAACAACAGTCAAGAACATGACAAACAAGGCGGTGTCGCTAACGCCTGACTCACCACAAGGGCCCTGACAGACGGCCCGCGGTGCCGTGCACCACGGGCTCACTGTGAGACAAACCGTTCGCGCCAACCGCCACCAGTTGAAGAGACTTGCTCAACTCTCTCTGCCACCAAGACTTGCCTGCTGCCAGGGGTTACCGCCGGCACTACTGCTCTAACAACCATTATGATGATAGGGGTGATCTACGCTCGCGAACACGCCACCTGCCGCTCAATAGTTGTGACCCCGAAGTACGGCTTCTGCGCTAGACACGTGCGCCACGTGGCGCAAACAACTTTACAGGGGGTGTCAGCACCGCCACAGTCTCTATAGACGGCGACTGGCCACATGCCATTTGAAAAGTTACTTCGCACAGAAATCTTGTCAACGTCAAAATATTTTCTACTGCACAAGGTATGGATCAGTCCTTAAGAGATAGCATCGTGACACACACATTAAGGTGAACGAGTAGTAGTCCACTCTGTCTACCGGCGACGGCCTCAACGGATTGACGGCTCTGCGCCGATTTTGTTGCTAGTCTTACCGCTTCGAAACTGCAGTGTGCCCACGCTCATCTAAAAAGATAAGCCTTGCTACCGCTGTTGCGACTTTCTGTCGCGTTCATGACATCACACTTTGAAAGGAATAGGGCCATTTTGGCGGCGGCGTTGGCTGCGATGCTGGCACGGCAGAGTTTTCGCTGTGCACTGCATGGCGTGCAGCTGTGCGCACGTGCTGCACGTGCTTATAAGCATAGTTTTTTTCACAGGTCTCATTCAAGCTGTACACTTCACAGTCATCATCGCTTTTGGTGAGAAGTTCGTTTAGGTGCTCTCTGTGTTGCCCTGAAAACATGTAAACACTTTGCCACCGCTGACGTCAATCGCCCAGGCAAGGGATCGAGCATGCGTTGCATTAAGTTTTGCTACCGCCGACCAACCCACCGGTCGCACACAAAACTTGGTATGGTGCAGTGTTGCTGTACTGCTAAACTACCATGCTTAACTTGATGCACACTAAACTCGCAAACACTTTGAGGTACACATTGGTAGAGCGCGGTATTTGCCACTTCGTTGGACCGCAAAGATTGGCGAGTTTGATATACACGCGTGAAAAATCGGAGTCTTTTTGCTCTAGGCTGTTCTTTTAGCATCTCTGTACACAGCACATGAAACCAACCATCACGATTCATCCAAATACCATTACGGCAATTAAAGCTTGTTGATGTAGCCAGAGAATACATGCAGCTTGCCGATGCAACCAAATGTACAGGGTGCTCCAAGTACCGGCATGCACTGCGGCGGCGGTGGCGAGAACTTTTGGTGAGATCAGTCTATTGCGTAATGCTTGATCAGGTGCTGTGAAAAATGCAGCAGCACAGTTTTAAATGCAGTATGTATCAGTTACATGGGCTAGATGATGCTACCATTGGACGACTTAGTTGCTTTCCTTGCAATATATTTTCTATATCAACAATTATAGGCACCTACTGCGCGTAGCCCATCCACCCTCTTAATTTCAGCCCTTATCGAATCATTCCATATCTATCAACTTTCAGCCTGCTAAAAGAAAGGTTTTTTTTTTCGTGTTTTTCTTTCTCTTGTCTATTGACAGGTAGACAGTTGTAAAAGCCTGCAGCATACTCTAGTAGTTTGTTCTTTTTTTCTGCTTTTTTTTTACAATGGCAGAAACTGCTTCGGTGTGTGGTGCAGAAGACAGTACCAGGTTACACTCTGCAGTTTTTTAGTCTTTCTAGTCGGTCCATTCTCACCTTCTAGATAACAAGTGCAGTGACAAAAAACAGAAGCACTGAAAAAAACTTGCTAAGCAGCTCAGCTTGACATTACCTCCTAGCCTCCAACTTGAGTGCATATCAAAAATGAAATGGAATGTGGTCACTCAAGTGCCTTTCAAAGCTCTGCATGTTGCAATGCCATTTCCACAAGACATTATGTGCGCCAGCCACAGCTTCTTAGACAATGCTTACCATGTGCTTTTTTGTTAATGAAAGCCAAATTTTATTTATTTCAGGATTAACAGAGTCTGATGGCATTGACAGTCTTCAGCCGGTGACAAGAGACGACTTCGACAACCTCCGAAAGGCCTTGGCAACCAAGCTAACGGCATGTGAAAGGTCACCTCACTACATGGGCTTCCTGGATGATTTACTCAGAGACCTCAGCCTCAATAGTAAGGACCGCTTGCGGCATTTTCTTTAAGTTGTCGGATTTATCACTTTCGTGCTTTATTTAAGCTTCCATGCTTGCTGCTTACAGTTTCTTTAATAGAGCCAGCAGATTTTCTAAATGTTGGTGTGCTGTTGTACTGGATACTGTACCAAGATTGGTGGTGTGATTGGCAGCAGTGTATGTGAAGGTTTAAGACGGGGCCAAAGATTTGCTTGCAAAACGAAAAAAAAGCAAGCATGACTAAACAGGGGGTTCAGCAAGATAAAACAAAAACAGCGATAGGCTTGTAAGTGGCCGCACATCGTGGCAACCTATCTACTATATAACATGAGCAGAGAAGTACCATATTTACTCGATTCTGCCGCGCTCTTGATTGTAATGCGCACCCGGTTTCCATGACGAAAAAAAAAAAAGAAAATAAGACATCGATTGCAACGCGCACCCATTTTTCTCATTGGCCCGCACGATCACACCACTCGACAAAAACGACTCCTTTCTGGAGCGTCTTCCATTTAAATATGAGGTACGGCGGAAGCTTGTGCCCATCTGACGTGTAACAGAGCATTGCCGTCACTGTAGTTTTACCATGGATCAATGTCAGCACGCAAACTTGCTTCGCCCCCTTCTTCTCGACGTTTGTGGTGCCAGGCATGTCGAAGTAAAGAGGCGTCTGATCGGCGTTCCCGATTTGCCCAAGCAGGTAGCCGTTGTTGTGCCGCAAGTTTAGGACGAACCGCTGAAAACTGTGAAGCTTTTCAGCGTACTCCTCCAAAAACTTTTCGCATATGCCCGTTCACTTTCGGAGGGAAAAGCCTTTCCTCTTCATAAAGTTAGTTAGCCAGCACCTGTTCGCTTTCAACTGGCTCCGCATTAGCCCTTATTCTAAGGCTAACTGCATAGCCCGCACTTGGAGCAGTTCTGTTATCACGGGCCGCTCGCTGCTCAAGCACATACTCGCCGAGCTGCTCTTCAATTTGCGGAAACCGACCCTGCTGTGATCCACTGAAGCCTTTGCGTGAAGCTTTGCTGTCGACAATCTTCTGCTTTTGTTTCCGCCAGTCCCGCGCGCACGTTTCCGGAACTCCGAACAACCGTGATGCGGCCCGATTTTCGTCCGTTTCTGCACAGGCGATAGCTTTTCTTTCAAAAGCGGCATCGTGGTGCACTCGAGTTTTTGGAGTCGGCTCTTCCATGTCGTCGATGCTAATGCACTACAACATGACGAACCCCTCAGTACACGTACGAAGTGCCGCACATGAGAAACACATAGGCAGAAATGGCCGCCGCGCCATGCCGACGCACATAGGGGGCGGCCATTTTGAAAATGCCGATGGCAATGGAATGACCGTATTCATTTTTTTTTTCGTACTCTATTCTAATGGCATGCGATTTATGAACTCGCTTAACCGGAAAAAATGTGCGCGTTAGATTTGAGTAATTACGGTATGTTTGCAGTTCCATGATATGCACTAGTGGCGTCAAAAGCTGCAGCGTCATTGAGGTACCTGATAGGTAGGTTTCGTAAGAGTTTTATTGAGGTTCTGTTATTACATGAGACCATTGTATCGTTACCGTACCCAGATAATTATTGCCTCACATTATGCTAGTTGAGCTAGTTAGCTTCTTTCTTTATAGCACAAAGTTGGTCACGAGTGTAGGGTTGTACAAATATTCGAATGCTTTGAATATTCAGATCAATATGACAGTCACTTCAATCCAAATTACTGAAATTTTAGAAGAATTCATAATGAACGAATAGGTATATATATAAATCCGCATTTATTTCCCTGTAAAGGTGGTTTCACAGCAGTGACGTGATGTTAAGCCATGAAAACACCTATTGATTGAAAATACGCATTGCTACAAAGCCCCACTTCAAGGTTAAATGTACATATTACCCTCACATCGATTCATCATTTTTTTATGTTTAAAAGCTTGTTATACTGGCTTATACGCTCTTAGTAGGGCCAGTATAACAATTAAAATGTAACATATCTTACAAGTTATCACTTATCACTTGAATTCTACCAAAAGTCAGATCCTGCTACTATTCAAAGTTGTTTCCGCTTCCTTTGAACCAAAGGAATGGCATTCGCTCAGGCCTTGTTTCAATTTAAACAACATAAATTGTGCAGGTTAGTTAAACTAGGTCGTGGCATATGCCCATTTTTCTTTATAACATGTTATATATACTATTCGAGTTCGCTTCGAACCTAAAATTTACTATTCACAAAAGCCTACACAACTAATTTCTAATGCAACAATGTATGCCCAGTGTTCATCTTCATTTTTCTTTAATTCAATCTGCAGAATTGTCCCTCATTATTTTCGCCCTATTTTGTATCCACTGCAGGATGAAAGCCCTTCCCATTCATCTCCATTTTAACAACCCTATCCTGTGCAAGCCGGTTCTATTTAATGCCTGTGAACTTCTTGATTTCATCACTCCATCTAACCCTCTGCTGTCCTTGGCTTCATCTTACGTCCCTTGGCTCTAACTGACCAAGGGTTATCTCTGTTTGCATTACAAAGCTTGCCCCCCAAGTCCTCTTAACGTCAGCTACCCTCATTTGTTTTCTAAGTTATCCCACCCTTTTTCTGTCTCTTAAAGTTGTACCTATCATTTTTCATTCCATCACACGTTGCGTGGTGCTTAACTTCTTGAGTTTCTTTGTTGTTGTTTTTCTCAAGTTTTCATCCTACATGTTAGTACTGCTGCCAAAGTGGTCACTTATGTTTTTGCACAAGCTGGAAAGAAAACTGTATTTTTATTATGTGCAGTGGAACCTGAAGATGTGAAAAGGCTCTCCAGTTCTCTCAATGCAGTTGCCAATGAAAAAGTCAAACAGCAAAAGGTAAAATTATATTAAAAGAATTTAAGTGAACAGAGATCTCATGAAAAAAAATTATTGCCTAATGAAACAGCTTCTAATACGGCTAGTTTTGTACTTGAAATATACTCTTCTGTTCTTCTCTCAGTGAATGCAACTTTTGTTAAACAGAACCTTTTTTTTGGTCCCCTGAGATTCCGTCTAACGAAAGCCTACTGTTTAAGAACTTCTATGTTTTAACGCAGGTTTATGAAGTGTCATAAAGTTTTTTATGGATAGTAAATGAATGGAAGTAAAAAGTAGCATTTCAGGGGGGAACACAGTAGGCTGTATTAAATCACCTGTCCCGTGTACTGTGAGGTGCCGCAATAATTCAGCTCGCTTTCTACAGTGTTGCTGCAGTCATCATTCTGAATTTTGTGTTCACATGTCTCCATTTCCAGCTGAAGCACAAAAAGAAAGGAGCGAAGAAGGGAGCTAGCCTGAATGTTGGAAAGGATGATGGCCTAGTAAACCTGGACGATTACGGCAATGAATACGACGACTTCATGTAGCATTGGCTACCTGTCTAGTTATTTATCCATTTTGTTTATACTGCTACTGCAATAAAAGGGCTTTTCTAGGAGAATGCATTTATTTCTGCATTACAATTTTGAACCACAATTTACATGGCATAGTAGTTATGGCCATCCAATTTAGACTGGTCTGTCCCAACTAGCCTGAATAAGTTATTATTAGCCCTGTGTGATGTTTCTTATGTCTGTGGTACCATTAAGAATACAGTCGAACTCCGCTACAACGAAGGCAGCTTCAACAAAATTTGCGCTACAGCGAAAAATTCACGGTTCCCCGTTAGCAGTCCATAGGAGTCAATGCATTAATATTGTTGCCACAACGAACACTTTTTCTTCAATTGCCCCGCTTCAACGAAATTTTACAATGCAATTACAGGCTCAGATACTTATTTCTATGCAGTAAACCTGATTATTAACCTTTTGATGCATTTTCACAGCCTGAAAATGCGTCAACGAGTCTAAAATGCGCATTGGCACCACCAGAAACCGCCGCACTTCAGCAAACATGGGCACCGTCATTGCTTGATAGCGATGCCAATAAGACTGCCCTGGCCCTGCTATTGCCACTGGCTTGCTTTTGAGCCGCGGACGATCTGAAGCTGAAGCTCAGTCGCTCAGTAGTTGATGGTTCTCTTCACGCAGCTGCTAGGTGCAACCGCGGAACGATGCCTTTCTCGATTTTGATGCTATCATTATATCCATGCTTGGTCAATGTGGTCACTAATCAGAGCGGCTGTTCGTCCGCATTATCAACAAAATCTGCAAGCCTAGAGTGATAAATGATAAGAATGGCATAGAATAGTGCATAAGTCACTGCTCCACGATACCCTGCCTTCATGTCGGCGTTGTCGAATAGTTTTGACGGCGGACAGCTGCTGGTGTTAACGTGTTAATGCAACTGTTTAGTTTGTTCACAAAGGCGGTTTTAGGCATTGTTTCAGCGTGCTTTTCACCATGGGCTCGCTATGCATGAGTGAGAATGACGTGACGCTGCTGTGAAAGAATAGGAAGCAGCTGCTGACATTTTTTCAATTTTCGAGAAGTTGAGTTTTTAAGAATAAACGTTCTTTTGTTTTGCTAGCTCAGATCATCTATATTTTTTTCCATTTCACTACTGGAAATTTTCGCTTCAACGAAATTTTTTACGCGTGCTGTCAGTTTCGTTGTAGCGGAGTTCGACTGTATGTCATTTTACCCAGATCTCGATAGCCTTCAGTGTCTCTTCAAAGTAGGCTTCCCAGCCACTCTCTAGTTTGTAGGTGCGTCAGTGCTTTTTCTTTTTCCCTACTGCCAACTAGTTTGGAAGCCTTTAACTACACCAGCAGTTTTGTTCATTGGCCCTTTTGTTGTGAAATTCAACTGATCAATCAGTAAAGAGGATTGAACTTCTTAGTTTCCCACAATAATTCGACAACACTTCTCATTAAAAGCCTGTGCTGTCCCTTCCCTTTCATTGCTGAAATTTTTCTGTGGTGCTTCACTCTGAAAAGTGTAGTGCTTGTAAACAAGGACTAGAGCAGGGTTCTCAAATCAGGTTTCTGTGGAGCCTTCTTAGGGGTTCCGTGATGCCCTTAAGGGGGGAAGAGGGTTTTAAATTTTTTTTTTATATTTCTTGACCAAATTCAATGAAAATTGTAACCCAGACAGAGTTTTTCAAGCTGATTTCAAAAATATAATTGCTTTTGAAATTGGTTGGCCAGTTGCAGAGATAATTAAAATTAATCCTATATTGTTTATCAGAACAATGGAAAGGCAATTATTGGCCAGAATATTAATATTGACATATGGCTAGATACTATGAAGTGTAATTAACACAAATGTAGGATTACTTTTTTAATATTACAAGTATTACCAATTTTATAGCAATTTGAAGTTTAATCTCCAGATATCTCTATCAAGCGATTAAATTAGTACCAAGAATAAAAATTTAGAAAGACTAGATTGAAAAATCTGTTCCTACATTTGTGTAGGAGACATATGTAGCTACATGCCACCACAAGAATTGTGGCTCTATGTGACCTCAAGACCAAGATATCGCTTTGGCAAGTTTCAAAAACATCGAAAATGACATTCTGAGAAAACGTCAAAAAACAAAATAGGCTCATATTTTAATACAGAAAATCACAAACTATTTACAATGTTCACAAATGGCCTAGCATCAGTACCCTCCAGGAACATAGTCTGTCTGTTTAGAGTCATTTCGGTGTTGTTTTCGTAGCACACGCTGCAAGTTTTCTGCAGAAGCATGCTTGCGTGCGCATGCTTCAGCACGGTGGCGATCTTTTTCACTCATGCGCTTGGTCAACTGTTGGCCAGGGTTTAGCTGAAGTTCTTGAAGTATGGCTGTAGAAGCTTTTTCATACCCAGAATTGAACTTCATTACAGCCTCTGCCACAGCAGCTTGCACAGCAAACAATGATGCATGTTTCTCCTTCGGCGCCAGTGCCCAAATAATTGAGTGGAGACACTCGTTGTTATTTTGGGTCTTCCCTCTTAGGCATCGCCGAAGAAGCGATTCATCAGACAAACGTCTGTAAACTGGAAGAAGCGCCTCACATACATGGGGTGGCAGATTGTGGCGGTGTTTTGGAGCAGGCTCACCTTTGGCCTTTGCTGCGTTTTGGCGGCACCATGAATCTGGGCCCTCTGGACAGAGAGTGTGGTTAGAAGTGACATCGTTTGAGGTGATGTGGTAGTATGTGGCCATGACTGCTTTATGCATGGCCTTGACATCACCTTTGTGCGATTTCAAGGCCCAGCCATAGTAGCTGCTGAGCTTGGTGATAAGCTCACCAGTCAGCTTTCCTTTCCCACCGAGACTCTCTGTACCAGAGGACTTCTGCTTGGAAACTAGATTTCGCAGTGCTGTGCCCATTCTCTTGTGAATGTGGTTAACACAATCTTCCTTGTCCACGGGTATGTATCCATAGACTTTCGCATCTTGAAGAGCAAGGTAAGCGCGGCTGTCACCATCCGACAACAAGGTCGTGTACCGCAGCTTATGCTTCTGCAGCGATCTTTGGAAGAGGATCAGTGCCGCTTCCACCTCCATCTCCCCAGCTTTTTTGTCCGTGTTTTTCTGGCATGCGTGTGCCTCCTTCCAAGCCTGGTAGGCAGGGTCAACTTCTTTTGGTGCCCGTGCGCACCCAGCACAGAAATTGCTGAGCACTACATAATCGAGCACAAATCCTGTGTAGAGCTCAATTACGGTGCCGACGCCGATATGAGACGAGTGGCCGCGCGTCATCCATGTGCCATCGAACGATATAGCGATGTTGTCCGGGCTGTTTATATTTAGGTCACGGTACAAATCGCGCACTAATTGTGCACATGTCCCCATCAACTTTTCTGCCCCATCGGTTGCCGCGGGGACGAGTTTCGTTTTCAAGTGTCCCTGCCATGTTTTATTGTGCATTCCTCTCTCCGAAATGTTCATCGCCGCAAAAATGTCGTTCATTGCGGTTTGCCCGTTTCCGGTGCTCTGCATTGCACGCTCCGCAAGGATGTTTATGACAAAAGGCCTGAGCTTTGCTTTGCCGCTCACGCGCGGCGAGCTCCATCCCTGCACATTATCGCCGCAGATCGCACATTCGGCAACAAACTTCACAGCAAGGCCAAAATCCCGCTCACCTTTTCGCACCGTGAGGTTACCACCACAAATTGTACACTTGCAACTGGTAGACGCCAGCAGCGCGTTCATCGAGTCGTAACTAGCGATGAAAAAACTTGTAGCGAGATCGTTGCTAGCTTGTGTGGCAGCGTCATCACGATCCAAAAAGTCAGATTTTCGGGCAGTAGCAGGAGTTGAAGCAAGTACATTAAGTTTTTCTTGAGCTTCACTCTCTATACGCCGCAAATCTTCTGGCTGCAACATTGCAGTGTCGTGCCGAAACGACGACGAAGACCCGCGGCGGTTGTCAAGAGCGCTTTGGGGGACTAGGCCTAACACGCCCGCATCGGCGCCGCTCGACTCGGGAAGCACGCCGTTCTCCGCATGGTCAGGAACTGGTGGTGGCACAGCAGCGCATTTCTGGAAGTTGTACGGAGTCTTCCTCTTCCTTTTTGTTCCGAATTTGTACTTCGTAGCGAACTTCGGCGACGGCGTCGACATCGTTGCTCACGTGCGAAAACCAGTTGACGCGTACCATGACCTACTACACTCCTGACCTGCCCAGAGAGCACCTCTTCCAGCGCCCACGTTCTAGTTCATACCTTCTGCCGCTAGGGCCGTCACCTACGAGCGGCGTGGCGCTAGTCAGCACCTGCTCGCTGACGTCATCTTCACTCTTTGTGGTCAAATTTTGACCAACAAAGCACTCGTAGTGCGTATTTATGATCCAAAATTTAGAATTATTCAGAAATAATAATACTAAAAGACATTCAGAATTTTTTTGCAATAAAATGCACGCTACCACGCATAGGCTGCCCTACATCGTGTAAATCTACGGGTTCCCACGTTTGTCAACCAGTGTGCTATAAATACTCAAGCGCTCTGAACACCTTGCTTAACCAGCAATGTATGGGAAGAAATAGTCACATATATGCCGCCAGTTCACTACAGAATGCAGGCATTCTTATACCAGCGCCTACAAAACAACCGTAAAGAAACAGACGAACAGGTTATAGGTAGCGCCACCAATGGTGAGCGGTTGAACGAGAGCGGGGACACGCGCTCCCATAGGAACCCCGCTATCTGAACAGGTCAGGAGTGTAGTAGGTCATGACGCGTACGGTGTGCGCACAGTCGCCGCGGAGTGATGCAGACGATGCCTGTCAGGCCAATGGCGTGACCCGCTGCGGGTCACGTGCCGTAACTGGCCAATTACTGCGCGTGTTGGGACTTCTTTTTGAATCGGGATATCTTCACAGCCAACGCGCGCTCGGAGCCGAAAATGGCGCGAAAATCAAGACGAGAGGCTGCGCTTTCAAACGATATATGATTCGCGGCTGTCGGACAAATATGACGGCCGTCGCGTGTCACGGAAAAGGCGCTTTATTTACCAAATTCTTGGCTCATATTTAGCTGGCACTGGTGCTAAAATTGATATTACGGCTAAGATATCGTTTCAAACTGCATAAAACTTGGCGAAATGGTAGAATATTGGATGGAAATAGCAAAACTGCCATTTCCAAAAAATCAACTTTTTGACGATTTTTCGGCTTTTAAAACCCGTGTCCCCCCTTAAAGGGGCCCTGCAGCACGTTTTGAGCATGGTCTGAAAACGCTGCCGATCGGTAGTAGAGGCTCCTGACAACACGCGAGCCAGATATTATAGCACTGCTCGCGGCCTGGAATTCACAATACATTATCAAAGTCAGCTAAAAATAGCTTCTCTCGACAAATCACGGAAAATGAGGCCAGTAAGCTGATCTATCAGCCATTAGATGATTTGAACATGACGCGCTCGGTTGTTACAGAGGTCGCCGCAAGACGCCGTCACTTGTCCACGGGTGCGCGCGCGATTGCACTATGGTTTCTTGAATACTCTAGGGACCCTAATCGCACTGAAAAAGCCGTGTATTCAAAGAAAAAAAAAAGAAAAAATCCTCAAGGTCACGAGGCGCAAGTGGCGTTTTTCTTTGTCCTTTTGATCTCTCTCTGCTCAGCTTCCAGCGCTTTCGTCGGGACGAGAGAAGAGAGAATGTAATTGCAGCGTACAAAACTTTGTAACTCTACTCGTACTGGACAAACTCCTAAA
Source organism: Rhipicephalus microplus (assembly GCF_043290135.1). Taxonomy (NCBI): domain Eukaryota; kingdom Metazoa; phylum Arthropoda; class Arachnida; order Ixodida; family Ixodidae; genus Rhipicephalus; species Rhipicephalus microplus. The sequence goes on from NC_134700.1 coordinate 202,200,173, forward strand.
ATTTTTGTGGCGTTTCATGCTTACAACGCTTTTCCAGTGAAGTAATTACATGGTTACTCAAAAAAGTGTTTTGGGGTTCCTTCAAGGGTTTTATAATGTCTTAGAGTTCCGTGATAAGTCCAGCATGCATGTTTCTCACCAAACATAGTTGAAGATCAAGAAACTGCAATGTATTCTCTAGTGAAGATTCGTAGGGTTAAAATGAGTGGAGCATGGAAATTCTGGAAGATGTTTAAAATCCCGACTTCCTGGTCATTGTTGCCAAGGGCTTTGTCATGAATGATTATATAGCTGTCAACAAATCTAAAAATTCCTGAATTCCTACCGTGAAATCTCAAGCAAGCACTTCCCTTCCTCACAACTTGCACCGTTTCATTCACTGTTTTTATTTCCCGACATGAGATACTGAAAACAGGAAATGCATGTGCATTCAATAAAGCATTTCATTGGAAGCACGGACTTGCTTCCTTTATTCCTAGCTGCTCATTTGCCACTTATTGAATTTAGATCCATGACCAAGCAAAGGCCCCCCTACAACTCTCTTCATATTATCCTTCAACATAGGGGGGGGGGGGGCTCTTGTTTGGGATTTCATGATAGTTCCTCGTAGGTTATTGATTAAACAGTTGCCCATTCTAACTAAAACCAGGTCACTCAGGACTGGTGCTAGGCAAGGACTGATGCCTTGTTTACACGTAAGCATGAGAGATGTATCGCACAAATTTCGGCGTCGGCGTGGGCATTGTTGGTTGTGAGCGTAAAAATAGCTGCAGATCCACAAAGTGAATGACGGAGCAAAGCTAGGTCCTAAGGTCCATATTGTCTATGTTGAAGTCGCCGATTAGTATGAAGGACGGACATGCACGGCCAGAGTACGGTCTATTTTTAAACCATATGCGCTCTATGCACGCTCGGTAGACAATTCGCACACCACCTGTGTTTCGGCACATGGGGGAACTATGACGAACCTGGTGACAGTTTAAACAAGCTTCGCTCCTAAAAGTCGTCTTGTACCATGACCGAAAAATCGAGACATGTAAATAAAATATAATTTCCGGGTCAGAGTGAAGACCGAACCCAGGCAGTCTACAGGGCAAGTGCCCTGCCTGGCAACAGACAGCCACAAGGCTTGTTGAAACTGCCTTGGAAAAAAACGCCGCATGAATTTTATCTAGGGGAAACTGCCTTGGGAAAAAATGCCATATTAATGTCATTTAGTGGAATAAAGTCCTCTGAACGCACCCTATATTGTGTGCAGAAGCGTAGAATCACACCAGGTTGATAATTGAGCGACGAGTGGGTGTTTTAAAAGCCCTACCGATACAAAGCGCTTAGACATTTCATCATCATCAGCAGCAGCAGAACCATGAATGAGGTAAACAGTTGCGTAGGTTCGTGTGTTGCCCAATAGATGTGTAGTGGCCCCTTGCTGATTTGCAAAACTTGTAGACTAGATTGCTTCTTTTTTGTTGGATGGCTTCCAATATATTGTCACAGGTAATGGGTATGAGCCATAACTGTAGCGTGAAATCGCTTGGAAGTAGAGAAAGAAGAGGACTTTTGCTTCCTGGTCTGGAGGCAAGCAATACATTACAGTGTTTCTGGCTCCCCTGTTGCTAATACCAATCCTGTGGCAGGTAGGCCTACAGCCTTAGGAGATCACGTATATTAGGGGTGAAGCTCCTTATGTTCTAGGGCATACCCTCGTCCCTCCGGCGTATCCTGTAGCGTCACCTTATCATACAATAGATGGCGCTGTCCCGTAGAGTGTGGGGAAGCACGTGCGCCCATGATTCCTTTCTCTTTTGTGACAGCCTAGTTGCGAGGACGTGTCTATACTGTGAAGAAGATGTGCCTGCAGCGAGCAGCATCGCCAACGCCCGACTCTCTCGGCTCGTGCTTCGGTTCGCTGCTGTGCCGGTTTCTGCTGGACGGTTCATCACGCTGCCTTGCCGTTTTTGTTAACGACTAATAAACCTCTTCACATTTGGTGGAGGTGCTGCGTATCCCCGTCACTACACCCTGGCGCTGCAAAGCGGCACGCTACCGCCCGTCATGACTGACAACCCCAACCTATCGGCGTCGTCGCCCCAGTTCAACTGCCCTGGCCATCCTAGGCTACGGGACCCGAAGGTCTTCAGCGGTGCGGATGGGACCGACATGGAAGACTGGCTCGAGCACTACGAGCTAGTGAGCGCCAATAACAAGTGGGATGAAGCCGACAAGCTGGACCACGTCATATTTTATCTCACTGGTGTCGCAGAATTATGGTTTAACAACCACAAACACAACATTCTCACATGGAGCGTCTTCAAGACGTCATGTGCTGAAGTGTTCGGTCGGCCGGCTGTCCGCAAGCAGCGGGCAGAACAGCGCTTGCGCGTCCGCTCTTAGCAAACTGGTGAAAATTTTACCAGCTATTTTGAGGATGTTGTCGACATTTGTCGACGCGCGAATGACACCATGCCCGAGTCGGACAAGGTCAAACACATCCTGAAGAACATCAACGATGGCGAATTTCAAATGCTCTTGGCTAGGAATCCGAGCACAGTTACTGAAGTCGTTAGCTTGTGTCAGAGCTACGACGAGTTGAAGAAGCAACGCACTCTGACTCGGCAGCCTCAGCGTGGTGGTGAGTCGCTGTCCAGTTTCGACACCATGCCTGGCAATTCACGGTTGCTTCAGCAAGTCCGAGCCTTCGTCCGTGAGGAAGTCGCCCGCCAACTTTCTCTAGTGCCCTTTACTCACGAGACCACCACCCGTCTACCTGCCCCGCTTCACACTGCTATATCGAAAGAGGTTGCACAAGCTGTTCCCCTTGCATACTACGAGCGTCCTCTATCTAGCCGCGTTCACTGCCCACGTGTCGCACAGCCAATAGGTGCCCCTGTCGCCTATCCGCCAGCCGTTCAGCCTGTGGCCGCGCCCCTAACGTATGCAGCGCAGTCTGTGGCTCCTCCTGTCGCCTGTTTGCAAGATATGAAGCCCGTAGCCGCGCCACTCACATATGCAGAGCAGACGCTGTGCGTAGGCTTCTGCAACCGCCCTACACCATGCGCTCACAGCCCGCACACCCAGCTGCTTATACTGCACCTTTGGCGGCACCACCAGTCGCCAATCCTTGGAGGACGCCCGATAACCGACTGATTTGCTACCCCTGCTTCACTCCCGGACACCTTGACCGCTACTGCCGCCGTCGACCTCAGACGTTCGGCAACTATTCCCGGTCGTCGCAGCCCGGCAGCCAAACCTTCGACCAATACGGACCGGTCTCTTCACTTCGTTATGCCCCTACTGACCACCTTGACTTCCAGCCGCAGCGCGCACCCTCTCCTCGTCGGCATCCGCCCTCCCCCATGCATCGCCAGCCCGGACCTTCCGAACCAGAAAACTGAACACCGCAGTTCAAGAGGCAATAACTGTGCCGTTTTCTAACTGTCTAAGCTCTCACTCTTCTCCTGCTAACGTGGTCGCAGTAACTGTTGAAGGTTTTTGTACTTTCGCCCTTGTGGACACCGGCGCAGCTGTTTCTGTTATTGCCGCTAATCTCTGCCGTTTATTACGCAAAGTCACGACGCCGCTTTCGGGACTGTCACTTCACACCGCAAGGGCACAGCAAGTAACGCCTCTCGCAGCCTGCACTGCAAGAGTGTCCATTGAAGGCATTCTTTACATCGTGGAGTTTATTGCTCTCGCTGTCTGTTCGCATGACGTCATCCTCGGGTGGGACTTCCTATCCCACCATAATGCCGTCATCGACTGCGCACGTGCCGAAGTTGAGTTTTCACCCTTGTGTGATGTCCCATTACTTGACGCTCTTCATCAGCCGCTGAACTTGCTCGTTGATGAAGATACCGATATTCCACCTGGAAATTTCGCACTTGTTCCCGTTTCATGCAACGCCTACACTGACGCTACTGTCCTTTTTATGCCTTCCGATATCTTCAAGAGTCCTCGAGCTCTGCCGCTGCCTTTCGCAACAATTGGCCTAGCCGCCGGAAGAAACAATATGTTCATAAGCAATCCGCTTTCCACACCTGCCACTTTGCTTGCGGGGGAATGTCTCGGCCGCGTGCAGGACCTCGACCCTTCGTCTTTATTGATGTCCCGGATGACTACTGCGACCACCCAAAAGCACTGTCGGCACTCGGGGAGTCGTCCAATGATACGTTTTCCAGCGCCATCGTCGACACTCTCACTCCCACGGTCCCACCGAACATGCCAACCTGCTGGATCTTCTGCGTGAGTTCAGGAGTTCTTTCGATGTGTCGCAACCTCAACTGGGCCGCACGTCACAAGTCAAACATCATGTTGACACCGGCCTACACCAGCCACTGCGTCAAAGACCATACGGTGTCTCCGCTGAAGAGCGCCGCGTCATCAACGATCAAGTCAAAGATATGCTCGTAGAGACGTCATTCGACCATCTCACAGTCCCTGGGCGTCTCCCGTCGTCCTGGTGCGCAAGAAAGACGGATCTATTCGATTTTGCGTGGAATATCGTCGTTTGAATAAGATAACCTGCAAAGACGTCTATCCTTTGTCGCGCATTGATGATGCCATTGACACCCTTCACGGAGCGGAATTCTCGTCGCTAGATTTGCGGTCTGGCTACTGGCAGGTCCCAATGGCTGAAGCCGATCGCCAAAAAACGGCATTTATTACACCAGACGGACTATACGAATTTAACGTCATGCCCTTTGGGCTTTGTAACGCGCCTGCCACGTTTGAACGTCTTATGAATAATCGCTACGTGGCCTCAAATGGAATATGTGTCTCTGTTACCTCGACGATGTCGTGGTTTTCTCCCATGACTTTCCTACGCACCTCCTTTACCTCAGGCACGTTTTGACTTGTCTGACCAACGCTGGCCTGCAGCTTAACCTGAAAAAATGCCGCTTCGCTGCACGCGAGCTCGTCATCCTAGGCCACATCGTGTCCAACCACAGCGTATTACCTGACCCAGCAAAACTTCGAGCAGTCGCAGAATTTCCCAAGCCAACGACCATAAAAACTTCGCAGTTTTGTAGGCATAGTCTCCTATTTCCGGCGCTTTGTTCGCAATTTTGCATCTATCATGTCACCATTAACCCAGCTTCTTCGCGGTGACGTAAACCTCTCCTCCTGGTCCTCTGCATGTGACATTGCCTTCACTACTAAGTGCCGTCTGCTCACCTCCCCACCTATTTTTCGCCACTTCGACCCGACGGCTCCTACCAAAGTGCACACCGACGCCAGCGGCGTCGGGCTAGGCGCTGTCCTCGCTCAACGAAAGCCCGGCTATTCAGAATACGTTGTATCCTACGCTAGCCGCACTCTGACGAAAGCAGAAACTAATCATAGCGTGACAGAAAAAAGGTGTTTGACTCTGGTGTGGGCGCTTGGAAAGTTTTGGCCGTACTTATACGGTCGCCCGTTCGATCTAGTAACTGATCACCATACACTTTGCTGGCTCTCCACGTTGAAAGACCCTTCTGGCCGCCTTGCGCGATGGGCACTCCGCATCCAGGAGTACGACATTCGCGTCGTATACCGCTGCGGACGCAAACACTCTGACGCTGATGCCCTGTCCCGCTCACCTTTACCACCAGATCCGACGTGCGGAAGCACTTGCCTCCAGGTCTTGTCATCGCTAAGTCTCGACTTGATTGCCACCGAACAACGTCGTGACCCGTGGATCGCCTCTCTTATCGAATATTTATCTGGCACGCCCAACCTTCCAGTATCTCGATCCCTCCGACGTCAAGCTTTCCATTTCGCCATCCGCGATCAACTTCATCGACGCAACTACGCTCCCAATGGCAGCCGGTGGCTACTGGTCATTCCACGCACTTTACGATTGCAAGTATGTGCCTCTCCTCACGACGATCCGCAATGTGGCCACGCCGGGGTGTTCAAAACATATCAACGCATTCGCCATCACTATTACTGGCGCGGCATGTACAATTTCGTACGCAAATTCGTGCAGTGCTGTCCTGACTGCCAGCGACGCAAATCAACACCGTTGCGTGCGACTGGCGCATTGCAGCCACTTCCATGCCCTGCCAAGCCATTTGATCGCGCAGGCGTTGACCTCTACAACCCCCTTCCATTGACACCAGATGGTAATCGGTGGATTACCACCTGACACGCTACGCCGAAACAGCCGCTTTGCCGAGCGCTACAGCTCAGGATGTCGCCTCTTTCATTTTACAACGCTTTATCCTTCGACATGGTGCACCTCGAGAGCTCCTTAGTGACAGAGGCCGCACTTTCCTCTCCGAGGTCGTCGAAACTCTGCTTTCGGAATGCCATGTCATTCATCGGAAAACGACAGCATACCACCCGCAGACTAACGGGCTAACGGAACGGTTTAACCACACGCTGGGTGATATACCCTCAATGTGCGTGGCATCTGATCATTGCAACTGAGGCCGTGTTCTCCCATACGTCACGTTCGCATATAACACCGCAATACAAACCAACACGAGATTCTCACCTTTCTTTCTTCTTTACGGACGCGAGCCTTCCCATACAATTGATACCCTACTTCCCTGCCGTCCTGATGCTTCCGATTGTCCACCTATCTCCGATGCTGCTCGACAAGCCGAAGACTGCCGCCAGCTCGCCCGTACGTTCACCTCGAAAGAGCAGCAACGCCAGAAAGAACACCGTAGCACCGCCCTTTCAGATCCCAGCTATACCCCAGGATCTCTTGTGTGGCTCGCCATCCCATACGAAACTCCGGGACTCTCCTCGAAACTTGTCCCCCGGTACGAGGGGCCTTTCATCGTTTTGGAGAAAACCTCTCCGGTTAATTTTCTAATTGAAACAGTTTCCCGATCGGACATGCGCCGGCGTGCACGTGACATCGTCCATGTTTCCCGACTGAAACCGTACCATGAGCCTCTGCCTGAAACTTCTTAAGTCGCCAGGATGGCTACTTTTTCAGCGGGGGCGATTGTGTAGAAGATGTGTCTGAAGCGAGCAGCATCGCCAACGCCCGGCTCTCTCGGCTTGTGCTTCGGTTCGCTGCTGTGCCGGTCTCTGCTGGACGGTTCATCACGCTGTCTTGCCATTGTCGTTAACGACTAATAAACCTCTTCACAGTACGTTCAAGAAACGAGACAATGAAGCCTCTCTCGAAGGGACCAGTCAACCCGTGGCCGGCGCACTCTATCCCCCTTCTCCGGCTCGCCAAATGGGTTATCCAGGGGTGAAAGTGCTGCCCCAATCTGACCAGCTGTGTCAAGCCGTGCATAAACGGCTATTTGCACGTGCAACGCCAAATTTATTCAAGAGTTTTATCAGCGACTGAGCAACACGCGTGGGCTACACAAAGGACGCAACCGCGTCCATATAAAATTCCGCATTCATATCAAACGTATCTTAGATCATGCAGAAATCTTGTGCCACGTGAAAGCAGTGCATGATACTTGTTAAGGTGGTGTTTGTGTGCATACCTCATTATGCAACTCAGTGTATGTTACCAGCAAAGCTGTTAGGCAAATTATAATGACGGCAGTGCTGTTGCAAAAAACTCACCGTACCATTGCTGAGCTACCGCCGAGCGTGTGATTTGCTCGGCGGTTGCTTGGCAACGGTGCGGCGAGTTTTTAGCCATGTACACTAAAAAAATAATAATTAGTGTCACCGGCGTAGCAGGGGCGGCGCCAGGGGGGGGGGGCAAGGGGGGGCTGGAGCCTCCCAAAATTCTCGCCTGCCCCCCCTATGCCCACCCAAGTGCCCGGAAGCATATATTGAAAACCTAGTAGGAGCAGAGCTAGCAACCGACGGCTTGCCCCCCCCCCCCCCCCCCGGAGGAACTCACTTTTCGTGGTTGCCCCCCCAGTAAAAACATCCTGGCGCCGCCCCTGCGGCGTAGTGATGATTGCAACAGCAACAATTTGTAATGTTGTAATGGTGATGCCGCACGCGCTCCTTTCTTAATTTTTGTTACCGCACCATTAGGCATGTAACACTGCCTTGCGCAAACCGTGCTCGAATGACTGGAGACTATCCAGATAATCTTGGAACCTTTCTATGAGATTACGTGCACAATGCGTACATTGCAGTTTGTTCTGGAACTTACGATGCCGCTAGTGATAGTGCTGGAATCTTTGATGGCGCATGTATAAATGCCGCTGCTCTATATTGCGTGGCAGATTACCGACGGCGACGCTCTATGTTCGGTGCTATCAATCTACAGCGTGTATTGCTTGTAGAATGACATTTCGTTTTCCAGGCACAGGTTAGCCAAGAAATAAAAAGTTCACTCAAGAAAATAGCTACTGCTGCCTTTATCGACGTCACGACCCCGTGTCAATACGAAGGGTGACAGCTAACTACAAAACGTTGGTGTAAGAAAAAGTACGTCCGCTCCAGAGAGAAATGTGCATATTGCATAACCTATTCCCGTTGAGAGCGTACCACGTAGAACGGTTTACGAGCCGTGGCTGGTGCTTGCCGATATCGCGCGCGCTACCTATCGCAACCACGCCCTTGATTAGAATCAAAGTTCACGACTGCTGCTCGAGTGAGCCTCCCTTTCCCCCGCCTATTTTCATGCTCTTCCAAGACGGGCGGCGTGTCTCCTCTCTGCTTGAGCATTCGACGGCAGTTCTGACATGTGATGGGATGCTAAAGCGTGCGCCCTCCAAGCGACGGAGATCGGCTGGCTCGTTTAATCTCGGCTTGAGCAGCGCTCATCATCCCAGCTTGCGCAATTTCAAGCGCGGGTCGAACGTATGATGCGCAGAGAGTGGTACCAACTTGTAGTTTACGCGGAACATGGCGGCGACGACGAAAACCCGTCGTGTGTCCATATAATTCTTATTGTAATAAAAAAAATCACTTAAATGCTCAGCCATGACGCGGCGAGCGCATCTCAATTTTCTCGTAGTTGTCATGTCGGCTGTGGCACTTCGATGATCGAAAAATAAGCTTTTTACATTTATTTTTATAGAGCCCTATGGGTTTAGTATGGATATAACTTTTGTTATATTGATACAAGCCATCATTAACATCAAGGAATGGACCATAAAGGCGACGAAGATGACGATCGAACAAAAGCTCGTGTTGTTGCCACTCCGCCATCTTGGTTCAAGGACACTGTGTACTCCGTGTACAATCTGTAAATATATTTCTACCCTCTGCCTACTCTCACCCAGTGACATTATAGTAGCTCATCTCTGGTCTTTAGTTGCTATTCGTGTTGTATGTGATGTGTTAATCACATTTTGAACATTGCAACATTTTAACATTAGTATTTTTCATTCATTTGAGGTCTAGTAGCTGTCCAGAACGCCGCTCATGTTTCTGTTTCTTTTTCGAGTTGCTGCGCTTTCACCTTTGATGTAAGCTTTAATATATATGCATTTTAAATAAGTCTGGTCACTTGATCAGCATTGCATGCTTAGTAGAAACCACTGAGATGTTATGTGTTTACCATAAAGGAAAAATTCTACTTAACAGTGATGTGTGGCCCGAAAAATCTGCTCCAAAACTAAATTTCAATGCTCCAAAATTCTCTTTTTACTGCTCCAAAGCTGCTCTTAAACCGCATTATTCCTGCTCCCAAATCTGCTCCAAAACACTGAAGCCCGCTTCCACCCCTGGTTACCCTCCCTCATTGAGGGAATCAACCCTCGCGGGGAGAGGGAAACTGGGAGGTAGGTCAAGGCGAGCGTGCTGACAGTGAGAAGCTCGCTTGCGCCGGCCACCAGACTGAGGACAGCACCCGGATACACCCCTGCGAGGTGCAATCCAGCCCGCGAAGAGCGGCGCTGCCTGATTAGAAGCTGCTGACGCCAGATGCCATATGTGGTTCCCGATTGGTGGCTGCTGACGCAAGGTCCAGCGGCGTTTCAGATTGGAGGCTGCTGACGTAAGTGAGGGCCTATAAAGGAACCAAGCAGCAGACGAGATCGTCAGAGCAGACAACAGCGTTGGAGCGTTTAAAGACATCTGGGCTCTTCGAGCTCCTCAAGCTGTCGGCCCCATATCGAAGTTGTAACGCCTCTGTTTACGCTGTACATAAATGTTGCCTTAACTCACCGTCGTCTTGTCCGCTCCATCTATCAGCTCTCCGCAGAAGCAGCCGCGAGCTGAGAAACACATGATACTCTACAGTGGTAGCCTTGGCACACGACACACCACACCCCACGCCATAATTTGCGAATCGGCGAAGTACCCACTACACGCTCATAGGATGCCACGTGAACCTGCGTAACTCTTTGCTACATAACACTTTGCATAACACTGCATAACACTGTGTTGATGCTATTTGGGCGCACGTTAAAGAACCCCAGGTGGTCAAAATTTCCGGAGCCCTCCACTACGGCGTCTCTCATAATCATATAGTGGTTTTGGGACGTTAAACCCCACAAATCAATCAATCAACTGTGTTGATGCTGTTGCTGATAACAATGATTATACATTAGCGCTTTGCAGCAGAGGGGTTTTTAAAACTTGCGTAATTCGTATCTTTTGACACCTGGTGCGATAAAGTTCTACGTAAAACTACGCTTAATTTTCCCACATGACATTCGTATTGTATGACATTCTGCCCCTATTAAAGAACGAAAGAGAGATATGAACACGACGATGTGGACGGCACTTCCAACTGATTTTTCACAAGTATATGGCGTTTGAGAAATACTTCTCAAGTATATGACATTCATATCGCGCTCTTTTCCGAATCAGTATCAAGCAGAGTCGTGGCTCTGTGGTCAAACGCCTGCCTACCACGCTACCAGCCTGGGTTTGCTTCTCGTTTGTACCAAACTATTTTTATTGTTCATTGTATTGTCTATGGGGTAATTCAGTAGGATAAAATCAAAGTAAGTGTTCATTTGATAGGTTGGTTTCACCGCAATAGGTACTCAAAAGCAGTAGAAAAAAATGAGGCCTTTATCAGTCACACCTCGCAGCGATGGTGCTTTTATGTGTCCCTTCTGAGCTTAATGTTCCCCTGACGGGTTGGCTCCACCGCAGCATGAATCCAAACCCACCCGAAAAAGTTTAGGCCCTTGTCACGCTTGATAAGGCACAACTTTTGTCTGACGTCACACCTTGCGGTGATGGGCCTCTTATGCGACCTTCTGAGCTAAATGTTCTCCTGCTGTGCTGTTCACTGCAACATGCGTCGAAAACCACTCAAAAAAGTTTAGGCCCTTATCACGCACGATAAGGCTCAACTTTTGTCTGACGTCACACCTTGCGGCGATGGGCCTTCTATGCGTTTCTTCCGAACTAAAGGGTCCCCTGATGTGTTGGCTTCACATATAGCTTCACCCAACTATACCTGCTACATCCTCCAGTCTGTTTCTGCTGGTATTGACTGTCCAAATCGGCAGTGCGCTTTGCATGCTTTGGTGTTGCTTCGCCGTGCCGGTAAACATGTAGGAGCATCGATATGCCACAAAGAGCACATAGCCACTGAAGGGTATGTGGGGCCGGGCCACAATCATGACGAACAAAAGAACTTTCACTATGATGGGAGTCGGTTTCGACATGTATGGCATGCTTGCCGTCTTTTAATTAGTCTGTCACAGTGTTCCTCTGTATGCTTTTGTAGAAAACAAAACCGAGGACAATGAGCACCGTGGGGTGCTTATGTAATTTTAGGGGGTCGTGTGTTTTAGGGTGCGGGTCGTGCCACTCACAGTAGTACGTTGCCGTAGTAGCCACTTGTGCGCAATCGCTTTTTACGAAGAAATGCGGTTGACTTGCATCAGTCTAGAAAGGGCGATGATATATTTAGTGCCCTTTTTAAAAGTGAGACATCCCGATTTTCAGAAGTATTGAGGATTGTGTTTAATTTCTTAATATATGCTGATCTGTACATTTACAGTGAATAAATTTGAAGCAATATGGGTGGGGGGAGTGATTTTAAATGAAAAGAAGAGAAAAGGGAGCCCCGTAACAGTCTCTCAGGAGAAGTACACCTCAGCTGTAGCTCACGAGGGGTTGATTGATATTGATTGATATGTGGGGTTTAACGTCCCAAAACCACTATATGATTATGAGAGACGCCGTAGTGGAGGGCTCCGGAAATTTAGACCACCTGGGGTTCTTTAACGTGCACCCAAATCTGAGTACACGGGCCTACAACATTTCCGCCTCCATCGGAAATGCAGCCGCCACAGCCGGGAAAAAACGCCTCAGCTGTACACCTCAGCTGTAGCTCACGAGGGGTGGGGGTAAAGGAGGGATTAAAAGGATAGGATTAAACGGTAAAGAGATAAAGAGAGAGGAAGGAAAGAGCGAGGCGCAGGGACAGCGAACGACGGAAGTAAGGAGAAGATAGGAAAGATGGAGACAGTCGCAGAAGTCCGAGGACGGGTCACCACTCGACGAGAGCTCTTGTCGGCAACAGGAGATGGCGTGGGTTAATTCAGTTGGCCAGAGCTACGCGGTCGTCGTCGCCGAGGATCGGCGTCAGAAGGTGGTGTTGGACCAACCCAGTCGGCCAGAGCTGCACTGTCGTCGGAGATCGCGAGGGCACAACCGGTCGGCACGGAATCCAGCGATCACCGGTACGGTGCAGCTACCTTTCTTACGGGCGTTAGCGCTCTGCAGATGCTGGCGCGTAGCTCAGCGCTTAGGGCACTTTCTTTTAGATCGAAAGGGGCTAGGCTCGACTCTGAACACTGTATGAGATTTTTTATTAAACAATAAACAAAGTTTCGTAGCTTTTTTATTGTTTACATCCGTTCTAAGTGACATAAACACGTCCGGACACACAATTTTGGTCGTTGATTGCGTTGCGTGCCGACGCTCTACACATCGTCGCAGCAGAACGTTCGATAGACTATTCCGCAGAGTTTTCAGCGGAGCGAAAGAATGCGACAATGCGCCCAGTTCGTTTGATCAAGCAATTGATGCTGTACAAACTTGCTACCAACTGCACGGACGTGTTCCTCGGTGGGTAAGTTCTTGGTATTGACACATTGTCAATAATAGGTCGATAACTCAGTCACTTCATCTTTGTTTGCCTTTTTGAGTGCAGCTACGACACGACGAGGCTGATGTCCGACCATATATCCCATTGCTTAATTATGGTCACCGGGGCAATGGTGTTTACAATGAGAGAAACCTGAGGTAAGAGTTCCCCTGATGTGCTGGTTTCTCCGCAATAGATGGTCGGAACTATTAAAAAAAGATCAGATTCTTATCATTACTGATAATGCTCAACTTTTGTCTGAGTCACAACTTGTCACATGAGCGTACTGTACGTTTGTTCCGAGCTAAAGGTTCCCTTGAGAATTTGGCTTCCGCAAAATGCATGGTCAAAAGCAGCGAAGAATTTTGAGGCCCTTATCACCCATGATAAGGCTCAATTTTTTGTCTGACGCGGCCCTTGTCACATAGACATACTGTACACTTGTTGCAGGCTAAAGGTTTGCTTGAGAAGTTTGCTTCACTGCAATGCATATTCAAAACCAGCGAAAAAAGTTGAGGCTCTTATCAACCCTGATAAGGCTCAACTTTTGTCTGACGTCCACGGCAAGTTGAATGACGTCAGACAAAAGTTGAGCTTATCAGGGTGATAGGCCTCAATTTTTTCGCTGGTTTTGACCTATGCATTGCAGTGAAAGCCAACTCCTCAGGGGAACACTTTAGCTTGGAACAAGAGACAGTACTGTACTCCTCGTGACAAGGGCCGACGTCAGACAAAAATTGAGCCTTATCATGGGTGATAAGGGCCTCAAACCTTTTTCGCTGGTTTTGACCATGCATTGCTGGATAGCCAACTTCTCAGGGGTACCTTTAGCTCGAAACAAACGTACAGTATGCCCACGTGATAAGGCGTCACCTCAGACAAAAATTGAGCGTTATCAGGGGTGATAAGGACCTCGACCTTTTTTCGCAGGTTTTGACCATGCATTGCGGGGAAGTCAACTTCTCGGGGGTGGCTTTAGCTCGGTACAATCGTACACTACGCCCACGTGTAAGGCGTGACGTCAGACAAAAGTAGAGAATTATCAGGGGTGATAAGGGTCGCAACTTTTTTCGCTGGTTTCGATCATGTATTGCGGGGAAGCCAACTTCTCAGGGGACACTTTAGCTTGGTACAAACGTACGGAACGCCCACGTTTAAGGCGTGACGTCAGACAAAAGTTGAGCGTTGTCAGTGGTGATAAGGGCCGCATTTTTTTTCGCTTGGTTTCGACCATCTATTACGGAAAGCCAAATTTTCAGGCGAACCTTAAGCTCGGAACAAACGTACAATATGCTCACGTGGCAAGTTGTGACGTCATATAAATGTTGAGCCTTATCAGTGGTGATAAGGGCCGCAACTTTTTTTAGCTGCTTTCGACCATATTTATGGAGAAGCCAAATTCTCAGGCGAACCTTTAGCTCGGAGCAAACGTAAGTACAATATGCCCATGAGACAAGTAGTGACGTCAGATAAAAGTTCAGCCTTATCAGGGGTGATAAGAGTCTGAACGTTTTTCGCTGGTTTCGATCATGCATTGCGGGGTAGCCAACTTCTCAGGGGAACCTCTATCTTGAAACACTTACTGTACGTCCACGTGATAAGGTATGGCATCAAACAAAAGTTGAGCCTTATCAGAGATGATAAGGGCCTCAACGTTTTTTCGCTGGTTTTGACTATGTATTGCGGGGAAGCCAACTTCTCAGGGGACACTTTAGCTTGTACAAACGTACAGTATGCCCACATGACAAGTTGTGACGTCAGACAAAAGTTGAGCCTTGTCAGGGGTGATAAGGATCTTAAATTTTTTTCGCAGGTTTCGACGATGCATTGCGGGGTAGCCAACTTCTCAGGGGAACCACTAGCTCGAAAAAAAAACTTACAGTACGCCCACGTGATAAGGTGTGACGTCCGGCAAAAGTTGATTCTTATCAGAGATGATAAGGGCCTCAACTTTTTTTCGCTGGTTTTGACCATGCATTGTAGGGAAACCAACTTCTCAGGGGACACTTTAGCTCGGTACAAACGCACAGTACGCCCACGTGACAAGTTGTGATGTCAGACAAAAGTTGAGCCTTATCAGGGGTGATATGAGACTGATCTTTTTTGACTAGTTTTGAACATCTATTGTGGGGAAACTAGCACATCAGGGGAACCCTTACCTCGGGTTTCTCCCATTGTAAACACCATTGCCCCGATGATCATAAGCAATGGGGTATGGTCGGACGTTTGCTTGATCAAACGAACTAGGCGCATTGTCGCATGCTTTCGCTACGCTGAAAACCTTGTGGAATAGTCTATCGTTCTGCAGCTATCATGTGTATGGCGTCAGCATTCAAAGCAATCAACGACTAATTGCGTGTCCATCCGTGTTTATTAGAACGGATGTAAACAATAAAAAACTATGAAACTTACATTGTTTAATAAAAAATAAACTCTCAGACAGTGTTGGGAGTCGAACCTAACCCCTCCAATCTAAAGGCAATAGCCTTAAGCGTTAAGCTATGCGCCGTCATGTGCAGGGCAAGAACGCCAGTAAGCCAGGTAACTGCACCGTCCCGGTAATAATAATAGTAGTAGTAGTAGTAATAATAATAATAATAATAATAATAATAATAATAATAATAATAATAATAATAATAATAATAATAATAATAATTCCTGTCACGTACATCTTAGTGCATCTAAATACTGTACGGGCGACGCGAGTTGGCCGGACGGGGTGCGCCATGGTTTCTGCAACTGTTTTTAATTGCAGGAAACGCGCTATAGCTTAACCGTGCTGCACCTCTTTACTCATGACTCTAATGAGAGATAATAGTTAGATAATAGTTATAGCGCGAGAACAGAACGACGACGCAGAGACAAGAAGGACACGAGCTGTCGTCACCTTTTTTTCTCTACGTCGTCGTTCTGTTTTCGTGCTATAACTATCGCCATGCCATACCAACTAGCCCAAGCTGCCACACTTCTAATGAGAGAGATGCAGAGGGAGAAAGTCTACGGCCCATTCACAGCGTGGAAATGGCGGTACATTGAAGCTGTCTATGCGTGATGATCCCCTTACGGCATTCCTTGCAGCGACCCTTGGTTTCCTCAGTAGTACCATGAGCCCTTTCTTGCCGTGTTGCCTCAGCTTCGTGAACTTGCATTTCGGAGCCTCCGCTGGCACTCGGCCACCGTTTCACGCATTACTGCATCTTGTGTATCAGAGCTCGTGTGATGTCTGAAATACGCCGCTATATATTTAAATGAAGGAATGAGCACTCCGGTGAATTCGCCGGAAGAATGCGGTCTCTTCTTCATGGGAATGCGTTTCTCGCCATCTGGCCCCTAGTAACGAGCAGCAGTTGATCTTTTAGGGCCGAGATTCAAAGCAAGATCTTCCATTGGTCTCGGGAGCGTATGTTAGCAGTGGGGTGAAAGAGGAGCGGTGGCAGGTGATTTTGGTTGAAGTTACATACTCCTGTCATGTGTTCTGGTGTTCCTGGTTCTTGGCACATGTACGGATCATTCCTGTCTGTTCTGGCTCGGCTGCATTATTTAAAGTATTCGGGAGTGCAGAATATCTCTGTTTCTATCTCTCTATTGCTCCCTCGAAAACCATGTATCTGAAGTGCGCGCGCTTAATTACACCTGACCGGTCACAGCGAGATCGCCTGCCCTGCTGGATCAGCCAGGTACTTGCTTGGAATATTTGGCGCGCGCCGACTACTACGGCACAGGCTGGCCTCACCTACGCCTTAGGACGCTTTAGCGCGTGCACGGCGGGCACGCTCACGTGTGCGCCCTGTCACGGTGCGATGCCAAATTCACGCGCCACACGCGGACGCGTCGTAACGCGTACGTGTGGTTAGGGCTTAAGAACGCTAAAAAAAGATTCACCTGTTTCTCCCAGGCAATGAAAGAGATTAACTGCAAATGTGCTAGACTGTACCTTATTGCTAGCCTCACGTACGCGTTACGACGCTTTAGCGCGTGCACGGCGGGCACGCTCACATGTGCGCCCTGTCACGGTGCGACGCCAAATTCACGCGCCACACACGCGGACGTGTCGTAACGCGTACGTGTGGTTAGGGCTTAACAACGCTAAAAAAGATTCACCTGTCTCTCCCAGGCAATGAAAGAGATTAACAGCAAATGTGCTAGACTGTACATTATTGCTAACAGTGATACTTGAAAGAAGCAAAATGAATTTCAGTGCAATTAAATGTATACTTAACAATTTTTTGATGTGCCAGAGTACAGTACATATGTACGACAAGGTGAACCACTATTTAATTTTTTTTTTGTTTACACTGAACTTCATGCAGACGGAACTACGTTTTCCGGTTTCCTCGAGGGCGGCGTCACCGAATTGATCAGGGGGGAGGGGGGCGGTGTCTCCAGCTCTACTAAATATGATTTGCTCAAGACTACACTGAAATTCTTGTCATGTGATGTCACGCGAAGGAACAATTACGGTTAATTAGTTACAGGAGCGATAACAGGATATTTTTTACTGGGTCGGTGGGGTATCCACTGCGAGTTCATTCAGGGGGGGGGGGGGTGTCAGGTAGTTGGGGAACTAAGGAACTTATTCTGTGTTTTGAGCATGTCTTTTTGGGTTGGGAGGGGGGGGAGGGGCAAGGGCATGCAGGCAGTAGTATTATAGGGGGCAGCTACCCCTTCCATCGCGGCACCATTGTTTGGCAACATCCAGTAAGTATGAAAGGCGAAGCTTACCTTTGCAAGGGCTTTTCCGGGGCATTATACAATGGCTTAGAATGATTCTGGAGCATTTCAGCCCACGAAACATTGCTTCCAGCACCTTAACTGCTTCTCAACTACTGTAACCACCATTAATGTTGTATCCTTAGGAACTTCAGATCCTTATGAATATCTGAACCAACATAAACTGTGCTCTCAAACCCAAGGTGCTCAATTCGATAATTTCAGCAGGTATAAAAAAGCTGTGTCACATCAAACATGGCTCGCAAAGTTTGAGTATCCAGGTACGCCCAGTCCAAAAACAGACTTGTTTTACCGCTTTACAAGCAACCATTGTTGGATACCATACTTCATCACAGCACAGATGTCAAAAGTGGTGAGATGGCACCTGCATGCTAAGTTGGAAGCTTGCCCACCAAACATGCACAATTATTACTTTGAACAACAGGCGGGAAAATGAACATTTTCACACAAGGAGGTACACAGGACAAAACATATTGTGCTTAAACCGGCATTTTGGCAAGCAGTCTTGTCTAAGCACCCCCCCCCCCTCTACATGAAGGTGAGACCATTTGTAGAATCAACCTCGCCAACATGCAGTGCTGAATATTCATCTCTTGAAGCCTTTATCTTCTGCTGTGTTTGAATTTCCATCTTGTGGGCTTGTTGCATATGTCGTTCCAATGGCTAGCAAACTATTTTATGAATGAGTTACCGAGCAATGCTGTGTGCGCCATCAGGCTCGACGTACCAGTCAAGGCAGCAGAGAAGCACTCGACTGGCCGAGCTCCAATGAACGCTAAGTAAGAAAACGCAATACACAAGCTACGTTTAATTTTTATGTACTGTAGTAACCACAAAATTTAAAACAAAGAATGTAAATGAACACAGCAGCTTAAGTCCCTGGACAAGGAATCCGTTCAGAAACCTGCACGTGTAGTCAGGTCTGATACAGAAACTAGATGGGAACTCTCACTTTACTGGGCAAAGATGAGATGTAGTGATACTATGAATTAGAATGAACATATTACATGTTACATGCTCTCAATTGAACAAGCCACATGTAAGCAACCATATGCCTTAGCCAAAGGAAGGAATTGTACTGAAATAACAGGTGCCTTAAAGTATTTGATAAATGTTGAGAAATAGTAAAAAGACCTTGTCCAACTGCAAATGTACAGAGCAGCCTATAATTAGAAATTAAACACAATCCTCAATACTTCTGAAAATTAGGATGTTTCACTAATAACCGCATTAAATATATCTTCGCCCTCTACTAGACTGACTGATGCAAGTCAACGGCATTTTTTTCCTCAAAGGCGATTGCACACAAGTCAGCACCAATAGGCATGTACTCCAGCTGTGAACAACTCAACAACCGGTCACTTTTTTAAAGGAACATCACAGAGTGCATGAACAGGACTATTTCTTTAGTCACAGCCGACCGGCGGCCATACTTCACTTATCTGGCCAGGGCTCATACGGTTGTACCCGACTACATATTGATCAACAGGGTTGAGAAAATTTATTCCCAGCATTTATATTTATTACACAAACAATTGTGGGCATGTATAGCTCGGAAGTAACCAACCGAGTGGGGCAATTGCCTGCGAATTTTGCAAGATTAGTTCCGCCAGCAACCTAAAAGATCCTGAATCCTTGCGGGCAAAAACATGCCCCTTTTAAGACAACCAAAATTCACTAAGCGGCACGTAGTTATGATCTTCTGATTGACAATCAACATTCTAGAACTTCCCCGGGAAAAACTTCCCCCACATAAATTCACAGCATATCCACGGAGCGAATAGACAGTTATAGTACAACGGGCTTATTGGGATACCGGCCGTACCGTGGTAGCGGGATCAAAGTGTACGTGCGCAGATACGTACGTTACCCGTACTGCTTACAGTATGCTCGCTGTTTTTCAGATTTAACGTTACCGTGGTAGCGTAGGTGTAAGTAGTGTACGTAGAACATGGCAGTGCTCTTGGACAGGCTATTACTGAACATGACTATATGCCATTGAACATGACTACATGCCACGCTCATAATGCGCTCGTCGCCATTTTGCTAGCTTCATATATTATAAATTTGGTATTACGTGACATGAAAGGACGACAAAAGTAAATGCCGCATTCAAACATGATAATCATGACATGCGTGTCTTGTAACAACATGACTACATGCTATGCTCATAGTGTGCTCGTGGTCTATTCGCTAGCTTCACATATATAAAATTTGGTGTTACATGACTTCAATGGATTATGAAGGTATATGACTGGTGAAAACATGATAATCATGACATGTGAGTGATGTAAGAACATGACAACATACCACACTCATGATGCGTTGACGGCCTTTTCGCTAGCCTCACATAAACCAAATTGGGTATCACGTGACGCGAACGGATGACAAAGGTAAATGACACGCCCAAATATGATAATTGGGACATGCGTGTCATGTAAAACATGACTTACTTGCTAAGCTCATAGCGCACTTGCAGCCATTTCGCTTGCTCCACATATACCAAATTTGGTATAACGTGACAAGGGTAAATGAAAAGTCCAAACATGATAATCATGACAAGAAAGTCATGTACGGCATATTTTACGTCCACCTCATCACGTTGTGCTGATTTTAGAGTGACCTATCAACCCTCCACATTTGTGCTTCGCATATCATCGATTCCCACTGTACATGGGATCCGCCAACCTTTTTTCATTTTTCATCTGCTCTACTTTCTCCTCTTGATCTATCCTCCTCCTACTCGCTTTTCTTTTCTGCCCTTATAAGAATTGCTCTAAAAGTTATGCAAGGCTACGGTCTCAACAAGTAGCTCCTTATCTGTTGCTTTTTTCATTTTTAGTACGTTCAGTGAGTAGTGGGATTTGTCCAATTTTTATGGCGCATACCTATTCTCACGCGAGTCCTTTAACGAACATCTTCCTGCCAGCTTTAATAGCTTCGCTGTTAGAAAAGCCACTTGAACCTGTGTAATGAAGTATTATAGCGATGAAGGATACAGCAGTGAAAGAGGTAGATAAAATTATACTAATATGAGGAAACTTGCTGTATGCAAAGTGTATAATGATTTTTTAAGTTTTAACGTGAAAAAACTGCTAAATGATTACAAGGAATGCCATAATGAAGGACACCTAAAAATTGGGCCACCTGCAGTTTTTTTACTTGCATCTTGATCTGAGCACAAGGGCCTCACGCATTTCTGTCTCCACTGAGAATACAGCCACCGAGGCCACGATTTTAACGCCTCGAACTGCGGCTCACCAGCCGAGCGCCATAACAAAAGACCACCATGGCTCGGGCCAGGGAAAGCATGCAAAGCAAGACCACTGGGTCGAACCATGAAAATGTCATACACGTATTGGCTTAAACGTGACAGCCCCGTTAATGCGTGGTCACGGTCGTCGTTTTTAAGTACTCTGGATTGTGTAGATTCCACTGCAAGCAACAATACTCGCGTTAAATGTGCCTGCAATTAGATCAAAACACAAAGAATCACTGCCGGATGGCATGTGGTTTGTATGCCAATGCAGCTGAATCAACACTCCTGGAGAAGCAGACAGGCGTTCTGTTGCTGCCGTTGGGGAGATCTATGTCGGTCCCAGAGCGATGGCATTGGCAGATAGATTTTTTTTCTAACTTCAGACACAAAGCGGGCAGATTTCTGGAGCGATTTGTCTCTGAACTTACGAAGTACTTAGCTAACCACCCTTGGTTATGTGTTCGTATACAGTGGTCACTCTGGTCACTCGGAGATCAAAGGGAATGAAGTAGCACACGCCATGTCCCGCGTAAATCTCCCAGGCCTTCCTCTGTAGTGGCCGGATTCACTGAAGTGCACTGAATTACTTGCTATGGCACGTTTAGATGAGATCAACAACAATCACAGCGTTTATCCCGATCCTCCTCACTTTGTGTCGAGACGCGAGGCAGCCCTGATAAGGCGTGCCCAAACACACTGTTTAATGACACTTCACATTCAGCACTACATATACAAGGAAAGGACAGGTCTTTTGCTTGCATGGCCTACGGTGGCTTCCCGGATTACGCTAATGTTCTGCTGTACTGTCTGGGTAGTTGCGCAGCCATGGGCAAGAGCCTCAAGCACATATCTATAAACCTAAGACCTGCGACCGTGGAGGAGTGGCTGGCGAACTACTCTCCAGACATCATGAAAACACTGCTCAAACATTTGAAACTTCTAGGCCTGTACGATAGATAGGCCTTTTTTTTAGAGGACGTGGACTGGGGTTCCTTTATTTTTGATAAAGTTGTTCTCTCTCTTATGCTGTTTTCGAGCCAAAGTGTGAATATATATTTAGGTATCTGTTTTTGCTCGAAGAGGCTCACCTCCGGAGTGTGCACCAGAATCAGGGCTTATTATAGCCCAAATAAAGCCAAGTCGCAGATTTTCAATAGCCCAAACATAGCCACATAGCCCACTCATCCAAATGACCGCCAAACTTTTTTTTTCTGAAGCCCAATTCGGCTATATATAGCCAAACCTGGCAACACTGCTTCCATGCCGCACCAAGACTTGCCTTCAGGCGTTATTGCCGGCACCACCATTCTAACCATGACGATGATGGTGGTGATAAACTCTTGCGAGCACAATGCAACCTACAACTCGATAGTTGTCATCCCTGAATGCGGCTTATGTGCGAGACACGTGCACCATGAAGTGCAAACAACTTTACAAAGGTGTTAGCACCTTTGTAAAGGTGCTATCACGAGGATGGAGCCGCTGTCACGAGGATGGGAGCACCCAGTCCAGCCCTGGTTGTCCAGACACCTTCATGGCCTCCGATACCTTGAGGCCAGGGCGCGGTACGCCCCGAGCCTGCCAGACTGAAGGAGCCTTGACTTGATGCGGCAGCCCAGGTCATGCTGGAGAGGGCAGCCTGAAACCAGTGCTGAATACACTTCACCAACTGGCTACTCTCATTTTCCACCAACGACCTGAGTGGCGGGGCTCAACGGGGTGCAGTCCGGACCAGAGTGCTACCGGCGTCGGATCCACGGCAGTGAAAACGACAGCAGTGGTAGTGACAGCGGCGAAGGTCACAGTGGTGGCGATGACTGGCCATGACGCAAGTGGGCACGGCAGCTGCGATGACTACATCGAATGCAGCGGTGATAAGTGGGTGCACCGGCGGCATCCACAGCAGAAAACCAAGCACAGGAGGGCACGGATTAGGACCCACTGTCCTAGTTTTACTTGATGATGAATAACAAATTATCCTCTTGTATCAGTCTGTCGTTCGGGGTCCTTCTTAAGAGGAGAAGGATGTGGGCACGCATGTGCACCCATGGTTCTTTTCCCTTTTACGGCAGCTCGGCAGCCTAGTTGGGAGAATATGTCTGTCGCTTCGAGAAACAAGACAATGAAGCCTCTTTCGAAGGGACCGGTCACCCCACAGCCGGCGCACGCTATCCCCCATTCTTGGTTCGCGAAATGGGCTACCCTCCCTCAGCGAGAAAACTAACCCTCGTTTGGGAGAGGGAAACAGGGAGGTTGGTTAAGATGAGCGTGCCAACAGCAAGAAGCTCTCTTGCACCGGCTACAAGACTGAGGACAACACTTGGATACCCCACTGCGAGCCAAGGACCTCAACGACCAAAGGGGTAAACGTATACCCTTTGTTATCTTCCTAGAGCGAACAGTCCCTCTATGTGACATTTACGTGTTATGGCTAATGTTGCAATAGAGTGTTGTTTTGATAGCCTAGCCTGTTTCCTTATTCACCTGAACCCATGCAGCTGTGATGACTCGAGCTATAGGAAGGGGACGTTATTCATGCACGGTACACCTGTGTGCAGCTAAAACATTAGCTAGGCCTCTGCGTCAGCCATACATAGGGCAGACTTTCTTCAAGAGATGGACAGACAGATGGGCGGCACCTTCGCTCCACTCATAATCATTCACTCTGGGGATATGCTGTGGATATTTTTCAATTTTTTAATGTCTCATCAAATTTTGTCAAAATTAATTGGGGGGCACATCTATTAAATAGGTAAGCCTTTGAAGATCTTGTAAATGTTGAGTTTTTAATGTTTGAAGTTTGGTCTATTTTGCCACACTAAGTACAAAAACTTCAGATGTGGTTTGGAAGGTGAGAAAAAAACTACGTATATATGTAGCTTGACTGGCCCCACGGGCCATTACACAGCAGTGGACACTTTAGCGGGAGCAAATTGAAGCAATACACAGAAAGGGTCTTTGAATTGTAAAACAAAGTTATTTAGAATATACATATAGAGCAGACACTTCCAGAGAAATAACGAAACATGCGCACAAAAGGTAACAACGTTTCATTAAAATTTATCAATGCTCTTTCTAGGTGTATTTCTGCTCAAGAATGTAAACCTATAGCCTTTGAAGATATCGTATATTTAGATTTTTTAATGTTTATGAACCTAGTGTAATAGGCTTTTTCTGAAGTGGTAGCACTATATTTGATTAGGGTGTGGATTAAAGCATTATAAAGTGAAAGTGCATAAACGATTGTATCAACGAAAGTGTATTCAAAAAGTGAGCGACCTTTAATGCATGCTCTAATTGAAGCCAATTTTTTCTACTAAATCAATGTGAGCCTCCCATTTTAGATTAAAATCTACAATCTTTCCTAGGAACTTTGCACAACTTATTTAAATTTAAGATAGCTTCATGTGTAAGTTTGATGTCTCCAGTATTTTAGGTGAATGAAAAAAAATGAACTGATATTTAACAGCATTTATTCCTATATAATTATTGTGACCCAAGTTCTCAAGCCTGCATACATTGTAGTTTATTTTATTTTAAAACTTGAATGGTGTTTGTGGCAGAAGCCACAATTGCCATATTGTCGGTGAAAAGAAAACACTTGCAATCAATCCCTGCATGGCAGATACGCTTAAATGTTTCTAAGTGTGTTCAGATGAGAGTCGCATGCTACAAGGAGCTGCTAGTTCACACCTATAACATTAATAATTCTTCATTAGCTTCAATAGACCAATTTAAATACTTGGAATTGCATGTAAGTTCTTTTCTAAGCTAGAGTAGCCTTGTGTGATAGTACATAGTTTCCAAAGCTTTGAGGAAACGCTTAGAAATTGTATGATACATTTCACTCCTAAATCTAACCTTGTGCTCTGCGTGACATTAGTTACACCACTATTAGAATATACAGATGCAATATCAATCGCATTGAATATGTACAAAAAAGAAGTGTTAAGAGCATCAACGCTTATAGCAGGCATGTGTACATTATTAACCCGAAACGTTAATGTGAACTTCCGGCTCTAGAATCATGCAGGAAATTGCACCGACTGCAAATGCTTTGCAATATTGTAAACAGTAACATTAAAATGGACATCACTGGTTACATGCAGTACAATAGCGCAAGGCCAATGAGATGGAAGCACAGTAAGACAGTTATAAGACCACAAGCTAAAACGAATGCACATCAATTTTTTTTTAATATCAGAATGAAACGAGCTTCCATGTGATGCAGTCTACCTGTTGTTGGTTCATGCTTTCACAAATTTTGTGCAAGATTATCTGTGATGTTTCACACAGATCTTTTCTTTCATTTTCTTTTTACAGCTGGCAATGTATGCGGGTATGTATTCATTTCATGGTATGCTTCCGTGGGCGCAAGCTGTTCTTTGATTCACACTCTTTGATTTTGTTTCGTTGACCATTTCCCTTAAGGTAAATCAGCTCTTGTTCAGTATTTCATTTATGTTCTTCAGGTTTTCAATCCTTCTCTTTTGTAAGTGTTATTGTTCCTCTGTGTGTAACTTCAGTGTATTATTGTGAATGTTGTTGGTCTCGTTTTTCATGAGCGCGTCTTTAGTTCTCATTCATCCGCATGTATTTTTATGATTGGTCAATGTGCTCTTGTTCTCCCCCCCCCCATTCATTAACTGAAACGATGCAATGTCTAATATTGTAATCTGGTATAACCACTCCTACCATGGCTCCTAAAAGGCAGCCAGTGCTACCTGATTATAAAAAATAAAAATAAAAAATAACCGGGTGGAAGCAATTTCCGGTTATCCGCTTCCCTTACTGAGCAAAGTGTGGGATCACGTGATCCAAGTTAGCATGTCGCAACAATTGCAGCGCACATTTGCCCAGTGACAAGTCCAGTGCCAATGGACAATTCTTTGTGGTTGCCCTGTACACTTGAATGAGGGCTACGCTTTGAACAAGAACAACTTTATTGCACTAGTCACTATTTCATAAGGTAAAAATCATTTCTTTACAGTACAGTACAAAATACAACAAATACTACTTTGACAACATTGTAGAAAATTATGAAAACAGTGGCTACCGAACGTCTTGTTCGAGGCGGTCGCAAAGGTAAGAGTGATCTTGCTGTTCGAGGCGGTCGCAAAGGTAAGAGTGATCGGCTGCATTTCCGCCTCCATCGGAAATGCAGCCGCCACAGCCGGGAAAAAACGCCTCAGCTGTACACCTCAGCTGTAGCTCACGAGGGGTGGGGGTAAAGGAGGGATTAAAAGGATAGGATTAAACGGTAAAGAGATAAAGAGAGAGGAAGGAAAGAGCGAGGCGCAGGGACAGCGAACGACGGAAGTAAGGAGAAGATAGGAAAGATGGAGACAGTCGCAGAAGTCCGAGGACGGGTCACCACTCGACGAGAGCTCTTGTCGGCAACAGGAGATGGCGTGGGTTAATTCAGTTGGCCAGAGCTACGCGGTCGTCGTCGCCGAGGATCGGCGTCAGAAGGTGGCGTTGGACCAACCCAGTCGGCCAGAGCTGCACTGTCGTCGGAGATCGCGAGGGCACAACCGGTCGGCACGGAATCCAGCGATCACCGGTACGGTGCAGTTACCTTTCTTACGGGCGTTAGCACTCTGCAGATGCTGGCGCGTAGCTCAGCGCTTAGGGCACTTTCTTTTAGATCGAAAGGGGCTAGGCTCGACTCTGAACACTGTATGAGATTTTTTATTAAACAATAAACAAAGTTTCGTAGCTTTTTTATTGTTTACATCCGTTCTAAGTGACATAAACACGTCCGGACACACAATTTTGGTCGTTGATTGCGTTGCGTGCCGACGCTCTACACATCGTCGCAGCAGAACGTTCGATAGACTATTCCGCAGAGTTTTCAGCGGAGCGAAAGAATGCGACAATGCGCCCAGTTCGTTTGATCAAGCAATTGATGCTGTACAAACTTGCTACCAACTGCACGGACGTGTTCCTCGGTGGGTAAGTTCTTGGTATTGACACATTGTCAATAATAGGTCGATAACTCAGTCACTTCATCTTTGTTTGCCTTTTTGAGTGCAGCTACGACACGACGAGGCTGATGTCCGACCATATATCCCATTGCTTAATTATGGTCACCGGGGCAATGGTGTTTACAATGAGAGAAACCTGAGGTAAGAGTTCCCCTGATGTGCTGGTTTCTCCGCAATAGATGGTCGGAACTATTAAAAAAAGATCAGACTCTTATCATTACTGATAATGCTCAACTTTTGTCTGAGTCACAACTTGTCACATGAGCGTACTGTACGTTTGTTCCGAGCTAAAGGTTCCCTTGAGAATTTGGCTTCCGCAAAATGCATGGTCAAAAGCAGCGAAGAATTTTGAGGCCCTTATCACCCATGATAAGGCTCAATTTTTTGTCTGACGCGGCCCTTGTCACATAGACGTACTGTACACTTGTTGCGGGCTAAAGGTTTGCTTGAGAAGTTTGCTTCACTGCAATGCATATTCAAAACCAGCGAAAAAAGTTGAGGCTCTTATCAACCCTGATAAGGCTCAACTTTTGTCTGACGTCATGTATTATCACGTGAGCGCCCTTCACGGCAAGTTGTGACGTCAGACAAAAGTTGTGCTTCATCTTTTTTCGCTAGTTTTGACCATGCATTGCGGAAAAGCCAGCTCCTCAGGGGACACTTTAGCTTGGAACAAACGTACTGTACGCCCACGTGACAAGGCGTGACGTCAGAGAAAAGTTGAGCCTTAGCAGGGGTGATAAGGGCCTCACCGTTTTTCGCTGGTTTTGACCATGCATTGCTGGATAGCCAACTTCTCAGGGGTACCTTTAGCTCGAAACAAACGTACAGTATGCCCACGTGATAAGGCGTCACCTCAGACAAAAATTGAGCGTTATCAGGGGTGATAAGGACCTCGACCTTTTTTCGCAGGTTTTGACCATGCATTGCGGGGAAGTCAACTTCTCGGGGGTGGCTTTAGCTCGGTACAATCGTACACTACGCCCACGTGTAAGGCGTGACGTCAGACAAAAGTAGAGAATTATCAGGGGTGATAAGGGTCGCAACTTTTTTCGCTGGTTTCGATCATGTATTGCGGGGAAGCCAACTTCTCAGGGGACACTTTAGCTTGGTACAAACGTACGGAACGCCCACGTTTAAGGCGTGACGTCAGACAAAAGTTGAGCGTTGTCAGTGGTGATAAGGGCCGCATTTTTTTTCGCTTGGTTTCGACCATCTATTACGGAAAGCCAAATTTTCAGGCGAACCTTAAGCTCGGAACAAACGTACAATATGCTCACGTGGCAAGTTGTGACGTCATATAAATGTTGAGCCTTATCAGTGGTGATAAGGGCCGCAACTTTTTTTAGCTGCTTTCGACCATATTTATGGAGAAGCCAAATTCTCAGGCGAACCTTTAGCTCGGAGCAAACGTAAGTACAATATGCCCATGAGACAAGTAGTGACGTCAGATAAAAGTTCAGCCTTATCAGGGGTGATAAGAGTCTGAACGTTTTTCGCTGGTTTCGATCATGCATTGCGGGGTAGCCAACTTCTCAGGGGAACCTCTATCTTGAAACACTTACTGTACGTCCACGTGATAAGGTATGGCATCAAACAAAAGTTGAGCCTTATCAGAGATGATAAGGGCCTCAACGTTTTTTCGCTGGTTTTGACTATGTATTGCGGGGAAGCCAACTTCTCAGGGGACACTTTAGCTTGTACAAACGTACAGTATGCCCACATGACAAGTTGTGACGTCAGACAAAAGTTGAGCCTTGTCAGGGGTGATAAGGATCTTAAATTTTTTTCGCAGGTTTCGACGATGCATTGCGGGGTAGCCAACTTCTCAGGGGAACCACTAGCTCGAAAAAAAAACTTACAGTACGCCCACGTGATAAGGTGTGACGTCCGGCAAAAGTTGATTCTTATCAGAGATGATAAGGGCCGCAACTTTTTTTCGCTGGTTTTGACCATGCATTGTAGGGAAACCAACTTCTCAGGGGACACTTTAGCTCGGTACAAACGCACAGTACGCCCACGTGACAAGTTGTGATGTCAGACAAAAGTTGAGCCTTATCAGGGGTGATATGAGACTGATCTTTTTTGACTAGTTTTGAACATCTATTGTGGGGAAACCAGCACATCAGGGGAACCCTTACCTCGGGTTTCTCCCATTGTAAACACCATTGCCCCGATGATCATAAGCAATGGGGTATGGTCGGACGTTTGCTTGATCAAACGAACTAGGCGCATTGTCGCATGCTTTCGCTACGCTGAAAACCTTGTGGAATAGTCTATCGTTCTGCAGCTATCATGTGTATGGCGTCAGCATTCAAAGCAATCAACGACTAATTGCGTGTCCATCCGTGTTTATTAGACCGGATGTAAACAATAAAAAACTATGAAACTTACATTGTTTAATAAAAAATAAACTCTCAGACAGTGTTGGGAGTCGAACCTAACCCCTCCAATCTAAAGGCAATAGCCTTAAGCGTTAAGCTATGCGCCGTCATGTGCAGGGCAAGAACGCCAGTAAGCCAGGTAACTGCACCGTCCCGGTAATAATAATAGTAGTAGTAGTAGTAATAATAATAATAATAATAATAATAATAATAATAATAATAATAATTCCTGTCACGTACATCTTAGTGCATCTAAATACTGTACGGGCGACGCGAGTTGGCCGGACGGGGTGCGCCATGGTTTCTGCAACTGTTTTTAATTGCAGGAAACGCGCTATAGCTTAACCGTGCTGCACCTCTTTACTCATGACTCTAATGAGAGATAATAGTTAGATAATAGTTATAGCGCGAGAACAGAACGACGACGCAGAGACAAGGACACGAGCTGTCGTCACCTTTTTTTCTCTACGTCGTCGTTCTGTTTTCGTGCTATAACTATCGCCATGCCATACCAACTAGCCCAAGCTGCCACACTTCTAATGAGAGAGATGCAGAGGGAGAAAGTCTACGGCCCATTCACAGCGTGGAAATGGCGGTACATCGAAGCTGTCTATGCGTGATGATCCCCTTACGGCATTCCTTGCAGCGACCCTTGGTTTCCTCAGTAGTACCATGAGCCCTTTCTTGCCGTGTTGCCTCAGCTTCGTGAACTTGCATTTCGGAGCCTCCGCTGGCACTCGGCCACCGTTTCACGCATTACTGCATCTTGTGTATCAGAGCTCGTGTGATGTCTGAAATACGCCGCTATATATTTAAATGAAGGAATGAGCACTCCGGTGAATTCGCCGGAAGAATGCGGTCTCTTCTTCATGGGAATGCGTTTCTCGCCATCTGGCCCCTAGTAACGAGCAGCAGTTGACCTTTTAGGGCCGAGATTCAAAGCAAGATCTTCCATTGGTCTCGGGAGCGTATGTTAGCAGTGGGGTGAAAGAGGAGCGGTGGCAGGTGATTTTGGTTGAAGTTACATACTCCTGTCATGTGTTCTGGTGTTCCTGGTTCTTGGCACATGTACGGATCATTCCTGTCTGTTCTGGCTCGGCTGCATTATTTAAAGTATTCGGGAGTGCAGAATATCTCTGTTTCTATCTCCCTATTGCTCCCTCGAAAACCATGTATCTGAAGTGCGCGCGCTTAATTACACCTGACCGGTCACAGCGAGATCGCCTGCCCTGCTGGATCAGCCAGGTACTTGCTTGGAATATTTGGCGCGCGCCGACTACTACGGCACAGGCTGGCCTCACCTACGCCCTATAGGACGCTTTAGCGCGTGCACGGCGGGCACGCTCACGTGTGCGCCCTGTCACGGTGCGATGCCAAATTCACGCGCCACACGCGGACGCGTCGTAACGCGTACGTGTGGTTAGGGCTTAAGAACGCTAAAAAAAGATTCACCTGTTTCTCCCAGGCAATGAAAGAGATTAACTGCAAATGTGCTAGACTGTACCTTATTGCTAGCCTCACGTACGCGTTACGACGCTTTAGCGCGTGCACGGCGGGCACGCTCACATGTGCGCCCTGTCACGGTGCGACGCCAAATTCACGCGCCACACACGCGGACGTGTCGTAACGCGTACGTGTGGTTAGGGCTTAACAACGCTAAAAAAAGATTCACCTGTCTCTCCCAGGCAATGAAAGAGATTAACAGCAAATGTGCTAGACTGTACATTATTGCTAACAGTGATACTTGAAAGAAGCAAAATGAATTTCAGTGCAATTAAATGTATACTTAACAATTTTTTGATGTGCCACAGTACAGTACATATGTACGACAAGGTGAACCACTATTTAATTTTTTTTTTGTTTACACTGAACTTCATGCAGACGGAACTACGTTTTCCGGTTTCCTCGAGGGCGGCGTCACCGAATTGATCAGGGGGGAGGGGGGCGGTGTCTCCAGCTCTACTAAATATGATTTGCTCAAGACTACACTGAAATTCTTGTCATGTGATGTCACGCGAAGGAACAATTACGGTTAATTAGTTACAGGAGCGATAACAGGATATTTTTTACTGGGTCGGTGGGGTATCCACTGCGAGTTCATTCAGGGGGGGGGGGGGGGTCAGGTAGTTGGGGAACTAAGGAACTTATTCTGTGTTTTGAGCATGTCTTTTTGGGTTGGGAGGGGGGGGAGGGGCAAGGGCATGCAGGCAGTAGTATTATAGGGGGCAGCTACCCCTTCCATCGCGGCACCATTGTTTGGCAACATCCAGTAAGTATGAAAGGCGAAGCTTACCTTTGCAAGGGCTTTTCCGGGGCATTATACAATGGCTTAGAATGATTCTGGAGCATTTCAGCCCACGAAACATTGCTTCCAGCACCTTAACTGCTTCTCAACTACTGTAACCACCATTAATGTTGTATCCTTAGGAACTTCAGATCCTTATGAATATCTGAACCAACATAAACTGTGCTCTCAAACCCAAGGTGCTCAATTCGATAATTTCAGCAGGTATAAAAAAGCTGTGTCACATCAAACATGGCTCGCAAAGTTTGAGTATCCAGGTACGCCCAGTCCAAAAACAGACTTGTTTTACCGCTTTACAAGCAACCATTGTTGGATACCATACTTCATCACAGCACAGATGTCAAAAGTGGTGAGATGGCACCTGCATGCTAAGTTGGAAGCTTGCCCACCAAACATGCACAATTATTACTTTGAACAACAGGCGGGAAAATGAACATTTTCACACAAGGAGGTACACAGGACAAAACATATTGTGCTTAAACCGGCATTTTGGCAAGCAGTCTTGTCTAAGCACCCCCCCCCCTCTACATGAAGGTGAGACCATTTGTAGAATCAACCTCGCCAACATGCAGTGCTGAATATTCATCTCTTGAAGCCTTTATCTTCTGCTGTGTTTGAATTTCCATCTTGTGGGCTTGTTGCATATGTCGTTCCAATGGCTAGCAAACTATTTTATGAATGAGTTACCGAGCAATGCTGTGTGCGCCATCAGGCTCGACGTACCAGTCAAGGCAGCAGAGAAGCACTCGACTGGCCGAGCTCCAATGAACGCTAAGTAAGAAAACGCAATACACAAGCTACATTTAATTTTTATGTACTGTAGTAACCACAAAATTTAAAACAAAGAATGTAAATGAACACAGCAGCTTAAGTCCCTGGACAAGGAATCCGTTCAGAAACCTGCACGTGTAGTCAGGTCTGATACAGAAACTAGATGGGAACTCTCACTTTACTGGGCAAAGATGAGATGTAGTGATACTATGAATTAGAATGAACATATTACATGTTACATGCTCTCAATTGAACAAGCCACATGTAAGCAACCATATGCCTTAGCCAAAGGAAGGAATTGTACTGAAATAACAGGTGCCTTAAAGTATTTGATAAATGTTGAGAAATAGTAAAAAGACCTTGTCCAACTGCAAATGTACAGAGCAGCCTATAATTAGAAATTAAACACAATCCTCAATACTTCTGAAAATTAGGATGTTTCACTAATAACCGCATTAAATATATCTTCGCCCTCTACTAGACTGACTGATGCAAGTCAACGGCATTTTTTTCCTCAAAGGCGATTGCACACAAGTCAGCACCAATAGGCATGTACTCCAGCTGTGAACAACTCAACAACCGGTCACTTTTTTAAAGGAACATCACAGAGTGCATGAACAGGACTATTTCTTTAGTCACAGCCGACCGGCGGCCATACTTCACTTATCTGGCCAGGGCTCATACGGTTGTACCCGACTACATATTGATCAACAGGGTTGAGAAAATTTATTCCCAGCATTTATATTTATTACACAAACAATTGTGGGCATGTATAGCTCGGAAGTAACCAACCGAGTGGGGCAATTGCCTGCGAATTTTGCAAGATTAGTTCCGCCAGCAACCTAAAAGATCCTGAATCCTTGCGGGCAAAAACATGCCCCTTTTAAGACAACCAAAATTCACTAAGCGGCACGTAGTTATGATCTTCTGATTGACAATCAACATTCTAGAACTTCCCCGGGAAAAACTTCCCCCACATAAATTCACAGCATATCCACGGAGCGAATAGACAGTTATAGTACAACGGGCTTATTGGGATACCGGCCGTACCGTGGTAGCGGGATCAAAGTGTACGTGCGCAGATACGTACGTTACCCGTACTGCTTACAGTATGCTCGCTGTTTTTCAGATTTAACGTTACCGTGGTAGCGTAGGTGTAAGTAGTGTACGTAGAACATGGCAGTGCTCTTGGACAGGCTATTACTGAACATGACTATATGCCATTGAACATGACTACATGCCACGCTCATAATGCGCTCGTCGCCATTTTGCTAGCTTCATATATTATAAATTTGGTATTACGTGACATGAAAGGACGACAAAAGTAAATGCCGCATTCAAACATGATAATCATGACATGCGTGTCTTGTAACAACATGACTACATGCTATGCTCATAGTGTGCTCGTGGTCTATTCGCTAGCTTCACATATATAAAATTTGGTGTTACATGACTTCAATGGATTATGAAGGTATATGACTGGTGAAAACATGATAATCATGACATGTGAGTGATGTAAGAACATGACAACATACCACACTCATGATGCGTTGACGGCCTTTTCGCTAGCCTCACATAAACCAAATTGGGTATCACGTGACGCGAACGGATGACAAAGGTAAATGACACGCCCAAATATGATAATTGGGACATGCGTGTCATGTAAAACATGACTTACTTGCTAAGCTCATAGCGCACTTGCAGCCATTTCGCTTGCTCCACATATACCAAATTTGGTATAACGTGACAAGGGTAAATGAAAAGTCCAAACATGATAATCATGACAAGAAAGTCATGTACGGCATATTTTACGTCCACCTCATCACGTTGTGCTGATTTTAGAGTGACCTATCAACCCTCCACATTTGTGCTTCGCATATCATCGATTCCCACTGTACATGGGATCCGCCAACCTTTTTTCATTTTTCATCTGCTCTACTTTCTCCTCTTGATCTATCCTCCTCCTACTCGCTTTTCTTTTCTGCCCTTATAAGAATTGCTCTAAAAGTTATGCAAGGCTACGGTCTCAACAAGTAGCTCCTTATCTGTTGCTTTTTTCATTTTTAGTACGTTCAGTGAGTAGTGGGATTTGTCCAATTTTTATGGCGCATACCTATTCTCACGCGAGTCCTTTAACGAACATCTTCCTGCCAGCTTTAATAGCTTCGCTGTTAGAAAAGCCACTTGAACCTGTGTAATGAAGTATTATAGCGATGAAGGATACAGCAGTGAAAGAGGTAGATAAAATTATACTAATATGAGGAAACTTGCTGTATGCAAAGTGTATAATGATTTTTTAAGTTTTAACGTGAAAAAACTGCTAAATGATTACAAGGAATGCCATAATGAAGGACACCTAAAAATTGGGCCACCTGCAGTTTTTTTACTTGCATCTTGATCTGAGCACAAGGGCCTCACGCATTTCTGTCTCCACTGAGAATACAGCCACCGAGGCCACGATTTTAACGCCTCGAACTGCGGCTCACCAGCCGAGCGCCATAACAAAAGACCACCATGGCTCGGGCCAGGGAAAGCATGCAAAGCAAGACCACTGGGTCGAACCATGAAAATGTCATACACGTATTGGCTTAAACGTGACAGCCCCGTTAATGCGTGGTCACGGTCGTCGTTTTTAAGTACTCTGGATTGTGTAGATTCCACTGCAAGCAACAATACTCGCGTTAAATGTGCCTGCAATTAGATCAAAACACAAAGAATCACTGCCGGATGGCATGTGGTTTGTATGCCAATGCAGCTGAATCAACACTCCTGGAGAAGCAGACAGGCGTTCTGTTGCTGCCGTTGGGGAGATCTATGTCGGTCCCAGAGCGATGGCATTGGCAGATAGATTTTTTTTCTAACTTCAGACACAAAGCGGGCAGATTTCTGGAGCGATTTGTCTCTGAACTTACGAAGTACTTAGCTAACCACCCTTGGTTATGTGTTCGTATACAGTGGTCACTCTGGTCACTCGGAGATCAAAGGGAATGAAGTAGCACACGCCATGTCCCGCGTAAATCTCCCAGGCCTTCCTCTGTAGTGGCCGGATTCACTGAAGTGCACTGAATTACTTGCTATGGCACGTTTAGATGAGATCAACAACAATCACAGCGTTTATCCCGATCCTCCTCACTTTGTGTCGAGACGCGAGGCAGCCCTGATAAGGCGTGCCCAAACACACTGTTTAATGACACTTCACATTCAGCACTACATATACAAGGAAAGGACAGGTCTTTTGCTTGCATGGCCTACGGTGGCTTCCCGGATTACGCTAATGTTCTGCTGTACTGTCTGGGTAGTTGCGCAGCCATGGGCAAGAGCCTCAAGCACATATCTATAAACCTAAGACCTGCGACCGTGGAGGAGTGGCTGGCGAACTACTCTCCAGACATCATGAAAACACTGCTCAAACATTTGAAACTTCTAGGCCTGTACGATAGATAGGCCTTTTTTTTAGAGGACGTGGACTGGGGTTCCTTTATTTTTGATAAAGTTGTTCTCTCTCTTATGCTGTTTTCGAGCCAAAGTGTGAATATATATTTAGGTATCTGTTTTTGCTCGAAGAGGCTCACCTCCGGAGTGTGCACCAGAATCAGGGCTTATTATAGCCCAAATAAAGCCAAGTCGCAGATTTTCAATAGCCCAAACATAGCCACATAGCCCACTCATCCAAATGACCGCCAAACTTTTTTTTTCTGAAGCCCAATTCGGCTATATATAGCCAAACCTGGCAACACTGCTTCCATGCCGCACCAAGACTTGCCTTCAGGCGTTATTGCCGGCACCACCATTCTAACCATGACGATGATGGTGGTGATAAACTCTTGCGAGCACAATGCAACCTACAACTCGATAGTTGTCATCCCTGAATGCGGCTTATGTGCGAGACACGTGCACCATGAAGTGCAAACAACTTTACAAAGGTGTTAGCACCTTTGTAAAGGTGCTATCACGAGGATGGAGCCGCTGTCACGAGGATGGGAGCACCCAGTCCAGCCCTGGTTGTCCAGACACCTTCATGGCCTCCGATACCTTGAGGCCAGGGCGCGGTACGCCCCGAGCCTGCCAGACTGAAGGAGCCTTGACTTGATGCGGCAGCCCAGGTCATGCTGGAGAGGGCAGCCTGAAACCAGTGCTGAATACACTTCACCAACTGGCTACTCTCATTTTCCACCAACGACCTGAGTGGCGGGGCTCAACGGTGTGCAGTCCGGACCAGAGTGCTACCGGCGTCGGATCCACGGCAGTGAAAACGACAGCAGTGGTAGTGACAGCGGCGAAGGTCACAGTGGTGGCGATGACTGGCCATGACGCAAGTGGGCACGGCAGCTGCGATGACTACATCGAATGCAGCGGTGATAAGTGGGTGCACCGGCGGCATCCACAGCAGAAAACCAAGCACAGGAGGGCACGGATTAGGACCCACTGTCCTAGTTTTACTTGATGATGAATAACAAATTATCCTCTTGTATCAGTCTGTCGTTCGGGGTCCTTCTTAAGAGGAGAAGGATGTGGGCACGCATGTGCACCCATGGTTCTTTTCCCTTTTACGGCAGCTCGGCAGCCTAGTTGGGAGAATATGTCTGTCGCTTCGAGAAACAAGACAATGAAGCCTCTTTCGAAGGGACCGGTCACCCCACAGCCGGCGCACGCTATCCCCCATTCTTGGTTCGCGAAATGGGCTACCCTCCCTCAGCGAGAAAACTAACCCTCGTTTGGGAGAGGGAAACAGGGAGGTTGGTTAAGATGAGCGTGCCAACAGCAAGAAGCTCTCTTGCACCGGCTACAAGACTGAGGACAACACTTGGATACCCCACTGCGAGCCAAGGACCTCAACGACCAAAGGGGTAAACGTATACCCTTTGTTATCTTCCTAGAGCGAACAGTCCCTCTATGTGACATTTACGTGTTATGGCTAATGTTGCAATAGAGTGTTGTTTTGATAGCCTAGCCTGTTTCCTTATTCACCTGAACCCATGCAGCTGTGATGACTCGAGCTATAGGAAGGGGACGTTATTCATGCACGGTACACCTGTGTGCAGCTAAAACATTAGCTAGGCCTCTGCGTCAGCCATACATAGGGCAGACTTTCTTCAAGAGATGGACAGACAGATGGGCGGCACCTTCGCTCCACTCATAATCATTCACTCTGGGGATATGCTGTGGATATTTTTCAATTTTTTAATGTCTCATCAAATTTTGTCAAAATTAATTGGGGGGCACATCTATTAAATAGGTAAGCCTTTGAAGATCTTGTAAATGTTGAGTTTTTAATGTTTGAAGTTTGGTCTATTTTGCCACACTAAGTACA
Organism: Rhipicephalus microplus; assembly: GCF_043290135.1. Classification (NCBI taxonomy): domain Eukaryota; kingdom Metazoa; phylum Arthropoda; class Arachnida; order Ixodida; family Ixodidae; genus Rhipicephalus; species Rhipicephalus microplus. The sequence goes on from NC_134700.1 coordinate 202,237,846, forward strand.
AAAACTTCAGATGTGGTTTGGAAGGTGAGAAAAAAACTACGTATATATGTAGCTTGACTGGCCCCACGGGCCATTACACAGCAGTGGACACTTTAGCGGGAGCAAATTGAAGCAATACACAGAAAGGGTCTTTGAATTGTAAAACAAAGTTATTTAGAATATACATATAGAGCAGACACTTCCAGAGAAATAACGAAACATGCGCACAAAAGGTAACAACGTTTCATTAAAATTTATCAATGCTCTTTCTAGGTGTATTTCTGCTCAAGAATGTAAACCTATAGCCTTTGAAGATATCGTATATTTAGATTTTTTAATGTTTATGAACCTAGTGTAATAGGCTTTTTCTGAAGTGGTAGCACTATATTTGATTAGGGTGTGGATTAAAGCATTATAAAGTGAAAGTGCATAAACGATTGTATCAACGAAAGTGTATTCAAAAAGTGAGCGACCTTTAATGCATGCTCTAATTGAAGCCAATTTTTTCTACTAAATCAATGTGAGCCTCCCATTTTAGATTAAAATCTACAATCTTTCCTAGGAACTTTGCACAACTTATTTAAATTTAAGATAGCTTCATGTGTAAGTTTGATGTCTCCAGTATTTTAGGTGAATGAAAAAAAATGAACTGATATTTAACAGCATTTATTCCTATATAATTATTGTGACCCAAGTTCTCAAGCCTGCATACATTGTAGTTTATTTTATTTTAAAACTTGAATGGTGTTTGTGGCAGAAGCCACAATTGCCATATTGTCGGTGAAAAGAAAACACTTGCAATCAATCCCTGCATGGCAGATACGCTTAAATGTTTCTAAGTGTGTTCAGATGAGAGTCGCATGCTACAAGGAGCTGCTAGTTCACACCTATAACATTAATAATTCTTCATTAGCTTCAATAGACCAATTTAAATACTTGGAATTGCATGTAAGTTCTTTTCTAAGCTAGAGTAGCCTTGTGTGATAGTACATAGTTTCCAAAGCTTTGAGGAAACGCTTAGAAATTGTATGATACATTTCACTCCTAAATCTAACCTTGTGCTCTGCGTGACATTAGTTACACCACTATTAGAATATACAGATGCAATATCAATCGCATTGAATATGTACAAAAAAGAAGTGTTAAGAGCATCAACGCTTATAGCAGGCATGTGTACATTATTAACCCGAAACGTTAATGTGAACTTCCGGCTCTAGAATCATGCAGGAAATTGCACCGACTGCAAATGCTTTGCAATATTGTAAACAGTAACATTAAAATGGACATCACTGGTTACATGCAGTACAATAGCGCAAGGCCAATGAGATGGAAGCACAGTAAGACAGTTATAAGACCACAAGCTAAAACGAATGCACATCAATTTTTTTTTAATATCAGAATGAAACGAGCTTCCATGTGATGCAGTCTACCTGTTGTTGGTTCATGCTTTCACAAATTTTGTGCAAGATTATCTGTGATGTTTCACACAGATCTTTTCTTTCATTTTCTTTTTACAGCTGGCAATGTATGCGGGTATGTATTCATTTCATGGTATGCTTCCGTGGGCGCAAGCTGTTCTTTGATTCACACTCTTTGATTTTGTTTCGTTGACCATTTCCCTTAAGGTAAATCAGCTCTTGTTCAGTATTTCATTTATGTTCTTCAGGTTTTCAATCCTTCTCTTTTGTAAGTGTTATTGTTCCTCTGTGTGTAACTTCAGTGTATTATTGTGAATGTTGTTGGTCTCGTTTTTCATGAGCGCGTCTTTAGTTCTCATTCATCCGCATGTATTTTTATGATTGGTCAATGTGCTCTTGTTCTCCCCCCCCCCATTCATTAACTGAAACGATGCAATGTCTAATATTGTAATCTGGTATAACCACTCCTACCATGGCTCCTAAAAGGCAGCCAGTGCTACCTGATTATAAAAAATAAAAATAAAAAATAACCGGGTGGAAGCAATTTCCGGTTATCCGCTTCCCTTACTGAGCAAAGTGTGGGATCACGTGATCCAAGTTAGCATGTCGCAACAATTGCAGCGCACATTTGCCCAGTGACAAGTCCAGTGCCAATGGACAATTCTTTGTGGTTGCCCTGTACACTTGAATGAGGGCTACGCTTTGAACAAGAACAACTTTATTGCACTAGTCACTATTTCATAAGGTAAAAATCATTTCTTTACAGTACAGTACAAAATACAACAAATACTACTTTGACAACATTGTAGAAAATTATGAAAACAGTGGCTACCGAACGTCTTGTTCGAGGCGGTCGCAAAGGTAAGAGTGATCTTGCAGTGTTTTTGATGCTAGCCGCGAAAATCCGAGCCTCTTCGACAGCTGCAGCCGTGATTCCAAGCAGGGAAGCCTCTCAATGATGTGTTCGAGTGCTTCACGACTCTTCTCATTTCTCACTCCTTCTGCCTCGTACCTTGAATGGAAACATTAATTTTGTTGGCCTTAATTTTGAGGGAAGAGGTTAAAGAAAACATGGGTGCTCAAAGCAACTGAAAAGCTGCAGTAAGAATCAATAAAACTATTTTTAGAGTAATTTTAAAAGCAAATAGAACTTGTCTAATCAGCAAAGTTTTATTAGTGTTTGTCTAAGCAATAGATACAAACATATTACAAATATAACAAGTGCAGCTCTAATATGTCACATGTCTTCTTTGTTTACTTCTGCTTCACGCTTCCATACGTTCGTTATTTAGAGAAGTTTAAATAAAATTACATTCCCTTCATGCTTTCTCTAGCTTCATTGTCATCATCATCATCATCATCAGCCTGACTACGTCCACTGCAGGACAAAGGCCTCTTTCATGTTCCGCCAGTTAACCCGGTCCTGTGCTTGCTGCTGCCAATTTATACCCGCAAACTTCTTAATCTCGTCTGCCCACCTAACCTTCTGTCTCCCCCTGACCCGCTTCCCTTCTCTGGGAATCCAGTTAGTTACCCTTAATGACCAGCGGTTATCCTGCCTACGCGCTACATGCCCGGCCCATGTCCATTTCCTCTTCTTTATTTCAACTATGATATCCTTAACCCCCGTTTGTCCCCTAATCCACTCTGCTCTCTTCTTGTCTCTTAAGGTTACACCTACCATTTTTCTTTCCATTGCTCGCTGCGTCGTCCTCAATTTAAGCTGAACCCTTATTGTAAGTCTCCAGGTTTCGGCTCCGTAGCTAAGTACCGGCAAGATACAGCTGAATATGAATGATTCTAGAGTATGCGCCCTAACCATGTCAGGTGAATCACTGTTCAGGCGTCACGAAGGGCACCAAGAGAGCTTCATTGTATGTATCTTTATACAGCTGACACTAATTACTTAGTGAAAATGTAATGCATGCTAGTGATGCGCGGCTGGCTCCTTAAAAGTACAACACAGCACACAGTCAAATTACTGCGGAGGTAAAAGTGATAACGCATAAATGAACCTGCATGAAACTTTAACATGTTTACGTTGAAATATACATTTATCATGCACAGTTCACAAAACATTTCTTGAAACTGCTGTACTAAAACCAGTACACTGGCTTTCAACAGGAACTTAGGGTAACGCAACACTTATCTGGTTGACTTGCCAGTCAGTTCATATTTGATATCCAAATTAGTCATTTACTGGCTAATTTTAAACAAACATTCCGTCATAATACACAGTTATAGTACGCCTTGGTGAACCTTACAAAGACACGAAGGAAGGACCGCAAATGACAAAAGCAACAAATGTGAGCAGTGCTGTCAAAGTTATCATCACCATGACTTGCACAGGTACTAGTATCAATTTAATATTGCTGTGGCTTCATACCATGCATAAAGAAGACTTACTTGAGTGCTATCTCTTGAACATTTTCAGGAGTCAACTCGCAAACTGAACACAGATCCCGAAGGTATTCCCAGTCTTGTTCAAGCAATAACCTCTGAAAAAGTGCTGCACTGTGCCAGCCTTGAAGTCCGTATGCCTCTGCTATCATGTCAGCCTATACAAAACACATGCCAAGTAAAACTGTAAGCTAGAAACATCTTTTATCACATAAATACACTTAAATTATACAATTAATAAACAGGGGTCGCCATGACAGACACAGGCAAAACAGGCTTAACACAGCGCTGAATATCAACAGAAATTTATTGGTTGAACCACCCATATAGAAACATGCACACAGTGTGATCAAACCCAACTCAGGCAAACAAAAATATTGCCACAATATACAAGAAAGGTAAAATGCACAGCTAACATGGAAAGGAATGATAAGCCGATCATCAAGAAGGCTCAGATATCAAAAAAGCAAAGATGAAAGTAAAATAGCACAATGCAAACAAAATTGACTAATGTTTGTCCATTATCTAATAAATAGGGGTGTGTGAATATTTATAATTCCAGATATTTTTCAAATATTATTTGCTACTTAATTCTATTTGCACTAGTATTTTTAGTATTCAAACTATTTGAACTTACCGAAGACATACAGTCAACATGAAATTAAAAATGACCTCTCCATATTTACAATATGCTTCACCTCATCACATTCTCGTATTGCTGTACAGCGGCCTTTCAAGCTTCATTACGGTCAAATTTTTTATACAAATACAGTCAACGTCCAATTAAAAGTGGACCCTTCACATTTACAATATGCTTCAACTAATTACATTCTTGTATTGCTACAAAGCTGCCTTTCAGGCTCCGCTACGATCACAAATGTATCGACTCGAGAAAACGCATAGAAAATTTTGTAGGCCCGTGTTATCAGGTTTCAATGCACGTTAAAGAACCCGGTAAAAAACCCGGGAATAAAGCAGGGTTCACACAGTGATATCATAGCGTGTAGAAGGGTAAACGAGCCATTTGCTGATGCCTGCTAAAACACCGAACACGCTAGCGTGTGCTAGCACTCGCCACCACACCCTTATATTCAAAGTTCACAGATGCGAATCGAGCCACGCAGCCTCCTACCCAAGTATCCCTTCACAATTCTTCAACCAGCAAAAGGCAGACTGGGCTTCCTTTCCAGTTGAGGAGCAAGCAACGGTAGGCATCGCATGCGCCCTTTGTGCGATGGAGATGAGCAGCTTGTGTCATCTATGCTTCAGCAGTGTTTCGCGCTATAGGGCTCGAGAGATTTTATACGCAGGAACATCATACAATGTACATACAAAAGTAATTTATTTGGACGTTTCACAGAACATGCCAGGGATGATGAAAAACTATAAAGATAGTGCATATAATTCTTCTCGCAATCAAAAATTATACAAAAACCGTCGAAACATGCTGGCCTTTGTTGTAAAGAATTCGCTGTGCCTTCGCTGTAAAGAATTCGTCTGTTGAAAGATTGAAATAATCAGGAGCGTTTTCCTTTGGTTTCATTCACCATTACACTGCACTACAATCTCTCTACTACAATTTATACAGGCTCTTCGACATTTATGTCTTCATAAGACATGTGTGCTATGTGAGTGCTAAGCATTGAGCCTATCATCATTTCGGATTTCTCGGCTACACTCTTCTTTTTTCCACTTGCGCAATCAGAAACTCACAAAATGCAGCGAAATCTCAAGTTCATCGTACATAATAATCCTGCAAGACGCGAGGAAGAACAGGGTAGCGGGTGGGGAATACATGGCAAAGCAGGGTAGAAAGCAATTCACAACACACATTTTTCGTATATGAACAATTCTAGAGTATATGCCCTAACCATGTTAGGCGAATCATTGTTCAGGTGTCATGAAGGGCACCAAAAGAATGAGAACCGCCAAGAGAGAATAACACGCTCGACTGTGTATCCTCAGAAGCTGTTTTAAAACTCTTACATAGACAGCGCATGTAAGCACGAAAACAAGAGAGCAGTCATGACACCGAAAATGCCACTCTCAGAAATTTGCAGAAACGAAGGTGAAGTGATTGTATTTTGTGCCCAGATTCTCCGCTCTGGTAAACATAAGACAAACGGTGGCACGCCCCAAATTATTGTGCGTTGGCTGTACAGAAGTTCGGCGGCGGCGCGGACGGTGTGATCAAAAATGGGCGGCGCCAGTGTTGTGGCGCGGCGGCGCACAGCTCTACTCTCGTCCTTGATTTTTTAACGTCTATATCTTCCTTGATGATCAGTTTGTATTTCTTTTCATGCTCGCTGCACGTTTCGCCTTTCTTGTATTTGGTCATCTCCTGTGCTTGCCTGAGCAGGGTCACGTTGTGTAAGCATCATATAAGTGTGGTTCAGCCAGTAAACTACAGTTGATAATTATTGCACTGTTACATTCATTTTGTTGCCTTTCATCTGCGTCTGTCACATTGTCTGTCAGTTATACTCCAACTATTAATTTCTAACGATAGAAGCAAGAACCTCGAATAGATATGCAAATGGAAGGGATTCATTAAACAGTAGCAGTGATGAAAATGAAACCGGTTAGCAGTTATAATCTGTTTTGTCTCATTCAGCAGGTAACTCATCAAGGTACCAGATAGAGTAAATACAGTGGAGGTTTAATAACTGCAAAGTGTTTAAACAGAATGGCTGCGTGAATGTAACACCAGTCTCATTATTGGTTGGTTTTGCATTTGTGCAATGGTGGAAAAACACCACAGACCATGCCAAACAGGTCATTTCAGCAACAGCGTGACATGCATCGGCGACAATGCGATATGTAGTGTCTCTGCATGTTTCATACAATCTGTCATAGAAGTTGATGTTTCATTGTTTGCGCTCAGACATGCTTGAGGTTGGTCATAGGCACCGAGCCCTGGCCGAAGGGCACAACGTAATTACACCAACATCAGCTAACACGGGCAAGTAAAATTCGACGCATTAAAAGTACATGCAAGAACATTTGAGGCATATTGTTCATTGCATGCAATCATTTACTGTCAGTGATATGGCAGAGGCTGACTGACTGTCTTATTTGTAATTTACTTCTGCTGTGCAATGCTATTGCCCTAAACAATTAACTTCCTCTGTGCAATAAAGTAGTTGTTCTTAAAGCAATGCAATTTTGTCTTTCCTTCATCTTCATCTTTCATTAAATGTAACTTCCGAAAAATGGGGGACACACAAACCTCACCTCGAAAAAGTTTGGATGATGTGCTACAGTAGAAAGGGCAGATGTAGGTGTCAGGTTGAGCAGTGGCAGCCGAGATTTGAAGTAGCGCAACTGAAGGGCAACAAGCTGCGCTTGCCGGGCACACGCTTGAGCCCTGAGAAGACATTCCGCCTGCAAGCAATGATTGCCTATGAAATCGACAATACACGATGCGACGTCGACTTATATTCGTAGTGCACCCTTTTTCTGGCAATTCAAAGGGATCAAACGAAATGCACATAAATAAAGCAACGGGCAAGATAAAAAACACAATGAACATTCTGCTTTTCACTGTGTTTCATTAAGTTTCCTTTCATTTTTTCAAGTCAGGGGCTTGAGACATCATCAGACTATGCAGAGGTACACTCACTTTTAATTTTTTAAGCGTTTTTGCCATACACATACGACAGCAGTTTTCTGTTACATAGTGACATATGGGAACAGTTTCAACACTGCACGTATAATTTCGTGCTGTCATGACAATACATACTCATTGGAAGGTGTTTCCTCTTGCTAGGACTTACAAGAAGCATTGAAAATTATTGTGCTACCTTCTAGCAAATATAAAACATTCCTAGCACCAGCGTGTCATGAAGTCTGCAGCAACATTCATAGGCAATGTCTATTCGTGGTTTTGGCTTCGTCCCACGGCCTCAACAAAGGTGTGCGAGACTTGAGTTTTTGCCTTTACTAGCACTGGAAGTCGATTTTCACCCTTATTGGTGCTGCTGTAATTTTTATTGCCGAAACTCGCGAGGTATTCTTGTTGTCCTTGATTACACAGTTTATTCTGCCCAAGGCAGCCACACGCATAGAAGATGTCGTGTGTTTGCTAGCGCAACTCATCGCTCCAAGAAAAGAACAGACGCGTGTCATGTGTGCAGACGGTGATAAGACACTGTGTGTAGACCTGTCTTTCAAGGAATATCATGCTTTGAATGTTTTGCAGTTCTAAGTAATGCTGACACCAAAATACTGTAGCTCATTTTTTACGATTTTTTTTCCTGACTTTACACATTTCGTACATTCAATGATCATTTGTGAGTTTTTCTCAGAATAATTTGACACTTAAAGGGTTAAAACTCGAGGTGAGCGAATATTCAAACTTTCTAATAGTTCTTTTTTATAGTGTTTGCTATTCAATTTGATTTGCACTGAAATTTTCACTATTTGTACTTCACAAAGACAAATACAGTCAATGTACGACTGACACTGGCCCCTTCAAATTTTTTTATATGCTTCAACCCTTCACACCCTTGCATTGCAGCGAAGCTGCCTTTCAAACTCTGTTATGGTAGCAAATGTGTTGACTCGAAATCAATGCAGATTCCAACATGGTGATGCACTGAGCCGTTACAGCGGCCCCTTCATTTTATAATTATCCTTCACCACAACACAATTTAGTTTTGAGGCAAAGCTGCCTTTAGAGTACGGCCGTAATCTGGTTGACTAGCAAAAGTGCTGGTTAGAACCGGTGCGGCATAAGTGAGGGCTTTAATTAATGCCATTTTGGATAAAAAAGTCTCAAAAATTATGGCTAGCATTTTAGCATCCGAAATTTTATGTTCTTATACATTGATTTTTACAGCAGCCTTGAATTAGAATGGAGGACGCCTGTGCCAAATCACTTGGACCTCCACGGGAATTGGAGGGGAGAGGTAGAGGAAACCGCATCTTCTCCTTTAACGCGTAAGGTGTTGTCGACACTACATAGGTTGCACCAAACCGAGTAAATGAAAAATACAATTCGGTCTCTGCATTGCGTAATTCTTGATAAAAGAGCTAGGAAACACCATCCCTGCAGCACTTCAATCTAGCCAAAAGAAACAATTCCCTGTTCCTATCTCATAAGAATGCGCATTGGGATCCCCTGCCACTGAAGTTTTCACTTCAAAGCATTGAAAAAATATTAAACAAATATTTGAGCCCTGTTTAAATTCACTTTGAATTAAATTTTTTTTTTTCTATTCGTAAGTACTGTTTTAGTTGAAAGTATACAGGCTACTGAATGGGAGGCTGAAGATGATTTCAGTCTATGAAGCATGGCTGCTGTTACATTTCAAACTCTGCCACATTTACTCGTCAGTGTCTTCATTCATTCTAAGGCTTCAAGAGTGACGGAGTGACATTCTAAGGCTTCAAGAGTAAAATAACATGATAAAAAGCCAGCATGAGTGGAGGACGAACCTTGACATAGCTTTCAGCTGCATCGGCCAAATCCTGCATCACTGTGTCCAAGGTCTGCTGTTCTTGTACACTCCATGTCATGGGCCCTGGTATCATTGCACAACACCACTCATTGCACAACGCCACTAATGTCACAGGTGAATGTGAATGCTATTCATTTACAGACAATGCAGTGCTATTGTACCTCAGCAAAGAATTTCCAAAGAGATATTACAAAAGCTAACTTTATACAGTTAATTGATATGCCCAGGTTCAACTATATCACAAGTCAAGAGGCTTACGAAGCAGTAAGTGCTACTCGTCTCACAAGTTTCAGTTGGTGTATTACCATAAAGAACAGGATAATAAAATACCGAGTATGACAGCTAACATAAAAAAAGGAACAATATGCCTAAAACTTTACCATCTCCTGAGAGTCGGTTCATCTTCTTGAGAGCCGCAGATTCCAGGTTTTCGGCGATTTCACGATGCATATTGAAATTCAGTGTCAACATGGAGTACAAGTCAGTGTCTGCACATCCCCGATGCTTGAGGTAGTCCAGCAATGCGACCCTTAGGTAGGGCACCTGACAATAATAAACGAAAAGAAAAAGAATACCGAATTACATGGTTGGTATGTGTCTTGGCTTATCAAAATCTTAAATCTTCCTCCACCATAGATATAATTAAAGTGTGTCACAACATGAGCTTCAGTGCAACTCGCTATGAAAGTGTTGCTGCACTTCCTTACAAACACCAGGCTGAATTAGTAATTCATTATGACTGTGCATTGATGATGTTTCGTGTATTGTACACTGTCATGGTCATGACAGCTTAGATCACCCAGAAGTCGCCACAGTGTTTTGCAGCGTAACCAGCCGCGTCAGTTACAAGGGGAGGGAGCACAAAGGGTGCAGTGAAGATATGTCACAGTGAAACCATTCACAATGAGCTTACACTTATCCTCACCTGTATGTAGCAAAAATGAAAAAAGTTTAGACTGCCTGCGAATGCACGCTGTCTCGACACTAACCTTTTCCATGCCTTTTTGGAACAAGAGCTCGAAGCGATGGTGCTGCTGCAGCAAATCAAAGACATACGTCATCTCACTGTACCGCGCCATGCCAGTCAGTAAGGACACAAGTAGGTTGAAGTGGTTGCCAGCCACGAGGTATGGTGTGAGCCGGTGGCAGCGATGCAACACGCGTGAGATTCCCTCCATGCTGCATGCCTCCAGGAAGCAGTTGTGAGCCCGCACACACAGCTCCACCTCCAGTGACAGTGCTGCATGTCGCAAAATAGAGAGCAGCTTATAAAAAGAGTAAACCAAAAAACAGATTTTTTGAAGTTTTATGTGCAATACCTTATGAAACATGTAGCGGGGGAATTTCCAATTCATTTTAACCACCTTGGTCTTCTTAATGTGCAGCTATATCATAGTATGGAGATGTTTTTTGACATAATTAGCAAAATACTGCAATCACGAAGACACTGCACGTTGGGCTATTCAGCAAATCCAAATGAAGATTTTGACCCATGTATCGAGGAGGAGTGTCAGGTAACTCAAGTCTTGCAAAGAAAAATTATCATTGAGTCCTGTCACTTCTGTGTTTCATAACTATAATGTAACTGTGAATTTGACTCATGAGGTGTGACAACATGCAATTTCTTGAATCGTACGTAAAAAGAACCATAATTTCTAGGAAAGTGTGCTGCTGTGCTACATACTGAGGCTCCTCATGCAGCTTTTGCTGCACTGTGTCTTCCACACATTGGAATTTACAAGGCCCCGATGCTCCTCATATTTCAACACTTCATAATGAGAGGCATGCTTGGCAAACCTTTCATAGAGATCCAGAGGCCCACCTTGCTCCTTGTAATTAAACATTAGCACAATATATATGATTGGAATGATACAATTCCAAAATCACTTTAGTGAGTATTGATTATGTAGCCATGACTCACTAGCTGAGAATAATACTAATCAGTGGTAACATCTTCACTTCACAACTTGCCTAGTGAATAAGTGACAGCACGAAAGTCACAATGTTTTACCATATCTTCTAGTGCTATAGCGGTGCCCTTATTGCCATGAAAAAGCTTAGTTACATAGTTTAACTACCTATGAATCCCAAACCAAATTTGCAAATCACCAGCCAAATGTTCCATAACTGACACGAAAGTGGCCTAAACAATGACAACATGAAATATTTCACCTTTGAAGCTATGACGAACAGCATCAATGCTTGGCGCTCGTGCCTTGAGCAGGAAATTTCCAAGTAAACATGGGTCATTGCACAGGCCTACAGCAAGGTCCCAGGAATCTAGTATCGTCTTTTTCTTGCTCTCGCTGTCACGTTTTGCTGGAATGCAAAAAGATATATCACAGAAAGCTTCCAGTGTAAAGAACAGACACAATGTTATGCACTAAAATTTCTCCAGTCTGATAACTATAACAGAGCCAACATAGAAACAATGCGATGCACAATCACTAATGAATAAAAGGGAATTTCATTTGAGGATTAATACAGCACCCTAATTTGCTTTGTCTTACTTTATAGGCAACTGCAGCTATTTTACTTAGTCCTACCATTATCCGTACAAACATTTCTTAATCTCATAAAACATTAAGCAGATAGTCAGCGTTCATGTTCATTTTCTTTATAAATATTTTTTATTCCCTCTTTCTGCACTGCATGGAATAATGTTAATGTGGCCCTGCAACACTTTTCCATGTAATCTTTGAAAAGCCTTGTTAAAGAAGTTTATTGCCGCACAAGTCAGCAGTCACAATTCAGTCAGCAAGCACTGAGATCAGCAGTCCCTCAGTCAGCAGTCACTGAGATTAGCAGCACACTGTAAGCGCTTTCTCTCTTCTCCCGTCGAAATATGGCACACAGGAAACTAAAGGGGAAGGAATGGCATTGGGGAAAAAAGTTATGCTGTGCATGTCCTGACCTTGAGCATTTTTGTTTTCTTTTTCTTCATCGAACGTGCCGCTTGCATTCAGTGGGATTGCGAGCAAGCGCGCAGACACGTTGCGCCATCCCAAGGCCACCGCAGTAACTATGCAGCTCACGATGCTGAAATCAGCTAATGGCCATGAACTTAAGGCTTATGGCATGGTCTTTTGGGTATATGGCATCATTTGTTGAGAAAAGAGCGAGCTATTTTTAGCTGACTTTGATAATTATTTGTACATTTCAATCTGCATGCTGCACTACAATTTTTAGCTCACGTGAAGCCTAGACTACCGGCAGCATTTTATGACCATGCTCAAAAAGTGTTGTGGGGCCCCTTTATTGTCATTCAGTTCACCGAAATTATCATTCTAACTTTTGACACGCATTCTGATGTCAAAAATAGAAAAGGGCATTGAGGTTATGCGTAGGCACTAACCACAAGGTGGCGTGACATTGGGCCAGTCGGCATATCATGATGCAAAACACTACTTGACGAGGCACCATGTGAGAATCGTCACACTGCACAAGCTATATTGAAGAGTATTGCCTTTCATTTTTTGCACTTTTCAAAACTAAGATGAGAAAACTAGTTCCAACAACACACTCTTGTGCATTTAAATTCTCTCACAAAGCACTCTTTCCTCCCGCTCCCACCACATGAAAATGCCAGCTTGTCTTTACACAGCGATCATTATTTTCATGTAAAAATTAAATGTGATAACACGCAATGTTTTTATGGCACAAAGGCCAAATGTGGTTGCAGAAGAGCAACAGAGGAACAATGAGAAATCAAAGGTTCTATACCTGTGGTTGCTCGGATGGCCGTCATAGCCTGACGAAACAGAAACTTGGCCACGTCTTCATCAGGAATTTTAAAAGACACTATCACCTTCTTTGCCAGGGCAAAGTCGCTACGAGAAAGAATGCGTTCCGAGTCATTACTGCTCAGCAGACTTCCTAGGTGGCTGATAGGGTCAGTCTCCAAAGCCAGCTCCTCATATGAACACTGCAGATGCTGCATGGGCGATATGCAACAGGTTAGGCACCAATATTCTGACAAAATATTTTAAGCACATGCAATTGTACAACCAGTAGACAGATTTATGAGTTTACCATAATGAGAAACAATATTTGTCTATGACTCCTTAAAGCAGTGCGTGCCCAATTTCATACAAGGCAACTTTAGCAAGACTTTAAAAGTATGCCAATGCACTGCGTGACAACGTTGCCAAGTGCATGTTGCTGTGGCATGGAGTAAGTCGCACTATTTTTTGCGTTCTGTTCACTTAGTTTGGCAAGATAAATTAATCACCTTTTAATGCAACAAGGCTGGGCAAAAAATTCTAATTAGAAAGTTGTACATTGATTTATAAAATGCCCAATTGACGGTTTTCAACTCTCTTACTATTAACTATTAGTGTTTTTCTGCTCACTGCTGCTGCCCACAAAAAAAAAGCGTAACATGCCTGTTAGTACGCCATGATTGCAAACTGCACAGTACACATCTTAACTTTTTTTCTGACAAGGCAATCTGGTAGAGTTTGATATGCAAAAACCTACCAACCTCCTTAAAAGATATATCACAGGTCCATCTCAAACCGATATGGTAATAAAATCAACAATAACCAAACATTTTTAAGCATTGAAACTCAGCATGTTTCTTGGGGGGCTTGATTTTCTGCGCACATCTTCTTAAATATATTGTTATATAAAGTGAGCTTGCAATTTGATTTCATTGCTTCGGTGCTATACAATAGGCTTCGAGTTATTACAAGGGACTGAACAAACATTGATAATCATCATCATCACCCTCACTACGTCAACTGCACGACAAAAGCCTCTCCCATGTTTAGCCAGTCAACTCGGTCCTGTGCTTGCTGCTGCCACCTTATACCCGCAAACTTCCTAATTTCATATGCCCAACTAACTTTCTGTCTCCCCCTAACCCGCTTGCCTGATGATAGATATAACCTTAAAAGACATGAAGAGAGCAGAGTGGATCAGACAAATAACCGAAGTTAAGGATATCATAGTTGAAATTAAGAGGAAATGGACATGGGCTGGGCATATAGCGTGTAGGCATGATAACCACTGGTCAATAAGTGTAAATTACTGGATTTCCAGAGAAACTTTGATGATGTATTGAGCAAAACATAAGCTTCGTTAAAGCAAGGCTTGAATGTATTAAGAAGCATCCATCTAGTGAGATCGCTTAATTCCCACTCAATAGTAAGTAGAAGTTGATGGCATGAAACTGAATAAAATCTACCTTGCCAGTTGAATTTGTTGCTCAAGTGACACTGAGTGAAGCAGTGGGAAAAAAACACAACACACTTTGAATGACTGATTCTCACCAAAGACAGGTTAAACATGACCAGGACACGCTGGCATAGCTCCTGGGAATGAGAGGATGACGTGGCAAGCTGCTCCAAAAGCTTCAGGATCCCTTCGTCTCTAGATTTTTCGTAGCTGCTGGTACTTTGCCAAGCCGCTAAACCAACAGAACAAATAAACGTTACCTACATAACACATTCTTTTTTGCAGCTATTTATAATTTAAACATTTGTACTAAGCCCATCCCCTTCATTTGCAGTGGCTATGTTTAAATACAGAACTTGTTTATGCCAGTTGTGCCAACTTGTGCTGAAAAAGAAGCAATATACATTGCTGACTGGATGAACTTCGTGAACTTTCTCCATGGTCAATATGTCTTGACTTAAGTCAGTGTGATGTGTATGACTGTAATACATCACTTCGGTGAAAACAATGCAATGTTCCATGAGTTGCTTAGCGCACAGTTGTCAAGAACAGCAGTTCTCAGCCATAAATTTGTCGCGGACCCCTTGTGAACTGGTGGAAGTGATGGGGGACTCTTTGCAGTGGAAGGAACGGAGGGGGAGTACGTATGTAAATTAACACAACTAGATTGTGAAAGATGTGCCTTTTAGTGTTACCAAAAACATCAAACAAACGTGCCACATCGCTTCGTTTTGTAAAAAAAATGGTAAAAAAAAGTGGGTGAGAGTTTCGCAGATAATAAAAATGGCTTCGCGGACCACTGTTTGAGAACCACTGTTCCAAAACAAAAGTTGGGGTACTACTTTTTTTGTCTCGAAATGAATGCAATCAAAAACTACATGTACACACATTTGGAGCCTACGATGCGATTCTGTTTATGTTAAAATGGAATGTGACTGAGAGCATAATAATTAAATATTGAATGACATGCTATTTACAAGTAATGACAAACACACGAAACAACACTTTGATTCATTTTATTTTTTTCTGAATGTAATAATGAGTGCCTTGCAATTATGCAATGTGAATTTGACACATTCATAGACAGTGCATCATAATTTGTGCCTGAAAGGGCTGTTCACAGAAAATGTTTTCTCTGGTAGAGTAGAAACATGGTATTCAGTGAATTAACAGTATGCATCAGGATGTCTAAATGCATGCCTGCCTACTCAATGCTTTTAGCCACTGATGAATGATGGTGACAGTAGAGCATCAGAAAAGTGGTCATGCTAAGAGGACTACAATGCAGCTGCTACTATTGTGGGTGAACGTAAACTGATGGGGGTCATTCTATGCCCAACGTCCCAGCCATTTTGGCGACCATTTCAAATGTACATGAAAAAAATATACTTTAGAAAGAAAAATTTTAATGTCGCGTTAGAATTGCTGAAATGCTTTAGAGAGAAAATGTTTTACGCCATATTGGAGTCTTCCAGACTTCGCAAAATGACGCCCAAGTGTGGTTTGATAGAAAAATTATTAGTACCATTTTTTTGTTCCGATTAGTTTAGATATTAATCAAAGACACTTGGCTAAGGTGTTTGAAGTTCAACAAAAGCATTTAAATTTTTCTCCCATATATGCCTCTAGAAATTTTGCCGCAATATTCCATGTTTGCATTTTTTCGCTTATAATATTGCACTTTGTGTGAATGTTTGACTAATAAATACTTCCTCAAAAGAAGGTATGTTCTGCATTAAAAGTATGTTCAGGCCAATGTTGTATTTAAATTTTACAAGAAAAAAATTGGAAATTCAAGAAAATCGCCATTTTTATTGAGAGTGAGGTATAATTTACATGATGTGATGCTCCAATAAAAATAAGCTTGATACTTCAATTAATAACAAATATATTATTCTTCTTATGTACAAGTTTTATCATTAATGAAAACTAATAGACAATAACAGCAAGCAAGGTATAGGGGATGTTATAAGAAGTAATTGTAATATAAATGAGAAGAAAGAAAAGCTGGACAAAAAGATAACTTGCGACCAGTAGGATCTGAACCTGCGACCTTCAAATAACGCGTCCGATGCTCTGAGTTCTCATCGGGCAACTGAAGAAATTTCATGATTGTATTGAGCAAAATATTAGCTTCGTTAAATCAAGGTTTGAAGTTTTATCATTAGAATTTCTGTTTTAAAGACGAAAGTAATTTCCAAGGTTGCCCATCGATCGCAATAGAGAAACTTCAATGAGGAGATTGCTGTATGACCAAATGGGAAGGTAGCCACAAATATGGAATTTCAAAAATTACTTTCCTCCCTTCCTTAAAATGAATCGTTTATTGATAAAACTTGCCACGCAGAAACAACTTATTTTCAATATATGGAAGTATAGAGATAACTTTGATAGGGGTGCCACATAGTGTAAATAGCGTTTTAATGAAGACGAAAATGATGATTTTCTCAAAAGCTTTTTCTCTCCTAAAATTTATAAACATAAATGGTCTGAAAATATTTGTAACTCAAAATATACTTTGTGTAGAGCAACCATTTATTACAACGTATTATAAACATTCATACGTCATGGACAATTATAAGGAAAAAAATTCTATGATAGAATATCTTGGCAGAATTTCTAGAGGTGTCGTATGTGGCAGACACACCTTAGACAAGCACTTTTGCATAATATCCAAACCAAATTTGGCATTGAAATAAGAAATGATACTCTCAGAATAATCTTTCTGACAAACCACACTCAGGCAACATTCTGCAAAGTTCAGAAGACTTTCGCATGGCGCAAATGTTTTTGCTCTCTAAAATACTCCTGCAAAAAAAAAACTGGCAGATCCCACGAACAGTGGGAATCGATGATATGCGAAGCAGGAATGTCGAAAGTTGATATGTCACTTTTAAATCAGCACAACGTTAAGTGGTGGATGTAAATAATGCGCTACATGACAGTGTCATGATTAACGTGTTTGAATGTGTCCTTTACCTTCGTCATCTATTCCCGTCACGTGATACCAAATTTAGTATATGCGGAGCTAGCGAAACGGCCGCGAGCACACTTTGAGCGTGGTATGTTGTCATGTTCTTACATGACACGCGTGTCAGAATTATCATGTTTGCACCAGTCATATACCTTCATCTATTGACGTCACGCAACACCAAATTTGGTGTATGTGGAGATAGCGAAACGGCCGCGAACGCATCATGAAGGGCCCAATATACTCCAATGTAGCGTTGACGCACGTGCATGCTGGGCACAGCGATGCTATAGGTTAGCAGAACGTGAGAACTCTATAGTTAGACGCCAGGTGCGACCAGCGTCCGTTGGCACGGCCCGACGACAACCGGCGTGGAATGCAACATGCTGCATTTCACACCCACTACGTTACCAAATAGCACTGCGTCTGGCTCTTTTCGTGAAGGAGGGACGCTGGACGTGCTGAAACATGCATGCGTCAAAGCAACGCAGTGCGGCGCGCGCCTGCAAGTATATGGCAGGAACGGCGCCTAGCGTGGCAACGCCGGCGTGACGTGACAAAATGAACGCCAGCGAGCACGCGCACCGTGCCACGTTGAAATGTATGGCACCTTGACTGTGGCATGTAGTCATGTTCTCACATGACACGCATCTGGTGATTATCATGTTTGCACCAGTCACATACCTTCGACATCCATTCACGCCACGTAATATAAAATTTGGCATATGTGAAGCTGGCAATACAGCCGCGAGCGCATCATGAGTGTGGCATGTACTCACATTGTTACATGACACGCATGTCGTGATTATCATGTTTGGATGTGTCATTTGCCTATGTCATCCGTTCACGTCGCGTAATATCGAATTAGGTACATGTGAAGCTAGCGATGTGGCCGTGAGCGCATCATGAGCATAGAATGTAGTCATGCTGTTACATGACACGCATCTCATGTTGATAATACTTGCACCAGTATCATGACTTCGTGATCCATTCACGTCCCGCAATACCGAATTTGGTATAAGTGAAGCTAGTGAAACGGCCACCAGTGCATTCTGAGCGTGGCATGTAGTAATGTTTTTACATGACACGCATCTCAAAATTATCATGTTTGTGCCAGTTACATACCTTCGTCATCCATTCACGTACCGTAGTACCGATTTTGGTATAAGTGACGATAGCGAAACAGCCACGAGCGCATCATGAGTGTAGCATGTAGTCATGTTGTTACGTGATACGCATGTCATGATTTTCTTGTTATGTTCTGTTGCTTGTGTTTGCCATGCAATCATGTCATGCCATACCAGTTTTGCAACATGCCATGTGAACGAAACCACCACAAGAGTGGCATGACCATGAAATATATATCATGACATTCATGACAAACATGTCATAATTTTCATGTTATGACTAGTCAAACATGTTCTTCATACAGTGATCAAATGCCATACCAAGTTTGGTATCGATACCATTATTGAAACGGCCAGGAGAGCTAAAATTCGTAGGCGGCTAGATAGATAGATAGATACGCACAAAGAAGTATATTGCATTGTCACATAATTGCAGTGTTGATGAAATATCTCAAACATTATCGCCTTGCTTTAAGGGATCACTCTATGTCATTTTAAATCGAAAAGCCATGGGTCAGCTAAGAGAGATCTAAAATGCACCCAGATAATTTATGATCATTGAGACTTTTCTTCCTTGCACCTTCAAATATTAGCACACAGGCATTTCAGCATTTCATGTTCTTCAAAACAAACTGCTACACCCAGGCATCAAACTAGCAGTTTCACACTCATTGGTATAATTTCAATGTGGTTGAGCTGTCATAGAGCAATAGCAATGTTGAAATACTCACGAGAAAGCACAACCATGGAAGTCTTTCTCAGAGGCACCAACAGGGCCTTCCCAACTAGGCTCATGATTTGTTGGTCGACACCATCAGTAGTCAACATTTGCTGTGCTAAGCGTACGCACGTCTGCCAAAGAAAACAGTAATGATTGCAAACAAACGTCACGGCACAGTCAAGTTTGGTGAGGGGGTTGCGTGAGAGAATTTATTTTATAAGCTTACCAATAAGACGTCGAGGTCCGGAGTAGAACTTCCAAAAAGAGACGACAACTGGCAGGCCTTGCGAAATTGGCCTTGCGAAAGAAGCTCATCGATAAGGCTCTTCAATGACTCAATCTCCTGAAAAATAAATAAATAAAAAATTGAAATCAGTTTCGTGCCAGGAAAACCGTCAGATAGTGAAGCTGTAGGTACGCGAGCGCATGAGATCAAGCATTATCATCATCACCACAATAATTTCCCTTTCACGTGACCCACTGCCACTGCCACTATTTACTACTACTACTACTACTACTACTACTACAACTACTACTGCTACTGCTACTACTACTACTAGGACAGCAGAGAGTTGACTAAGATAACTTCACTGTAAAAATTGGCAGATCCCACGTAGAGTGGGAATTGATGATATGCGAAGCACGAATGAGAAATGTTAACATATCACTTTAAAATCAGCACAACATTATGAGGTGGAGGTAAATGATGCCGTACATGACTTTCGTGTCATGATTATCATGTTTGGATGTGTCGTTTACCTTTGTCATTTGTTCACATCACGTGATACCAAATTTAGTATATGTGTTGCTAGCGAAACGGCTGGGAGCACGCTATGAGCATGGTATGTTGTCATGTTTTTACATGACATGCGTTCACATCACGTGATACCAAATTTAGTATATGTGGAGCTAGCAAAACGGCTGCGAGCACGCTATGAGCATGGTATGTTGTCATGTTCCTACATGACATGCGTGTCAGGTTTATCATGTTGGCACCAGTCATATATTTTGTCATCCATTGATGCTACGTAACACCAAATTTGGTATATGTGGAGCTAGCTAAACAGCCGTGAGCGCATCATGAAGGGCACAATACAGTAAAAGCTCGTTAATTTGGATTTCACGGGACCGGAAAAACTGTCCGAATTAACCAAATGCAGAATTAACGAATGAACAGGAAAAACAACATTTAAAATCAAGCTGCAGAAGCATACCTTTATTTGTTGAAGTATTTTGCAATTGTCGTCTGCATTTTCACGCAGATTCCGGCTGACATCACAATTTTTCTTAACTGTCCGAAATGGCCAACAGCACGCAAGCAGTCGGGAGTGTTCAGGCAAGCGTCCTCTAATATTAACAGCGCCTACGAGACTTCCCGTGAGATGCGATGAGGTCGCGGCTGTATCTCCTTGCATGATTCTTCGTCGTAATCGTGGTCTTCATGGGCGCCCGTCACATCATTAATAATCTCTTGATCGGTCAGGAGACCACTCGTGGCAACACCATGATCAATCGCGATGTAGTCCTGAAAGGTCACATCTGTGGGAAGGACAGCATCGAAAGTCGGGCAGTCATAATCGGTGGACTCGGCTGGCACCTCCTCGATGCCATCGTCAGCCACTGCTACATGCTCGGGCCTCACGAAACCGCTGTGCCGAAAACAGTAGGCGATGACTTGCGGTGGAGTGTTTTTCCACACGTGGGCGGTGATGTGCACTGCGCCGAGTAAGTCCACTTGATACAACTTTCCAGCTTCTGAGCATAGGATCATTCGCTCTAGCAGGTGCTTGCGGTACTTCGACTTCACGTAGTGAATGATACCCTGGTCTATCGGCTGAAGAGCAGACGTAGTGTTGGGCGGCAAAAAAAACTACTTTGATGCTCTTCAGTTCGACTGTACAGTTATGGGCACTGCAGTTGTCAACAACCATAATTATCTTGCGGTCCTTCGACGTGAGTGCCGCTCCAACTGCTGCAACCAGCAGCGAAAAATGTCCGATGTCATCCACGCCTTCCTGTTCGCTGTGTACTCGACAGGAAGGCTTTTGACGTTCTTAAAACAACGTGGCTTAAGCGCCTTCCCGATGACAAGTAGTGGCAAGCGCTCCGTGCCAGCCTTACTGGCGGCAAGAAGCACAGTTATCCCTTTGCTTGCACTTCTTGCCACCAATGCACGCGTCCCCTTTGAAAGTCACCGTCTTGTCGGGCAGAGCTCTGAAAAATAGAGCAGTTTCATCTGCATTGAACACGTCACGTGGTTCATATGCGGCGATGTGCTCCAGCAGCTTCACATTTCTCCACTCGGTGGTCACGCTTTCGTCAACACTGGCCTTTTCGCCACACACACTCCTGAAGACAAGTTCGTGTCTCTCTCGAAACCTCGCAAACCACCCTTCTGACGCTTTGAACGATTCAATGTTCATCATTACAGCATACTTCTCACCTTGAGCCATGATGAGAGGTCTGCTCAAAGACAGATGCGCGTTGCGACAGTCAGTAATCCACTGGAGCAAAGCTTCTTCGAGCTGGGGATGAGCTGCGGTTCGCAACCGCTTTCTAGAGGCATGAAACTTCTCGCTTTCGAAGGCTTGTCGAATCTGTTGTTCATTTTTCACGTACGTTCCCAACGTGCTCCGCTTCACATTGTACTTGGTCATACCCTGCTGTCGCGATTCACCGTTCTTCAGTGCTTCTGAAATTTCCACTTTAGTCGCCAAGTTCTTCGCGTCGTAGTTCTGCCGCTTTTTTGGCGCTGCCATCACTGTAGCGCACGATGGTGGCGGCATGCAAATACGGTCACAATGGAAGAAAAAGAGAACTCCGCAAGAAGAGATGGTTCCGACACGACAACACAAGGGAAAATGGCGTCGGAGGCGCTGAGAGGAGAAGAAAGAAGACGCCGACGTTCAGTGACGCTGCGATCGCCCCCACTAGTTGATGATGATGGCGATGCCACTCAGGTTTCGGTTTTACTCCCGTGGTGCCAGCGCTGCTTTATCACACTTTTTAGTAGCAGCAGCCGTCAGAATTTGTCCGAATTAAGCGGTGCGGAGCCGAATTCCGACGAAATAACGAAGGTTTGGTCCCATAGATTAACATGCACTTTGGCTGGGACCAATAGAGCCGTCCGAATTATCCGAATTTCTGTATTAACGGGTGTTGAATTAACGAGCTTTTACTGTATACTCCAATGTAGCGTTGGAGCGCGTGTACATTGGGAACAGCGACGCTACTTTATCAAAACGCGAGCACTCTATAGTCTGATGCTGAGCGCGACCAGCGTCCGTCAGCGTGGCCTGATGGCAACCGGCGCGAAATGCGACGTGCTGCATTTCGCGCCAATGCTTTACCGAAACAGCAGTGCATCTCCCTCTTTTCGTGACGGAGAGACACTGGATGCGCTGAAACGATGCGTCAAAGCAACGCAGCGCAGTGCGCGCCTGCAAGTATATAACAGGACCAGTACCTGGCGTGGCAACGCCGGCATGACGTGCCGAAACGAACGCCGACACGCACGTGCGCCATGTCACGTCTATGTATTGAAGCCTTGACTGTGGCATGTAGTCATGTTCTCACATGACACACATCTCGTGATTATCATGTTTGCACCAGTCACATACCTTTATCATCCATAGGCGTCACGTAATACCTAATTTGGAATATGTGAAGTTGGCGAAACGGCCACGAACGCATCATCAGTGTGACAGGTAGTCATGTTGTTACATGACCCGCATGTCATGATTTTCATGCTAGGGTCTGTCGCTTGTGTTCGCCATGCAATCATGCCATACCATCCTAGTTTTGCAACATGTCATGTGAAAGAAACCACCGCAAGAGCTGCAGGACCATGAAATATAAATCATGACATTCATGACATACATGTCATAATTTTCTTCTTATGACTACACAAATATGTTCTTCATACAGTCATGTTATGCCATACCAAATTTAGTATCAATACCATTATTAAAACGGCCAGGAGAGCTAAAAGTCGTAGGCGGCTGGCTGGCTAGATATATTGGTCGATCGACAGACAGACAGACAGACAGACAGACAGACAGACAGACAGACAGACAGACAGACAGACAGACAGATTCAGAACCATGATACAATTATGAGAGGTGCCATAGTGGAGGGCTTCAAAAATTTCTACCATCTGGTGTTCCTGAATGCTCAATGACATAGCACAGCACATGGACCCCTACCATTTTGCCTCCATAAAAATGCGCCTGCCGCGACCAGTATCGAACCCGCTACCTTTGGGTCAGCAGTCGAAGACCGCATCCATCTCTACACCACCTCAACGGACAACTCATCAAACAAGAAGTGTTCAAACCACCAATGTCTTCTAAAAACTTTTGTTGTGGCTACTACAGGTTTGTTCTATTACACATGTAGTGAAGAGGAATGCCCACTACTGCAGCGACATCGACACGTGGGCGCGAGGCACGAGCGAGGACTGCCTGGTTGCTGCTGCGACGCTGCCCGTATACTCGGCCTGCTCTTGCTGCTTCGGTACCGACGCCGCTACCGCTGTTTACCTTGCATTTACATTATATTTTGGTGGAGGTGCTGCGGTCTTCCCCAGTCCTGGAACTGCGTAGCCGAAAGCTGCAGTTCTGCAGTCCGTCATGCCTGACGACGCTGTCTTCACACCCCCACCGGCTTCGCCACGCAGGAGCTGTCCCGGTGCACAGCTCTTGCGAGAACCCGACATCTTCAGCGGCACCGACGAGAAAGACGTTGAGGATTGGCTGGAATCGTATGAACGAGCCAGCGCTACTAACAAATGGGACGATCCCACAAAGCTTGGCACCGTGATGTTTTATTTAACGGATGTTGCCAAGCTGTGGTACAGAAACCATGAGGCGGATATCCCCACCTGGACTACCTTCAAAACCTGCATCGCAGATGTTTTCGGACGCCCTGGTGTGCGCAAACTTCGCGCAGAACAACGCCTACGAGGCCGGTCCCAACAAACTGGTGAGACATTCACCAGCTACATAGAGGACATCCTTGACCTCTGCCGGCGTGTCGACCGGTCGATGGCAGAAACTGACAAGGTGCGACATATCATGAAAGGCATTTCCGACGACGCCTTTCAAATGCTGCTCTCCAAGAACCCTGTCACTGTCTCTGAGGTCATTGAGTTGTGTCAGAGTTTCGACGAGCTGCAACGACAGCGTCTCCTCACTCGACGCCCTGACGTCCCGGATGACACCCTCTCCAGCCTGACCACCACATCTGACCTCCAGTCGCTGCTATCGCAGATTAAGGAGTTTGTTCGTGCTGAGGTCGCTCGTCAGCTATCGCTGCTATCAACAGCCGGCCAACCAGCGTCACCTCTGCCAGCAAACATTCGCCAGGTCATCCAGGAGCAAGTTTGCGCGGCTCTGCCATCTGCCCGTGACACTTCACCCTTGCCGAGCCCTGTTGCCTGTGCCGAGGTAAATGCACCTCTAAGCTATGCTGAAGTAGCGGCTCGACCACCTCTTCAGACTTTTACGTCACTTCCCTCAGCCGTGCCGCTCCGACCCACTCCTCGGTTCGCTCAGCCAAGGTCCGTCCAGAGTAGTGGACAATGGCGTACACTCGACAATCGCCCAATATGCTTTGCCTGTGGGCTACCTGGCCACATAGCGCGATACCGCCGTCGGCGCGTTCCTGTCTACCGACAGAGCTACGACCAGACCTTCGAACCTGCCCTTTATGTGCCACCGCGCCGTTCGTTCACAGGCTCTCAGCCACCCGACCAGATGTCATCATACGCCGACCACCGCCCTCCTGTTAACCGCCGCTCGCCATCACCTCGACGCCGCTCGCCATCGCCGATGCGTCGTCGTCCTTCATCGCCGGAGCGGGAAAACTAATTGCCGCAGTTCCGGAGGCAGGAACTGCGTCGCCAGCGAAAAGACCAAGACCTCTCACTTCACCAACGAATGTTCTGGACGTACATGTGGACGGCGTCGCTGCACTCGCTCTTGTCGACACTGGTGCCGCAGTTTCAGTGATAAGTGCTAGACTCTGCCGCTCGCTGAAAAAAGTTATGACGCCACTAGCTAGTATATCACTTCGTACAGCCAGCGCAGATCACGTCACACCGGCCGCTGCTTGTACTGCTCGCATCGCGATTGATGGCCTCATTTATGTCGTTGAATTGCTAGTGTTGGATTCCTGCTCCCATGACCTCATTTTGGGCTGGGATTTTCTCTCCGCTAATAAGGCCGTCATCGATTGCTCGCGCGCTGAGGTGGCATTTGAAGTGTTTGACGACGCTCCATTATATGATGCTCATGAAACCGGGGACAAACTATTTGTTGCTGAAGACGTCATCATACCGCCGCACTCTTTTGACCTTACCATGGTGTCTTGCAACTCTCTCGCGGAGTCTAGTGCCCTTTTCACGCCATCTGCTCTTTTCGTTCGTCGCAAGTGTTCGCCGCTACCTTATGCCCTTCTAGAACTTCATGACGGCGTCAGTAGACTACTCATTTCGAACCTGTTGTCATGTCCTGTAACACTACTTCGGGGTGAGTGCGTCGGGCGTGTTTACAGTCTCGACCCTTCTGCAATTATCGACATGCCGGCTGGTCCTTCCGCCGAACACGAAGTCGCCGGAGTGACCTGTGCCTCTTCGCCGCAGACTACTAGGCCGGACGTACTGAGCAGCTCCATCGCCGACACGTTAACCGTTTCGCAACGTGCTCAGCTTTTACGACTACTGAACAAGTACCGTTATTCCTTCGACTGCCAGCATACTCCCCTCGGCCGCACGTCAGCCGTGTGTCACCGCATCAACACGGGTACCAATGCGCCATTGCGTCAAAGACCCTATCGCGTGTCCGCAGCCGAGCGCCAGGTTATCGATGACCAAGTAGCTGACATGCTCAAGCGTGGCGTCATCCAGCCTTCGAACAGCCCCTGGGCATCTCCAGTCGTTCTCGTTAAGAAGAAGGACGGGTCAATTCGCTTCTGTGTTGACTACCGTCGTCTTAACAAAATAACTCAAAAGGACGTTTACCCGTTACCGAGAATCGACGATGCCCTTGACTGCCTCCAAGGTGCGGAGTTCTTCTCTTCTATTGACTTACGGAGTGGCTACTGGCAAGTCCCTCTGGCACCTGAAGATCAGCCTAAGACGGCCTTTGTCACACCTGATGGCCTTTACGAATTCTGTGTCATGCCTTTTGGTCTTTGCAACGCACCCGCAACATTCGAGCGGATGATGGACAATCTTTTGCGTGGCCTGAAGTGGAAAACATGCCTGTGCTACTTGGATGACGTGATTATATTTTCCCCGGATTTTCCAACGCATCTCCGCAGGCTAGATGAAGTGCTGCAGTGCCTAACTGACGCCGGCCTTCAGCTCAACCTTAAGAAATGCCGCTTCGGCGCAAGTCAGCTCACCATCCTCGGTCATGTTGTATCTAAAGAGGGTATTCTTCCTGACAAAGCCAAGCTTCGGGCAGTTGCAGAGTTCCCTAAACCTGCGTCTCTGAAGGATCTGCGCAGCTTTCTTGGCCTCTGCTCGTATTTCCGCCGCTTCATTCGGAATTTTGCTATGATCACCGCCCCCTTGACTGAACTTCTACGCAGTGACTCGAAAAGTTACGCTTGGTCACCCACCTGTGACGATGCTTTCGAAAAGTTGCGCCGTCTGTTAACCTCGCCACCAATCTTGCGCCATTTCGACCCGACTGCTCCGACGGAGGTACACACCGATGCCAGCGGTGTTGGACTCGGCGCCGTGCTCGCGCAGCGTAAATCGGGATTCCAGGAGTACGTAGTCGCATACGCAAGCCGTACCCTCACCAAAGCGGAGAAGAACTATTCTGTGACAGAGAAGGAGTGTCTGGCAATTATATGGGCTCTAGGTAAATTTAGACCGTACCTATATGGTCGCCCTTTCGACGTAGTCACCGATCACCATGCGCTTTGTTGGTTATCCACATTGAAGGACCCCTCCGGCCGTTTAGCTCGCTGGGCTTTGCGGTTGCAAGAGTTCGACATGCGTGTTGTCTACAGGTCTGGCCGACGTCACACTGATGCCGACGCTTTATCACGCGCACCTATGTCCGCTGAAAGCTCTGCATGTTTATCTGCCGTGGACGAAATGGTTGCGTTCCCAGATAACTGTGACATGGCGTCTGAGCAACGCAAGGACGACTGGATCAGCTCTCTTCTGCGATTCCTTTCAGATCCTTCGACTACTCCATCTTCTCGAACGTTGCGCCGTCAAGCGGCTCACTTTGAGGTCCGCGATGGCCTCCTTTATCGCAGGAATTACAAGTCTGAGGGCCGAAAGTGGCTACTTGTCATACCTCGCCATCTTCGTGCTGCAATATGTTCAGCTTTCCACGCTGACCCTCAGTGCGCACATGCGGGCATCTTTACAAAATCCAGGATAATGTCAGCATGGCCGATGCTCTTCCTTTTTTGGCTGCAGGTTGCATCGGCCCACTTAACTCGATAAGTGACCATGATTTCATGCATGTTGCCGACACGCAGCTTTTTCGACTACCTCGACTATGGCGGCCAGCCCTCTTTTTTATTGTGAGCAACAGGTGACAGTGATGGGCAGCTTTTGGAAAGCTGGAAGGGACAAGCCGCGTTGACTTGCGCAGAATTTGCTCCTTCTTACCTACAGAATGGGGAGCGTGGGCTACCTGTGCAACGTGGGTTCACCTGATCCCCGCGTCACCCCCCATACAGCACACTCATGTGACCCTTTTCATGTCTCAATGCACGCCTGGTAAGCGTCCCCCTAGCATCCTCCCCTCACTTCCACAGCATGCCATTGACACACTCGGCTTAGGATTGGCGGGTTGGATGGGAGACAAGCACGTGATGTCAGTAGTGCGTAGAAAAGCTGAATAAAATCCAAACATCTACCTGAAGTGAATCATAACAAGTGGGTGAAGCTCTGGGGATCGTTCTTACAGTAAATTACCTGTGACACTGCCCACTCGCACATGTAGATGAGTGACAATGCGTGTGTACAGTATGGACAATGTGTTTTTAACATTGAGCTGCCACTTTTCGTGGTACAACTCCAGGGTAGCAGCCCATTGTTGGCGTTGCACCTTTGCCGTTGCTTCGTGAGATCTCGCCTACGTAGCACCTTGTTGTCTGTGTTGACGTGGCCTTTTGCGGGCGAGCGTACATTCATGTTCGTTTTCATTCATAGCAGAAAGAGAATGTGTGGTTTAGAAAGCGCTTATTCTCTGTCGTCATCAGCGTCACTATCACCATGAGCACACATTACGGACAAGTCTAGAACCTAAGGTGCTTTGCCTGTAAAATTAATTACTGTGAAAAGAAAAAAAATTGCAGAAGTACTCACCAGTGGGTCGGTCAACGTTTCGCAGACACCAGGGCTTGGTGGTGACGGCATCACCAGAGGCCCTCCACCACCGGCACCTTCTAGTTGTGGCCTGCTTCCACTGCGTATGCACCAGAGCCACACTCTGGCCTCCCAGTGCTCAGCCTGTGGAGACGGCCATGCAGGACTTGCCTGCAGCCAGCGCAGAGCGATACGACCAACGTAGTGGCGCTCCTCATCTGTGGCCAGCATTTCTGTTTTGCTCTGCACAGAGGACACCAACTTTATTGAGGCTTAAAGTGAAAATGCAGGCAACACAACCTCAAACATGGTGCAATAGCGGCTGTTGATACTGTGCTGTGGCTACAAAAAAGAACCACAGCACTGCAATATGCAATGCATAGACATTAAAATGAAACGAGTGCAACTACAGATTGAGTAGAGTCACACGAAGCACGCACTATGTGATAGAAAGAAACCTAAATATCATGTTTTAAAATGAATTAAGTGCATCTTACATACCTGCTGCACCACTTGGCTGTATTAGCTAATCTCAACTAAAGGTGCAGTATTAGTAGCAGTCAGTGTGTACTAAAGACAAGCCTCACATCATGCATTATATCAAATCACTGCATTTCTTTTTTATAAATTCCAATGGAATTTTTTCAGCCCAATATCCCACAGCAGCAAAGATAATTATAAATGGACCTTTCTTGCTCAATTATTTGTGCTCATTCACTACAGCAGCAACAACAGAATACACCACAACTTCGCAGACCCAGATGCTGCAACAACTAACTGCAGCAGGCCAGTTAATGTTTACACTCATAAGCAACAGGTCTACTATCAACAATTTACTATTCCTTAAAAGTCATTGCTCTATAACATTACAAACCTAGAATCATTGTGTTGTCAGACGAATAGACCTAATAAACTAGCTCGAATCCACATGTTGTTCAGTTAAGGGGCTACAAAGTCACTTAAAAGAAGGAATTGAAAATAAGATGAGTTGACTGTTTTTTGTGACGAATAAAACACTTGAAAAACTTCTTTATACATTTATTAATGTTCCCACAACAGTAACACAACATAACTAGCATAATCTCAGGACACCAGTGTAAACAACTTCATGCAATCAGTCACGTGACAAAATCAGGCCAAACGCTCAGAAAACAAAGAGCAAATGAGATACCTTGAGAAATGAGTATGCCATGGTGGCATCTACTTCACAATCCTTCAGCACCTTATCACAATCATCCCAGAAGGTAATGTCTGTTGCTCCTCGCAGGGCATCAAAACGAAGCTCAAGCTAGAAAACAAAAAAAGTAAATTAATCTATCCAGAAGTATAAGCAAGAGACCGTTAGAAATTCAGCTCTCTGTGCATTACACTGAAAGCTGCTAGAAATGCAAACTGCATAGACACTTCAAACACTTGCCACCTAATTGCAGTTAATTTCACATAAGCTTACATACATCTTTTCTGCGTGACAGCTATCTCACTGTGAGAGCCAGCTGGATGTAGTTGCGACTGATCAGGCGTGGGCATGTTGCCAGCAGAAACGAAATTCCCCCTGTTACAACTGCACTTAAAAGTTTCAACAAAGTAATTTCTTACAGGTATGGTTGCAGACAATGAAGTAACATAATAGTTTTTTTCATTAATCAAAGAATGCTAATTTAAATGTCACAAATACAAATGATGCCTTTCATTTCAGTTTAGATTTGTGACAAGAGATGTATCACTCTCCTTGATAAATATAGACTACAGCATTATCTACCTCTGTTCTTCCCCTCTTCTTTTATCTAAAAGATGGCATTATTTCGTTAGAAGCAACCATATACATTTTAAAAACTCTAACAATGTAACCTTGCCTTTAATGAGTACAAAGCAATTGCTACAGTTATAGGTTACTGATATAAGAAAGTAACTAGCATAACTAGTAAAAATGAGAAGTTATCGAAAAAGGTTGCTGGTCACTGCTAAAATGTTATTAGTAGCAAGTTACCGCCCAAGACCTAAGGTGACAAAACCGACGACTGCTAGAGTTCTAAATTCTAATGTCCCACTTTACAGTGATAATGAAGTGAGTGCAATTGCGAATACATTCAACTCTCTTTGGCTCAGAAAGTCAGCAGGCATGGATATGTATTCAATATTTAAGTTAGAGAATGGTCATACTGAAACCACAGCCTGAATTCATTCGTGACGAGCTGAGCCCTCACATGCATCAATTTTGAGACTATGATAAGCACACAAGAGAAAGTCATAGTGTATTATAAACTGGTTAATAATCTTATCAGTGGCACTTGCAGAAATATATAAGCCTGCCACTATTATGTATCTGGTTTAAAACTTGTTTTTAATAGCTGGAGCTTGCCAATATCGACAGAACCGGTATATATGGCCCACGGCAGGTCAACAGTTTCAGTATTTTTCCAAGAGTCACCAAAGAAAATAATACGACATGGAAAGCAAGATGCAGTCACACACTGTGCTAAGCTTAAAGCTCATGATGAGAACTGTCATTCGTGTTCACCATGTTTCCTTTCCATCTCTTTTGATTTCCAATGCTGCTATTGCTCAACGAACTGAGCAGTACCAGCGGACCTGACTTTTTGTACTGCTGTGCAGTGCCTACCTGACTGATAGCAACGTCGGCCAACGGCAGCTGTGCCGCTCGTGCCAACTGTAGAGCAGACGCGAAATGGCCCGCCTCGTTGAGTAGTGCAACCAGTGTAGCCACAGCACGAGCGTGTTCTGCAGGAGTTGCCGCCCACAGAAGGGACCAGTCGAAGCCCACATACAGTGATGGGCTCAACGAGGCCAGCAAGGGTGCCAGTTCGATCAGATTACTGACATTGTAGAGGGAGGCACAGTGATGGAGCAGGGCCTCCACGTCCTTGTGCGAGCGACAGAGCGCAAATGAAGCATTAAGCAGCCTTCGCAGTGTCTCCTTCAGCCAAACCCGAGACCCGACACCTGAGCCTAGCGTGCAAGTCGCACTCAGCTGCAATGCAAAACTGTCAATGAGAAAATGACAACTGAAATGGCAATTTAGATCTTATAAAACTGAAGAGTGAATTCCTGAGCCAAGTTCACATGGTCATACAGATATATACAAATTTTTACCCTCGTACTCTGAAACAGGCCCCGAATCGAAGGTTGGAGTCAAGAAGATTGCAACCAGTGAAACTGTTCATGGCACGAAGAGTTTTGCATGCACCGTTTCAACAAAGTTTTGCACAACATCGGCAGCACCACATCATTACTCCTTCCGTTTACATAACCATGTTTTAAGATGTATCCAAGGCCAAAATTTTCTCAAAACATTGCAAGTAGCCCCTTAATAGGCTGCAATATATGTGACTTACTGTAACCAGAGCTATTTAGGCAGCCTTCTGAAGATAACACAGCTGCAGACAATTATTTAAAAGAGTTACCAGAGACATGGCTTTGAAAGCACTCACTGGTGCGTTTTGCATCTTTTAACGTAGTAATAATTCTATTTTATTTTTTTTTCTTACGAAGCTGCTGTCTGAATATTAAGGGCACAGAAAACTACAACACCACCACAAGTCTTACCCTATTGTTATAAATTCACACTACAAGCACGATGTCAATAGCGTGTACATCACTGACAAAACTCATTTTTCTTTCTCCCTTGTTATGAAAAGCTAATCATTAACAGGAACATAAAACAAAAGGCATTCATACGACACCATAATATATAGCTTTTAACAAATAAATAAAATTCAAACAAACCTTTGCAAAGCGAGCTCTCAGGTTCTCGAGTGATGACGCCGACTGCCCCTTGTCACGTTCAAGGAAAAGAAAAATAAGAAGCTCCACCAGGGTGACCAGGATACTTTCCTGCAAGAAAAGATTGCCGGAAATTCGAGACAGTCACTTCAAACAATACAAATACAGGGCAAAAAGAACAGACACATGACCACCATAAGGAATATATGCATCTGTTCCAATTCCTACATTTCCAAGAAAAAACATTAGAATTCGTGCCACTGCTGAGTCATGTGCTCCTGCCTAATTAATGCAAAGTCCATATTTTTATACTGTATTTAGGACAAAAATTTTCCAAAAGCCAAGTGAATTCATGATTCTGAAAGTTTTACTCCAAATTAACTCAACAAACTTATATAAAAATTACAGAGATGTTTTGCCACAAACGAAACGTCTCTAAGTCCACCGATGCCACGCATTCCAAGACAAAACTCTTGAAAATCGCTGGACAACAAGGCATGCATTCAACTTCAACAATGCAACAGCACAGGCTCGGGAACAAACGTGGAAGGAAGCAAAAGTCCTGGAATCGTGGTTCATCTGTCGTGACGAATCGGTGTGCAACAACTGCGGCCCCTTATTGGATTGGAAATTCACAGAAGCATGAGCGACTAGCAGTGGACTGCGTGCATCCTCCACTCAATTTGTGTTAGTGTATACCAAAGAAGCCTCCCACACAGGTAGAAAAACTTGTAGTTTTGTTATACTTTAATATTCTTGTTTATTTAAGCTAGAGTGAATCTTTAAGAATCATGCTTTTTGGATCCCTCTGATCATTTTCAAAGCAGCCTGTGTTGCTCAATGTATAAAACTATAGCAAAACTTTTGTAATTGTTTTACATCTGTATCACAACCATCATATCTCATGAGATGAAAGTGTCATTTATTACACGCAAATGGACAATACAATTTACTGCTAAGAAATCTGAGCAAATTGGTTCAGCACATAAAAAAGTTGTGTAGCAAATTAACTCTCTGCTAGGCATGTGCAAATAATAAATTTTATATTCAAAGCGAATTCACAGCAAATAGTCATCTGGTCAAATAATTCTTAATGGAACTCTAATAGCATATATGGAATATAAAAAATCAATATATATTGAGTTCGAATAGCATATATCTAATATAAAGAAAAATCAGTATATTTGTCACAATCCAACTAACTAGGACAATATTTTACAGTTGAAACAAGGTATGTGCAAATGTCATGCTTTTTGGTTCAAAGGGAAGTGGAAGCTGCTTTGAATACTAGCAGCAGAATCTGATTTTTGTAAGCATGCAAGTGATAAGCTGTAAAACATGTTACAATTTAAAATTAACTATACTTAGAGAATATAAGCTGGTATAATAAGCTTTTGAACTTCAGAAATGATAATCAATGTGAGAGTAATGTGTTCATTTAATGTTGAAGTAGGGGTTTGTAACAGTGTAGATTTCTGAATAGGTGTACTTGCAATGTAGAACCTCCTCCTGGCAGTGAAACCACATTTACAGGGGCTTCCATATGATTTTTATGTTCACTCGTTCCTTTGTAATACTTAAAAACTTCAGATAATTTCAGTTCATGTTGCAGCAAATTCGAATGCTGTAATATTTATTCAGATATTTATGCATGTTTACTCTTTGTAAAATCTGATGGTTAAAGCCTGCTGTACACTTGCTAATAAATTATATATTGTACGATCACCAGACATTTTGCAAGACACAAAACTAACAAGCCACATTGTGCGAGACCATGCATTAGGGTACCTTTACATTCCAAATTGACTGCATTGTTCCACCCCCTTCTGTGTAGCTTGCTGCATTTCACACATTGTAGAATTACCTACAGGATCGACCTATCTTTAACCAAGTGACCATGCTATGTGATGACTCATGATGATGTCACAAATTTTGGCAACCTGTGACATCACATCACAATAAGCCATTCCCTCTCCACATGCTGCTCGCTCAGAGAAGGTCACTTCGGTTTTTATAGCACTTCATTTGCATACCGCACTTCGCTAAACGCCACGATGCAATGAGATTTTTCAGAATGTTTAGCCAACCATACCGGTAAGAAGAGCTGCAGCCCCAGGTGCAAAGTGCGGAGGCGTCCCTTGCGCACTGCTTCCTCCATAGTCTCTTGCAGATCAACCAACGTCAACTCCATGGCACCTTCACTTGACTTCATGTTATAGGTGCCCAAGCACAGCTGTAACCAAA
This sequence comes from Rhipicephalus microplus, assembly GCF_043290135.1. Lineage (NCBI taxonomy): Eukaryota > Metazoa > Arthropoda > Arachnida > Ixodida > Ixodidae > Rhipicephalus > Rhipicephalus microplus. Next base: position 202,272,430 of record NC_134700.1, read on the forward strand.
GCGCTAAGCAGCTGCCCATAGGAGCATCCTGAAATAGGTGGGGAAAAGAAGTGCTTAAAGCCTTATACACATACACATTCAACATGATGTCCACAGCATCTTAGTCCAGGTACAAAGGGTTCATTAACTAATGTCCACCATTATCAACCCCACTGCATACCAAAGATCACATAATCACGTCAAATGAAATATATATTAGACATTCAATTTTTGGCGTCAAGATAGCAGTAATTTCGAGTCTAGGCATCCATCAAAGCAAGATACACTAAACTTCACCGAAAGAAAAATTCTAGAGTCTTTTTAGCACTTCACAAAAATTAGAAATATTTAGCAAGGTAAGTTCTGCAGCAACAATGACATATATTAGATCCCATGATATATAATGCATGAGATCAAATCGTAATTTGGTCCATTACGTGAATTAGGAGCAGGGAAAAAGAGAGAAGGTGAGAAAGATACTCACAGGACAACAGCCAGCAAGCAGGCACGGTGTCTGGTGCTGCAGTGCAGCTGCTGCACGAAAGAATCGTTCCCACGCAACCACTGCGCTGCCCGATGTATTGCTTGCACTACACTGCAAAACCAGTTCCATGAGCTCCGAGGAGTAGTGTTGTTCTGCAAAGGAGGCAGTTCACGTTCAAACAAAAAACACCTGAAGCTGCACATTTTCAATCAAAAGTAAAAAAAATCCCAATAAGTGTTCTATTTCTGATGATAGAATAGTTTGCTTATGAATGCTAGAAAACCTTGGCTGTCCATTTACATTATACAACAGTTCAGTATAACAGAAGTACAATTAAACTGCGGGTCACTAGGTAAAACTCCTCCATGTAATTGTCCTGCTCTCATGTCAATAGCATGCAAGTTCAATTAAATAGCAAGTTTAAGCAAGTTCAGCTCCTGACAAAAGGCAATAGTCCAATTTAATAAGAAGAATGCATTTCTTTTTGTAATTCTTGCTAAACTACACATCAAGATAAGCTGCAATGCTCCACTAGTTTTGACTATGACTACTTGTAGTGATAGGGGCTTACATTTCTGAAGACTCCTGCACATTACAGGTGTCAAGAATTTATGTAACAATAAAGCTTCCTCAAAAAAGTTCACCTGTCTACAGTTTTCCAGTCTTGATTCTACATTTGTTCTAATGGGATCGACAAAAGAAAACAGAAATGAAAGCTATTAACTGTGATGAACATCTCAGAGCTCAAAGTTTGCACTTGAAATAACAAGTACTACTACATACCCGTACCAGCCAGAACAGCAGCATCGATGCTTTCATTGCTGCAGACAGACAGTGCATCATTCTCAGCCGCGTTCTCTGAAAAACATGGGAAAAAGAAGTCGTCGAATGACATCAATTAGGCTGCAAGAATTTGCACATTTTCTATACCTTATGGCAATGGATGAAAGATGACCTAAGCTTGCAAAACGCTCAGAGCCAACGGTGTACTACAATTATAAAAGTTTATGCAGTTGCACGCAACATGAAAGTTGTAGAAAGTGCGGAGCAATGATGACTGTCCTTCAGAGACGAACTCAAGATGTGTGTGTTGAGGGGCTGCTTGGTATGCTTTACTTGATCCCTTCCTTCTTCCCATTCTTCCCTTCCCTTCCTTCTACCCTCACTTCATTTTCACACACCCCTTGCTAGACATGGCTATGTTGTTTTGCCTGCGTGATGCCATACATGACTAGGCCATGCCTTGCCCTTCTTTCTTCCCTTTTTTCCATCATCCTAACACTCGCAACACCCTCCCCACCCTCTTGCTATTCATTGTTATAGTTCACATGGTTTTGCCTGCCTTACGCCATACATAGCTATGCTATTCTTTACCCTAACTTTTCATGTTCCTCATCCCCACCATCACTTCCCTTACCCACACCCTTGTTTACATGGCTATGCTAGACGTTGTTTTGTGTGCATGACACCACGTGGCTACATAAGATGACAGCATGTTCTTTTCCTCCTCCCATTCTTTCTCCTTTCCCTCCTCCTCAGGCTCACTTCCCTTACCATCCCCCTTGCTATACATGGCTGTGCTACAGATGGATATGCCATACGTGGTGTTGCTGAATCGACACGCCAGCACACAACAGGGCTAGCTCTGCTCGCACCTTTGCAGATTTTGTCGTCGTCACCGCCTCGGCACGCCAGCACACGACAGCCGCTTTGCTAGGGTTACACCAAGCGAAATGTGATGATAACGGCATAAGACAGCATACGACAGCCATGGCTCCTAAAGTGCTTCCCACTTAAAACAAGCCCATACAGAGTTCAACAAACTCGAGTATCAATGGCAGTGAAAAATTGAGCTATATAACCCATAGAACAGAGCCAAACAAGATAAAGTTTCACAGGAAGACGGAAGCTTCAGTATTCAACAGCAGATGGAAAAGGAAGGCCTCAGCCTGGAGACAACATTTCGACAGGTTTCGTCTTAATCTGATCCCTAATGAAGACAATATCATTGTCAGCACACTGACTGCAGGCTTAGTTTTTCTTTGTTTGACGAACATGTCATAGATAGGGTAGAAACTGTGCTTGTTAATAATTAAATGAATGAGTCACTAATAAACATAACAAAACTTGAAGGATGCTTGAGTTTTGCAATTAAGAATAAAATTCAATAGTATAATGGGTCCCTGTGCACATCATTTTCTCAATTGCTAGCCCAGCTTTGGTTCTCATTGCATACCTCAACCGTGCCATAAGGAAATGAATGAGTGCACGCATAACATTGGTTGTTCAAAACTATCCTCGGATGCTCACTGAAAGTTGGTTGGTTGGTTAATCCTTATTGAACCGTCCTGACCCTCTGCCAGGGATCGGCCTTGAAATGGGCAGTGCCTTGTGGTATAAATGAAGTTGTTTACATCCACAATATATTTAGAAATGAATTGCTTTTGAAATGAATCGTTAGCTTAATTTAGGAAAAAAAAAGAACGAAAATAACAAAAGTACCATTGGTAAGTGCCCACTACGCCATACTTTTTCTCTTTGCGAATCATCAAAAGGCCCACACAACGCGTTCATACGGCAGCACGTGAACCTACACAGCTGCTCACTCTGTTGGTGCTTTTGCAGCTGATAATGACTAATGATGTCACGAGGCGTGAAGTAGCTGAAGGCAAGAGAATGGATGGTCAGATCAAACTGTTTATTTGGGCGAACCTGTGCCTGGTAAACAGAAAGTCAGATTACAGTAGCAGACTTGCACTGATAGCGGCAAACAGAGGGTCAACCGTCAATCAACTGATGAGCTGCGAAACGTGTTGGCATTTATATAATTGCCATCGAATATTCTAGCGTTATGGCTAGCGGTGACATAGGTTCCAGAATAATCTGTAATGTTCACAAAGTGGAAGTAATTTTAACAAAATTATCTACTGCAGTCCCAAGCTTCTTAAACAGTGTAGGCGCGATTTGCACTGAGAATTAATGACAGTGAAATAGGGTGATAACAAAACTCGAGGAGGGAATGTGCCAATATGTCTGAGAGCTTTGTAATGAGTGGACCTTCAAAACACCCGCCCGTAACAATTCACATGTTTTGATGCTTGGCACAATTCTGCACTTTTTCCACACAATATTACACGTTTTGAGGAGTCTCCTTTATCACATGACTTTCATATAGCGTTTTTTTCCAAAGTAGTTTCAAACAGTAGCGTGGCTCTGTCGTAAAAATACCTACTTGCCATCCTTTCAGATGGCCTGGGTTTGGTTCTAACTAAAACACAATGTTCGTTTTTTTTTTCTTTGAACTTTTCTCACTTTTTTGGTCACAGAAAGTATGATTATTTGCTCACAACCAACGACACCAAAACAGTGATTTCTGCAGAACGAGCTTTTTAACACCATCACGTTAAAATGGGAACAGTAAGCCACACTGATGATGCCAAAAGATTTACGTGGTTCCTTGTTGATTGTCTGCGGTGTCTAAGTGTACAGCGTAAATATACTACTAAACCTCCATTCACAAATTGTTAGCGAGACCATAGAGAAGAAAGCAAGATCAGAAGAAATGTATCAGTCAGGAAGTGAGAAGCTAATAACAGTGTTCAAATGGGACACTGCATCTACGAAAATAACAAAAACTAAGAACCTACAGACAGAGTTTAATTGAATTAGTTTATTCCTTTTTTTTTCTATGCATCACTCACTCAATGCCGTGTGCATGCAAGATTCTCCACAGGACTTACCCTGCTGTTCTTGTGACTTGGCAGCGGGTGCTTGCAAACCTATGCGAGCATAGAGTGATGCCCTCAGGTCTCTACGACGGTGTTCGCTCGGTCGCAGGGAGCTCACCACAGAGAGGGCCTTAGTTAGGTGCTCTCTGAGGCAGTCGCCTTCAAAAAGGGGCACCAATTCCAGCACCTGAAACAAATGGCGGAGCCATTTGCACAGAGAACACACAATGCGGCAAACCAATTTAAATAATTTTCCGAAGGCGATTTTACTCGGCCGTACGAAGCTCCCGTATACAGAGACTGCTCTGAGCAGAAAGGGTGAAGCTCATCAAATGCGGCCGTACGAAGCTCCCGTTTACAGAGACTGCTCTGAGCAGAAAGGGTGAAGCTCATCAAATGCTAATAAGATCTCTTATTTTGATAGTAAAGTCTGCTTTCTCATGGCGAACCGCCAACATTAACATTAGCATGGATGTCAGGCTACGGTACTACTTTCAGTGACATCGCGCAGCAGTCTGGCTAGCTGTGACGACGTCAGGTATCAAAACTTCCTAATTCATTTGCGCATCATGAGCAGAGCCATATTGCTAAGTGGGAGTGGAAACGCCACAGTATCTTGCATTAGCACATAAAAAGGATCTGATACTGTGTTGCGATTCCAAGGTACAGTAACAAAATAAAAAAAGCACTTAAAAGTGTACTATAATCCCTTTGTCAGGGTGCGCTCACACATGGCAGTAGATTTTCTAGGCTCTTCAGGACTTGGTCTTTCATTCAATAAAAAAAAAAGACAATTCAAAATTTCTAGGTCCATACCCTTTAATTAAGAAGCAAAATACTTATAAGCTCCCTTACACATTTGCGTAAGATGACTCGAAGGCAAAAGCCATCTTTTTCTTCTCAGTCTGCTGTACTGATACACCACCTCTGAAAACTTTCTAAACATCGCAATATCTTGCATTGCCTTGAAGATCAGAGGCATTACAAGCTTTCTCCACCTCACATGTCTCCAGGCTCTGCCCAACTATGACCAAGCAAAAACGTCATGTACAGACGTAATCATGTGGCATCGAGTTACACAGTGTCATAGTGAAATAACTATGACGTCATAGCATGAATTCATCCCATGATAATGATTTTTTTACATCCTTCCTGTTGACAACAGCGCCGATGGTCACTTTTCATGTTTGACGAGGCATCTACGACTTTTGCCTTCAAAAAGTAGTGTAAAGTTGAGCCCACATCAAAAACCACAGAAGTGAGCTTTTGCTTTTATTGACTCTTGCAAAGCGCATATAAAGTATGAAACAGTTAGTGTGTGCATACCATGGTGTCTCCAATGACAGTGACTCCTTTGTCACAAATGAGATATTACATGCTTATGTGCGCAACAGCGCTACTCTCTAGTAATGTTCCTAAGCAATTTTCGAGTTGCATGGGAAACGCATCTACAAATAGGAACCTTCAAAAAACCACCAAGAGTGACTAGGTGAAATTTTAGCACTGGAATAACGTAACACCAAAATGATATAGTAGCATGAAAATGTAATATGAATAAAAAAAATTAAACTAATTTTAAATCTCAGTTTGCTGAATAATTTTCTAAAGATTGGCAGGTCCACAAAATGTCAGAAACACTGGGCAGTATGACATATTAAATTCATGAGAAAAAAATCAATAAGGTTTTCTTTTACCACGTTAACAGCATGAAACTCATTTGGAACATTCAATCAGCACTGCGCTTTCTCAAGATAATGTGCACTTGAAGTTTCATAGTGCTACATGTATTTTGAGTTTGGCCATCGTACAGGTTGGTGTGTGTATGTGCGTAATGAATTTCTGGGGCGCAGCATGCAATTACGAAAATTCGATGTTTTCGGCCTGCACACAAGTTTACTGCATTTTGAGGGCATGATCTCCGGCTCAATCAGCGATTCACGACTCATAAAGAACATAAGTGGCAAGCTTTCTTCGACTTGTCATCCACCAATCCATTCACCAGCGACAAATTTCAGCCAAGTCCCATTGGCTGACACAGTTTAAAATGTTCACAAGTTTACACTGCGTGGCATTGGCTAAGCTCCCCCATAAGCTTTTTTTATAGTAAAGCAATATCTACTCTTGTGCATCAAGCTTTGTTTATGTTGCTGCTTCTCACGGTGCACAATATCTGTAAATAAAACGATTTTGAAAAGATACGGGTAATCTACATCTGCAACATCACAATGGCTGGCGCAGTTTAAAATGTTCACAAGTTTACACTGCTCGGCATTCGCTGAGCTACCGCAAAAGCCTTTATAGTACAGCACTGTTTGGCTTTATACAGTGTACAAGGTGTGCTTTCTTATAATAGTTACACAGTGTCACTAACACTATTTTGAAAAAACACAGATAGTCTACACCTTTGTGGAAACAGCCGCACAGAGGTATCCACACAGAGTGCGGTGCTCACCTGTGCCCTTGGCAGCTGCAGCAGCTGTGCCCAGAGAAGAAAGCCCAGCCAGTCACCGGACGCCGCACACACACGAAGCATCACATCGGGTGTATCCAGGCCATGCTCGCATGCAAAGCGGTGCAACAGAAATGCCCCACTACTGCATGTTTCATCCAGCCTGAATAGCAATCAGAGTGCAAAAGAAAAATGCGTTACAAGTTGTTACATCATTTCATGAAATTATTAGGTATGAGTGAATGGTAAATCTGAGGCTTGAAGTGAATTTAATGCGAATAGTGATTTGGTCAAATAATTTCCAATTGAATAGTTGAAACAGCATATACATATCACATGAAGAAAAATGAGCGCTTTTGTCCTGGCCCAACTAACTTGCACAAAATTTTTAAGAATTGGAACCAAGCATATGCGAACGTCCATTTTCTTGGGTTCCAAGTACTCTAAATAGTAGTAAGGTGCAAGTCATAGGCAGTAAAATACATTAAATTTTAAAATTTGCTAGCTATACTTGGCACCTATAAACCCATATAGCAAGATTTTAAACTTTAAAAAGTAATAGGTCAAGGTAATATGTATATATAAATTTGAAGTGTGGCTTTGCGAAACAAACCTCTTTTTATTAATTGGTTTCATGGCATAGTAGTTCTACACTGCAGTGAAACCACCTTTACCAAAGATCACATGCAGTTGTGGTTTATTTTGAACACTTCCAGATTTCTAAAAATTTATATTCACATTGAAGTGAACTTCGATACTATAATATTTACTTGAATATTGAAAATGCTTGAATATTGATCCATGCCTAGAAATGATCCATAAGAGTGACATAACTTAAAAGATCTCATTCGATTAACTCATAAATATACACTGTGCATCAAGCCATCAATATGTATGTTTCTGGAATTGGCTGCATTTGATAAGGTACAGGGAGTTGAAATTAATTTTTCAAACTAGCTGCTTGCACTGGCTGCCTCCACCACTAGTCATTGTATTCCAACCGCACGACTAAGGCATCACCCACAAATCTTCACCTCCTTTTGTCTTGCTCCAACTATGTGCACAAATTTTCCTATTTCCTCCCTCCGTTCCTACTTTGATTATGAGCTAACATTAGTTCTATAATCTATACTATCTTCTAATATTGTTATCAATAATAGAACAATTATAGTTATAACATTGGCCCTGTTCTCACCAACAACAAGAATTTGGGCATTATTAAAATGAGCCTATTCATGCAGGTAACCATAAATTTTCATAGAATAAAATATTTTTGTGAAAAGAGCAATGAAATATTACAAGCTATAAAAAATTGACTTTAGAAAAAAATAAAAATGATGACAATGCCAGATCTACTGGTCACTTGCAGCAATGTGTCTATGGCCCACATATCCATTCTATAGTCTTGTAGGAAAAAACTACACAGATATGAAAGACATCATTAGATGCAAAAAAAATGAAACACACATAGTTCAAACACTCACGCTGCATGGGATGATCCTTGGAGAGCCTGCTGAAATGAAATGACCCCTTGATGCAGGAGCTTTTTGGCAACATCCTTGGTGTTGCGAAGAGCTCTAAGAACTTCTCCTGCAGACATTTTACACATACAGGCGAAAATTTCAGTTAAGAAGCAGTAGGCAAATAACGTTTGGTTCAATGATTTAAGGACTTCATATCGACTCAGATGCCTTAAATACTGCAGACCAGGCCTACAGTCAAGTTTGGTGAGATTCCTGTGACTCATTCAAACAGTAATTTTTGTTTTTTTGCTTCGTACCACAGCCATCAAGGCAACTGGGGAGAAGGCTTTCTGTTAAAAAATGTTACAAATATCATTGAAATTAATAATCATTAAAAAAGTAGTTAAAGCAGTGGCACTGAGAGCACGTACACAACTGCCTAAACTTCTGTAACTTTCATTATTTTTCAATAAAACACTCAGCAGATACTACTAAACCTTGTCTCGAAAAGATTCACAAATGTTTTATGATGTATGCACATTAATTTTTTTCTGTGCTTTTGCTTTTTTTTGGGGGGGAGGGTATCGTGATGTGCATAATTGCATACAAAGAGTGGTAAGGGGTCAAGTGAAGAACTGAGTGCTTAAAACAACCATGTTAGTTCATGCGTGCCAATAGTTAAACCAACAGACAATAAAGCCAAGGGAAAGCACAGGGGACATTACTTGTGGGTTCTCAATTGTACCGTAATAATTTTCACTTAAAGTAATAGAAAATAAAGGGGATGAAAAATTATACTTTTCATTGGTGGAATCCAAGGTCACAACCTTCAAATGTCAGTTTCATTAATTGTGCATAGTACCAAAAAAACGAGCCTTTCGAACCATTCCCTTACTTCCGTACTTTCATGAATACCAATGTTATCAATATGTTGCCCTTGTCTCTTGGCTGTTTGTATTTTTTTCAATGGCTTCTTCTACTGGTAAAACACTTCTCAACTGGCATACTACACACATACTGCTATGATACAGCAGTTATTTTTAATTACTCGTGGCAAGAAAGCTCAACTAAATTAAATCACCAATGTCTAGTGAGAACAAGGTAGCACAGGAAATTCTGGAGGCATTTTTCATACAGAAATGAAGTAGTAATTGCATAAGCGAAACTTCAATCACTGTGTAAAAGTCGGAAGCACAGTATGTTATCAATATGTTGCCCTTGTCTCTTGGCTGTTTGTATTTTTTTTCAATGGCTTCTTCTACTGGTAAAACACTTCTCCACTGGCATACTACACACATACTGCTATGATACAGCAGTTATTTTTAATTACTCGTGGCAAGAAAGCTCAACTAAATTAAATCACCAATGTCTAGTGAGAACAAGGTAGCACAGGAAATTCTGGAGGCATTTTTCATACAGATATGAAGTAGTAATTGCATAAGCGAAACTTCAATCACTGTGTAAAAGTCGGAAGCACAGTATCTAAATTGTGTCCTGTAGTGCGATTAGGTTGACAATGGCGCAAGCATGTTGTGGATGCGTTGGCTATAAACCGATTTATATCAGCCTGCATTCCTCGTGGAATACACAATTGCAATTGAGCCGCCGTCTTGTAAATCTGTTTTTTTCATTTTCAGCGTGGTCGACATTGTGGCATGAACTTGACTACTGAATTCAAATAAATCAATCAGGTAAACGGTTTCCTAAGCTTTTTGTGACAGGTCATAAGCTGGGACTGTAATATTTGAGAGCCTGCCATAAACGGATCATAAACAGATCAACAAAGTAGAACAAGCACCTAGAGGACTGTTTGGAAAGACAAGTCGCGCCATTCTCAGGTTCAGCCTGAAGTTCCTAGAATCAGTGCCCAGGAGTTCTGCAAAGGCAACGCTCGAAGCAACCATCTTCATGTCATCTGTGTTTCGTTCAGCAAGTCTCCATGCTCTGTTGCAAGCACCACGAATCCTGTGACAAATATACACATAAACAGCCTCGATTTTTTTCAACCTATACACTGTTACACGTGCAGCACAAGAATTAAAGGGTTAATTTCAAAAAGAAAGGTGACATTTACAATACCACAAGAAAAAAACACCGTAAAAAATATGCAATGCAGGAAAACACACAATCCAGATTCACTTGAACGTCACACAGTTTCGCTCGGTAACAATATTGCCAATGTTTGCACAATTGTATGAAGTGAATACATATCATTGAGCTTGTAATGAGCTCGATGTCTCTTATCCCAAACTTGCAAGAAATACTACTTTGATCTTTAGCTTAAAATAGCTTTACCGTTCTGTCCTTGCATAGCGAAATGAATCAAACAATTCAATTACCAGCTCCAACTGCTGCAGTGCAGGGAAAGTACTACAAAACGAACCACTGTTTGAAAATGCTTAGTGTGATGCCTCAGGGTATGCCTAGTTTACGAAAGGCTAGGCCTTAGGGCATCTCTTTAGGTTTACCACTATCAGGTTTCAAAACATACTCTGTCCTTCCTCAGCTAGCTGCATCGATCTTTCGCCTTTTACTCAGCCCACAGATACACACAAAACATATACATCAACACATAACGAGCCATGTTTGTTACATGGAAAGACTAAAATTCTGTGCACAGAAAACATCATGTATACAAGATTTAATGTAATTATAGTTGTTATAGTGAGAAATGGACAACAGTGAGCAAAATACTTGGAAAGTTCTGTTGCATATACACTATACAATCGAGTGAGCACTCAACCTGGTAGGCTAAAATTGAAGAAAAAAAAGGTATGAATTCTAAAAAGTCTAATAAAAAGTTCATCAATCTTTTCAAACACACAATTTACTAGATTTACTAGATAGCATTATAAAAGGCTTTGAACTTCCTCATATACCTAATGCTGCAAATAACACACAAAATTACTGCATCCACGAGCATGCTGCAGATCTCATACTGAACAGTGATATCAGTGATAGTGCAGAGGAAATCGTCAAAAACATTGTATGCATGCATGAGTGAACAAACACGTCATTAAAAGAATAGTGTGAGATCTAACAGGTACAAAGCATAAAGAAATTCCTGGGATTATGCACGACAAGAAATTCAAGGTCAATTTGAAGTAAACACCCCCAACTTATCATCTTACCTTTTGCTGAAAAGGCAGCCATGCTGGAGTATCTCTTGAGCCAAAAACTTGAATGTCGCAGCACAAGGGCGCCCCTTGTGTAGGTAATAGGTGTAGCCCAGCTCTTCGCGCAGGCCAAACTTATCTCGTAACGATGGTTGCGAAAAGTGTGGGAGCGAGGAACCTTCGGAATCAACTTCAGCAAATGAAAAAGAAGCAAATGTAATAATAAACTTCACTGCAGCCATTTCAATAAACCCGTCTTCAAATTTTAGGCACAAGAGAAAGGAAAAACTTACAACGGATTCCTGTTCCAAGCACGAACAAACACGCTATAAACATGTACAAAATGTAACTGTTTCAGATTCATGAAGCGACATATCTTTCGGTTTTTAATAAAAGGACCTTAAAAAATTGAGACTAGGACATAACTCTTCTGCAAAAATTGTGGAGTCACCACGGAACCTGCATATAAACTGTCACCATCAGTTACTTCAAAAAGGACAAAAGATACATTTTAAAAATACTAAAGTTTGTGCATAACGCATGCAAGCAAAGCCTTTGTGTCTAGAGCAGGAGAAAAGTTTTAAAATTTTTATTTGGACACTTCGTAATATTAAATACACATCAGTATTTTAGAGCACAAGCATTTTTGGGTTCAGCCCGCATTAATCAGCAGCTCAGCAACAGCTGTACCACCCTAGCCGAATGATTGCAAGTAAAAAAAAAGTGAAAAAATTTAGTAACTTATTTTCTTACAGCGTGAGTCGCAACATAACAATACCAGCAATGCTAGTTTATAATGAGCAAACATTTGTCGGCATACCTTGACACACGTTTGTAGATTGCCAACCGAAAAGACCACCAGTTTCAAATGGCGTTCCTTTCTGAAGAAGCTGATACAAGGAGATATCTTCAGGGTCGCTAGGTGTTGATGACATGGCAAAGAAGGTAGCAGGATCCACACTGCCATCTTTCTTTGGTAGGCATTTTGCAAGTGCCGCCATTGCACGCCGTGCTTTCACGGCATCTGGAAAAAAAAAGGGAAAAAAAATGCAGAAAAGTAACACTGCACCCAGAACATCTAATTTAGGCACTGAGCACAGTTTGCCAGGACGAACTTTCAAATTCTGGCCCTGTGTACTTGCACAGGCAAGTATCATTTTGAAGTTCGGTGAGTCGCATCAAAGATTTTAAAATGATATCAAAAGCATTTATGTACATGTATACAAGCCTGCTACAATTTCCACCAAGATTGGCAGTACTGCAACTCTCAATTGCAACATATACACACATAATTACCTTCTAAAAAGCAAATAATATCAATTAATACAGATTAAATTCAAGTACTAAATCATCCAGATTGAGTGTTTACCCTGGTGCCACATTGTGATACCCGTAACTACCATATTTGCAAAGTTGTAGTACTGCGAAGTGGACCAGAAATCCAATGAACCAGAAAAAAAAATGAATTGGCCAATCAAGGACTGAAGTTTAAGATACCCAAGCTTTTATTGGTTGATCGTGTGCTTAATCCAGATTCATCGTAAACTTCCCCATGTACTAAATCAACAACTATTTCAACCAGCGGCTAGGAATAATGGCAGAGCGATCATTATTTTTCACAGTACTGTGCATATTCAAAAGAGGAATCAATGCCATTGCAAAATATATACATCGAATGTCCTGAAAAACATCAACAACACAGCTCTTTATTTGTCACATTAAAAATATGATAGAAAATTCACCATTTGGGTCTTCCATCCAGTACCAGTGTTCACGCAGAGCTGACACGAAGGAGCCATTGCATCGAGGACACAAGGGTGGCAGTTCTTGGCTGTAATTCAGAGAACAAGGCTATGTTGTGAGCAGACAATATTTGACTATATGCAATGTGCCATGTATATTCAATGTTCTTTTTATTTATTTAGAATACTCATATGTGCAATGACAACAATATGTATTGTAGCACAAATACCATTAATAGCAAACAAAATGTGCATTTCTAAATAGGTATGTCACGGCTCAGTCTCTGAATGTAATTAATAAAAGTTTAAATCAAGGGCTGCACATCAAAGCTTCGAACAGATCCGGATGCTTTCAGAATCTTAAGCTTCATAAATTTTGACAATGGCCATATTTGCCAACAATCTTGGTAGGCGCTACTTCTCAGCGAACCCTTCAAACATAAAATTGTTACCAAGATCAGAAATGAAATTGTAACATATTAATGTAACTACAACACTGCATGCATTTAACATGCTAACAATAAATACATCAGGCTCCAATTTCAATTCATCTGACTTTGCACTTAATCTGATTTCATGAGTGTTCCACCTATTCTTTCAAGGTCAATGACGCACATGTACAACATCACTCAAGTTTAAAAGGTGCGCCTATTTTGATCATTTCTCTTACTTGACATGTGCTGCCACACTGTGAGAATACAAACTAATTTTTTAGATATCTTATGCTGGGAGCTTGTGTCTTCGATGCACTGCGATGCATGCATATTAGAGAAAAAAATTAGACCCTCACAGCATTGATCTCACATATGCCTGCATTCACAGCACAATGATTGCAATATAGCGCTTTTTCAATACAGGTCATCATCATCACCATCATCATCATCATCAGCCTGACTATGTCCACTGCAGGACAAAGGCCTCTCCCATGTACTGCCAGTCAACTCGGTCCTGTGCTTGCTGCTGCCAATTTATACCCGCAAACTTCCTAATCTCATCTACTCACCTAACCTTCTGTCTCCCCCTAACCCTCTTGCCTTCTCTGGGAATCCAGTTAGTTACCCTTAATGACCAGCAGTTATCCTGTCTATGCGCTACACGCCCGGCCCATGACCATTTCCTCTTCTTGATTTCTACTATGATATCCTTAACCCCCGTTTGTACCCTAATCCACTCTGCTCTCTTCTTGTCTCTTAAGGTTACACCTACCATTTTTATTTTCATTGCTCGGTGCGTCGTCCTCAATTTAAACTGGACCCTCTTTGTAAGTCTCCAGGTTTCTGCTGCACAGCTAAATACCGGCAAGATGCAGCTGTTATATACCTTCCTCTTGAGGGATAGTGGCAATCTATACCTCTATCCCTCTATCCCGATTCAGGTACCAGGTTTCATTCCAATAGTATTTTCAGTTTTAGGGGCGAAGCCCCTTATGGCGTGGCTTGGGCGTCCCTCGTATGTAACCACCAGTGGCACATACCCGAAATAGGTATAACACTTGACCTCCAAGGTGGTGCCAGTGAGAGATTTCTTCTGTGCGTTGTTTAACAATAAAAAATAGTGCTCAATGTACACGCCAATGGCTGCTAATGGGGAATGAGAGACATGAGCATTCGGCTTTTAGTCAACGCGCACGCTGCGATCCCCATTAGCAGCCATTGGCATGTACATTGAGCACTATCGCACAAGAAAGGGATGCTACATTATACTCGCTAGGTGTAACCTCCTTAGCTTTAGAAAGGTTTAGCGAGCATTGAGCCGCAGTGCCATGAATACAATGAACTTGTATATACCATGAATGAACTCAAGGTGGTTAAAAATGAGAAGTAGATACGAAGGGCAAGCCGTAAGAAAGTAAAAGCCGAATTTTCCTGTCTCTCATTTCTCATTAGCAGCCATTGGCATGTAAATTGAGCCCTATCTGACAGGGAAAGGTTGCTACGTTACCGTATATACTCGTGTAAGGGCCGCCCTCGTGTAAGGGCCGCACCCCAACTTTGAAAGCGGATATTTCGAAAAAAAAAAAAACAAAAGTTCAAAATGTCCCGCCAGAAAAGTGTAGTTAGTTCATTTACAGCCAGATGGCGCTGCACGCTTTTCCGCTTTTATTCTACTTCCGCCGACGCGCCGACCACGCTGTTGACAGCGCGCCGCCATATTTGCCTTGTGCGGCCTCTTTGTTGGCATCGTTCCTAGCATCGTGTCGATACGTTGGCAGCGCGACTTCAGATCGGTGTCGTCGGTGTCACTTTGTTGGTTGTAGTGAACCCTGCAGAAGCCAGCGCACGTGACGGACGATGGGCCGGCATCTGAGATCATTCACTGCAGCATTTAAGCTGCAAGTGATTGACTATGCCGAGGAGCACGGGAAGCGGGAAGCTGGACGAAAGTACGACGTCGATGAGAAGCGCGTGCGTTACTGGATGAATCAGAAAGATGCCCTCGCCGCTACTAACAGGAGCCGAAAGGCGTTTCGCGGGAAAAAG
Organism: Rhipicephalus microplus; assembly: GCF_043290135.1. Lineage (NCBI taxonomy): Eukaryota > Metazoa > Arthropoda > Arachnida > Ixodida > Ixodidae > Rhipicephalus > Rhipicephalus microplus. The sequence goes on from NC_134700.1 coordinate 202,287,871, forward strand.
TGCAAGTACCCGCAACTCGAAAGCGAGCTCGTCAACTACGTCGTCGACACACGAAGGGACGGCTACGCCGTATCGACTGACATGATACGCGTCAAAGCCCTCAGCATCGCTCGCCACATGGAAATACCCCCGGCACAATTCAAGGCAAGTCGGGGCTGGGCTACGCGGTTTATGAACCGTAACCAGCTTTCTATTCGGCGCCGAACGACGATTTGCCAAAAACTGCCGCGCGAGTACGAAGACCACGTCATTAAGTTTCATCGCTTCGTGAATGCTCTCAGGAGGGAGCATGAATACGACCTGTCCCAAATTGGGAATGCGGACCAGACACCTGTGTGGTTCGATGCACCGGAAAGCACCACAGTGGATTTAAAAGGTGCGAAAAGTGTGTCTGTGCGCACGACTGGTGCAGAACGCCAAAGGTGCACTGTGATGTTGTGCATCACGGCAGACGGCAGGAGGCTTCCGCCGTACGTCGTATTTAAAAGGAAGACTCTCCCAAAAGAGAAGTTCCCTCAGGGAATCGTCGTACGTGCGCAAGAGAAGGGCTGGATGTCCGAGGAACTGGTCGTTGACTGGATTAAGACCGTCTGGGCAAACAGACCTGGAGGGCTGTTACAACGGAAAGCCCTCCTTGTTTTGGACAGCTTTAGGGGCCACTTGACCGACCGCGTCAAGAACCGAGTTGCCGCAACTCGTACGGACTTGGCCGTCATTCCCGGTGGCCTGACGAGTGTGCTGCAGCCGCTCGACGTATGCGTCAACAGACCATTCAAAGTGGAATTTCGCCGATGTTACTCTGAATGGATGGCTGGAGGCGTCCACGAGAAGACCCCTACAGGACGGCTGAAGCGGGCGTCGCTCCAACAGGTGTGTGAATGGATTTTGAATGCGTGGCGTGCCATGTCAGTAGAAGTAGTTGCTAAAAGCTTCAAGGTAACGGGAATTTCGAACTCCATGAACGGCACCGAAGATGACCGTCTCTGGGAAGACGCGGACGCCGAGGCGAGCTCCTCCGAGAACGAGGACAGCGAAATGGAATCCGAATAAAAACATTTCTGGCATGTCATTTGTGACTCTTGCACTCTGCTACTGTTGCATAAACAGTACAGACCTTTGGCCTGTACTGCCTGTACTAAATCGGCCTGATTCGTGTAAGGGCCGCACCTAGCAAAATTTTCGAAAAAAAAGTGCGGCCCTTACACGAGTATATACGGTATACTCGCTGGGCGTAACCTCCTTGGTTTTCGAAAGGTTTAGCGAGCGTTTGGTCGCAGTGCCATGAATACAGTGAACTAGAATATACCATGAACTCGAGGTGGTTAAAGGTGGGAAGTGGACCCAAAGCGCAGGCCGTAAGAAAGTGTGCGTGTGCCACCTCTCGTTTAGTCCTTGGAATGTCCGCTGGATGGCGGTGCTTCTATATGGGGAATATATGATAAAAAGATGCGAGATGGTGGGACTTGGAGTGTTGAATAGATGAACGAACGGACACACAAACAGATGCATGGATGGACGCATGAACGGACGCAGGGGCGGATGCATGAAAGAACGCAGGGACGGGCGCACAAACAGACGCATGGACGGTCACACAGACGGACGCATGGACGGACGAATGCTTCGCCCCACTCTCCATCATTCACTCCGTGGATATGCTGCCATTTTCTTATATTAGTCTCTATATCACGTTATTTTTTGTTTCTTTTTGTATTTTTTATTATGTTCAACTTTTTATTTATTTGTTCCTTCTACTTCTTCCTCTTCATTATTATTTTACAACAGGGGCAATTTCCTTATGTATGCAAATCTCACGCATGCTCTTCCCACACTGATCCCTCAGAATGGGATTTCTAACGCTTAGGCATTAAAGCAAAAACTGATTGGATAAAGCAATCTTATGCATACCAGAGGTCCTTCAGAAAGAGGTACAGCAAGTGGTACAGCTTGTGCTGCAGGCAGAAGTGTACCATGCGATGCACAAAGTCCTCCGGTGTGATAGCCCCGTGTGACGAAGCTGCCAGCTGAGAGGGACGCAATCCGGCTTCGCCCAAAAGACCAAGAAGTTCCTCGAAGTCTTCAAGTGTGTCTTCATCCACATGGCCTTCCCTGAAATGTCGGAAGAGAAATTTCGCCTACATGTTCAAGCGCACATACATAGTCAAAATTCAGGGGTTTTATATGTCATCACTTTGCATTGCCGTGATTATGAAATGCACTGTAGTAGGAGGATCGATATTTAAAGGAACCTTGCAAAACTTCTTCAGTCTGACTATAAAGTACTGCCAATCGACAGTTGAGACTGCTGAGAACATGTGATCCAAACACTATAGCACAGCACGTTGCCTGGAATTTATATTTACAGTAGAATCTCAGTAAGTGAAAATCTGTTAAATGAAACATCTGCTTAAATGAAAGAAGTGCTTTTGGCAAGATTGATTTTATTCCTGTATTCTGCACCCCTGGTCTTATCCAGGAAAACAGAGCTCCTGTTAAATGAAGCATATTTTCCTGGTCCCTTCAGGTTCTCTTTAATGAGAGTCTACTGTAATTCTCTAAGTCAGCTAGAAATCTCTCCTTCTTTTTTCTATAAATGATGCTATTTACACCAATTTCTCAGCCATATACCCAACTCCACGGCCATTTGCTAGTTTAGGCATCGTGAGCTTAGTAGTTGCCATGGCCGCTGTGGTATGCCAACATGAGCCCATGTGTGCTTGCTATCTAGCACTGAAAGTAAGCAGAGCCATGCATCCTAAAAACAAAAAAAAATGTGCTCAAGGACATGACGTGCGCCGACGAAGGGATGCATCTTCTTTCCCCCTTGTCATTAACCTCCCTGCATAGCTTTCAGCACGCTTACTAGCACGAAAGAAGAAAGAAAGTGCTTGGAGCATGCGACGAATCCCTGTAATTGTGCTTGCACTTGACGAACTTTAGAAAGCTTTGTGGTCCATCATTTGTGAAGTGCCATTGCGCTAGTGATGAGACTATTTCATTATAACTCTGAAAAGTGTTGCAGGACTTCTTTACAGTGCACTTTTGTCTGAGTATGAGGATGTTTTTGCATTTAACCCACAAAAAGTGCCTTCGAGGCAGGGAATCGAACACGCACCCCTAAGCTCAGCAATGCCATACATCAGCTGCAAGGTTGCCACGACAGCCATGCAATGATAGAGGCAGCTATCTCGGTAAACAGTGGAGCCCTATAAAGAGAGATTATTCTGTTTTAGCATAAAACCAACGGCATTCGCTTCCTCACCTCGCCAAGGCTCCAAGCAGCTGGCGACGAATGTGCATCATACAGCCTGTCTCCTCCACCGCCTCGCATGGCAAAGGACTGGCTAGGGCTTTTTCAAGTAGGCCATACTCCAGAAAAAGACGCCACGACTCATTACCAAGCCCAAGGTGAACATTGTCTGAAGAAAAGAGTGCCAATTCATCACGAAAAAATGCTTATCTCGCAGATATCTGCACACAGTACAACAATAATTCACAGAGACCTGACCTAAATTGAACAATATCACCTCTTCCTTACCTATTTATATAAATAATCTCGTACCAAAAAGTGACAGACAGCTGCAATTATACACTGAATCACAATGACAAAGTGTAATAGCTTTTTTTTTTTATTGGCAAACCAAACATTTGCCCAATACAGTTGGACCTCCACATATTGAACCCAGATATTATGTAATTATTGTGTATATTGAGCAATTATAAAATCCTTCTGAATATATTTTTCATATATAAAATACATCTTGTATCAAATTACCTACATATAGAACGTTTCGTGATCCCATTCAGATTCAACATGTAATGTAATATCTGGCTGACGTGCCAATGGCAGCATTGATTACAGATTGAGAACTGTTTTTTTGAGCATGTTAAAGAACTTCCTACAGCGGCACTTCGGAAAAGAAAAGCTGATGGCCACCTACCTTGCGATGCAAGTACTGCCCGGCCCTCTGTTAACACCCTATCAATAGTGTCGGAATCCCAAAACTTGAGCCAGGAAGGTGCAAGTCGACAGTAAGGTGCCATTACACCTTGGTTTGTTGCCATGTCCCAGTCGTGAGTTACGTCAGCTAGCTGGCAAGGTTTCACAGCGATGACAACCTGCTTTGACCCATATGGCTGTTTGTGCTTTGCAGTGGCCCTGAACAATTACACAGAAAGAAATCAATCTTCTCATCTGTGAAATTCACAAGAATTCATAACGAAAGAGACATTTATGCCAATCTGTGAACAAGCTTTCAAAAGAATAAGCCATCAAACTGAGAACATACAGTGCTCTCAAAATGAAACGAGACATCAACACTTTCGTTATAATAACTGGTATGTGCAATTACTCAACTTAATTAGGTCATGTTGCTGTGAATTTGGCCACAAAAATTATGATGGTTCTCACATAAGTGTACGAGGCAATAGTATGTCGATGTGACACAAACTAAAGACAGCAGAGATAGAAGTAAATGCACTGCTGGCCCTAAATTGACATTTTTCGTTTCACGATCGCTGTTCTTAAATTGGGACTCATTGAAAGGCAGTGTTATCTTCACCTGAGCATGTTGAGCATGTTCCACAATTATGGAGGAAAAATATCAGGGGCACTGCACTTGGCAGCTGCCGGAACATGATGCCGAATGAAATTAATATGAGAAAACAAAGGAAAACATATGAACAAAGAGTAAATTATACACAGCAGTGTATGAGAGATCAAATTAAATAACAGGTGTGTATAAAATACGTCGATGAAGTGGGAAGTACGAAAACAGACAAGAGAATGTTAGTGTCTTTGACTACCTTTGTTCAAACAGTCACTACCTCCTCACCATTTTGTTTTTTCAGAACATCGAGAACATTGTATTACAAACAACTTCTCTAATATTACGTGAAGTTGCTGGCAATTGCTCCTGTTAAGGTGCTTTGTGAATAGAGTGTTGCTGTGATACACATTTCAACAGTTAGTTTGTCACCCTCCCGTTACTGATATGGATGATGATGATGAAGTATGCTGTGAAATACTGCCATGAGACTGATTCTGACTTCGATATTTACGGTCATCTTTAATGTTTGAAAACACTTATTTCTATAACACATACTGTTTTATGTCAGGGTGCACTATGACTCTGCTGACGTATTTCCATCACAGATATGACGTTATGAAATATATATCAACAGATTGACAATAAAAAAAAACGAGAACAAATAGTTCCGTGGCAGGGCATCGAACCCGCGACCTCTCAGTTATCAGCAAATGACGCAAACCACTAGGCTACAGAGTCTACGTTGTCCAAGTTTGCTAACGATGAGCCATTTATATACACCATATACCGAGCAACTTCAACGCATTTTTGTCATCAGCAGCCAGAAAAAGCGAGAGGCACGCGATGGGCATGCAGGCTCTTAAAGGGACAGTAACGGCAACTATAAAGTCAACTTTGATTGACGAAATAGCGGAAAACTCGTAGTATTACTTTTGTGGCAAGGAAGGGCTTATTTTGAAACAAAATCACGATTTAGCGGCCCGCATCGTGTTAGTGCACTTCAAATTATCCGCCTCAAGAAGCAGTTTGACTCACGTCACTGTTGCCGTGCACAACGTTGCCCGGCTTTACTGCGCGGTCACCGACACTAGTAGACAGAATGGAAGCAGCGAAAGCCACAGCAACAACAATGGCCATTGGTCAATTTCCAGTCATTGGCTCCGAGATTGCATACATGTTTTCACTCAACTGGACCCCGCTAAATAGCATGACATGTCCACTGTAACCACGCGAAAATTTTCTAACCACTCGTGCCATTTTCCATAGTAAGGTCTGATGTTTTTTTTTTCCATGGATCAAACAGAAATGAATAAGCAGCATTTTATTGCATCTCTTGATGCACGAAAGATTCTTTATTTATTACAGCTAGATCGATTACTAGTGGTTAATTGTAGGCAGTTCGTCTGATGTCGTCGGTATTATTTTGATGATATCCTACTGGAGCACATGTATTCTTGTGCATTTACCTTAATTTCTCTGTAAGTGGGGCACTGCTGTTGATAATATGGTCATTTTAGTTGTCATACATTGAGCTTTCACTCTGCCGTAAATTGTTATTTGAATTTAGTGTCCCTTTAAGGTAGTCGCGCCACGCCACCCCGCGTGTTGTGATGTGCGTAGGCTTCCACAAGACATGGTGAAAGTTCGTAAAGATGTTCTCTGGCATGGTCGCTAACTCGCTCGCATTGCTTATCTTGGGATTTGGGCGCTTTGTACCTCTTGTGCTTCCACCGCAAGTTTGCTTTGAATATACAGTGGTTATAAAGAGCACGAAGATCACTTGGCTCACTGCCACAACCACGCTTTTGAAAGGAGCGTGCTGCTCACACAAAGAAGTAAGAATTGTGACAGTTGTTTGTGCTTGTCCTGTGAATACTTGTGCGTTCCTTTCATGCGTCTTTCTTTTTGTCTGAGCAGCGTGCTTTAAAAGCCAACTGCAACGAAATTTCACTTGGGTGGAAACAGCAATAAATACATAGTACATATACGGTAAGTTACGATAACGACTGTGAAAAATTTTGCAGTCAAGTATTTAATTTATAATTGGTGCTCTAATTACCAGCAAGCAGACGACGCGAAGCACTAGCTGTGTGCTCAGGCGAATAGGACAGAACCGAATATGACGATTACTACAGAACGCCGCCGCGACGCTACTTGTGAGCAATCTTCCGTGCATCTGAATCGCTCTTTCCTGCTTTCAATCCAGCGTGTTTGAAATGCATCTGTGCGTTACCACTGCCTAAAGACAGCACATTGGAAATGCGTTCGTGCTGCATTGAAGTTGATGGCAAGTCAAGTTCAAGTCAAGCAGCGTTTCTGAATACAGGGGTCAGACAATGCAAACCCACCACTGTGAAGCCCGGACCAGCATTTGATAAGAGGCATGTTCATGCAGCTTTCCTAAGTTAACATAGAAAAAAAAACATGCACTGAGGGGAGCATCCGCGATGTGCGTGCTCGAAGAGTGCGGAGCAGACGATTTTTCTGTCGTTCATGTCACTTCTGGTCAGCCGTAATGGCGTCATTTTTTCTAGTTACAATCTCAAAAACAACGTCGTTTGCAAGATTTTTCCTAAGGCAAGCGCTTGTATTTCGAAGGTGACATTTTGCAGGCAGCACCACCTCTAGCTGGACTACCTATATATTGACTTTTTGCAGAGTGCCAATTTTCGTTGCAGTTGGCCTTTAAATGTCAACCTGTGACAGTTGCTTGTCCGTGCTCGTCCTGTGTAAGCTCAATTGGTGCATTTTTTCTGGTTGGAGAGCACGCTGGAAGTTTTGAGCTGCTTGTTGTTCTTCACCCGACATTGCAATTTGTTGCTGTAGTATTCATTCTTTTGCCCTTGTGGCGAAACAATGCACAGTGATCGCTCAACTATTTCTGTGAAGACACATTTCACTTATATGTTATACTGATTTCTAAAACGAGGAATCAGCCATATTTATTTTTATTTTTCTTTATGTTCTAGCTAGTGTAGACTGTTTTCACTATGTTCTCATTAATCATGCTTACTGAAAGCTAATTATCATAAGAAACAATGGACACGCAAGTGCAGTACTTATGCAGCACTGCCACTTGTACGTCTTGTGTGCACAAGCCGCTTGCATCTTCTCATCTAAATTTCTGCAATGAGTTTCTCTACTAGACACATGCATTAGTTTCCACATCTTTTCATCATTCCAGACGTGAAACATCTGTGCATTTTTATTTCCTGCAGGATCAGCCCCTCAGTGCTACAAATCTTAACAAAAGCATAGAATTGAAGGGAAAATTTTATAGTGAAATACGATTTCACATTCCAACCGTCAATAAAATTTTTATTGTCTCACCGGTGCCGTGTAGCAGCTGAGCACGCCCACAACTTGTTATCACAAAATATGGCATCAATGCTGGCACTCTTCTCCAAAAGACGTGTTTCGTCGCTGCTCAAGACACCAGTGCCTGATAGCTCGCTTTTCAGTAGCCTGGTGATAACACGATCCCGACAAAGCATCAACATCTCCTTCAACTTCTCTGTACTTGAGTATCCCTGCGGGTCAGAGAAGAAATAAATATTACAAAAAAAAGGTCTAAGAAAGCATGAGCCAAGCACAAAATACCGAGCATGCATACGGAGTAGTAAATCGAGTGTAACCTTATTACTCCAGCCAATCCTCCGCCAACCTTGACTATGTTTCTTTAGTTCTTTATACACCTATTTTGTTACTCTATAAACCTCTTGATGGGTTACTCTATGTGACAAATCACCTTTACAATTATTGATCATAGTTTTCACTTCGACAGTAAAAAGTACAGTCACCTGCTCTCTGATTTATACTAATGACGACATCGCTTAAACATACACCTACCAATGTTCTTCAAACCCCTCATTCCACAGTAATTACTTCTAAAGCTTTCATGCAGCCTTCCAAGCTTTAGACCGGCATGGTACTATAGATAAAATGCAATGACTGTACTCTTTTTTTTTGTCAAGAATAACAGCAAACTGCCAGTGATGACGTAAGAGTGCCTCTCATATGCATCCTAAACATTTCTAGCAGTACAAAAGTTTTTTTCCTCTGATTGGTGCCATTATGACCACATGACCTAGATGCACTCCAATACTAAAATGTTAACAGTACTGTAACCACAAGCTGTTGTTCTGAGGATACCGAACATTGCTTTTGTATCATACATATCAATCTTCAAGCACTTTGCCAATAACTGCTCTCAATGAATTGTTACAAGTAGTCTCCATAACTGCTGAACAGGTCAACACTGCTATGTGGGAAAGCTGAATAGGTCAAGTCACTTGAAAATTCCCCATCAACCCACCCAACCAATTATTCCTAGTAGTTAACAGTCTGAGTGAGTGAATCACATAAGGCATGTGGTGAATAGCGTTAACCTCTGCCAGCAATTAATGGCACCTCACTAGTCTAGTTGCTAACCAACTGACCTAGAAAGCACAAGAGGGCACTCTCTTGTAAAAACAGCAAATGACTTCAATGGTGCAATATTGCTAAATCTCACACACTGAACTGACTCTACTTGCGAAATGAACAGCACAGAAAAGCCTCACCACATTGCCAAGGACACGGTCAGCCTTAGCAATGTCTTTGCGACTCAGGCACTGCAGGGCTTCACGCTCCGCCACTTCTTGGAAGGACTTCATAAGATCGGCCTTAAACATCTTTCCACGACGCAACAGGTGGTACTGGCCTTCGGGTATATTTCCATTTCGGACGCACTTTAGAATCACCTCCTGTGTCAAAGCAACATCCAGTTCCATGACAACTATAATGAAAACACAGCATTGTGCTGGGAAGAATACACAAGGAACACAACACCGCAAGACAGTGGAAAAACTGCACCCTTACATCAATGTTTCAGCTCAAGGCAGATTCAGGGAGCAGCAATGTGCCATGAAAGGCAATTTCAGATGGTGAAAAAAAAAAAAATGAAGACAGGAGGACTAAAGTTGAAATAGGATGAATATCTGTAGAAAGTGAGGCAGTGCAGGCTTCCAAGGTACTTCATTACATCTCCATGAGTCCCTTAATACCTGCCCTGATTACAATATCAATGATATCTGCAGCATCAATCTCAAATGATGAAAAAGAAAGGCTAAATAATGTAGCACTACCTTCTTGCTAGAACTCTATAATAGCATATACCAAACATGTTACATCTGTTTAACAAAAAAGGTAAAATGAAAGAGGCCAAGTTAGAAAACTAAATGCAACATAGTTTGTCTTGCCACTTCATAACACACATCATCCCATTAATACAGTTCAGCACACACACTACACTAAAAGCTACATGCTAGGCAGCAAGAAAATAAGGAAGCCCTGTAAGTCTCCACAGAGAGAGAGAGGGCACTGTGACTTTGATCTATATTATTTCTCAGTACAATACAGAGGTATCTCTATTGCTCTGAGCTTATATGTACACAAATGATTTGTAAGATTAAAACTTGGTTGAATTGGTGCAGTTGAGCAGTTCAATGGTGCCTAAAATGTACACAGCATCCATAAATCTGCCCCGGCACCTTTCAACAGACTGAAAGTTATGAAGGAGCAGCACCTGGTCAGTGAGTCTGTCCCACTCCGACGTTGAGTCATCCGTAATAACTTTGGGTTGCACAGGCTGCTCCATCACATTGCTGTGAACATGGCTTCGAAGCTGACTCAGGTAAGAAGCAAGAGTCTTGCAGATACTCCTGCGAAGCTCTGCCCTTTCGGTCCAGCTGTCATTCATGTCTTGTGGGTGCAGCATAGTGAGTAGGTGGACGAGGCTGGACAGCAGAAGCTGATAAAGTGGTGTGAAATAAGAGGTTAAGAATAATGTTAGAAGCGAAAGTATGAAACAAGTTACGTGGCATAGTGAATGTACCTGAAATGACTCTTGCCGTACCTCTGGTATCTCTATCTCTCTTGCTAGTGACAAAATGCTTTAAGGGGTCCTGCAACACTTCTCGAGGTAATCATCAAATGACTTCCTTAAAGGAGTTTATTGTCTCATGTACTGAGTGCCACAATATTTTTTTTTAATAATCTGTCCAGTACAAGCGGAGTCACAGAGATTTGTTGCACGCTTTTAGCACTGACTCTCTCCTTTCGTACCAATAAACACACTGAAAGCTACGCAGGAGCTTTACAAGGGGGCAAGAAGCTATGCAGCCTCGTCAGCGTGCACCATGACCTTGAACACTTTTTTTTTTCTTCAAACGCATGGCTTACTTTCATCGCGAGTAGGCGAGCGGGTATGTTGCATTGTTTTATGGCGGTTGCGGTAACTGTGCAGCTCACATTGCCCAAAATCAACGGCCGTAGACTCTATGTTTATGATGCAGTAATTTTATTTTATGGGCATCATTTGTCAAGAGAAAAGCGAGTGATTTCTTTCTGAATATGGCAACTAATTTTATATTCCAGGCCACCTGCTGCGCTGTAATGTCTGGCTCGCATGTCCTCAGGAGCCCCGACAACCTACGCGCAGCATTTTCACACCATGCTGTAAAAGTGTTGCAGAAGCCCTTTACATGCTTTCCTGACCTTCTTTTTTCCATGTGTGATGATTATGAATGGGCACAAGCCTATTATTTGTAAGTAGCAAATCTTATAGGAGCTTTAAATTCTGAACATGGCACTTTGCTGAACATAAATATACTGGCTGTAGTATACAGCAGCTTTGATATACACTACAGCAGGATGTATTATACACCAAAGGAAAACAATCTTAATTCATAACACAAGAATCATGACACAACGACGTACAGTTGGCCCGACCGATAAAAAACACAGAGTACGCAGCTAAACATTTACCGCCATCTATCGAATAGGAAAATCTACAAGAGTTAAACACTACTCATGGTTAAGTTACAGAAAGAATCATAGACGCAAGGTCAGCATGCTTTATTGACATAAGTAGCCGAGTTGGAACTTTGGAGGTAGCAGCCGCACTCCTGGAACAAAAGTACTACTACGAGTGTAAACTTATGGTCACTCTGGCATGTTTTCCCAAAAACAGCTGTATGCACTGATGGTGTAGCTTCCTACTACAACTTAGAGGTGCCGAATCTTTCGTGTGAGGTTTTTTCCTATAACTAGGTGTAGTCACCTGAAGCAACTGCTGGGAGAACAGCTTGGATGAGAGATCCTCAGAATTTTCCCTGATGACTTTCGTGAGCTCTTGTAACACTTTGCTCCACGTCTCAGCTTCCTTGGACAGCAGCTCTAACTGAGCACTGCTCTGCCGTGGCTCAGACTCCTTGGACAACTGTGCTGCCAAGGCTTAAAAGGAAATTGAACTGACGGTATATAAGAATGCAGATCGTCTTTGAAAATATGTGACTATTATTGAAGTGACAAGTACTTCAAATTTCAAATGAGACGGAGGTTCGCAACAAGAGGTGAGAACTGAATCAATGGTATAGTTGAACGAAGAACTTCTATAACTAGAGACATTCTTTCTCTGATCACCATTGATTGCCTTAAGCCATTTTCATTATACACAAAGAGAATGGTAATGTCATTAGGCCCAGCAAAAAAAATAGCATGCATTAAACTACTTGCACCATGTAGGGTTTCAAGATATGCCAGAAAAACAATGTGTAACACGTGGCTTAATCAGTCAAACTTCTTCACTTATAAGCAGCAAGGAGTCAATACAAATTTGGAATATCTCATCATGGTTTAGTTTATTTATTTATATGCAGATTGAGCTATATTTCCCTTAATGCAATGCCTAGGCTATAGAACATGTCATAGCAGAATGCTAACCATCAACTTTAACTTCAGAGAGTACATTACAGGGTATTTTAGTAGCTTGTGAAACAATATGTGTTCCTTCCTTCAAATAGGGAGCAAAGTGAAACAATTTTTAGATGTGGGTGTTTTTCTGCAGTTAGTTTCTCTTTTTTTTTTTTGTCAACAAAAGCATCCACTAAGACTTACAGTATGGTTCACAGAACAAAGGGATGCACTGCATTTGCATACATGTAGGTGGCATATCATTAGTCAACTGTCGCAACAGAGACAGTAATAAAATAGTGGAGCTTATAGTGAAGCAAATGCGGATTCAGTCTTTATCACTTACCATCTTCTTTGGCTTTTAGAAAAAAAGAAACCATGTCAAGCTGTCGATTTTGGACACCACGCAGGAGCACAGTCAGGTCAACGGCCATTACCTGCCACTGGTTTAACTGAGACAAGGTCTCAGCTGCCCGGGTTCCAGTTCGCTCCATGACCTAAATAGGAAGCATTGGAAGCTAAGCTATAGACCCGACTTTCTCAACAATGTGTTTAATTTGGTTTTCTAGAGCCATAGGCAGAGGTCTTACCATGGTTTGAAAACAATGCATACAGAAGACCAGAGTGTGTATGATACCCTATTATGATTATCTGGGCCAAATATGACTGCTTAACACATTGTAGAGAAGCTGCAAACATGCATCGCTAATTCTAAGCTCTTGGTTTCTCTTTAATAGCAATCACGATTTATCTGTTTGCAGCTTGGTGATGTCGCGAAGCGCTATAGTATAAACAGTAAATGGGCATCCTAGTCATTGGCTGAAGGAGCTTATGAACAGATTGAAATAAAAAAGAAGTAATAACACATAGTGTTGCTACAGCCATATATATCCCTGTCAAACAAAAAATGACGCTGGCATTTTCCGGTAGAAGGTTTGAGCTAATCAATGTGGCTAGTGAGGAGGTTCCTACAACAGTTTCATTCCATCGACTTAATAATGACCAACATCTTCCAGCTTACTGTCCAGCCTACTGGAGATTCAGCCACAGCAATTACCATAGTGCTCCCTTTGAATGTGAACGCAGGCTTGCATGTGTACGTGAACTAACAGCTGAAATGATTACGACAACCAGTATTTTCTGCACTTCACTTATGTTAGGTCGTTAACTTGCACGGCAGTACTCTGGTACTCATCCCTTACGATAGCAGTTGGCATGACAAAAAAAAAAAAAAAACTATTGTGTGAAAGGCACTAACATAACAATAACACTGTGGATATGACCTTGATATTTTTAAGACAGCCAGATAAGTCTAAAAAATGTCAAGAGCATCAAAAAACAATACTATGACATTACCTCTGCAAGCAGTCTTCGAGTGGCAGCCCCAAATGTGAGTGTTGCAGTGCAATGAGAAAAAAGAAATGCTGGAGCATGTCCCATAGTGCTTCTGGTGTCATAAACGACGGAAAATGATCCTTCCTCAGGCAGGCCACTTTCACTGCACAAAAGAAAATGTCATACAATGCCTACAATACCCTTTTAGTTCATTTTATTCAATGTACGAGTATCCAATAATAACGACAAATGTTCATGCAGCAAGTATGACCCTCTCTCAGTTAGACACAGTATTAATGAAAACTGACAGACAATTATGCTAAGGGCCCCGCTGCGATGGTCTAGTGGCTAAGGTACTCGGCTGCTGACCCACAACAGGTTGCGGGTTCGAATCCCGGCTGTGGCGGCTGCATTTCCGATGGAGGCGGAAATGCTGTGGGCCCATGTGCTCATATTTGAGTGCACGTTAAAGAACCCCAGGTGGTCGAAATCTCAGGATCCCTCCACTACGGCGTCTCTCGTAATCATATGGTGGTTTTGGGAGGTTAAACCCCACATATCAATTAATTACGCTAAGGAAAGTATAGGGGATGTTATTAGGAGTAATTTTAATGTAATTGTAAAGAAAGAAAAGTGGTCAAAAAGATAACTTACCGAGGGCAGGGACCGCACCTACGACCTTCGAATAACGTGTCCGATTCTCTACTAACTGAGCTACACAATATATGCTACTAAACCCTGCTTGTTTTATTATTACAACATAAAGAAACTGTTGGCACATACAGACATATTGCTTCTGTGGTGCTGAGTGGCTCAGTAAATGTTTGACTAGAGTCATATAGCTGAAAAATCAAGCAACCAGTCTTGAAATACTAATCTCTTTTCACCTAAACTGGACATTTGTCATGATTGCACCATCTCTGTGAGTTGCTGGTGTGAATGTACTCCAAGAATAATGTCCACATCAGGGCCACGTGAACACCGCAAAGTCGGCATAAGTTTCAATTACATAAGCAGCTAGAGTGATATGTAAACGTTGAAGAATGTGTAACTTAGTACTGAGCTTTCCCGCAAACGCATAAGCTGAGAAAAGCTAACCAAACTCACTTTAATTAGCCAAGCCTTGCTTAGTTTCAGACTGCGGACTTAATACGTAAAGTGGATATCAAACAAGCAAGAGGTCAGACAGCATATGACTAAAGCAATGCAAATACATAAATTCCCAAAAAATGAATTAGTAATTATTGCATTCAATTTCCAATAGCTTTACAAGTTTCATTTGTGATGCTGTTGTTATGTTGCAGCTCCGAACTAATTTTGTTTCTCAGGATGCTTCAGATTATTTTTTAAAAATAGCAATTGATATATATATACTCTCATACCAAAACACTGGAAAGTGTTGCTTCGTTGAATATTTGTAAACACTGATAATTCATAAG
The DNA here is from genome assembly GCF_043290135.1 of Rhipicephalus microplus. Classification (NCBI taxonomy): domain Eukaryota; kingdom Metazoa; phylum Arthropoda; class Arachnida; order Ixodida; family Ixodidae; genus Rhipicephalus; species Rhipicephalus microplus. Next base: position 202,302,926 of record NC_134700.1, read on the forward strand.
ATGTCAATCTAATCATTATACAGGTTATTAACACGCAAGTCAAGCTATCATTTCTAGAAAGAACAACTTTCCTTGCTTCCACAGCAGAGTACAGGCCTGAAAATATAATGGGCACAAAATCTTACCAAGGCACTAAAGATAACACCCCATTGGTGTCCAATTCAAAAGTCGCCAGTTTTTGGAGGCCTTGAGCACCACAGCACAAAATTAGGTGTCTATCATCTGGCATCCACATGACATGTTGGTCAGCATCTTGAATGGACGTATCAAGCAATAACTGGGACGAAGCAGCTGTTGCAGGGCTAGGTCTTCCTTTCAGGAGGCCAGTGATGATTCGCCTGGACTTGATCGTACGTTTGGGAGCATCCTTCTCGTCAACTGAACGTCGCAAACGCACTGTGTACAACTTCGTGTGACCAACACAAATGACGGCAGTTTCCGATTTGTGAAAGACGCAGAAATCGGAACTCTTCTTAAGATCGAAGAGGTCTTCCTGGAGCTCCCAGTGTGCAGTCTGCGAGCCATCTTTGATATCATAAGCAACTGAAATAAATCGTCAAGGCATAAAGGACAAGTAGTTCGTGAACGTGGTTGAAACGGGAACTTGAAATGTGCGCATCTTTTAAACTTTAATTTTTGTAAACGATTACCTGACAGGTATACAAAATTAATTGTGTTACATGCGTTAAAAAAATCAGTTGAGATAACACATGGTAAAAGATGCCTCAGTTCACGAAAGTGTGGACAGGGTGCAAGCACTTCGCCAACGGAAAGGATACAGAGGCTCCCTTGCAACGTAAGCACATGTAGGTCTGATCCTAGTACTCTAACTTTTAATATATCACAAGGAGATTCCAGGCACCACACAGTTTCCAACGCATCACTTATCAACACGGCGCTCGCAAGGTGAGACTTGTTGATTAGAAACACGAAGGTGCTGGCATTGCAGTAAAGCAGCTCGATTGTCTCCGGCTCTGCAAAGACAAGAGAAGGTCACACAGGCTATGCTTCGCGAAGACGAAATGTCTGGGACACTGACCGTGCAGAGAAGTCCACTGAAGCTGCTTTTTCACATGGGACCCGGAGACAAGTGACGAGTACAGCGATAGATCATGCTTGTTTGATACAATTACAAGTTCATCCCCGTCTACTCCTTCTCTCCATATGAAGCTGGAATTGGAATAACAAGGTCATAAAAACCACACTGAGCGTAAAACACATGGGAGCGGCCTCTTCTACTTACTCTTGCACACCGTCGACTCGTGCTGCGACAGACTCTGTCTTGAAATCGACGACACTGAGGGAACAGTCGTTCAAGTAGCAGTACGACAAAAGGTTCGGCGATGGGCTTATTGGCGTTCCTCGTATTAATTCCCTACAATGACTAGTTTTCTTTAACACTGTGAAAGACATGGTCATAACTTCCTAAACTGTGCAACATGACCGATCACACTCGCTCCACACGCCTCCAGAATGTAAACACGATCACGTGCAAAATGAGCTATGGCGGCGCCCCCTGTAGTTTTGTGTCATTGAATTATATTAACCTTCGGCTACAACAGGTGCAACTGACCGCAAAAACACTTCTTGTGATTTCGTATTAAAGTTCAGGTGTAAAACTAGGCGAGATTTGTATCACTAGTTGGTTTGACTTACCGCGTTTTTACGTTAGCGACGCGCACGCCGTTACTGCCTCGCGGAGAGGTGAGAAAGTGAAACGTGCTAAAGTTTATAGAAGGAAGCACGTGCAACATGCATGATTGGTGGGCACAACAATCGAGTAAGCTCCTGAAGAAGAGTGTTGCTTGTTTTGAAAAATGACCTTCAATGATATCGATATCGTTGCTAAATTCCCACTTATTTCGTTTTCCCGGCTATAACGTTTTGCTAAGCAGGCCCCCTGAAAATGTTCACTTTGCATTTGTTCAACTGAATTGGCTGAATTTACGATCGCATAATTGTCAGTGTAGCTCCTTCCTTCGCTTACAGTGTTGTCACAGTCATTACTAGTATTTTTTTCTGTGGTTATTTTTATATGAAAATGGTTCTTTCTTGCACCTGCATATGAATGCACTTATTACGTGACGGAGACGAGAAGCATATTTCGGGAGACCCGAAATTATAGACTTGAGTGATGGAGCCACACCACTGCAATCTTACATGACCTTCTGCCATGAGCTCTGAACAGTTCATCACATATGAATGCAATTAAGGACTTGCATTAGATCGATGGGAAAAGAAATGCCTCATTAGTTTCACTCTTAATTGTTTAACATTCGTTTATTTCTGTCTTTTATCATTTTTTTTAAAATCTTCCAGCACGCCAGTTCTACTATTAGGCAGATCTTAAAATTTTAAAGGAACTTACAGTACATTTAATTGTCCAGCACGGTGTTGTAGCAGTTACGGTGCTAGGCTGCAAACCTAGAGGTAGCAGGTTCGATCCCTGCCACGGCGGTCGCATTTCGATGGGAGGCGAAATGCCAGAGGCATTCTGTACTTTGCAATGTCAGTGCACGTTAAAGAACACCAGGTGGTGCAAATTTCTGGAGCCCTCTACCATGGCGTCCATCGTAATGACGTTGTGGCTTAGGGACGTAAAACTTCAGGAACTATTTTGGCAGGAAATGCAGCAACTGTTACACGGAACACACAACACAAGTGATAGTTGCCGAGCTTCCTACCAAGATGGACTCATACCAAGTAGCCCGATAAAATTGTTTATTAAGAAACTATCCCCCCCCCCCCCGCGGTGGTCTATTGGCCAAGAAACTTGGCTGCTGACCTGCAGGTTGTGGGATCTAATCCCGGCTGCGGCGGCTGCATTTTCGATAGAGGCGAAAATGCTGTAGGCCTGTGTGCTCAGATTTGCGTGGTCGAAATTTCCGGAGCCCTCGGCGTCTCTCATAATCATATGGCGGTTTTGGAACGTTAAACCCCGCATATGAATCAATCAACATCAGGCATTATTACATTTGATAAAAAGTAGTGATAGTTTCCTGCTCATAACAAAATCAAATGTATACTGTAAAATGAAAAATGAGTGCATAAGCAATGCATGCGTATGTTACACCTGCTCATGAAGTTGGACTCCTAATACAGAGCTTGCCAAGTATATTATAGCATTCATTTACCAATTGAAAAGAACCACATTCACAAGTGTTGCAGCATATGTAGCAATAGCCGATCTGCATTCTATTTGTCTTTTTCCTGGGAAAGGCAAAGAACTTGCAACTCGTTACTCTGCCACACGATTGCATTTAAGCAATATATTTTGCCATTTGCCAGCATTCTTTATGGCTTGTTAAAGTGGTAACTGTTCATTTTTTATATTTATTTCAACCATTCATGAGAAATGCCTTTCACATCTTGCATGCAATATACATGGATTCTTTTTTCCATTGCACTACTTCCCTGCAGCAAGGAAGCTGATGCACCTGATGCAGTAACATACATTTGTTACGTATTTTTGTATATATGCATTGTATGATTGTCCCTCAGCTTTTCTGCCACAATAAACATTTCTCTCTTTCTTGCATGCTTGTATGTCTGGTACCACATAAATGCTACGAATATACAATTTTTTATAATTTTTACAGTGGTGCTTTTGGTTTTTTATGTCTGTGTATTAATGATATGGGCAACATATTTGTAGTTAAATTGGCATCAAAATTTACAATGCACTTGTTAATGAAGGAAATCACCCTGTAATATTGCACGTTAGGTTTCTTTAAATATGCAGGGCATACAATTTAGCAATCATATTTTCCAGCTCCACATAACACACAACATTTATGGCAGTGGTCTTAGGTACTTTTCTTCCAGCATGTCCTTAAAACTGCAACATGTATGTAGATGATTAGTCTCGAAGCCTTTTTTGCATCCCCGAGCTCTAACTTATGTGGCAAAGCATGTGACACAGACAAGTTTTATGTGCTGTAATTTCACACTAAGGGGTATCGTAATCATCAGTGAATCTTATTCAAGTTCTGATCTAATTCAAGGTATTTTTTAGAGCTTCCTGCATAGTAATTCACATGCCTTGTATGAGCAAAGGTGTGCTAATGTTGTTTATAGCAGGAGACTCCGATAAGTAGTCTGCCTTCGCATCAGTTTTTATATACAAAAGCTTGTTTGGGAAAAATGCAATGTAATAAACTGCGAGCAAATCGTCCACAAAGTTCAGTTTCTTCCCGAGACCATAGTGGTGTTTGTCTTCATAAACTTTTTGCAACACACTAGAGAATTCTTGGTATCCCCAGCAGACAACAAAAATGACCAGAATGCGAGCTCTTTGTAGTTTAAAATTAAAATAAATTCTGGAAATAATTCAAGTTTATAATTGTACAAGGTATGAGCGCATTCTGCCACAGTCAAAATGTGGCTGCTGCAGCCAGCATTGAACACAACCTCACAGTTGCACTAAAATGCCATATCCATAAAGCTACTACAGCAGGTCACATATTGCATGTGAATTATGGCCGAACATTCCAAATAGGTAGATAATAATAAGCCAATAAAATGTTAATCAGCCCGCTTGCTAGCTCTTCAATACTGACCCAATACAATAAAATGAACCACAGATCTTTTAAAGCAAGCAAGTGCTTATCACTGAGAATTTCGCTGTAGATGAACTACTTTCAGAGGTGTGCTGTACTCAATTACGGTGCCTACAGGCGGTGGTACTGGTCCCACGGAGTGTTGTCTTCTGTCATACTTAGCTATGACAAAGTCCCGCACCTACCAAAGATGCCATCACCCACGCATGCTTCGATCATGGGCGCTAAAGTTATCCAATTGATGATGGCAGCACTGCACTCCTCTTTTCAACAATAAACTGCCATTAGCAGACAAATCAATTTTGCCCCCAAGCTCCTCAAAATTTCTCCTGCTGCACATTCGAATCCAACCTTTCAAAAAGTATTTAATGCAATTGTGTCATAACCTTCATTCAAGCTGTCCTTATCATTCTCACACACAATTATAGCAGGATGTTAGTGGACAACAGCAATTACACAATGCTACCATGAACATTTGAGACCTTCCTGTCCGTGTTTTGTATACCTTCCCATTTTTCTGCACAACTCACAGCTTGCAAATCTTGGCATGAATGCCACTATTCTCCAAACTTCGTTTTATTCATTATTAACCTACCTGCCAACCTGGTGTGGTAGAAATTAGAGAGGTTCATAAAAAGAAAAAAAAGGGGGGGGGGGTGATCAAATGCAACAGAAGGAACTGGTATATGTATTGGTTTGCTGTTCTTTTTTGTACACTTCAGTGGCTGTGTTGGTACCTACAGTTGCAGAACATGTGTATATGTGTGTTTAAATGAAGGAACACAATCTGCCGTGTTCTACGGAACTCAATAGCCCCTGCAAGCTTTATGCTTTTCCGCATGACGCCAATGTACTGTGATGAAAGTGACAAGCACTCCACACACAATTTGAACACTTTGGAATCGACGTCCTTTGTTTTCTTTTCGCAGACTGCACTCATGCTGTTTTTTGGGCGATTTATGTGTATGCCCATACAGATGAGAAGCTTGCAAAAAAAATTGGGGAGTCTACGAAGTGAAGTGGAAAACTTGGCGGGTACACATCAAATTACGACGCTGTTGTTTCAATTTGACTTAACACCGGTGCACTGTGTAAAGTTGTTTCATGTCAGCATTGCTGTACGTTTTTTTCCAAAACAATTAAACTGTTCACACTGAAAAAGTTTCTCAAAGTCAGGCTGTCATTACAGGATGGCTTCACAGACCATTCTATACAGTATGATTAAGAAGCTCTGCAACTATCTCCATAGTACAGCATGCATTAAGTAGGTAAAGATGTCGTGCACATGAAGCCGGACACGCTGCGTCCTACCGTACTGGTGCTCAGACATGGTGTATACTTTAAAGTCTTAAGAAGGTGTTTCCCTTCATTTTTTTGAATGTGTAATATGCTCTCCCTCTCCCCTTCCCACCATTTGATTCACTGTTTTTATTTGCCCAACAAAAACGAATAAAACAGTTAATGCATTTGTGCATTTTTTATTCTTAGCAGTTTGGCCTTCGCCATTATTAATTTTGATATGTGACTAAGCCTCCTCCTCAATTCTTGTTAGATTTTCTGTTACCGTGGGGAAGGCTTGCTCAAGATTTTATGAAGGTATTCAGTGCCGTGAAGTGCTGATGGCATGTCATAAAGAGCTTGGAGCAGGACCACTACACCAGATTATAACAAGTGCTACTTTCTGACAATGCTTGCCCTGCAAAATGGCGGCTAAGATGACATCAAAAAAAGCCATTGACTTTGGCCTTAATTACAAATTTCAGTAGCATCACGCTGTGTGAATGCCAAAAGCTGAACAGCACGAGCTTTTGCGAACAAATATATGCGCACTTTTGACTTCAGTGTAGATTTCAAGTCACCGAAAACATCAACCAAGACATGGCCAGCCTTGTTGGATGGTTTTCTATAGTAAAGGATATCCTTCACGGCTATTTTCCTGGCAAGTATGATCACCAGGGATGCACGTATCTCTAGCCTACACCTATAACCAGAAGGCCAAGCCACACTTACCAGACCAAACATGTCCCACTTGTCCTGGATTAACCAAACCATACGTCAGGAGCGCAACATAAGAGCACGCCAATTTTTTTCACGAGTTGTCATGGAGCTGTACACTTCAATGTTTACATCATATGGCAAGACTGTCAACACACAATATTGCAGAATAGTTACAAGTACGTAGTCTCAAAGAATTCAGAGAAGAGAATGCTTTACCACAACAATGTATCTGCTCACAAAGCTCAAGGCATTGTTTTCTTACTCTTCCCCTTCCTGCAATAGCTGTACCACCACATATCGCAATCCACACGAAGCCTTTTTTCTTTCTTTTTTTAATCACCGGTATGCAAGCACAGGTTGCCGATTTTCAGCCCTTAATGATTTTTTGGACCATAGAAGATGCTTAACCTTGTTCAATAAGAGAGGTGCTCATATAAAGCTTTCTGATAGTGAACTGGTATTCGGAGCAATGTACTGCCCAAGTGATACAAGTTCAAAAATAATTGTCCCATTTCAATGCAACAGCTGTTTTACAGTTCAACAACCCTGTTGGGGGTTTTTGATCACTACTCGCAGGTCACACCAGGGCTGCGATCACACCTCACAGTCCAGGCTTTGAGTTACACTAAACTCACTTTTTCCGGTAAGTGGGACTGACAACTGATTGTAGATTAGTCGTGTTTAGTAAGGTTGTGTTAAGTAAGGTAAACACATAGCACACTTCTTACGATAGCATTGCAATCTTGAATTCCAACTCTGCCTATGCAGTCTTGTGTCACAAAAAGTGAACATGGTAACAATTGTAACTGGCATGAGAGAAGCCAACAAGTGTGGCTTTGGGTATCACGAATAAAGCTCTTAAGTAGTCTTCTTTTACCAACATGATCCTTGTGAGAATCATTGTTTCACCACAGCTCAATCACTTCTACAATACCTGCGCATTTTGTTTATGTTCCGTTTAACTGAGAAGTGTGGCAGCTTGGGTTAGTTGGTATGGCATGACGATAGTTATAGCGCGAGAACAAAATGACGACACAGAGACAAGAAGGACATGTTCGTGTTTTTCGTGTCCTTCTTGTCTCTGTGTCATCATTTTGTTCTCGCACTATAAGTATCGTCATGCCGTTTAACTGCTTTTAAAGGGGTACGGACACAATGTTTCCCAGCCGGGATAGCCTACTGCATTGATTCCGGTGAACATATGTACAGCATTTGCAAAATAATATTAGTGAATATAGCTAGGAAAGTATTTTACATGGATTTTGAAGTTTGCGTACTCGCGGTGTCGACACCCTCAAAAGTGATTCCACGTAGACCCACCCCCCTGCTTCCGTCACGTCACATCGCTACAGTTGGTACAACAGGTTATGATGATGTTATAGCCGCCATTTTTCTTTTACCGCATTTGCTACAGTAGACTACTACTCGACGGTTGCTCACGAGTCCGTGGCAGCGGCGCGCGCATTGAAAGATTTGTATTGCGACACTACTGTCTTGTTTTCTGCCCAAAGAACTTCTTGATGCAGACCGTGCGGAAGTGCGTCACAGTTCAGTGTGCTGACATGATCGAGTGTTGCACTCGCGAGGAAATGATAGTTCCACCTAGCAGCTTGTCGCTTTTGGAGCTCTCTTATACCAAAACTGAAACTTGTCCGTAATGAGGAGCCTATAATTAATAATATGTCACACGCTGCAGCAAAAAAACACGTGACTAAAATTTTTGTGTCAGTACTCTTATGCTCGAATGATTCCCAAGCTAACCCAAGGCAAGTTTTTCCCGAAGTAGTCTTACGACAGTTACAACACTCTTTTACAGCAAGCCCATTCGATGCCATGCTGTACCTTACAGAAAGACCACAGACCACTGGAGGTTTCAAGAGTACTCCCACACACACAAAATCAACTGTGTGGGTCGAGCAGCTAACGAATGCGGTGAATACGGCTATTCAACTTCTTGCCATGACAGTTGCTGCTTGTGAAAATGCAGAATTCTTTTACAACTAAATATAAAAAATATTCACACATATATACGATAGCTTCCTTTAACCAAAAGAACAGTGAATGCAATTAAGTTATTTTGCATACATCAATTAGTGGCAGAGTTGAAAGATTGTTCCAACATAACAACAAAGTTTCAAACTAGTGTGTGGTTATGTAGGATTTCTAAACAGTACAAATTTTAGTGAAGAACGCTATAATTCACCTTTCAATTGATACCTACCTGTTTAAGTCAATCCATATAAGTACCTTTCTTCTTCTTTCACCTTCACCATAAGTCTTGTAATGAACCTCAATCAGTTGTCAGTACCTTTAAAATCTAGGCTAGTATCAGTTTTGTTTTCGCTCAAACCAAGAACAGCAGACACCACGAAAACGTTTGAAAAATGAACATGTAATTCCAAACGTTTTTGACACCTGGGGTACACACTGCACGTACATGACTTCAGCCCAACGCTTCTTTGTACAGGAGCTTTTCTTTCTTTTTTTTTTTCCAATTCCCCAAGGTGCCTCTTGTGTTGACAGTGCCTAGCAGTTAGTTCCTCCTTACCTAGCGTAATCATCAGAGCTGCAAGAGAGGACTAGAGGTGCTCAAAGGCACAACTGTATTTGCCTTTTGTAAAAATACAGTCACTAGGACACCAACAGAATATTGAGGGTGGTGGAGATGTGGGAAGGAAGGGATAACTCTGCTGCAAACCTGGCACAGCAGGATGGGTAAAGGAGAAAGTAGTGGAGAAAAATAATAGACAGTGGATAATATGAAACTATAGCTTACAATGAAACAGTAGCACGGAATATTTAACACTTTGTACAGCCTCCCAAACTGGGAGAATCAAACATGGCCAGGGAAGGAGGGGGTAGGGGGCCCACAATTGTGAGAAATGAGAAATGTAAAAGAGGAGACGTGAGGGGCGGGGGCATCAAAGGAGGGCCCTGCCTCCTTATAAAACACTCAACAGCAGTGCCCACTCCTTTTTTTTTTTTCTTCGTCGTTGGAGAAACTTGCTCGACGCGTGGGTACACCACATTTTCTATGCGCACATCAACATTGAGAGGGTTGTAAAAGGAGGGCACAGTGAACATCTCGTTCGCAATGTCAGGTTGGATGCTCCAGCGAAGTCATCGAGACGATCGAAAAGAAGCATCAGCAGCAGCATGAGGGGGTGGGGAGTGGTGATGCCATCCTCACAGAAGATGGCGCTGTCGTGGCAGTGTCAGAGGGGATGATGATAGAGAGCACGCATCTAAAACTACTGCTGGGGGCATCGCAGGGATGGAGGTGGGATCAGTCCTGTTGCGCTATGTACACAGGTTTGGGAAACCGGGTTTCACCACAGCTGCGCGCAAGTGGCAGCAGCAATCGCACACACACGCACATACACATCACGCTCACGAGAGGGCAGGGCAGGCAAGCTTGTGAGAGAGCTGGGCGGGGTCACAGCAGGGAGGGGGCCTTCTTTTTGCACATCAGGCGGTCCAGTTCGGGCCCCACACCACACACAGCGGCAGTTATTTACACATCGGGGTGGTGGTCGTTGCACCTTCCCGCCAGGTACTGTGGGGAAGCCTCACTTGGGCACAAACGGGTGCAGGTTTGATGAGGCTGCCACGGCGCACGCAGCTGCCTGCTGGCTTGCTATCATGGCTGCAAACAAAGAAGCACAGCAGTGGCAGACTTTAGTTGCTGGCAGGGCTCGTGAGCGAGACAGCTTCCCGACCACGCTGAAAAAGTTTACTCATCATCATCATCATGCTGAAAAAGCATTGCAGGACCACTTTAAAGGGACCCTGAAATGGTTTTGACGATTTTGTACAAACACATTGGGCGAGTAGACCAAGTCCCAATGGTGATTTACAAACTAATTCGAGCTCTCTGCGCAAACTGCATAATTTAATACAACGGTTTAAAGCTTTGAATCGTTGCAGATCGCTGCGACTTGGCAAAACGCGTTTTCAACCACCCATTTACAGAGTGACATGCTCTGCCCACTTGACGTCACCGTGGCTGCTGATCTGATTGGCTGAGTAATTTGCGGCACAGGCCCCGTAAAGGCGGAGCTTTGCCCCGTGCGCTCGAAGGAACAGTAGGGGTAGTTGAGGGTGAAAGGCAGGGCAGAGGAGGAGAGCATCCATTCATTACTCCACTAATAAGGGGTGTTTTGGTGGAATTATGGTGCCAATGATTTTCTCTAACGGTGATCTAATAAAAAACTGAATGTAAAAAAATTTCAGGGACCCTTTATGTAATAAACCGTGGCAAAAAAATAATGAAAAGCTGTTCTCACAATGCTGTACTTCAGAAAAAAAATCCCCTCAGTCACCCAGTGACTAATCTTTACAAAGGAAGCCAACCTATTCTGAACGGCAGCAGGCACAGGTTTGTGTAAAGTACAGTGCATTGCAATAAAACGTGCGGATAAAAAATACACAAGGGAGATCTTAGTGCAGTAAAAGTAGGTGTAATATCAAACTTTTAGCCAGTGACTTGACTCACTATAGCAATAAGTTTCCGCATAGCTTATTGCACAAACTCTAGTGACTGCTTTGTTACATATACTAGGTTTATATTGTAAGTTTGACTTTTCAGGAGTTGCCACAGCCATCAGAAACGTTCTCCTACAGTAATATAGTAATAATTCCTAGACCATGTGCTGGAACCACGACACAATTACAAGGTATGTAGTAGAAGCAGACTCCAGAATAAGTTCGGCCGCCTAGGGTTCCTTACATGCACCTAAATTAGTGTGCATGGGTGTTCTTGCATTTTATCCCCATAGAAACATGGCAGTCATGGCCGAGAGCTGAACCCGCTACCATGACGGACAGAGGCATCTCTAATTACATCATGTTTTTGCAAACAATGCACAAGAGTTGTAGTGTGCTTTCAGCCCAAAGAACCAGGAGGGGCTTATCCTTGATTACTGTACCACACTAGACAGCAGAAAAGATCCAAATTTTAAAGTGTGCACCACAGCGTCTGGCTGCTATTCTAAGCAGATGAATTCGTCACATCATATTCATCACATGTGACAGATGACAGTTATCAGATGCTGTACAGCTCTAAAAATTAAAAACTTATGAGTACCAAAGAAAGGCCCGTCCATGTCTTCCAGAGCAATGTGTCAATGTTTAGATAAGATCTAAAGTAGTATGACATGACTTGCAAAGATAGGTTTGCTCTCTAGAGAAGTGCTGAGGATGAGGCGCCAAAGGGGAGGGTGCTTTAAATTTTCAGAGACGTCAGATGTTAAACGCCACCATTGACCGTTGCTCGAGTGCTGACCTGAAAGGTAATGAGATCACATCCCAGCCGCAGTGGTTGCATTTTCTATGGAGGCGGCAATGCTAGAGTTCCATGTACTTAAAGGGGCGCAAAGAGAAAGAATGACTTGGTTTGGATTGACAAACTTCACTCTGAGAACTCTTATATCATGTGTTCACCATCATAAGTTACTTATTAACAGAGGTAATCAAGGCTGAAGTTTCATTTTTAAATTTCGGGCCGAAACCTCCAAGCGTTACGTCAAGATCTGAATATATACATTCCTCGTATTTTCGCCACATTGGCTCAATGAAATTTTCCGAAAATTCGTATGCTATGTCTATCACATCCACAGGTGACAATGTACTTCATTTTTAAGGATTAGAGGCTATGCATGTAGGACCCAGTAGACACCTTCAAAATCTGTGAGCTCTCGGTGTTTGGTGGGGGAATCTTAAGGTGGTACCCCCCCCCCCCCCGCATTTTTTTTTTTTTCACGTGTTTTCTCGCTTACCAAGTGTCGGGTCGAGGTGAGACTGGTGTTCTTGGGATTGTCAAATTGTACGTAACTGATATGCGAAAAATCGTTTTGCTGTCTGGTGTCTCTTTATCTTGATGTGCATGCAGGTGGTCGAAACTTCCAGAGCCCTTCACTACGGCACCTTTCATAATTGTATCGTGGTGCTGGGGTGTAAAACCATGATAATTATTATTGTTAAAACTACCCATCCACCAACTACTCTGCTTTATCAGCTCAAAAAACTTTTCCTTTTATGAAAGCAGTGTCAGTGCCTGCCAGCACAAATGCGGATGACATAAGAAACAAGGTACAGAGCCAACAGATCTGGCACACAAAATATAAGGGCATGAAGAATGGGGGACACACAATAGAATACATCCTCTCTCCGGCCTGTAGTTACAGGTGAGAAAACAATTACTATACTCTTGCAATCGTGTTTAAAAATGCCCCCTGACAAAGATGATATTGTGCAACCTGACGCAGTAGCGAAAGGTTGCGGCAATGTCCGAGACAGCTCACATTCCTATCATACAGATACACTTCATTTTATTATTATTATTTTTTCAACATTACTCCAAGCTCTGAAACCGCTGCCTCTTCCCTGGAAACTGTAAGAGTTTGACTGCACTAAGCAGAGAAGGGAAGTCCTATTTACCATCACACGGTAGGGTCTCTGTGGTGGCGCCTGCTTCCATGGGCTTGGGGGCACTACAAACCAAGGGCGCCATGAGGTTAGGGGACCGAAATGGCGCGGGGCATACGACCAGATCGGTTGGCTCTGCTGCTCCCTTTCTCAGAAGCAGTACAGTAAAAGCTCGTCATTTCAGCCCTCATTGACTAAAAAAAAAAATTACCAGATATCCAGATACAATGTGAACCTGCCATTAGATGGTGACCAATGTACGCATTGTCATTCGACATCAAAGCTAATTTTGGTGAAAGAAGGCCAAGCTCCAGTCAAAAGGCACCAAATCGTGGTAACAAGACACTGCCAGAGCTAAGTGAATGTAAGCTGTGGCATAAACACAGATATTAATTCACACGAAAAGAACATAATGTGTTGTGTGCCTTCTTTAAATGCATATTGTAACACAGCCCCAAGCATACTGTGTGAAAAATGCAACTCAAATTGCTACAAAAACTTAAAACAGCTCGCAATGTCACTTAGAACTTTGAGAATACAATGGGCCAAATTACAATGTTATAAAATGCTCATAGGAATATAAACAATTGGTAGGTAGTGCACAGCACACTTATTTCAATTGAGTAAGTATCATGCTACTCTTGGTTGCTACTGTGATCTTGAGAACAAAACTGCAACAACTCTGAAATTTCTTAAGCAGTTACATTTGGTTCATTGGTGGTGCTGTAGTTAGTACAAGCTGAGGCGCAATACTGCATCCGCGGAGTGTTTGTAAAATGTAAGCACAAGCTTCTGCATTACATAAGCATATCGATACAAAAAAAAATTTGTTAGCTACATTTGGTTTATGTCTCCGTTCTTCTTTATCTCTTCTTTTCTTTCATGCCAGAGATAGTCTCTCTTCCCATTATTCTTCCTGCCTTTCCATTCTTTTTTATCTAACTCTTGTTTGCTGCTTTTGCCTGCCCATTGAAGTGACACTTGAATCATTAAAATAATTATATTTATTGTAAAAAACACAAGTTATCGAGTTTTTTAGCTGCATATGACACCAATGCCTTCTAGCCAAAAGCTTGCATTGGTTTTTATAGACATGTGCAAATATTCGACCGAATATTACAATATTCAAATTAGCTTCACGAATTTAGATAACTCGAAATTTTGAAGCATTCAAAATGATCGTATGAGAATGTTCATTAGACCGCATGTAAACCTAGTACGAGGGTTGTTTTACTGCAGCACATGAGTGCTATAGTGTGACAACACCTATAAAGAAAAAATTTGCCCCGCCATGAAGCTCGCCTTGAAGGTTAAATGAACATATTGCAGTCACATCAATTAATAATTTCAAAGGTTCAAAAGCCTTTTATACATGCTTACATGCTCTAAGCACAGTAAATTTTAAAATGCAACATATTTTACCGGTTATCCCATACATCCTACTGAAATAAAAATTTTGCCACTATTGGAAAGATGTTTTTACTTCACTTCAAGCCAGCCAGAATGACACACACAAATGCCTTGTTCTAATAATAAAAAAAAATGCTGAGCAGGTTAGTTGGGTCATGACAAACATGCTCGCTTTTTTAACGATATCTTATGTATACCATTTCAACTGTTCGATTTGAAATTATTCAACCAAATCACAGTTCACTTTGAACCAAAAGTTCATTATTTGCACATCACTAGTTTTTAAGTTTCACTAAAGGCAGGCTAAAACTAACTTCTACTTTCACAGAAGAACTTGTTATTGAGAGGGGTACGTTTAAGTTGATATTAGAATTTTTGCACTTTTGGTATATGTCTTTTTCCTTTTACGGCCCATGTATGGCAGCTAAGTAGATAAGACACCTGGATATCATCAGATTTGACAATAGCACCAGCATGTTTCCTTAAGAGTTTTCAACAAGCCACCGAACGAGACAGATGAAACTAAATCTTGAATGTTACAAGAGGGAGCAGTGTTCTATGGATCATACACCACTTGAAGCAAGCAATAAAACTGTGTTCTTCCTTTTTTACTACTAGTGTTTAAATGCCTACATATACAAGTTTTTCTTGATATGCCCAGTTGCATTACACAAGCAAAATTTTACAAGGAGCCACTCTGTACAAACAAAATGTCACTCATGCCAAGCCATCAATGCTGCTCACCCTTCCCAGCATGCTACAATGCCATTTGTGCCCATCAGGATGGTCCTAGCATGTTTTTTTTTCATTATGGAATTCAGATTGAAGTAGCTGACTAACCTGGTGTGAAGGCGCACTTAGCCATAAATAATTAATGTGCAAACACATCTCCTAGCGTTTGTTTCCAATATTCCATTTAAACATGCAATACCATCACCTGGCAGCAACAAGAGAGAATTAAAGAAATGCTACTAAATTCAGAAAGGGCTTCCCGCTTTGCAGAACTTTATAAAAGACATTTCCCATAAAGACAATTCCCGCTCGCACAAAACGAACTGTGTTAAAAGGAATGATTATAGAAGCGCTCGGAGTGGTTCACTGTAAGCCTGCAAGATGTACTATGACCACTCTCGTGCTCTACAGCTGCACGAGTCTCTCACTGCTTACCGAAATCTAAGATGCAACTGTCCCAGGCAATGTCTTCATCAACTTCAAGTTAAAATGTACTGTTCCTTTTCTTTCAGCTCAATAACTCGTGAAAGTGAACAGAGAAGGACAAGATGAAGTCCAATTAGTTCAGACAGCTTGGGGAGCCCTCAAAAGCCCCATGAAAAATCCCTGGGCTCTACGGAACCCAATAAAAGAGTCGATGCATCGAAAAGCAAACCTCTGCATGATTACTTCCTTAAAAGCCCGTTCCCTTTGCTAGGATGAAGCAAGTGCTTTTAAACGGGCAAGTTAGCAGGTGATTCTCGGAACATTTAACTGTTTCAACCCACCAAAAATATAGGGAGGTCAGTAATAACTTGAAGACATTACGCTTGCTGCTTGGAGCTAAAGCTGCATACAATTCCATTACAGTAACTATCCTTGTGTACAAGGTGCAGATTCATGCAAGGCTCAGTGAATGTTTAAAGGAGCACTGACAAATAGATTTCGCACCTGTTTTTTTCTGTTGCAAAAAGTAACTAACTACTCGTTCATCACAGCTGGAAAGCTCGTTTGTTCGAGCACACGACGATTAACTATTGTAACGAGTTTTGTACCGCCAAGCAGCTGTTTCAGTTTCAGGGGGGGCAGAGTGAGACGGGACCCAGAGCGGTTTTCATGTAAACCAGTGGTGATACTCCCCATTTACGGTATAGAGCAATTTTCGGAGCAGGAAAAAAAGTGTTTTGGAGCAGATTTGGAGCAGACAAAACAGAATTTAGGATCACTTGGTGCAAAACATGTCTAAATTTTCGGTGAATATTCTTACTAATGTTCAAACTGGAAATGCTGCTGCAATGTAAAGAAGGAGACAAGGCATACTTTCAGAGAGCAGCCATTAATCAGGTTCTTAGCACCAAAGTGTCACATTCTGGATGTGCAAAAGTGAAGCATTATTGACAAGAACTGTTACATGTGTTCATGACAATGTAAGCATGACGCATAATATTTGTGCAATGACAGGTGTCATAAAGTCATTCCAAAAAATATAACCTACCGTATTTACTCGATTCTACCACGCCCTCGATTGTAACGCGCACCCGATTTCCACCGCGAAAAAAAAAAAAAAGTAAGACATCGATTGCAACGCGCACGCATTTTTCTCGCTGGCCCGCACGATCACACCACTCGAAAAAACGACTCCTTTAGGGAGCGTCTTCCATTTAAATATGAAGTACGGGCGAAGCTTGTGCCCATCTGACGTGTAACAGAGCATTGCCGTCACTGTAGTTTTACCGTGGACCGATGTCAGCACGCGAACTTGCTTCGCCCCCTTCCTCTCGACGGTTGTGGTGCCAGGCATGTCGAAGTAAAGAGGCGTCTGATCGGCATTCCCGATTTGCCCAAGCAAGTAGCCGTTGTTGCGCCGCAAGTTTAGAACGAACCTCTGAAAACTGTGAAGCTTTTCATCGTACTCCTCCGCAAAACTTTTCGCATATGCATGTTCCCTTTCGGAGGGAAAAGCCTTTCCTCTTCATAAAGTTAGTTAGCCAGCACCTGCTCGCTTTATACTGGCTCCGCATTAGACCTTTTTCTAAGACTAATTGCATAGCCCGCACTTGGAGCAGTTCTGTCGTCCCGGGCCGCTGTGCCGCTCGCTGCTCAAGCACATATTCGCCGAGCAGCTCTTTAATTTGCGAAAACCAACCCTGCTCTGGTCCACTGAAGCCTTTGCGTGAAGCTTTGCTGTCGACAATCTTCTGCTTTTGTTTCCGCCAGTCCCGCACGCACGTTTCGGGAACTCCGAACGACCGCGATGCGGCCCGATTTCCGTCCGTTTCTGCACACGCGATGACTTTTCTCTTAAAAGCGGCATCGTGGTGCGCTCGAGTTTCTGGAGTCGGCCCTTCGACGCCGTCGATGCTAATGCACTACTAGATGACGAACTCCTTAGCACACGTACGAAGTGCCGCACATGGGAAACACATAGGCAGAAATGGCCGACGCGCCATGCCGACGCACGTAGGGGGCGGCCATTTTGGATTTGCCGATGGCAATAGATTGACCATAATTTTTTCGTTCTTACTCGATTCTAACGCGCATGCGATTTATGAACTGGCTTAACCGGAAAAAAGGTGCGCGTTAGATTCGAGTAATTACGGTAATCAGAAAACCAGCAGTCTAACAATTATTGAATAAAAATTAAGAAAACTCAATCGTTGCAAGTGGGAATGTACTGTTTGAAGTTGGTTACTTAGATAGTGCAATCAAGTGGGAATGTACTGTTTGAAATTGGTTACTTAGATAGTGCAATAAAAAATCACCACCCTACTCAATAATTGCAAGATGTGTGAGCACCCAGTGAAACATTCCTTTCAGTTTGGAGGATTTTGGGCTCAGCACTTCCAGTTTTCCAGATTCAGATAAAAAAAAGTATTCCAAAAATAAAACTGGCATGATTTAAACAGTTGGTACAAGAGGTGGGGTCAGTGATCAATCTTAATATGAAGAGGGGAGGGATGCATTTATTTAAGGCAGCCATGAAGGAGACGAGTTCGTTTGTCAAAATGTTGGCTTTAGCAACTCGCCTGTACATGAATTTTTCACCTAAATATGCTGTCAAGGTGCGATGGGTGGGTATTAGCACCACACTACCGACATGGTTCAGGATTAACTACGGCGTGCCACTAATTTGCAAGATGACAGATGGCGACCGACTGCTTAGGTAGGAGTGCTGCCATTTTTTTTATTTGGGAGGAGGGTGGAGGAGGTAGTCAGCGTGCGATTTCCGAACATAGGGTGCTGAGCCCACTGCAAGCGTAGTTCTGAACAAGTGTGGGGAATCACTTTTGAGAATATTTAAAAGCCGGGGAGACTTGTTTTACCCAACGTTACTATGGTTTTACCTTTCACTGCACTAGCATATACTGACAGTATTGACGAGGTTTCTACCGTCGCTACCATGTCGCCCAATCCCCTTCACTCCGTGGCGCATGAGATAAGATCACCCCCCCCCCCCCACCCCCCCCACCCCCACCACCAAGGTCTTTTAGACCGGCCGTCAAATTCCGAAGAGGGAGGAAACACCCCGCCCGTCTTTAACTAGCATCAAAAGACGTGAGGGGGAAGGGGGGGTCCCTCTAGCACTGCGACCTTTGATATTACAAGCACAATCATGACTGGCATTCGCCAGCGCGAAGAGTGTTCCTGGAGTGCCTGTACTCTCTTAAGGCCTTGTGCGAAACATTTATTGCTACTGCTGCTAGAGTAATGAAACTTGTAGACAATATGTAATTTAACGTGCTGATTACAAATATGCAACTAGCTTTTGTGTATCTTATGCAGTTTTTTCTGTTTTGGACTTCTGGGATGACTGGCAAAAACATTCATTACAATAAGAAAGCTAAAGGTTATATTTATATATTGCTGAATGCTCAATGAATGCAACACGCACAACGTCATGTTTCTACACTTATTTTATCTCAAGTTACAAAAGTTAAAACATGAACTCGTCTATTGTTTCCCCACATTTTCAAAATTTTTCACAGTGAAGAAACATTGTACTATAAGCATTTTGCACTCTTTAGAACCCTAGCTATCAGATAAAAAAAATCCTTTTAGAATTGGGTGATTAGAACGGTAACAACAGCCCCCCGGAAAAGTGGAGACAGCCCAAAAAAGTGTTCCGAGAAATATGGGAAAACTAATGACTATGTGAAAAAAGCTCTTTATTCTTCTGGATGAGCACAATTACAACTGCCGGTGACTCAGAAGGCTTCTGGAGAATAATCTGGGTGGGGCTTTCCCCTCTACCACTGCTTAGCAGCTGCCTGAAAGGCTGCTGAAGACCCCCTCTTTCTCTCTGCACCGACGGTGCGGCGGAAGCCCTTTTCATTAGCCCTTTGGCTACTATTGGCGGTTTGCTCTGCCTGGAGCTCTCGTAGAATACTAGAGCTGGCATTGTGAGTGCCAAGGTAGAATCTCATCACAGCCTCTCCAACTGCTGCCTCAACTGCAAACAGTGAGGCATTTTTGCTTTAGGGGCAGGGCTCCAAATGACAGTGTAGTGCCTCCCTAGCATTCCAAGTCTGTCCTCTCATGCCCCGCTGCAACAACTTCTTGGCAGCCAGGCGCTCAAAAATGAGACGCAATGCGCTGCTGACCGTTTCTGGCAAGTTGCACCTGCTTTTTGGTTATGGTTTGTTTGTTGCCACGGCCGAATTATTACACCACAAGTCAAGTCCATCCGGACAGAAGTCATTATGATTGGGTTCCTCATCAGTTGACGTAATGTGATGAAATGTGGCCCCCACTGCATTGTGCATTTTATGAACGTCTCCAGCAAAAGACTTCATGGCCCATCCATAATAGCTGGAGATCAGGTCTGCGGTCAGCCGTCCTTTACCGCTAATGCGCTGCCATCTCCTGACTTGTGCTTTTGCACAAGGATGTGAAGCGCCGTGCCCATTCGCTTCTGAATGTGATTGGTGCACTCTTCTTTGACCACAGGAATAAAGCCATAAACTTTGGCTTCATCAATGGCAATGAAAGACCGGCTGTCGCCATCACACAGCATGGTAGTATATTGTTAAATAAATAAGTATTGTTGTACCCGCTATTGTAAGTCTTTCGCTGTTGTGCGTATCGTCCCTCAAAATATTGTATTTCCTGAACTTTGTATCTAATTGCTTACCTGTGATGATGTATGCCCGCTTCCTGTATGGGTCTGCAGAAGACCTACAGTATTGTTAAATAAAAATAAAAAATAAAAATGTATCGGTAGTATATCAGAGGCCATGCAAAGAGAGTGAACGTTGAAAGAAAATCTTTGCTGCCTCAACTTCCATCTGGCCTGCCTTGCAGCTTGTTGGTTTTGGCAGAAGTGCCCTGCTTTCCATGCAGCATAATCTGGACTATCTGGTTGTGGCCCACACTCACAGCCGAGGCAGAAATTAGAAAGGACCGCAAAATCTAGCACATATACCGTAAATAGTTCAATGACAGTGGCCACTCCAATGTGAGAAGAGTGATCGCGTGTGTGCCATGTGCCATCAAAACAAAGAGCACTATTATCCGGATTTCCAAAATTCAGCTTGCCGTACAGCAGTTTCACTTCGGCAACGCACTTTTCAAAGTTTTCGGTGCATGCTCTTGCGATAGCTGGGTTCAGCTTGGTCTTCAAGTAATTCTGGTAGGTCTCATTGTGAATACCTCTGTGGGAAACTTCGATTGCTGAAAAAATATCATTTAGGACAGTCTGTCCGTTCCCTATGCTCTGCCCCGCCCCCGCAGCGAGAATGTTTATTTCGAAGGGATTACATGTCGCCGAGCCAGAAACTCGCCGCGAGCTCCACTGCGATCGCAGTTCACCGCAATTGCTGCAGGACACTATCAGTTTCACAGCGATGCTGTACTGACGCGTGTCTCTTGCAATAGTAAGTTTACCATGACACACACGACAACTGCCAACTTCGAAAGGATTATTCACAATACAGTGGAACTTCGATTATACGTCCCCCGGTCCTACGACGACCCGTGTTTTACGACGAATTGGCTCGGTCCCGGCAAAACTCCCATAGAAGCAATGTATTAAAAACCTCAATTGTACGACACAATTTTACGCCGGCCCCGCCTCGTACGACGCTTCCCTGGACTGACCGAGTAAAAAAAAAACAGAGACGACGACGCAGACTGCCACGCAGGCACACTCCGGCAGCGCGGCCGGATTAAAGTCGAGAAACCGAGCTCGTTTCTGCATTCCATGCTGCATTCTCTTTCCGCGGCGCTGCATTCACGGAGCCGCTTCAATTTTTCGGCACGCAACGCAGTCGCGGTCGGCCTAGGCTAGCTAGCCAAAGCCAACGTCGGCCAAAGCCAGCCGGAGCGCATTCATTTTGTCGCAGTGCACTGCGCACTTTTGTTGCGGTCTTGTTTTGTTTTTCTTTCCCCCTCTTTTTTTTTGTGGTTCGGGAGTGATTGAGCAGGTAACAAGGCAGATAATTTCGCGATCACTTTCGAGCGTGCGATAACGTTCACTAGATTTCGCATTGTTGCACGGGTTGCACCAGACATGTTGATCGGCGATTGTTGACAGCCACGGGAACCGGCCATGGTGTTTATCTACTAGAGGGCTGGGGCGTTTTAACCACACGCGATTGGTCAAAGCTTGCGCTGAGGTATGCGCTTGCAAAAATTGAATAGGCCCACTGCCATTTTGCCATTCAAACTGGTGGGTGTTCTGTGGCCATTCCTTCACGTGTGTGCATCGTTGATAGATTGTGCGCCGCAGCTGCTCAGTCCACGTGCCACATTTGTGCATTCTGACATTAGTACTCTTGGTTGTGACTTCTGCGTCTCGCGATGTCGCGAAACCGAAAACCGCTGACGCTCGGCGAAAAGCTTCGAGTTATTGAGGAGGCGGAGAAGCGGACCGGATCAACAAAGGCCAGCATTGCCCGCGACCTGAACATTCCCGAGTCGTCGCTGAAAACGATCCTCGCGAAGAAGGACAGCATCCTGCTGAATGCGTCAAAGTTCGGCCTGAACAGGAAGGCCGCGAAAGATGGCAAATACGCTGCCATGGAGAAGGCCCTCGTAGAGTGGTTGCGTCAGGCACGCAGTGCAGCTATTGCCGTGGATGGCGCAATTTTGAAGGAGAAGGCAGACATGATTGCGTTGCGCTGCGGCATTGACGACTTTAAAGCCTCCAACGGCTGGTTAGATCGTTTTAAAAAACGAAATGGAGTTGTTTACAGCCGCTGCTGCGGAGAGAGCTCGTCTGTCAGCTCCTCCACTGTTGAACAATGGACCGCATTGCTGCCGGAACTGATACGGCAGTACAAGCCTTGCGACGTATTCAACGCAGACGAAACTGGATTATTTTACAATATGCAGCCAGACCAGACTTTGACGTTCAAAGGAGAGGGTTGTCACGGCGGTAAGCGGAGCAAAGAGCGTCTTACTGTGTTGCTTTGCGCTAATGAAGACGGCTCGGAAAAGCTTCCTGCCCTCGTGATTGGCAAGTTTGAGAAGCCGCGATGCTTCAAAAATTTGAAAAGGCTGCCGTGCCAATACACGTTTAACCGCAAAGCCTGGATGACTGCTGCCAAGTTTGCTGCATATCTGCAGCAGCTAGACTCGAGAATGGGGGCTAAAGACAGAAAAATTCTTCTTCTGCTGGACAATGCGCCGTGCCATCCAACGGATACGTCGCATTTGAGGAATGTAAAAGTCGCATTTCTGCCCCCGAATTGCACAAGTCAGCTGCAGCCACTTGACGCCGGCGTCATCAAATGCATGAAGCAGAAATACAGGAAGTTTCTGGTTCAGCGTCGGCTAGCGGGCATGGAACGCAAGCAGATGGCCACGAAGCTCTCTGTGCTCGATGCAATGCACTACATCGCTAGTGCATGGGACGCGGTCACGCAGGAAACTATCGCCAACTCCTTCAGACACTGCGGTTTTACGAGAAGTGGCGGCTGTTTCAGTGAGGCTGCAGTGCTTGATGATGACGAACCCGAGTTTGGGCGCCTGGAGCTGCCTGGATCGTTCGCGGACTATGTTGGTGCCGACGACGATGTCGCTGTGTGCAGTGCAGTGTCGCTGGATGACATTATTGAAACTGTGCGTCCCGACTCTGCGGAAACTTCCGACGAAGAAGAGATGGACGATACCGCAGAGGCAAGCGCTTCCGTACCGACTTACACGGACGTGTTGGATTACGTCGACAACATTCGGCGGTTTGCGTGCGCATACGACGAGGTCGGCGACTTGCTGCAAGATGTCGCAGCTCTCGAAAGGAAACTGATGCGTCGTGGCTGGGCCAACTCGCAGAAAAAAATTACAGATTTTTTTAAGAGGTGAGAATAAAGGTTCGTTCACGCCTCCGATAAAATGCGTGGTTGTCATTTTTTCAAGTAATTTAATCTACGTTTACCGGAGTATCGCCGTATTGCGTTGCGGACTTGCTCAGGCATTATGTACTGACTGTTGTGGGGCAGCAATGATCGTCACTGCTTATATATCCTTAGTTTTTGGATTATACGACGCCCGCATTATACGACGGTTTTGCGTGGTCCCCTGAAAGTCGTATAATCGAGGTTTCACTGTAGGGAGTTTTAGAATACCATTTGCAAGCACTGCGGGCGCCATACGAGATTTAGAATAGCATTTGTCCTGCTGCAAGTCGCAACGCACGATCGCAGCGACACCGTATCCTCGAAACCAGCGCTTGCAGGCCACTTGCGGGCTGCGATCACACCTTGCCGAACCCGACAAGGGACGCTGGCCGTTTTAATTAACGAAATGAACTGCACCTTGCAGATGTTGGGACGCCTTCTCTAGCTATGTGTGCTGCTGTGCAATTAAGATATCGTGTCTCTGAGTTAGAGAAGCAAAGACGCATGTAGTGCACTGCCCCCCCCCCCCCCCCCCCTTCACAACTGATCGTGCAGTGTCGACCGTGCGCCACTACGGGAACGCTACGCTTCCCCTAGCTAGGGGAGGGGGGGAAGGCAGCGCACTACCTGCTGCGACTACATTCAGGTTTCCCCGTCGTCCCTAATACCGAGACGCGATCTCTTAATTGCACAGCTGCGCACACAGCAAGAAAACGTGTCCGAACGTCTGCAAGGCATAGTTCATTCTATCAATTAAAACGGCCAGCGTTGCTCATGCACTTGCAAAATGCACCGCGGACGACACCAAACCCTCACGGGGAAACCACAACTACAGAAGCCAACTTCTCTGGTGGCAGTCTGGCAATACTGACCCCTCAAGTCTGGCAACAACTTATGCAATGCCAAACAGAAGCTTGCCTCAACAACCGTATACGTCTAGTCGAACTTGGGGCACTGTTACTCGCGAGGCACGTCATTTTCGTTTCTGTCGCCGATACTGACGACAGTTTGGAAAGTCTCTGTTGCGTCTATTGCTCACGCAAAGAACAATCTACACTTGTTAAAAAAGCAGAATCCAATCTTGTGCGCTCAGGCCGCGCAGCTCGTGTGTCCGGCACGGCCGCTGTCGCAACCATCGAGGCGAAGCCCACGGCGTGTGCGTCAGTCGACGGTTCGCGTTACAGCGTCGTAGGGTTATCCGATGCCGATCCAAGGTGCATAGCCGGTTCCGTCGATGATCTTGTGCGCTCAGGCCGTGCAGCTCCGGTGTCCGGCACAGCCGCTGCCGCAACCGTCGGGGCGAAATCCACGGCGTGCGCATCAGTAGGCAGTTCGCATTACGGTGTCGTAGGGTTATCCGATGCCGATCCAAGGTGCACAGTCGGTTCCGTCGATAGCAGGGACGCATGTTTTCGCTTCGCGACACGCTTTCGTCGCGATTTGCCGAACTTGTGCACCGTGCGAAATTTCAGATATTTGTTAGGCATCGCACACGATGATCGACAACGAAGGCCTATTTCAAAATGGCGGCAGTTTGTTTTTGCTCGAAGTATAGTGTACTAGAATATGGGGTAGTGTGTTCAGGGAGGAGCCATGGCTGCCGCAGTTGGTATCGACAGCCGCGAGATGGTGCCATCTTAGCATGGGCTGTCACCTAACGCATTGCCCCTTATGCACTTCTGTGCTTTGATATTGGTAATAGCAGGTGTTTAACGTCCTAAAACCACCATATGATTACGAGAGACGCCGTAGAGGAGTGGAAATTCGACCACCTCGGGTGCTTTAACGTGCACCTAAATCTAGGTACACGCACCTCAGTATTTGCACCTTCACCGAAAATGCAGCCACAAAAAATTTGCGGGAATAGGAAGTTTCTAGCACGCAGAGCCGATACCTGTCGTACATTGGCTACGGTGACTACATTATGGTACCCGGAGCGACTTTTCTACGCATTATTGCCAGTTCTATAACAAATAAGAGAGGCTATCGACGGCATGCTAAACTTTTGACAACGGAGACACACGCAGAGGCGCAGACACTTTGGTTAGCAGCGGCATTGTGAAAAAAGCCAAAAATAGTTTTGTGCCATAAACGGTCTGACGTTGTGTACAACAAATGCGGACTAGCGAACTTTGGCGCAGTTGGCACAAGCTGTATTCGAATGTGCGCAGTAATGTGCAAAGATGAAATTGTAGCAAAATGACGCAATTAGCGCAGTTGGATCATCACTGATGTAAACATAGCCGGCTACATAGCACCCCGTTGACAGCTTTTTTTTTTTTTTTCCAAGCAAGACCCCCTTCAGTCAAGACATTGTAAATATGTGTGATCCCCTACAAAATGCACTTCCAAGGCATAGACGTCAGCTTTTGCACTCATGTTGCACAAGCGTGCCCCCTCTTTATGTTGAGAAGGTCTGCTAAAACAGAGTGCTCGCGGCAGCCAACAGAAACTCGTGATGCAGGTGGTGCTTTGCCGTTTAAAAAAAAACCAGAGGCGTGTTCGCCTGTGGTGCCGCGACATGCAGTTCGAAATAAAATTTATGTTTTAGACTACATTATCCACTGATATTTCGGAGAAGATGCGCGTGTCCACACAGATCTCTCCCACAAGTTATATTGCCTCCAAAATTTTGTGTCTGTAAATATTCTTTTTACAGTCATTTATCTACACACAGATCACACCCAGAACCAAAGCACACCTTGTAAACTGTGACTACGCTAATGCCGCAAGCAATCATGGAGCAGTTAACTGCCGTCTCAACTTGGTACACTAAAACCTCATTATAACGTAATTAGATATAACGCAATAAGAGATATAACGAAGTGAATGAAATTCCCCTTGAAAGCTCCACTGAGAACCATGCATTTTAAACCTCGTTGTAACGAATTAAAATTGACCGGTAAATGGATATAACAAACTAAATTAGTCTATCAAACAGTCTAAGAAAAAAAATCACTGCAATGTACTAATTATATCGTTTTCTGCGAAGTTTGACGCTGATTCGACGTGGCTCTTTCAAAACTCTTGCGCCGATCTTACAGCCGCGCCACGCGCGGCCGAGAGAGCCCTCCTCACACAGCCAGCGGAGAGGATTGAAGAAGCGCTCAGCGGGTCACATGGCCAAGAAGCGGCGCCGCGATACAAAGCGACTTCCCTCTCACTTATAAGAACACACCATGGGGAAGCTTCAAAAGACTTACATTTATTCACAAATCAGAGGACATCCGTAATTAATTGAAGTAATCGGTGATGCGCGTCTGCACATGTTTGCCTTGCAGCGAGGCAATCAATTTCGCCCATAGTTTGCAAAGCCTAGTAGCGCGCGGCTAAGTCCAGCGCCAACACTTTCTAAAGACAACGGCAACGACTGCGTCTCCACTGCTACCCTTTGCACCGAGAAAGGAGGACTCTACACAACATTTTCCATTTTTTCCTCCTCTCCACATGCGGCCTTGAAAGGAGAAGGGTCTCTACGTGCAGAGACGAAAAAAGGAGAAGCGTGGCACAGGCGCGTCGCAGATCAGTATTTCAGAGAGAGCAAACAATCTGCCAAAGTCTTTTCTTTTCTTTTCCTTCGCGTGCAGCGTTGAGAGATGCTGCCGCGGGATTGGGCATAGTGCTGAGAGCACTTTCGGAGCGCGGTATGTTCGAATTAACAGTCGCAAGTGCTTGTGCATTCGAATTGCAGGGTGTTTGCGCCCACTGGAATACACATAGCTTTGACGGGACCACAGCGCGAGTTCTAATTAACCAGAAGTTTGAATTAAGCGTGTTCGAATTAATAAGATTCGTCAATTTTTTTTGTCCCTCGCACGTGTAGTCGTGTAGCAGTACATCATGCCGCAAGACGGTTTCCTTCTTGGCATGCTTATAGGTGTGCGCCCATCTGAGCATACATTGCCACAAACTGTTATAATCGATATAACGAAATAATTGTGGCTGCCCTTCAACTTCGTTATAATGAGGTTTGAGTGTATTACTGTGTGTACAATGTTTTATGGCTATTGCATATACACATCCATTCTTCCCATCCTCAACATCTTTGAACACTACTGTTTAATACATTTTCCAGTCACCAGGGCACTTGCCCGCTGACACTAAATACATGGATTAGGTCCTGGCCATGACAGTTGCATTTCAACGAAAGCAGTATGTTTGAGGACCATGCACCGTGCAATATCAATGCACATTGAAGAAGCCCAGACGGTAATAATTTACAAAGCCGTCCACCACAGAGTGCCTCAACAATATGTTGTAATTTCGGCTAGTGATGCCCCAGAAATTATTATATTGTCTCCTTTCCTTTTCTCCCATTGCATCCGCAGGACAGTGAATTCTAGCTCAGACTGACCTTTCTTCATTTCCTCATGTAACGAAATGGCATGCCTTGTTTATTCCATGGTCACAGACATTACGAACAACATCATGCAACACAAACAACGCTGAAAAAAAAGGGCAAAAAAAAAAAAAGGTGCTAGCATCCCAGGCGCACAGACATACCTCCATATGGGTCGTAAATGGGATACCCCACTCCCACATGGGTGTGGTGATGCGTGTGAAGGTGCCTCTGGGGTGGAGGTGATCGGGAAGACCCCTCAGTGGCAGTGCTCGGTGCACCCGTCACACCACCAGGAGGTACAGCCACTCCCGGCGGTAGGCTGCCGGGGCCTTGCGGACCCATGGCTGCAGAGCCCGGACCGAGCACACCCTTGGTCAGGTCAGCAGCACTCCCCATCACAACGGGAGGCGGTCCCACGACCGAGGATGACCCCTCCCCTCCAACTACACCCCGCGATGATGGAGGACCTTTCTCCGGAGGACCCCCTTTCGGAGGGCGTTCCCCTGGGACATGTGGAGATGGCGAAGGAGCTGCACGCTCCTGCAGCTCGTGTATCTTGTGGTTTCTGTGCAAAGGAAGAAAAGGCACAATCCAAGACCACGTATACTACAAAGGCACACCAAGGCAGTTTGTCTCTGCCACACAGCATATACTGTGCAAGTTATGTTACAAGGAACACTTTTAGCGTGTGCTAGCTGGCCGCCTGAGCGGAACCAACATAAAGTAGTCTAATTAAAATAAACACTAATGAGTGGTGCTAATCTAATAGGTTTGCTTTAACTTTGTTAAAACAAAACATGATATAATGAAACAATGGTTGTGATGGTATATGGTGCCTAAGAGGGCAAAGGTCAGTTGTGTGGTTCGTGTAATTGATGACAACACGAAGATGAAAGGTGGCTGTACAGGGACCTAAATTCCTGTACAATAAACATGTACAAAACAGATATACAGTAGACTCTCAGTAAACGAAACCTGAAGAGATCAGGAAAAGATGTTCCATTCAACAGGAGTTCCGTTTACTGAGAGGTGAACATGAATGTAGAATACAAGCCCAAAACCAAGCATTACAGAGGCAATAGTTCTGAGTCTACTGTAATACAATCATGACAATGCCGTTAGAATTGTCCCATAAAAATAATATATATACTATCAAAGAACAGTACACTAACTCTTTTGCTACCACACTTATTCAAATCATTCAATTTGAAAAAATGCATTTTTAAGTTTATATTTTCGCGCGCTCGCAGAGTTTGCGAGTGCCTAATACCATCTAGGTAAGAAAGTAAGAAACGCACAACAAGATCAGCGATGTCGTGATTGTTCTTTGCTTTAAGGAAGTTTTTTCTTTGCCACATGCGTTTCTCACAAATCAAGCGCATCAAGAGCAGATTTTGAGGACGAAATCAGCAGCAGTGAGTCTGGAGAAGATGTTGACCAACCAAATTTCAGCCCTGATGATAAGCATGCATCAAGTCAAGCAGCAATATCTGGCGAGTGAGTTTCGGCTATATGTGTAGCGCACATTTTGTTGTCTATTAGTAGTTACGGATGGTGGAGAGTGTACTCACAGCAATTTTACTCATTTTAAGGGTCTCGACGTTCTATGGACATGATTTCTGGCCAACATCTTTCAAGCGTGTGCCATGTCCTCCAAGACAAAACCCAGGGATCGAGTTTCAGGTTGCTACGTGAGCATTTCAATTATGACCTTTTTCCCCGCATGGACGTTCCTAAAGGACGATGCGTTTCTCACAAATCAAGCGCATCAAGAGCAGATTTTGAGGACGAAATCAGCAGCAGTGAGTCTGGAGAAGATGTTGACCAACCAAATTTCAGCCCTGATGATAAGCATGCATCAAGTCAAGCAGCAATATCTGGCGAGTGAGTTTCGGCTATATGTGTAGCGCACATTTTGTTGTCTATTAGTAGTTACGGATGGCGGAGAGTGTACTCACAGCAATTTTACTCATTTTAAGGGTCTCGACGTTCTATGGACATGATTTCTGGCCAACATCTTTCAAGCGTGTGCCATGTCCTCCAAGACAAAACCCAGGGATCGATTTCGGAGGCGTGTTCCAGAGTAACACACGGCACTTCGTCCAGACAGTGGGTTTCTTCCAGCTGTTCTTCACCGTACAACTCACCAGCATAATTTGTGACTATATCAATAAATATGCGTGGACGCATATTTTAGGGAGGCAGACATATGCGGAAAGGAGTAATTTGTGCAGGAACTTCACTCATGATGAAGTGATGAAGTGCACTGGAATCCTCATTTACATGGCAATTGTTGAAATACCACGGCTTCATCTCTGGTGGAATACTTTAGTCATTTTCAGGCCTCATTTCTCCAATATTATGCCCAAAAGACCCCCCCCCCCCTTTTTCTTCGTTTCTTGCCTTTCTAAGTGTCACAGACTCGGAGCAGATAAACCCCGTGTCTGCAATGGCAAGCCGCACAGGATAACCCATCTATGGCAGCACCCTCATTAATTCTTTGTGTGTGTGTGTGTGTGGTAAGAACAGTTTTTAGCAATAGTTTTTGAAACTTGGTGCAGCCTTTTTTGCAACATAAAAAGCTACAAATTCTATTTCTTGAATTATTTTTAACCTCATAATTTCTTAAGTTCTCCTTTCTGAAATGTTAATTGCATAATCACTGTATAAATTTTTCATTATAAGCATTCTTTACTGAATATGTGTAATAAATAGATATGCGTCCTTTATGTTATTGGACAGACAACTCTCTTAGCTCCAGTTTAGTACCAAAGAATGGCTTTATTATCTAGCCGCAAAAAAATTGTTTTTTACGCCTAGTGAAAATGGCCACCCTTTGCGGCAATAGCGAAAGAGCTACAGAGGCGCAGTAATAAAAAGCACCACTGCGCAAACACGGAGAAGAAAGTTCTCAGGGGCTTCCCAAACCTCACCGAGCTAACCCGTTATGATGCGCGACAACTCGTGTGCCGCCACGGTTTGGAGGGGCATCAAGGGACTCGGTAGAATGATCCACTTATCCCATTTAATGAAATTACGCAACATTAACAACTTGGCCCGAAAGTCCGCCGTCTTCTCACCCGAAGCCCAGGATAGTTCTGTCGGCTACTTTAACAAAGCTTCAGACAGGGTCTTCCTCGTTGTAGGGCTTTCTCAGTAAGATATACTCGGGACACTCACCATAGTTGCCCCTTCTGTAGTGAAGCCTTCTGTTCTATGGCTTACATGCTCTGGAGATGTCTTAAGTTTCCTAACAATCTTTGCTCCGATGAAGCCAAATGTGAGGGATTCCATTATAAGCATGGTACTCCAAAAAACAAGGCCATGCTATCCAGAGGGCCCAGGAAAAGGTGGTGCGTCATGGTGCTCTGTCCTCTATGTGAGTGTGGCGACTGGCGGCCCCCTGTGACAATGGCCCCCTGTGAGAAGAGGGGCGGGGGGGGGGGGTCCTGTCCGTGGCTCCTCGGGATCAAATAAGGTTCGTTGCCTGTCTGTCTCAGATAAACCTTTACAAGTAATGTCCTGAAAGTCAGTGCTATACACATCTGTACAACTGTGCGAACAACTTGCCCTTCCATACACCAATTGGTTTAATGTAAAAATATATGCCGCTTCCACGGAGGGTGGGAGGGGATAGCGGTTAATCCCCTCTTCCCCCAGCTCACCCGAAGGAAACTGCCAAACTTCAAATAAAGTTTATTCATTTACTGTAAACTCCAGAATAACTCTTTAATTGATTTAATTTTTATTATCTTAATTTATAATTGATTGACCCTTCGTTCCTTAGTTTTACTACTACTGTTCTTGAGTATTTAAAAAGTGTTATTGCTGTCTTCGATCTTGTATGAGTATTATATCTTTATGCATGCTCATTATGTTCTCTATTATTACTTTTGTTTTGTTCTGATTATTTTTAAACTTACTTTATTTCATTGTGGTTTCTGTGAATGTATGTATTTATGTGCTGCCCTCCTGCATGGACCGAATTAAGGTCTGCAGTATTGTGTAAATAAAAAATGAATAAGTAACAGATCAAATTTTATTGTCCTTACTTCGCTACGGCACTTCGAAAAAATGAATAGCAATTTCAAAAAGTTAATCGGTGTGCGAAACAATTCCTAGCTCTTATTGTGCTACTACCATCATCGTCAGAATGCTCGTATATTTTCATGATGGTATTTTTTTATGCACATACGCTATTCAAATGAGCGATAGCCCTATCGCCCCACCACAGCTGTGCTTGTTTCGTCAGGCTGTTTTCTCGCCTACGGACTAGTTGTATGTTCACGATGAGCTATAGAGCAGCACGACAGGAGCACAGCAAAAGAGAAAAAAGGCATAGCGCATGTTCTATGGAATGAAAGAGCTGAAGATAGCCCGTGCTTGCCTCACCAACTTTTGAACACTATGCACAGTGTGATGATGAAGTATGCTGATCGGTTTAGCAGATGACTGATAAGATCCATACCAATTGTCAGGATAAGGAAACGGTGGTGAAGGTAGGTGACTCACGCTGCATTTACGATTTTTGTACAAATTATGGCTATTGACACTACAACAGTTTCTCAATATAAAGAATGATTCTTAGCCGTCCTTGAAAGTCATAAGAGATTTCACTGTACTTAAACTTCCAATAACAGCTTCAAAACAGAGATTGGCTTTCTTGTGCTATGTGCATGTGGTTTTGTCAGCTACAAATGGTGGTTTTGGACAGCTCCTAAAGGCTGAACTAGTGACTTGTTGGCTGTACTGAACACTATGGCACTGTACTACCCCAATTCCTAATTGAAGCACAAGGCAGCTACCACCCCTTTGGTGGTGGTGGTAGGGGGGGGGGCATAGATACTGACAGCTGCCAAAACCATCACTTCGAGCATTGAAGAACTCGGAGAGAGGAAGTGCCCTGGGTGCATGGCTATAAGCAAGCACACATCAGCTGTGACTCACCCATAGTGCTGGGACACTTGGTGAAGGATTTCAAGTGCCTTTGGCGGTCCCTGTGGCGGTGCTACAGGAGGTCCTGGTGCTTGCGGAGGAACCTCGGGGGGAGGAACATGAAAGCGCAGGTATGGAGACGCTCCGTATGGTGTAGACAGGCTCCGGTACACCGGCTCAAAGGCCATGTGTGGTGTGAAGGGCGATTGCAGGTAGCTCGGATGCAAATAGGCGTAGTTGGCCGGTGGTGGCGGTCCCGTTGTCTCCATGGTGGGCTTCTGGCCACCTGTGTCTTTCTCCTTGTGTTCTTTGGGTGCGCGTGACGGTTTGTGCGTCACACTCTTTGGAGGGTGAACAACCTCCTTGGGAACAATTTCTGCAGGAGGGGCAGGAGGGGGTGCAGCCTGATCAGGGCGGAGATAGAATAACCGCTGCTCATACAGCGAATCATAGGGGCCGAACTTGGTCTCTGGCTTGGGTTCCTCCTTGCACTCAAGGTCCTTGGTCAATGCAGGGGGTGGCTCGGGAGAAGGTCGGCGGGGTGTCATGGATGGCCTCGATGGTGGGGGAGCCTTCTCAGGTGGTGGGGCCTTATCTGCGGTAGGTTCCTTGCTCGAAGCAGTGGTGCCTTTGTCCTCCTTGAAGGGCGGGTCCACTATATGTACACGGTAAGGGTCGTAAGAAAATGCTGGAGCACCTTGAACAAAGGGGCTAGCTGCGCACAGGGAATAAGGAGGAAATTGAGGAAAGTCTGTGTCTGGCTTCTTCCCTTCCTGGGGACGGGAGGAGCCAACTTCCTTGGTTGCTTTGTCTCGACTGACAACATCCTTTTTAGAGTCCTCATCAACAGATGATCCTGGTCCAGCTATAGACACAGGCTTTCCCTCGGGTGCCTGCACCCCAGGGAGAAGGTATGGGGGCTGCCCAAAGTAAGGGTACACACCATAGAGTTCAGATGGTGTGCGAGGAGGCTCTTTATCCTTTGCTGCTTCTAACAAAGGAGCAGCATCATCGGATATGTCAGAATACGCTGGACTCTGAACGCTCTCCTCTAGATGCGGTGGGGCTTGCTCTTGTGGTGGTCCAGACTCAGCGAGGGAAGGCGGAGCACCTTCTAACCCGACCTCATCCTGCATAACCACTGAGCCATTGCCGTCTGGCTTGCGGCTCTTGCTTTTTTTGTGAGGCCTCTTGTGGGGCCGGTTGGGGTCCGAGTGCAGAGCTGGAGTCTCCACAGTCGTTGCGAGCACTTTCGCTGGACTCGGAGGTGCCACATTCACATGGGGTGACTCGGGGGAACATGGGGCTGCGGGACCACACACAACAGAAGGGCGTGGGGGTGTGGAAGCTCGTGGCACACTCGCAGGCACAAATGAAAACACTTGCGATGTTGGGATGCTGACAGTGACAGACACGGGAGAAGTGGGGGGCATGGGGGGTGCGGGGGAGGACGTTGCTGACACTGGTGTTGTTGGTGTCGGTGTAGATGCTGCAACTGTGGTAGCAACTGCTGTAGCGGCTGTTGCTGCTGCTGGCACCTGGACCACTGCAGGTGCAGGAGGTGCTTCCTCTGCTGGAGGTGCCAGATCGGGGCTGGGTGGCCTGCTGCATTCTTCTCCCCCATCGGACGTCTCCTCCTCACCCCCCTTTGCATCCCCACACCCATGCGCATGACTTTGGTGGTAGCGCAGACCGTTGATGTGTTTGTACTTCTTGCCGCAGTTGGGCTCCGGGCACAGGATGAGGGCCGGGGAGCAGGGAGCCTCGGGAGTAGGTGTACTCCGCGCTCGGGCCCTCTTCTTGTCAGGAGGACTCAGCTCCAACTCCGGTGGCTTGCTCCTGCGGCGACCCTCATTCTTGGCAGGACTGCAGGGGACTGCAAATCGGCGCCCTTTCCCGTTGCGAAGCTTTCCCTGGACAGGAGCTGCGCGGGCCGATGCTTCGGCGTCACCCCGAGCCCTCTTTGGACGTCCCCCCTTTGGGAGGCCACCCTTAGCATCCAAGTCGCTAGTGGGAGACTCACAAAACCGTGGAGGGGCCCAGTCGTGCCTTGTGCAGTCCAGCAGGGTGCCCACGTATGTCTTGCCTCGCCATGTCACGTTCACCACCAGCACTCCTGCAGAAACCAAAATATCGAGATAGCTTTTCTACAGGACACCTTCTATGCTACTATCATGTGGCATGCCAACGTTGCGGCATGTCATTTTGGTTTACGTGCCTTGACTAACGATCGGCAGCATTTTCTGACCATGCTGAAGAAGTGTTACCGGGCCCCTTTAAGGGGGGACGCGGCTTTAGAATCGCGAAAAATGGCAAAAAATTATTTTTTTAAACTCAAGTTTTCAGTTTCTGGAACCCTTTTTCTATCTGGTTCCAAAATATCTACACAGAAAACCGCGCAGAAGCGCTTCGGAAAATTCGTTTCACCCACCTAGGTAGCAAAACTTTTTCTGGAAATGGCGAGAAAACAGCGATTTTCAAAAAATTATAGCTTCGCGATGCTTGGGCCAGGAGCTGGCTTCTTGGGCTCATCGGAAAGAGCATTTCTCCGTGTTTAACTTTCCCGCCTCAGCTGGCTCCTCCATTTAACAACAAGCGCACAAAAAGCAAATGTTTGAAAGTCGTTTTGAGGCCCTTGATTGGCCGCGGCCCCCATGTTGCCTCAGCTCGCCTCGACATTGGCCCGATGCTCGCTCCGGGCTCACGAAAATCGCTACTTGTGACGTGTTCACGACTTGATGATCACTTAAGATATAATTACCCTTTAGTTACGAGCACTAAGCGTATGCCCGATCACGTTACTACGAGTGGGCGCGCAGTCTACAAGCGCTGCGCGTCATCGGAGTCGTCTTTAGCCCTGACTCCCTCGACAGCGAGACGGCGAACAGGAACGACGAGCTAGCACATTCGTGGTGACGTGCTTCTTCGCAAGCAACGAAGCAGTAAGCGGCGGCACGATCTGATTACTACGAGCGGGCACGTAGTCTACGAGTGCGGCGCGTCATCGGAGTCGGCTTTAGCCCTAACTCCGCTGACAGCGAGACTGCGGGCAGGAACGACGCGCAAGCGCACTCTTGGCAACGTGCTTCTTCGCAAGGAATGTAGCACATCACTCGCTAACTCCTCTGAATCACGTATGGTCATTTTAC
This sequence comes from Rhipicephalus microplus, assembly GCF_043290135.1. NCBI lineage: Eukaryota > Metazoa > Arthropoda > Arachnida > Ixodida > Ixodidae > Rhipicephalus > Rhipicephalus microplus. The sequence goes on from NC_134700.1 coordinate 202,338,792, forward strand.
GCATCGACAGCGGACAACACAGTCAAGCTCGGGTCCCCCCCCCCTTCACTGCCAAGAATTGCTCGGAACAGCGGCTAGCAGTTTCGCGCGTCATGCGATGCTAAGCGATGCCAAATGCGATGGCAAGCGCAGTGCGCGCGACGATTTTTTGTCATCGTAGTTACACATTTCGCGCATCGTCACCGAACGCCGCCGGCAAGTGCATTATGAATCAGGGGCACGAATTTTTATACGCCTGTTTTGCGTCATGAATTATACTGCTAAAGATTTTTGTGCCACCAGTCTTCTGCCCATAACTTTGTTATTTGGAAAGAAGGCATAGGCCGTCATGGTGTGATCCATTTTTCTGATGCAATAAACCTCTCTCCAAATAAATAAAAGTTCAGTGAATATTTGTAATCAAGTACTTAATTATGCTAATTACAACATCAGCAAAAAAAAATATGTGTAATTATTTCAGTATATGGTTTACAATTACAATCTTTTCTGTCATACCTATCACACCACTCCTTAAAGAACTTGGTTTGAAATCCATACTTGTTCTTTGTATATCATGAAAAGGAGTAAATCATGAAAAGTCAAATATCACAAGACAAACCTGAGATCACAATTTTTAGGTGTCAATTTTAGAAAAGTTGAAACGTTAAACGCAGCTTTCTCAATACTGTTTTTTTTGACATTATGCTCAGCCCCTCCACATGGTTCAATGAAGAAATAATTTGTCTCTCGTAAAGTATTTGTGGTATCGCTTCAAAAATTTTATGGAAGCACTGCGAGGTCATTCTTAGTGTCTGTGCCAATCTTTATCAATACCCAAGGAGAAACGAAAAGTTCATCAAAAAAAGCCTGTCGAAAACTTCGACAGGCTTTATCTCACAAGTGTGTTTTGGACATTTTGCATTTCTCGTGGAAAGAGTAGCACGGGAATGACTTTACCGATTTTGATTCAGCTTTTTTTTTTCCTGAATCCCTGAACACTGCTTGTGGGTACACCAATCTTCAATATCTGTTTTATGGCCCCTTTTTTTTTTCTAGGCGATGATTTGTCCGTGCCACTGTTTCTGACAATGTGTGTCGGCAGCCATGATGATTTCTAAAAAAAAAGAGAACTTATTAAAGAATTCTGAGAGTGCCATACCCTGTAGCTTTCTTTTGAGTAAAGATCAACACCATTCGCAGTTTCCTGGCATGTTTTGTTAAAGCGCTAGGCTTTCCACGAGCAGACCATGTAATTGGACCATGTAGCATTATGTAACTTGAGAACTACTGAAGGTATCATGATAAAACTGCATATTTCTCTATTCGAGACACGAGTATGCTTACGAGTATGCATGCCAAATTTCATTGCTGTAGGTGAACAAATAAAAAAGTTTTTTTCCAATGCCACCTCCCCCCTTAAATGAAACGGGATCGCTATGCAAAAAAGCAATGCTGCATGCTGATGCGTGAACTAAATGCTATGACCAAGTTTATCCTCTCAGCTTGAAAAGTGACATAACACGATGATGCCATGATGACGACAGCACAACATCACCGCAACTCTGCACCCCCAACACTGAACCCAAGGCAAGGGCCAACGCAGCTTCATTTTTTGCCTGTTTCAGCTAAGGCGATCAACACAGGCTCCAAGACAGACGTGACAGATGTAACAAAGTCTCAATTTGGGGCCCAAACAGCCTCATATCTCCCACATAATAGAAGACACAGGCAGGTGGTTACACAACAATGGGGGGGGGGTGTCTCACCGCCTTCAGTCTCCTGCCAGACAATGCCCTCGAGGGTGACACTGGTTCCGGGCTCACAGGGCCCCAGACAATCGGGCTCGGTGATGGTTCCCACCGACGTGCACAGCACGCCGCTGTCTTTTCGCTCTACACTGGTACTTGCCGCCACAACCTTTGCAGGACTGCCTGGGCACTCCATCTGCAGCACAGTGTCAGAAGGACATCGCTCGTGAGTTACAACAGCCATTCCAAGTGGCGGTGATAAGTGAGCTTACCCAGACCAAGCTGCCATGAACATCAAAGGCAAATACAGACCAAAAACAGTAGAGAACATGTAATCTCACTCAGAAGGTGGCTTCCCTGTTCCTTCAGCTGCTTGAAATTCCTCCCATCGTTCAGGTGACTTCGTGTCTGTGCGCCGGAAAGGCTTACCAGCAGGGCAGACTCCTTCAGAGGGTCAGGTAGCCTAACTCCAATTTAACGGAGTTGTCTCACAGTGGCATTTTCTAATCCAATATTAATTGAAAAGTTGCCATAATCGATAGACATGCAGTTCCAAGCTTGGGCATCAATATATATAAATGAATAGTAGAACGTTGGGCTTCTTTTCACGGTCCTTAACAAATAGCTCGTGCAAGCAGAGAGATTGAGAATAGGAAGGCCAAATTAAACAGGTGCCAACTCTCAACTAACTGAAGATGAAGAGCAGTGCACAGAAAGTTTTCTTTGCATTCATTTACTGCAGTATTAAGTCATTTGTCACTAGTGTCTTTGAGCCTATCCTGTAAGTATGTGTTCATGCATGCACCTTCGGACATGACACGAAGGCGACGAGAGTGGGGAATAAGTGCATCGTGAAAACAATGTACGGTGCTCACAGAGTGAAACGTCTCAGTTTAGGTTAAGCAATGCACATACGCTTATCTGCACAGTCTTCACTTTTCATCAATCTGTCGTAGTACTGCCTCGAACACTTACATCAGAGCCAACATGATGACTTATTATATATTAGGGCAACATGACATGGTCATCTCAAGCAATCAAACGTAGAAGCAGCTATACGGAAGTTATAATGTCATGCTTCATTCAGTGTGCACTGTTCATTTCTCAATGCATGAGATCTGAGCACCATCTGCATCTCAAAAATTACATGAGCAGTTATGTTCCATGCATTTGGAATAGAGGAGAGTATTGATAGAGCTTTGCAAATGTTCTGCTACTAAGTGCCACCTAAATCTGCCTTTTCCACAATGCGTTGGCATGTGTGCCCTTCCCTAGCATGTGTGCCCTTCCCTAGCAGACTAGAGTCGCAAAACGACTCCTAGTCTCGGAGGCCTTCGTTCTAGCAATGCCAGATTTCCCGGCCCCTACTAAACCCTGCCAGAACACCAGAGGCGAGCACAGGAAAATGGAAAAGCCGGATTCTGCTCACACAAAAATTTGTTTTGTTGTCACTACTACCATGAAAGAGTTCAAATTTCTGGTCACGTTACATTTGTATAACCATTGCCAAATGAAGTAGGCATACAAATTATATGATATCGACAGTGTTTACAGCAATCAGTCGCATCATTGTTGAACTGCCAACTATTCACTAGCAGAGCCAGCTCAAAATGCGAAGAGCCCTGTAGCCAGAGCAGAGAAGGAAACAAAGAACTGAAAAAAGCAAGAAAACAGGGACAAGTACAAATCACAAAGCAAAGCAGACAAAAATACTGTGTGCCCTCACAGGCTTAGTGTTGGGATGCGAATCTAGTTAGTTAATAAATAAACCAAGCATCAAGGTAAGGAACTTCTCTAATCTCAGCATTTACTGCACAGAATGGGAAGCGTCACATGGTTGCCCATACCTTCTTGTTTAGAGCGGTATACAACTCTGTGCTATCACACATTACATGCACAAATAACCAAACATAAAAAAAGCGTACATGCTTGCATGCTGTTGATTGTGGGCAGTTAATTAAAATACAACTACACATGACAAAATCACTATATCAATTTAGTATAGACATTGTTTAACCGATAGCTTTTAAGACAATATATAAAAAAATACTGCCTGCAACATTATAAACTAGCTTCAATGACAATCGCCGCATGCATGCATGCCAACAAAAGAAAGAGCTAAAGCAGCTCATCAAACGAAGGCATTAACACACAAGTGGCAACATTCCTCTCATCAAAGGCCGTTGTTGCAGTTGCCTCATCGATTTGCGAGAGAGAGAGAGATGCCAGGAGTCAAACCTTTATCGCTCGCTTTGTTGCATCAGCAGCAGCAGCAGCACTGGCAGCTTCCTCTGGTGTTGGCAAGGTCGCAGAGCCCGCAGGCATGCTGCCACCTTCCTCTGGGGGTGATGATGGCACACCGTTTGCAGCCGTCTGCTCCATGGGGGCGGGCGGAACGGTAGGGGTGGTTGGAAGTGCCTGGGATGATGGAGGAACAGCGGGGGCAGGAGGAGGGGACAGAGATGGGGGAGGAAGAGGAAGGGGAGCTCCCAGAGAACACTGGAGGCGTGGTGGAGAAGCCCCGTTTTCGATGCGCTTCTTCTTGTGAGATCCACTGCGGCCACTGCTCTTGGATGACGATGATGACGACGACGAGGATGACACAGACGATGACGAGTGCTTCGTGCTTGGCAGTGGTGCCAAAGGTGGTGGAGATGCACCAGTGTCTTGCGCCTTTACTATTTCGTGCTTGGCCAAGTTCTTCCGCTTGATCTTCATCTTAAGACCCTTGTCCACGGTTGCCTGGGGCGGAGATCAACAGTCAGCAGGGCAGCCAACCTGCCGATGGACTATTGCGTGAGACTTTGAGTACTCTGTCAATGCACTTGACACTAATGCAACCCGAGATTGACACAAATTTGAAATTTCCCAATTCTTAACCATCCACCTTGGGTGACACAGGCTCCTTTCTGTGGACATCAATGCAATATTATTGGTTGTGTCTGGTATACAAACAACCATAGCAGCGAAGATTGTCTAAGAAGCTCTGTAAGTGCCTATGAGTACAGCAGTGAAGGACTTAAAAGACACATGTCATAGAAGTGTTCCACTAGTCCATGTATTCACACATTAACAACTTTTGCAGCATCTGCACAATCAGCAGTATGAACGACCATGGCTTTGATTGAACGTCAAGATTCGTTCTGAGCAGACATGCGCAGTCGACGACATTGAGTAGCCTGGCCCAATTCAACCTGCATTGTGCGCGGTGATGACTCAGCAGAAGCAGTCTCACCTGGTATCACAATTTATAGCCCCAACAGCTCTATTGAGTTTATAACACGATGTAAAAAAAAACTTGGCATTCTGCAATCTTTTCTGAAAATTCCATGAACAAGTGTCTAGAGCCCTGCCACTACTATGACTGTTAGGCATTTGAGTCTGGGACATATCATGACCAAAAATCAGGTGAAGAGGACATAAGCACATACCTGGTGCTCGACGGGCGGGGAGGCCGCGGCCGAGGAGGAGGCCATGGGGTCGTTACTCTTCTCTATGTCGGCGTCCAGGTCGATGATGAGATCCCCAATGCCCAGCTCCCACTCGTTGTAGTCGTCATCGAAGCCGCCGCCGCCAGAGGGCACCGCCGCCCCGGTCAAGGCCCCCTGGTGGCTACTGCCCGGCTGGCCATCCACCGCCGACGACGCACAGCAGGCCCCCGGGGGAGGGTCTTTCATTGGGTGCCACTCGACCGGCTACGCATCCCGCCTCTGCACGATAAAACACACACTGTACTGCCAATGCTAAAATCATGTATACCAAGGGCCAAATACATGATAGATGGGCCCTGATATGTTCTTTTAAACTTCAAACCTCGCCCCGCCGCGGTGGTCTAGTGGCTAAGGTACTCGGCTGCTGACCCGCAGGGCGCGGGTTCGAATCCCAGCTGCGGCGGCTGCATTTCCGATGGAGGCGGAAATGTTGTAGGCCCGTGTGCTCAGATTTGGGTGCACGTTAAAGAACCCCAGGTGGTCTAAATTTCCGGAGCCCTCCACTACGGCGTCTCTCATAATCATATAGTGGTTTTGGGACGTTAAACCCCACATATCAATCTATCAATCTTTTAAACTTCAAAGGGCAGTTAAGGTATAACATTATGAAATCATTGAAGCAAAGCACCTTAAAGGGGCCCTGAAACAATTTTTGAGTATGGTCAGAAAATGCTGCCGATCGGTAGTAGAGGCTCCCGACAACACGCGAGTTAAATATTATAGCACAGCACGCGGCCTGGAATTCACAATAAATTATCGAAGTCAGCTAAAAATTGATTTCTCTTCTCTCGACAAATGGCAGAACATGCCCAAAAATCACACGTGAATTACCCATCTATCAGCCATTCGCTGATTTGAACATGGCGCGCTCGCTCGTTACAGACATCGTCGCAGGAGGCAGTCACTTGTCCACACGTTCGCACTAAAAAAGCCACGTATTCGAAGAAAAAAAAAGAAATAAGCGCCCTCATGGAAGGCCTATAGGGCCCGGCCACCTAAACCTGCTGGTTTCTTATAATAAAGTTTATTTCTCCTTCTCTTTCTCCTCAAGGTCACAAGGCATGTGTGACGTTTTTGTTTGCCCCTCCCACCCCTTCCTGCTTAGCTACCAGGGCTTTTGTCGGGACGAAAGAAGAGAGAATGCGATTGCAGCATGCAACAAACCTTTGCAGCTCCGCTCGCACTGGACGGATTTTTAAAACTTTTGCGGCGTTGAATTCGTGAGGCAATAAGCTTTTCCAGTGAATTAATTCCATGGTTACCCAAAAAAGTGTTTCAGGGCCCCTTTAAATCAAGGGAGTTCAGAGTACTCATATACTGCTCTCCTTGTTAGCACTGCTTCTCAACTTGTTTGCTATGCTAGCCGTGCAGCCAGGTTCGCTGGGGATCAGTGGACAGGGTTGCAGCCTTCAACGCAGCAAGGGTGATCCTTGGTGCTTGAGAAAAAATACCTCAAGCTGGTAACGGAGTGCAAATAAACATTGAGCATGCTGTAGCATTTGCAAGTGACGCTCACTGTCCATTGGAACTTTCTAAGAATAGTAGGAAATTGTGAGTGTGTGAATGCAATATATTGCAATAGGTTTCAACAATCACCTACAACATTTGTGGACAATTAAGTCAGAAAAATAACATGTGACAACAGAGGAGCTACCAGATTAGTTGCCCATTGATTGATATGTTGGGTTTAACGTCCCAAAACCACCATTTGATTACGAGAGACGCCGTAGTGGACGACTCCGGAAATTTCGACCACCTGGGGTTCTTTAACGTGCATCCAAATCTGAGCACACGGGCCTACAACATTTCCGCCTATATCAGAAATGCAGCCGCCGCAGCCGGGATTCGAACCCGCGACCTGCGGGTCAGTAGCCGAGTGCCTTAGCCACTAGACCACCGCGGCAGGGCCAGATTAGTTGCCCATACAACAGAGTTTGCCTATACAACATGCATAGGCAGAGAAGGCTGAAAACCTCCTTAGCAATGCTGCTATGACCAGTAGCAACAAGCATATATTTGAAAATAACTTATGCACCTTATGCAAGGCGCTTAGACTGCTCTGTGAATGACCTAAAAGACTTGCAACTCAATGCAAATGTACAAATTTGTCAATATCGTTTCGTGGGCTTCCTCAAAGGAGTGATGAACCACCTTTTGCTCTTGGCACGAAGAACGCCTTAGGATCAGTTGGATACCTCCAAAGAATACATCATAGCTGAAAGAAATTTTTAAAAACTAAAGTATGACCAGAGATAAAGCAATCGCAATATTTTGCGACACACTCCCCCCCCCCCCCCTCATCTCGCTTCATTCCACAGGAAAGGACAGCACCGTTCATGGCACCCTGCCTAGTGCATTATTACAATACCTTGCTTCAATATTGTGTGGTTTTCCTCCTTTTTGCGTAACTTGACAGTGTTGACCGCTTCTCACTATGCTGCAGCTGAGCGGCCTGACACGGTGTATCTCCATTCAAGGAAACTGAATGACATTTTGACTGAGCGCATTGCTGAAGTCACTGCAAGTCGCCATTATGTACCGGAAGCGGCTGTTGGTGGGCCAGCATTTATTTTCTGCAGTTTGAAACAATGCCTGCCTGTAGCGCTATAACATGCACAAGCTGAATAGAAGCTAGTGTAGCACACGGTGCGAGGAAGCTGCAACACTTATTTTGGGCCGAAATCAGGTGTTTAAATCGCTTCTATAAATTCTGGTCACGACCAGATCGCTATTTCGACTAAAACACATGCACAGCAAAATAAAAAAAAGTGAATGAAGCTCGAACCCACTCCACCAACGCCGCCGTCAATGTGAAGCTGACATGCAACCGTTACACTACGCTTCAAGGATGAAGTGTGTTGCTTTTACTGTATACTAGATTCCGGTGGCCTGTATTTTCGCCACCTGGTTTAGAAATGCAGGTTTCCATCTCTCAGTGTTCGCGACAACCTAAGAGAGGATAATTAATTCATTTGTTATGTGCTGCCCAGGAACAGATCGTCTATCTGGCATGTTTTGTTTAAAAACATTAATGCAACTGCACATGTGAGCTACATTAAACTTCCAATCAAACTTCTATGGGCACATGCTCTAACATACGCTGGTATGCTGCGTTTAACAGACAACAGTTGATTCCTTCCGAAAGTGATCCATCTTTCTGAAAAGTTGCAACGAAGCTTTCCTATATTTTAGTCCCGTTTATTTAGCTACAACTGCACACTATACAAAGTGCAAACAGGAACATGCGCATCTGATCTAAACAGCGATTTTGACTTATTTTGGCTATTGGCCAATAATCTTTTGCAACGTCGAATTACAAAAACGCAAAAGGTGATTCGCACCAATCCCCCCCCCCCCACTTATTCTGTGTGTTTTAGACTCCTATTTTCATATTACAATGCATGTATTTTAGACTCCTATTTTCATCTTACAATTCAATTTCATGCCATCTTCTAAGAATTTATTTCCTTAATACAAACTATACCATTTCAACACCCCAAAGTATTCCTCTACTACACTATTCATACTCACTCTGCATTATAAAGCTTGCTCCCACCTAAACCTTATAAACAACTCACCTATTCGTGTTACTAACAATTACTTGGTCTATAAGTTTGAATGAAATGTGTGGATACTTTGCCTGTTTAAACATGTTTGGCATCACTGATAATGTCCTTTTAGAAACAATACATCTCAAATAATACAAGACAATAAATACAAAACTCCTTAAGGTCCTTGCTACAACCACAGGAAATACACAACCAGCAATTGACCATCTTCTGCTCACTAAACAAGTACGTTTTATGAATCACAGTGGTTTCCCAGATCAAAACATGACCCTTTACATACTTCTTTTATTGCTGCATATATATTAAGCTACATAGTAGAATCAAAATGGAAAATTAAAATCCTTAATAAACAAAAAATAACATTCAGCTTTGTGGTAGCATTCACAGACATAATGAAGTTCTCTCACGGTAGGTATGACAAGTAAAATTTCTTTGTACAAACATGCTAAAACAGAACTGTAGAAAGTGCACATATTTTTATACCTAAATAGATAGATAAAACTAAATTTGAGTACATTTTTATGGCTGCGTTTTAGTAAATGAAAAAAAAAATGACACACAAGACAAAGTAATGCATAATGCCTGTGTAAAACATGCAACACATTTGTGTAAAGTGGGAAATGATGTAAAAGATAAGGCCCGCAGCCCAGTGAAATGAAAAAAAAAAAAAATGCCGCCTGCATTTTCCCACAAGGGCAACTCGAGTAAAAGCGTCACATAGAGGTGGGGGTATCGCACGAATCTTGCGTAGTAATTGGGTATGGTTTGGGAATGCTTAATTGTTATTTCACTTTTATTATTCTTACTTATTGAATGAAGGAGAAGCGTTGCCTTCAATGTAAAGCGAAAGCCGAGTAAAGACACCCTTGACAGAATTCCTAACGCATGATCTAGTATGTGCAGCGCAAGAGTCGTTTCTTTTTAACTAGCAGACACTAACTGCATTGGCCTTGTGAGGCAAGAGAGGGGGAGGAAAGCGACAGTTTTGCAGGTGCCTTCCTGTGTCAGTGCACATCTCAGCACAACCCGCGAGCATGCGCAGTGGGGGTGTGGATGGTGCCGCCGCCGACGCTGAAGTGCGACTAAGAAATGCTCCGCATAAAAAAAAGGCTGTTGAATGTACATTCGTTGCCTTACATTGCCACTAGGATGTTAAAACGAAATTTTCAAAGAGGAACTCTCGCCTACCTTGTGGTACTCCGGTTTGCACCCACGAAAAGGCAAATTCTAGATTGGCTATGATATTTGCACTGTGACTCTCCCTTCTCATGTCGTTTTGAACGGGAACAGTTACAAGCGTATTTGAAGCAGTCACTCAGATCACAATCCATCTGGCTCTTTCCCGATACAATATAAAATGTTTGAAAAAAAAAAACTATGTAATAATAAAACATTAAAAATAATATCAATGGCAGCCATGAAAACCGCAACAGACAGTTTATCTGCTCTGTGAGCGTTACGCAGTGCTTAGGTTTAAGAAAATGGAAACTTGTTGGCATTTTCCCGCTAGTGGAAAGTTCCATGAAGCTCCGTTTATATGCTGGTTAACCAAAACAAGCGTTTCTGGGATGTCACACCTGCAACTCTTGAAAACTGTATAACAACAGGGGAAAACATTTTTTTGCAGAGCCCTTTCAAGTATTTGGCATTAAGATCAGTTTTCAACAAGGGAACGGGGTAAACCCCATACCCACCATGTATTTTAGGCAAAGTTTATGTACTTTTTTTTCTCTATAACCATGAGAGCTATAGTAATTATTTTTTATCTTTGACCATGAACCATTCCTCTTCTTACTGAAGCAGATCTAGTAATAAAAATTGTAATGCTCCTGTTTTGTAAAGTCTTTACTTCAGGTACCTAATTATCACTCGATAATAGCTATTAGACGTCGTGCTGCAGAAGAGCACTTTCTCACACAACAATAATTCTGCTTCAGCATATTCCCTATTATGTTATCTAAATACTGGCCGAAATTTATGATTCTAGATACTGTGGTTGCATAGAGAAAGGAACATAAGTACAGAAAAAGCATGTTTTGAGATAATCGCATTTAACGTTAAAACCCTGCATTATTTCAAAAGTACAACAAGATGACAGCAAATTGACGGACCTCTTCAATAGGCACCAGCTAGATGCTCATCATCAATATCATTTTTTATTTTGTGTTGAAACGCCTTGCCTGGCCAGCCTCATTTGTTGCCTGCTATGCAGCCGTGTCAGCACAGAACTGCCGACGCAGTTCAAGCGAACATAGGCCCTGCACAGTGAAGTGCCCTGGCAAAATTCCAAAATAGTGCAGCACATTTACAGGGGCTATATTGCCATCATTAAAAGTGAACACAGCATCAAGAGTGCATATTTACAGTGCTTGGTGCCCGAGGAAAACGTCTTTTTGGAGCGCGCTCCCACACAACAATCCAACGACTCATTATGGTTTTCAGTTTTCCCGTGGAGGCATTCAGCAAATAATTCTGGATGAGCTAGTTCAGATAATTTGGCTTAACAGCCTCAATAACGAATGTTAGAAGGTGCTCTTCATTAACGAATGGTTCACCATTTAACTGGGCTGAGTTGAATTTACACCAAATTTCTACGTTTTTCAAGCAAACGCCATGGAATTGATTGGTATTGTTTGATGCCATGCGAAAGTATTTGGACTGACAACTTTTTGCAAGTCCTTCAAGCTGGCTTTATTTCTCTTAATGGCCTTCGCTAATAGTTCTGGCAGTTGCCAGTGATGACACCACTAAGACGTCCCCGACCAGATGTAGATTTCGTGACAGAAAGCTTGATGCCTCAGCTTTCTTTCATTTTTGCAGTTCTGGGTCCATTATTTTCTGAATATGCCAAATGCACTCTAGCTTGCAAACTTTAATGTCTCCATACAGCACAATGCTTGAACTGCAAGGAATCTCTTGCTACGTAAGAATGGTACCATGGCAGGCTGTTGCACAAGTTTTGAAATATGTCGTTTTTAGAGAAAAAAATTGTACTAAGACAAACAAACGAGTGATTCTGGTTCAGAAAAGGCTACCAGTTTCAAATAATGCAAAAGTCTAAAAATATTTTTTTCCAATATTGTTGCTTACCCTGTCCTCTTAAGCAAGTGATACTGGAAGCGTATGGTCATTCTGCACAAAGGAATGGCGTTAACATATGTGCAACTTGAAACACCTGCAGGCTCAATTTAAAAAGTGTAAAGGTAAAGCTGACACGTATGCACACAGCAAAAAATTTCCCAGTTACGAAATGCTAGTAATGGCTGAACACAATAGACTTAACCTCTTTGGTATGCTCGTCTAGCTTGATACGACCTTTCTAGAAATCTACAGCGATGTTTCGTGTTGAAGCGGAGGAAAAAAAAGGAACTTAACAGCACAGAAGCAGGAAAGTTCAACATGCATTGTCAAGAGGCCACAGCATTTTTTTTCTGACATAACAGAATGAGCCTCTGCATAACATGTTGCACGCTTATAAAGGACATGCCGAAATGTCAACTTTATGCATTGTATAAAATACTTGAAGCATTTAATTTCACCCAGACAATTTACAGATAGAAGTACTGTTCTCCTAATCTACATGCCTTAAATACCCATAAAAATACCTGAAATCACACTATTCATTGAAATAAATATGCACAAAAAATCTGGTGAATTTAATTGATCAAGCAAAATAACATTAACAGGTAAAAACATAAAACAAAAGTGTGCTAATGTTTTTATTCTCACTACAGGGCCCGACGATGACAGTAGCAAAGCCAAGAACTTGTTACACTGATTGGTTTATAAAATCTGCGACAAATCTGAGCATTAAAATTGCCTTTTTTATGTAACAGAATGAGCACTGTCAAACTGCCTGCACAAAACCCTATCTTTAACACTTTATCTCACTCCGCATTTCTGTCCCAGAGCAACTCCGTTTATTTTTCAATGGCTAAACTCTCAATTGCACTATGCTCTCAGCTTAACTTTGTTATTTGCTGAAGCCTCTGCAATTTTTCAGTTGCCGGCACAATGACCCATGCAGTCGTAACGTCGTCGTTAAAACACCACCAGGCCTCGTGAAGTGCGCTGCAAAGTCACAGCAAAAGCTCCAATAGTGGCCCTTCTAGAGCCTGTTTTAAATGCTCTACAAGGCAACTACTACAAGCAGACTTGCATAGTACCCACTACACATACCATTATTTGTCCTTCTTCATAAAAGCATGGTACCAGGTACACATGTGTAGCCAAAAACCAAAAGGCTGAACTATTAAAAAGCTGAATGTCAGAGCTGTGAAAAATTGGAATGCCAAAAAATCAAAATGCCAAAGAGATAACGCCGCAACCATATGCAGCAACTTATATTGAACCATGTGAAAAATAAATGATGTGCTTTGTGACTGTCACTTCTTTGTTTTCTGCCGTGTCACTGTCCCCTGACCTAACTGTCTAACTTGTTCTGCAAATGTACCAAATCAGCATATTAAAGCGATGTAAAAATTTTATATGCTATGAACCTATAGGCATACCAGTTGAACAGGATGAATTTTACGAATAAGCAGGAAAAAATAGCAGTGCTGACTAGAGTTCGGGGCTCAAAAGCAGCAGCAATGTAAGGGAGTTGTCATTTCCATGGAAAAAGGAAGGAGACGCTGTTGTGGCATGCTATCAGAAGGGAAAAACAAAACTTAGATGCAAAGACGATTATGTGTACGTGCTTGACAAAAAAGTATGTTCTAGAAATTACTGGAGGTGTGAGAAGGTGAATTTAATGCTAGAATGATTACCGACAGTGCAGGAGAAGGTACTAACAAAGTCGTCTTGAAAAAAAAAGTGGTTTTCGCAAGCCATGCTCCGAATGTCTATAGAGCGACTGTTCTTCGCACTCAAGAGCGGATAGAAGCTCTGGCAGTGGCCTCGGGCAACGTCCCCGTTGTGCACCAAGTCACAGCAGGTGTACAAGCGTATTCAAGGCAACACCTTGCGAGTGATGAACTTTGCGCTAGACTGTTAGACGGAAAAGGAAAACAGACTGCACACATGAGCCGTCTGACGTGCATAAGCTCGCCATCTAGGGCGAGTCCCAAACAAATTTAGATGGTTGCAAGTTTCTGTGACGGGACTGCACCAGCGCAGATGAAGCTCGATTCCATTTATTTCACGGACGAAAACATCTTGAAACTGAACAACGCACCAATAAGGCTCATGAATGGAACATTTAGCATTGTGTCACCGCTCTTCGAACAACTTCACAAAATTCACGGTTATCTTAATGGCCATGTGTTCTCTTTTGTTTACTGTCTAATGCCTTGAAGACCGAAGGGCTGAAGCATATGCGATGGGAAGATGGCTATTGGAAACGAAGGCGAAAACGTTTGCATGTTGTACAAAGACGGAAGAACCTTTATTTTGCTAAAATACATTATCTTCCACTATACCTGGGTGATGTCGACATTTTGATTCTTTGGTGTTTAGATTTTTCGGCATTTTAAATTTTCGGCCTTTTGATTTTTCAGTCTTTTTAATTTTGGCATTCCTATAGTTCGGCCTTTTGATTTTCAGAGTTCTGAATGCCACCCTGGTGATGCACGTCAGCTTTCTAGTTGCCTCCGCCTTTTCTGCATATCAGTCTGCTGTAGCTGTTAATTCCTCAACAGTGGCTCCTAGTTTCTTTTTATTTATTTTTTTTAAGCATTCCAACCTCCTCTTCAATGCAACATTTATGTTTCCTGTTTGTCATCCTCCTGCTCTCGCCTTTTCAGAGTTTCCAAAAATCACGGTATTGGTTCCTCACAGAAACTACTGAAGTTCTCAATTCTTCTGCGATGGGCCCATAACACATGCCACCTGCTACATTTCCGGCATCATAAATAAAGTGCTGTGAAATGTGCGACGATGTTTATTAAAAAAAAATTCACGAATATTCAAGGATTTGAGAAAATTACAGCACTTTCAATGCCTTTCTAATGAACATTTTTAAATTCAAGGGTTTTCAAGGACCCTCATAAAAGGTGCACCTACAATGCCGCTATTCGTTGTAACGCAGGGAAGTGCCCGCTACACATCTGTGAGCCGTTATATGCATTTTGTTGGCACTGTGGATGATGACAATGAAGACTTATGGCCGAGATCTTCAAGATGGGTCGAATTGAAGGCCCACTGCTTGACATCCCCTTATATAACATTCGCACCACCCTTCCCATGAGTGTTCGTGCGTGCACCTGCCCCTGGCACAAGCAAAGAGTCGAAACATCTTTGGTCTCTATATAGTCGTCATTTATCCAGCAACCCATAAAGGCCCCCTCGCATACCTCTTCAGCCACACCCACACCCCCTTCTTTTCCCACTTTTTGTGTGTAATTGTTTTTCTCCCTCTCCTCTTCTTTGGGCTAACCGACATACGAGCGCAAGAGAATTTCCTTCCTGCCCAGTTTTCCATGTCACCCGAGGGGTTCTCATTGTTGTGCCAATAAAAGTTATTATTACTACCTACTCGTTATGAAACTCGCATAGCGTGCTGCCTGGTACCTATTTTATTTTACTATTCCACCACACTATATTACATCTGTTGACGTGATTCCTTGTTTGACGTGACACCTGTATAAGGCTTTTATTACAAAGCGAGTTTCAAGCACCCGCATGGCTTTATGATAGAATACTCAACTGCCAGAGGGGGCTGGCGGTCAAATATCCCGAATATTTTCTTTCTCATTTTATAGCCGGGATTCAATCCCGTGACCACAGGTCAGCAGCCAAGTAAATAGCCCCTAGACCACCCCGGGGGGCAAACACAATGCTGTGCCCTTCTTTTAGTCGTTCTAAAACTAGTGTTGCTAAGTTGACTTGAAATAAGAAAACAAGCTCATCAAGATTTACTAAAACTTGAGCTTGTAATACGATTGCCAAGAAGGGGCTCAACTTTGAAAAGAATCAGGAGGAGGAGGAGGAGGAGGAAGGGAAGAAATGAAAGGCAGGGAGGTCAACCAGACGCACGTCCGGTTTGCTACCCTGCACTAGGGGAAGGGGTGAGGGGATTAAAGGAGAAGAGAGAGAGAAGTGAAGGGCAACGTGTGTGTAGATGTGACCTTGCCTATTGCACACTTATAAGCGGTCGCGTAGTCCGGTCGTCTTTAGAAAACTTAGCAATACCCGCGTCGCTTTGCTGGCCAGCGATGCGTAGAGCCATGAGCCAAGTATCTTCTCTTCGGAAAAAGGTCTACTGTCTAGTGTCTCTAACGTTTGGCGTAGCAAGTTGCGTTCGCTCGCAAAACGTTCACATGAACACAGTAGATGTCCTATTGTCTCGTCAGTGTCGCACGATTCACATCGGGAGCTATCCGCCATTCCTATGCGAAAGGAGTACGCCTTTGTAAAAGCTACTCCTAACCTCAGGCGGCACAGTAAAGTTGCATCCTGGCGGGAGAGGTCCGATAGAACTTGAAGCTTTCTCGATGGGTCCCATTTGTGTAGGCGGCGGTTCCCGACACTGGGGTCACTCAGCCAAGTTTCCGACATGGTGTTAGTGAACGAGTGAAGGCCCCTTGCAGCGTCGGTTCTCGACAATGGAATTGGGGTTGTCTTGGCGTCCGCGTGGGCGGATCGGGCAGCATTATCAGCAAGGTCATTAGCGACAATACCATCAGAATCACATACAAAATGCATGTGAAAGTGTTTATGCAAGAAACAGTGGGAATAAAAATTTTCCTTGCTCAGGTGATATAAAACTTCTAGAATTAGCACAAATCCATAAGTAAACTTTCCTGGAAGTTTTATTTATCAACCAAAACTCATTCAAAAACAACTTTTCTCACCCTTAGTGCTTTCCCTGCACCCCTAATCCAGTGAAGACACGCAAATATCATGAATTGTTTTCAAAAATTACTACAGAATTATTATGCCCCATGACCTTCAGCATAAATATGGTGACTGAAAAACTTGTCAACGGGGGGCAGGCTTTCAGTAAAATTAGGAGAGGAAAGACACTTTGAGCGTCAAAAGCAGCGAGTGAATGGTACTTTTTGCTGAGAAAAACACCTTGAAAGTAAACTTGACAGTCAACTGCAGAGTGGGTGCACTTGAGCATGGGGGTGTCAAATCTTTTAAGACTTCCATGGTGGTTCTTACAACCTGTAACATTGTCTGCCTGCTGGAAGAAAATGGTGCAAGAGCCTGAACCCTTCCTAACATCAATTTAAATTCAATATTGGTGCTTTACACATGATTTACATAAAGTTCTGCTTTACAATTATGCTACTACACTCATCTAGTCATCTAAAGCCTCTATCAATCAGTGTCGAAGCACTATCCACTCCAGCCATTCCTTCTTGAATTGTTCGATGAATTTGACTACACTCGCTTGACAAGGTAAGATGCCCTCGAAAGTGTCGACAAACATAGTGAAAAGTCATGCTGCTATGCAGTTCTGGAGGTGCAAGAGCTCACAGTTGAAAGCAGACGTGGAGGATAGGAGGCTTAGCATACTGTCCGTGGTTGATGATAATTCCCTTGTATTTCTAAAATGGTATGAATATGTTGAATTTCCGCAACATAAAAAGCATGAGTTATTGTAAAAAAATGAAGTTTATATAGCCATAAAATCAGCCGGACTTATACGAAAACCGTTACAAAATGCTCTGCCAGAAATAGCCCACATTCTCATGCTAAGCAGAACAAAAAAACTGCTGAATTCAGTGAGAAACCAACTAAATTTGCCAACACTGCGTTTAATAACAACAAATACTTGCTCTCTGACAAGCACGCTTTTTTAAGGCAACTTGAGACACATCGGACTTGCTGGCACCGCAGAGCTGTTCCGAATACTGCTTACTCTCATTCATACAAGTTGGATAAGTATTCGGAAGGACGTCCACTCAAACTGGAACCAAATTTATTTAGGTTTGATTCTTCAATGAACAAAGTTTGTTCTTAATACAGGATTTGCCATCAAGGTTCTGATGATGCTAGGCAAGAGGGGGAAAAAAAGGAGAAGACTGCAGAATTCCACGATTATTTTTGCTCTATACTCATTTACACTGCAAAAGCATCATTGTTGTAGAGTGAAGATTAGATGCTAATCATGCCACGTTTGGTTGGTGATAATACTTTTGTAGTAAGCTCCAAGTGCCTGGAATTAATAAGCCCACATGCTTACAAAAACTGCTTCATTAAGAACATTTTGATTTTTTTAGTCTTTGTATTCTATGCTTATGTATGTTTACAGCCTATGGGGAATTTCTGCATTAAAGGTTGCTTGCATTTCAGCCTTGACGAGTAGCCTACAACACCAAGATTGAAAATTAAATACCACAAAAGACCCAACTTATTCTACAGCAAGTGTTACTAGCAAAAAGGTGCAGTTACGTCAAATACGTGTGCATGAAAGCAAGAATTATTCACCTTTAGATCTGCAGAGAGGATACTTTATATCATCTGCCTGCTAAGAACTTTTTTATATATTCTAAAGCACCTAACAAGCACAACAGTAGACATTGAGTAATGGTTTCTCTGCAGTACTATTCTTATCAAAGAATATGCAACTTCTAAAAAAAAAGGAACTATGTTACAAAGTTTATAACAATAAATCACGCCAAGATTAACAAAGCAAAGAATATTAAAAAACAAACCCACACATGGACTAGGTACAGAAGCTGCACGTTGTACAACATTAAATGCTTAGGCAAGGTAAGAGTGTTGAGCAAGTTCATATCGGCTAATTGACTAGTTTTCTTGCTCGAACCACATTCCACCTCTACATTTCAGCAATGGTGCATAAATACGATAACTTTTCTATAAATTACAGTGAAAACATCATGCTTCATAGTTGCCACACACCATAGAGTTTCCTAATATACACTAGAGGAAACTGTGGCGCTAGTGTCTATGGAAGCTGCAACGCATGGCACTTCAGTAAGCTCCTGCGAGCATGGGAATGATGGGTAGTACACAGATTTGTCTAATCTTCGTACTTCTGGCCTGCTTCTGGCTCTGTGCGTGTTTGTGTGGCTTGGAGCTGTTTTCTCACGAAACAAAAATCAACACATTTTCAGCGGTTGTGCTTCACCGCCATTTTTTTTAGGCTTAACATTTTGCATCGGGTCACGAAATTAAAAGAGTTGTTCTTTCCTTCAAAATGAAACTTAAACCAGCAATAAACGAAGCCACAAGTGTGATCCGCTGCCCGCAAGTACGAAGACTAGGCAAATCTGTGTACTACCCATCATTCCCATGGTCGCTGAACGATCGCAGCGCCAGAGTCCCATCTGGGTAATTTTAGAAAACTCAATGCCACACACGTGCGGTGACTGGGGATCTGTTACTGGGTAGGTGAAAATCAGCAGGCTACTAGGAAACGAATGACCATATAGATAGAACCACGAAGGACAGCACAAGTGCAAACACTACACTTCTGTTGTCCCCTGTGGTTGTATTTACGTCATCTTGCAGAAGCGAAGCAGCTTATGGGGGAGTTCAATCCAGTGGTGTGCAACGCGACCACCTTTACTGTGCATGCGCAACAGATGGCCCAAGCACTGCCAAAATGCGCTCATGCGCTAAGGTGTTCCGGCTTATGTAAGAGGCTGGTTAGGACACTGTGTCCTTTCCTCCTTACACTCTGTCAGCAATCATGTGATGGCATCGGGGCACAAGATTCTGCACGATGGCACTATGCATAACTATGGGTGCTGGATAAACGACTGACTGAGAGTGCAGGCCTTCCACTGGATAATGAGAGGAATAAGTGCTGAAGGAAAGGCAAAACAGCGAGAAACGACAGGCAAAAAGGGACGACATGAGCGCTGCTCTCTCTTTGCCTTTCAATTCTAGCGTTTACGCCTTTCTTTCAGCACTTCCGTTCTTAAGCTGCAAACCCTTTCAATATGCACTTTAACAAAATAGCCCAAAGAGCTGTTCTTCTTCCCTGGATAATCTAATGTTAAGCAATGCATAAAAAAAATGATCCAGTTTTTTTTTTTTATGCTTTTCCGCTCAAAAATAAATATACTTTTGCAACAAGATAGATGAAAACTCAACAGCTGTACGACTTGAAAGAACGGTAAGGGCACTGCCTGTCTTTTTAGTTGTGAGCTCTAAGCCTAGAAAAATGCACACATAAGGTTTGCCGTTATGCGAAGGTTTTCCCTCTTTGCTGTGTATCCTCCTAAGCAGCCTTATATTTGTAACAGTGTGATCAACAAGCAACAATGATGTGCAAACTTCCCCTACACATAGGACCTTTCAGCTAACTCCATTGGCAGAGCCTTGGCCTTGTCATAGGCGAGTGAAATGTAGCCATGTCAACTCGAGAAAATGAAGTTGACAGTGACTTGTTTTTCTTGCATTTTGAATATGCATCACGTACGCAGTCACGCTTCTATCTCACAATTCCTCCTGGATACACTGTACCATTTGATGCGGACGTCCAACAAGCATATGGTCTCACGTGCAAATAGATGTGGTGCAGTATTCAATTCTGCCTGCACTGGAGGCTCAAAGAAATTTTTTGCAACTTATATCAGCAGCACATCCATACTGTCCAAATTCGCTAAATAAAATTGGAAGATGCTTGCGCTTCACCTTCAACAGTAGATCATAATAGAAAAATTGGGGCTCACGCGCAAAGCCTTCTGTAGTACTAACCTGCTTCAATTGTCAGTGCATGCCTCAATAGTGCTACAAGGAAATTAATGACTGTGAGCTTAACATAGGCTGTTTCAAAATATCATTGAATGCCTATTACAAGCACAGTTGTTAATTGCCCAGAACACCATAGCTATTTCTTTTGCGAATCATCGAAGGGCCCTCTACACATCCATATGGCAAAATGTGAGCCTATGCAGCTGTTCATTTTACTGATGGTTCTGCTGCTACTAATGATTAAATATGTTGGAGCGCTCGTAATGGGTGGGCCTTTTAAAACACCTATTCGTTGGTCAATTCACATCTTTTGATACCTGGTGCGATTCTATGCTTCTATTACACAATATATACCCTTCAGTCATGGCATACACAATTGTTTACACAAACTTCGAATGTGTGTCACACACAGCGTGTTTCTTCAAATGGCCTGAAAATCTGTGTGCACATTCCTGCAGGCTTCCTGAGTGGATAAATTGAATTCCATTGTGGTGCATATTGCTGCATATGAGAACTTTGCTGGAGACACTACCGTGTTTGACAAGCTAAGTTCTAGGACCAACGAGTAATTTGTGCTCCTGTGCTCCTTTTGTGCTCCTGTGCTCCAACGAGTAATTTATGCTCCTGTGCTCGCAATTAATACAACCAAAAAAGAAACTGCATGCATTTCGGGTCATATAGTTAGTTATTTTAATGCAATTACCAAAGTGGACTAATGACAGAGGTGTAAAATAATTACTTGCATACCTTTTAACTTTATACACTGAAACACATACAAAAGAACACATTCATTCAATTTTTTTTTATTCTAATGCTGAGTGCCTTGGAATTATGCAATGCCAATTTCACACGTTTTTGACAGTGAATTTTAATTCATGACTGAAAGGGATGTTATGTGTTGAGATGGTTCCTTTCCCTACACAACATTCATGCAGCGATTTTTTTTTTTTCTTTCAAGGCAGTTTCATCAAACCTTGTGGCTCTATGGTGGAACTCCTGCTTGCCAGACAGACGGCCTAGGTTTGATCCTCGCTCGGATCCAGAAACTTTTGTTTTTTATTCACATCTTTCTACATTTCTCGGTCAAGGACAGGACAATTTTTCTCTCATAACCAATGACGCCCACACCCCAACTGCACTAAAATTTCTGCTACTATGGGGGCATGTTTATATGGCACCTTAGAATAATATTGCAACATACCGAAGAGAGACAGGCAAGGAACATGAAAACATGCACTTGGTACTACTTCAAGAGCGACGTCGCTCTAGTAAGCACATAGCCTACACGACGACAGAGGTTTCCCTGTCTATTAAAGAATGCATGCCAAATGACGATGTTCTATCTTCCATGGCACATACCATACACTCAGAAGAAAGGAGCAACAACCGCGAGGCTAGAGATATATTGAGTGTATTCACCTCTTGCGCTATGAATACATCAATGGAATTCATTTCCATCAGGTATTGTCACCCCCCCCATCAACCATTATCTATTTTTTCAGTCAGCACTCCACTAGTTTCTGGAGCACGGCAACAGCTTTTAATAGTTTTCTTTATGGTATTTGTTACTGCATGTGGTGGTTTATTGTCATTCGATTCCGCAGCTGAACTAACCTGAAAGTCATCCCCCTCATGTTATCATTGTTTGGTAGAATGTTGCGTACATCCTGTTCAGAAATATGCAGCACACTATCTTTGTTAGCACTGTAACATTTGTCATGTCTGCATTGCGCTAATAATGTTTTTCATTTCTTGAATCGTTGTTAGCCACATGTTGTAAGCCATCGCTTTGTCATCTTGTCGTTCTTCTCTTATATAACCGTGCTGTCTTTTACGTTGAATTGCTGTGTTTCGGCAGCATTATGCATGTATCCTTCACTCCTTTTTAAACAACCCCTATGTAATGCTCTTCAGGCTCTCAGGGTATCCAAGTAAATAGATAAATAAAATAAAAGTGACAAAGGTATGTTAAGGCCGATGGTAAACAGCCCAAATGATTGCGAAAGGAGTTCACTGAAGAGCAGCACATACCTCACATGCTCAGTGACCAAAGTTCGTTCGACGATTGCTTTCAAAACCAGCTCCCTCAGACCAGGAGCCTAATGTCCTACCCATCAGATGAACTACCCAGCAACCCAAGTTGAAGTGAAAGAGGTTAGATGCACAGAAAGACATCGACAGACAAACGAACCACTTGTGTGTTAAGTTTCTAAAGAACGATAATGGCGTTAAAGAGCTCATGACACCAAAATTTTTCAGAGGTCGAATTAAACATTGCACATTCACCCATACGCATCCAACAAGATGGCAAGGTCTGAGCCCACTTGGCACGATATAAAATTTTGTATTTGAAATTTTTTCACATGTTGAAGTTGAACTGCGTAGCAGCCTGGCAAACACCAGCAGCGACAAGATGAAGCAATATCCCCCAAACGAATCTTTCAGATAACAGAAACCACTCTCGAAAGCCATGCTTTCGTACAGAGCGAAAAACAGGAAGGCATTGCAAGAGCCAGAAGATATCATGACGACCACACACTGCTTTGTTTTTACAAATTTGTCTTGGCGATATTCTGCAGTATTCTATTGCACAAGAGAAGTAGCCACACTCTTGCTAGCAAATGGGCACCAGTGCATCCAGAATAGGGCTAGCATGGTATCACACGACAAAAGCAGATGAAACAGCAGTGGCTGTTCATTCCCTGGTGTTGCACAGTGCATGCCAAGATAGCAGTCACTTTCACTGCTGGTAGGAATGCAGAGGTGAGGCCCTAAAATTGAAACTATGGATGTTAAAATATATAATCAGACCACAGTTTCAGGTTCACTTAATTGTCTTGTGCCCTCATATGCTCCGTTCGGATGATGAAATGAGATTTTCACTGTGTCATGGTTTCTTGAAATAAGCTGAGCTCATTTCAAACTTCTAAAACTAAAACTGGCACAATTAGCATAATCCTGCAGCTCTTTCTTAGACCCTCCAGGCCTTTCTTTTTTCAATTTATTTTCCACGCTTATTAGACATGAGACCCAAGTGGTTGATGCAAAATATATGAAAGCAGTGCTGTGAAGATACATATAATTGAATGACGGAAGGTCAAAACTGCTTAATAATAAAACATATTTCTGCTGAACATCTCTTTATAGCTTCATGATCACTTGAAAGGAAAAAAAGCAGGAGGGAAAATGTAAAGCGGTAGTGGTACTTATTTAGCTTTATTTATATAGAGAGAGTGAATGTTTGCCTGTGTATGCAGTTTCTAAGAAAGTTTGCTGCCCTGATTATTTGAAAAAGGCAGAATAGACACAAAGCCAAAGGATACCGCTGAAGACCCACATGGTGGACTGACTCAGCAATGTACTGTATTCTACTGAAGTACAGTCTGTTGTATCACGAGAAGGTTAGATTTAGAAGGAGCACCCGTGGCTTACTTTGAAGGCATCATAATATTAATTTACGACAGCCACACAAAACGAACAAGTCATAAGCGTCTAAGCAAGAAATGAGTCTAAAGCATGTCACAAATAAAGTGAGGTTATACAAGAATGCAGAGTCAGTCAAAATGACACAGTTGAGCCTAATTAAAAAAGCCAGAATACTCAACAACCATTCAGCCTGAAAGGTTGGTGTAAAGTGCATAACATGAATCCTCTCCATAGCTGCCCTTTCAGATAGCATTTTTCTTTAAAAAAAGAATAAAAATTTCCAGCCATCAATTCGCCGTATTACAATTTATATTTCCATGCAATATTTTGTTACAGAGCTTTCCCTGCAGGGCATCGTCACAAGAGTGTCCGCGCATCAATTCAAACATTCCTACTCGGTTTCTGATTTTCCCCCAATTCTTGAGAAGGTATCCCAATATTTTTCCACATGCCATATTTAAGAACTTTTGTTTTCATTCGCTATCTTTCAAACCATGTCTCGGCCAATTCCCAGCAGACGGTCGCACATGCAGGAAACTGACTACGAAACCGCGTCAGCTTTATCTTGTTACATTGTTTGTTTGTTTTTTTTTCCTTTCTCGCGAATGTAGGCGAGCATCGCACGAATATCAAGTTGCACGTCAGAGAACCGACGCAGCAAAACATGTTTCGTCGATAGGCGATCCTTAGAACGCAGAACACCGCTCAAGACTTCGCAACTTGGTTTCTTTTTTACGCAACCCTAAACTTGCAACATCAAATAGTTTCACGCAGGAACACTGCTCGAAAATTATGCCACCAACTTCGAAAAGAAAAAAATAGCGCATAACTGCTTCAACCATTTATTTACTTATTTTTCGTGCCTAATGGGCTTCTGAGAAGCGTTGCGGAGCAACAAGCAAAAAAAAATGGAGAAAAGCTCGACGACCACGGATTAATTGCATAAAGGAAAACAACACTTGTTCTTTCAACACCGCACGAGGAAAGCAAAACACTGCTGCACCGTCAGTGAAAAACGGAACAGAAAACAGAGGAGGAGACGAAAACAAAAGCAAACACTTGGAGTAAATGCTCTTAAAACGGATATGAACTGCGTGATGCTGAGGCCACCACTGCGCCGCGACCCCCACCGAGGAACGCAAGCGAGCGCAGTGCCCGTTCGTATCGCAGCAATTAAATGCCCAGAACGGTCACGCACTGCAGTCGAGCACCAATCCAGGATAAATAGACAAAACGTTGACGCAAAAAGTTTCCTTTCATTTTTTGTTTTCTCTCATTCCTCGAAGAACACAAGGCGGGTGACGGATGGTAGCCGACGGCCCATTCGGAAGACGATCAAGCGTGAAAGTAAACAAAACAAAAACAGTGAAAACTTTGAAGGGCCTTGGCTCCGTGGCCACCGGCGCGCGCAGCGAGAGAACAAACCAAATTGGACACACGCACTCGCACCAGCGTCTGCACCGGATCGTGCCAGGCTCGGCAGCGATGCTGCAAGAAGCGTCCGCAAAGTCGGGCACCGCAAAATGGTACTCGTGCTTGACAAAGACACCGCAGTGTACGGGACAAAGAGAAGGAATAAACTTTTTCGGACGACCTACGCAGAGATCGCGAGACACAGCGAGTCGTTTCCGGGGGTAGCGATGATACCGCGGTATTTCTAATTGGTCTTAATGCGAAATCGAGAGAAGGGAGAAAGTAAAACAAATACAACGCGGACCCGTGGTAAGAGAAAAGGCTTGACAGACAGCTCTCGCTCGGCGGGGAATCGCGACTTCTTGCAGCAGCTCGACCGAAAACGCACCTCTAGGTGGGACCACTAGACAGCCGGAACATTTAAAAGCGCAGTACTCACGCAAGCACTAGCGGCGTTTGCAACAAAAGCATCCAAGCCAACGCATCCTGAAGAGTCGTTTTTTTTCAGCAGCCAGAACACACAACAAAACGATCTCCACCCGCCATTTTGAACGGCAACGTCGCCGATCGTAGATCCGCCTGGCGTCGGAATGCCCAAGCTCCCATTTGGAAAAAATACTAGCCTGCGGGGGACAATACCTGTCGTTATAGTGTCGTATAGAGCCGAGCCTGGCTTACAACGTTTACGGCTTCTTTTGTACCTGCCATATGAGGCTAAAGCTCATCAGAAAAGACGGAGTGTGCAACCGCGAGGACAAGACACAAGTCGAGACACCACATTCGACGGTACTCGACTTCTCTCGTGTCCGTGTTTGCACGCGCTCCTGTCAAGCTTAACTAGCTCAGCTCTGTTGATCGAAGCTAAAGAGACGTGCATAAATGTGACAAAAAAAGCATCGAGCTGAAAAACAGTTTGATTATATTTCTCCACAATTTTTCTTTTTTCCTCAGCGAGTCCGGATCAATGCGTGCAGTCCCCAGCAGCTCCAGGGGAGCTCTCGGTGGATCGCCCGTGCGCGTCAGCGGTGGAGAAGACAAAAGTGAGCCATTACTTGAACTTGAAGACGCCGACGGCCACCCCAGATATGGAGACGAAGCCTCCGCGGTTCATCTCGCAGGTTCCGGTGATGCCGAAGTCCTTGCCCACGACACAGAACCACGTGGGACCGTACTTGGTCTCGAAGGCGGTCTTAATGGTGGTGGCGATGTCGGCCCAGTCCTTGGAGTCCTTCATGGCTTTAGTGGCCACGTCACGAAGTTCGTTGATCATATCCTGTGGCAGATCACCGTAGTGGACCTCGACGTCCATTGCGGCATTGGATTCGGAGGCCTTTGCGCCAGCTGCTGCGGGTGCGTTCGCAGTCGCCGTGGCCATTGCAGCTCAAAGGAGGTCGTGCCGGGGGCGCAGTTCTCTTGCAAACCCGGGTCCCGAACGCTTCTAAGGGCGGCGGTCCACAGCAAGCGCAGCTCGTGACCAGTGACTGCGAGCTCGCGTGGCGAATGAGCGCCTAGTGCGTGGATCCTCGCGCCGTTGCAGCGGGCACTTTGTCCTTGTCTTGCTCATGTCCACTGCCGGAACGTGCTTTTGGGCGCGCAATCCTACGCCTAGATACATGGTCGGGTGCACGAGTCCCACTGATTCCTGTCATAAGTTCCCTGCGACACCAATTTCGCATCGTCGACACCATGGTCCAGCCTGACTTTTTCGCCACGCGACAATATCTCGAGTCATACTGTACCTATTGGTACTGCTGGTGGTCTGGGCCTACTTTGCCTCATTGGCAGCGCGAATTTCAGAAGAGAGAGAATAAAAAAAAAAAGGAACACGCGAAAGTTCTGTGAAGTCGCGTCTTTGACGCAAGATGGAGAGAATGACTTTACTTAACGGGAAAGACAAAGAGGTCATTCTGAGTGCTTTGGTTTGCTGCCCCGTAGTGGAGAAGGGCGCAAAGGGAGCTGATAGAACATAAAAAGTGTGTTATCGCGGGAGGCATTACGTGATCCCTAGAAGCCGTTTGCTGTGCTTTACATAGTGTCTTATCCCTACATACGACGTACTATCTAAACAATCTAAACAACCAATGCAGATATAGAGCAATCACTGTATGCGGCAGTCAACTGCTTATTTTTTTTATGATAAATTGTGCCATGGTGTGCATCCAAGCATTATCGCCATTTCTGATTTCTTAAAAGCGCCTGCTAAAGTGCACCCACTTTAAGCCATTTACTTGCGCGATCCTTTTCTCTACTTCTTTTCAGCTGACGAAGAGTAACAAAAAATATGAAAGAGACACTTTCGAATTCGCGAACGCTAGCCAGTTTTTCTAGGGCGAAAAAAAAACGAAATAAAACAAATACCAGTGATTGTGGGAACACAACCCCATCCCTTCGTAAGGCGTTTGGTCTTCCCTTTTAGAAAACGCCATTCTTAAGTAAAAAAAATGTAATCACATATAAAGTACCGTAACGTATCCTGCAAAACCATAAGTCCGCGGCCATACGATGTGATCATATAACACAGATAAAAACTCTAGCTCGCTTTAACCGAGAGCAGCGCACGCCATGGTGAGTAGACGGTTGGCTCTGGCTAGCGGTCATTTTAATTAGGCCTAAGAGGTCCATGAAAAAGCAAAAAAAAAGGTGAAAGGGAGCCAGTGCCTTGTCGCCGCGAAAGAAAAAAGAACGATCGAGTAAAAGAAAGACAGCGAAAGAAAGAATGTCTGCGTGGGAGCTGTGTCGGCGATCAATATTAACGTGCTGGCTGCCGTGGAAGACAAAAAAGAAGTAAAAAAAGGGGGGAAAGAAGAAGTGAGTGCGAAAGAGAGAGAGCTAAAGCCTTTCATCGTGTAGTGAACACTCCAAGCAGTTCTGCGCTATAGAAGTGGCTTTCGAAAGACTTCGTCGTTCCATCGAAGTATTTTCGGGATGTCTACTGTGAGACTTTGACCACTAGTGACGCGAACGTGAAGTTGCGAAGCTGACAGTGTGTGAAGACAGGCTAGGGCGGTGCCCGTCCATGATGCGGTCGTATAACTTCTTGATCTTGATAACACCCATGCGGTTACCCACCGCTAGAGTTGCTCGACCAGTACTTTAGCCACTGCAACGCCATTCCACAACCCACTGTTAAACTACTGCTTGGGAAGCTTCAAACAGGAGCATCATCATCGTCAGCCTGACTGCGCCCACTGCAGGGCAAATGCCTCTCCTATGATCCGCCAATCAACCCGGTCTTGTGATTTCTGCTTCCACTTTATACCGGCTAACCTTTTAATCTCATTCGGCCCACCTAACTTTCTGTAGACCCCTCGCGCACTTGCCATCTCCGGGAGTCCAGTCAGCTACCCATAATGACCAGCAGTTATCTCGCCTACGCACTACGTGTCCAGCCCATTTCTTCTTCTTGATTTCAACTATGATATCCTTAACCACGGTTTGTTATCCTTAACCACCTCCTTTTTTTAATTATTATTATCACTTGAAACCAGTGTGGGGTTGATCGTCCGTCATAAGATCGCACGGCGTCTTCCTCTGTAAATATCTTTTTTTTTTCCTTCCTCGTACCCAATTCTCACTAGTTCGGTTTTCGGAGGCTTCGGGCACTTAGCGGCTAAAACAGACGCAGAGCTGTAGCAGACGACGCGTACTGCGTCACTCTACAGAGTTTCGAGACGGCGCGCCTGCATCGCTGCGCTCTCTCTCTTCCGAAGCACCCTTTCCAGTCCTCTTACACTTTCTCGCTCTCTCACTTTGGCGTGCTCCTCCAACGGCCCCCATACGAAGTTACTGCTCTTTTTGCTCCTTCGTGACTGAGGTGTTTCTATCTTGCTGCTCTTTATAACTCGCTGCAGCTTCTTTCTCCGGCCCCAGCGGTCGTTCATTTATCGAGCTTTCCCCTCGGCTGCGTCCTCCACGGAGCCCCTCCCTCATCGCCGAAACTCTTTCTACACATTTATCTCTCGCGGCCCGAGCTCTCTCTTTCAAACCTCGACGACGCATCGATGACGCGTCCCTAAATTCAAATCAAAAGAAAAATAAAGAAGAGGCAATATTTCTTCACGCGAGCTCCCCTGCTCGCATGCGATCTTTGCGAACGTGCTCGTTTGGTGCCCCCAGAAACGAACTTTCATCTCGAGAAATCGCACTTCGTCGGAACGAAGTAAATCCTAGCACGCTGCTGGAGACCGTGCTCAGAACAGAAAACGTTGGGTGCGTGTAGTGGAGCCTTTTGGGGTATATATATAAGGCGGACTTAGAGGCATGCATTGATTAGATTCGTGCTCACATATACAGCCTTGCTTGCTTGCTAATCGATTAATGGCCCCCCACCCACGATGGGGGATTGGCCATGAAACCGGCGATTAATATAGATACTTATATCCTATTCCTTCTTGTTCTTCTTCTTCTACTGCTTTTTATTTTCTCACCAACTATCGCCAATTACCAAGCGATTGTCCAATCGGGGACGGCTTTCAGCTCTCCCATAGTAGAGTACCGAGTACTCGAATCGTTAACCTCTTCTTCTAAGCACATTTAACCCCATTTAGGCAGCACAGGGTATACAAGCCAGTCCATGCATTGTCTAATACCCTTGCCTTTCCACTTAATATTATCGACGGTATATGCAGGTTCTTTGTTGAAGTTAACGTCAATAAAATTAAAAAATAAGAAGGAGCAGTGGTCATCTGTTGCTGCTTTTTGTTCTTTAATTTTACTTTAATGTTAACTTCAAGAAACAACTTAAGTACATTTAGCAATAATTATTGATCAATTGTTTGATCAAACTATATTTATAAGCAAACATGGTCGTACAGCCAATTGTGTGTGCGGGGCGGGAGAATTGGGGGTTCAAATGTCTCCTAAAGTTTTCAATTTCGCTTTGTGTATATACACATATACGCGCACATACAAACGCATTTAGGAACATACATAAATTATCGCTAAATCTCAACCCCACTCCCTATACACCAAAAAAACATTTCTGGCTACGCCTCTGTAAGAAAAAAAAATTGGCCCCCTATCTGCATGTTTCACTGCAAATGTCGTCGAAATACGACTACTGTTTATTTGCGATTTGCGTAGACCAATAGCTGGGGATAATTTTAGAATAGGTCTAAGCGCTCATATCAAATGATTTAGTATTTTAATCACGCGATAAAGTCACTACATCACTGCTGACCGCATCACCGTGTAGTGTTTCTCGCCAGAACTTTGCGGGCGGAAATGACGCCGGAAGGTTGCCACCATATGATTAGATAAATGCAACTAATCTGTCATTTTCTCTTCTCAGTGCTTTTTCATGGAACATTGGACAGACTCGGCCAGAACAAAAAAAAAATCACTGCGACTACACAGCACGACAGAGACGCTGGCTGCCGTTTCGGCACTGAAGTTTAGGCTTGCGCGGGTCGGATTTCCATAGGAAAAACCTCTCTCTCTTTTCATCCCCTCTTCTTGCTTTTAGGAGTTTGCGAGCTGTCTCCCCACGTGTGCTGTTGAAGGGGTGCAGTGCAGCATTGTTGTTCATCGGGCAGCTCAGCAAACAACGTGTGAAGAGTCAACAGTAGTTCACTGTCCTGGTGAACTACTGTTGAACACAACCCATGAATAAAACAGGGGGGGGGGGGGGTTGAATAGTATTGGAGGGCCTTTTTAAAGGCAAAGCTTCAGGGTTGCCTAATTTTTTTTGTAATGCTTTACCGGTTCGGGTGAGACTATATATTTACACGCCTTCACGCGACCAGTTGCCAAAGTGAATCGTTCTACACACAAACACTCCCCAAAAAGAATTCTGGATATGGCCCTAGTAGCTATCGGGGGGGATTATGGGATCGATGCAATTCATATAAGTAGAGGAGAAGATGAAAAAAAAAAAGAGACTGTTGACGCGATATTCGCGACTAGACATTCCTGGTACGGTATACGCAAATACGATGATACCATTACTCTTTATACCCGCGGTCGTTGGACTTGTCAGTGAAGGCATCCCAATGCTAAAAAGGCTTTTTTTTTTAATTACTGCCAGGTTTTCAAGCCTCGTTGTTACTTGTCGGCCTACGCGTTGTTAATGAAAAACCTGTGGTTTGGAGGGCGCACCGTCACTGGAACATGGAAGCGTTAAAGAAGGAGAGCTTCCGTAATGACTCGCCGTATTTGCGCTCCGTATTTCCATAACTCGATAGAAGGCTAATGGAGTGTTTTACAGCAGCGGAGGTTTATCGTACGGTATAAGTACGGAACTACCGTGTCATCGTGGTCAGCGAGCAGTCACGCTATTCACTTACTTCATGTAAACGGCATAACGTGACGAGAATATAAAAGTATAGCAATAGAGGTCTTGCAGGCTAACAGAAGCTATACATGCCGAAGAAGACGATGCAGCATTCCCGTATTTATTGTACGGCATTAAGCTCACTGCTAAAACACCCTAATATGCTTAAGCGCCAAGGAAGCCTGGCCCTATAGGTCAAAGTGTAATTCAAAAAAAAATCCACTCTCCCGTTGCGTCGACATTTCGTGAATGCACTGCAAATCGGGAAGGGGAAGAGGAACGAAAGAAAAACTGGCAATGCCTGGGCGGAACGGCGGATATAATTGGAAGCCAACGTTGCACGACAGAAATAGCGTCCAGCCGAAAGCGTCGACGGCTCTGCTGCGGCTGATAAGAACGGCAAGATCCGCTACATTCGGGATATCCAGTTTCCGAACATCTCTGCGTATGTCACGTGTGTGTCTAGCTATAGCGCGTTTTCTCTGAACCTGAGACGTTTAATGCTCCAAACGGAAGAGCAGCGTATGCCCACATCATTTACATATATATACTTATTCCATGTTTGTAAACAGCGGTAGGCGCCGTCGACATACTCGGGTGCTTGTATATCGACGTCGCAGAGCATATGGTCTCGCTCACGCTCGCCACCAGGGCGCTCGGAGGTCACTTTACAGCTGTCGTGCTGCTTGAAAAAAAGAAAAAAAAGGCCTTATCAGCATGCCATTGATCACTCACTCACGTGGTCATATGGAGGAGGCAAACTTTGGGCTTGGAGGACATGCTGCGACGACATCGCTACAGGCACCTCAGCATGTCGACGGCGTCTACTGTTCTTTTTTATACAAACATGGAATACGTCTGTACGGTATCATCATCATCAGCCTGACTACGTCCACTGCAGGACAAAGGCCTCTCCCATGTTCCGCCAGTTAACCCGGTCATGTGCTTGCTGCTGCCATTTTATACCCGCAAACTTCTTAATCTCATCTGCCCACCTAACCTTCTGTCTCCCCCTAACCCGCTTGCCTTCTCTGGGAATCCATTTAGTTACCCATAATGACCATCGGTTATCCTGTCTACGTGCTACATGCCCGGCCCATGTCCATTTCCTCTTCTTTGTTTCAACTATAATATCCTTAAACCCAGTTTTTCCCCTAATCAACTCTTCTCCCTTGTTGTCTCTTAAGGTTACGGTGTAGACTGCCAGAAAAACCGCTTTGCGGAGCGTAATTATGTTCAGTAAAGAGCTAGCTTTGATGCATTGTACGTACAAACAAATGCGACAGCTTACTCGAGGCCATCACTGACGTTTCATTCTAGGGTCAGGGCCTGTATGCACAAAAACATCTTACGCGAAAGTATTCGTAAGAGAATATCTGGCCAATTACGACGCAGAAAATATCATTAGCGAAGCCGGCTGACCAATGCGAAAACGTACTTGCGAAATAGAAACCTTGTGAATTCGGCCCCAGGTCAGTTTATTTTCCTAAATCTCACATTATATTTGCCACACAGGCGATGGACAACTTGACCTAATAACATCAGTAAATTAGAGGAAAAACGAATTACGCACATTTATAAAATGATGCGTTAGAACAATAGAAGGGCATTAATTCGGCAACAATGAATAAATGCCTGCAATAAATTTATGGCAACACACACTGGTAGCGATGACATGGCGGGAAAAGGTATGTCTAATAATCCGTTTAGAGATAAAAAATAAAATAAAAAAGTAGATGCCTTAGCGTCGTTTTAAGACCTGTAATCGATTGGCCATTTGCCGATCACATCTTCGACATCGTTCGGTAGCTGCGGATCGCCACTTGAATCGGCCGCGTAAAATTATTGCGGGCGCGATAAGCATCTCTATCGAGAAAGTGTGTATATAAAGCTTGACAAATCCAATCATGTCGCATTAAGGGTAAACGCGTGGTCCAGCTACCGTCAGCTGAGCAAACATGCGCACTTTCCCAACGTAGACAAAAAAAGAATAGCGAGAACACACTCTTTATATATAGCGATTCCGGATGACGTTTGTTACTTACGTATAATGCATATTTTAATGCTTGGATTTTCTTTCCGCGCGCCTTGTTCTTCAACGCTTGTAAAGTGCGTCGTATAATGGCACACTATCTCTGCGCAGCTATGATTTTTTTTTCCTTCTTTGATGCGGCTTTTTATATTGAATGCGTTTCTAAAGCATACGCGTTTCATGAACGACAGGTTCGTTCAGTCAGCCAGGCTCAAAGATCAACTCGGCCGATAAACTTTCTTTACTATTCTTCTTTAACTTGGAATCGTGCCATCGGCGCTTCTCTTTTCAGTCGTTAGGAGTGTCGTCAACCAACGCAACGACAAAAAGGAAGAAAACAAAAGATTAAATAAAGAAAAGACA
Source organism: Rhipicephalus microplus (assembly GCF_043290135.1). Taxonomy (NCBI): domain Eukaryota; kingdom Metazoa; phylum Arthropoda; class Arachnida; order Ixodida; family Ixodidae; genus Rhipicephalus; species Rhipicephalus microplus. Next base: position 202,372,700 of record NC_134700.1, read on the forward strand.
GAAAAAAAAACTCGTCATTCCACACGATTTTGCCTCTTTTCTCATCGCTGTTAACCAGACACATAAAGACACCACAGACTTCCTTACGTTGTAAACATGGCCTCCCCAACAGCGGCCACCTGTTTGTTTATACAGCATTATCGACACGACGACCCGTACCGTGTCATTCACCGCTTGCGTGAGTAAAGAAAAAAAACGTATTATGGAGGAAAAACAAAACGCGTTGGGTTAAAGAGCTCTCTCGCGCCGTAGAAAGCAAGGCTCCGAGTCCCTTCTCCTTCCTGAACGCGTGTAATAGGTTGTCGAGGATGGCAACGCGTTGAGGAAAAACCAGTTTCTGCTGCACCGCCGGCAACACCACTTCGCAATCGCGAACTAAACGAGAAAAACAAAAAATGGAGGGAGGGAGGGAAACACACCGAATCACTTGCCTCGCCAGCCGCCGTCAGGTTGTTGTGTATCCATAGGCGTATCCTTCGAGCACTCAAACACTGGCGCAAGCACTTGTGGCGCGCACTACGAGCAGACTATACAAAGACACATCTGGAGGGACACGCTCTCTATCGACACGGATGGGCATATAACAACGCCCCTCCCTCTTTGAACCCCTTTCCCCTTTTGTTCTTTGCTTTATCCTGATTATGTACGGCAGTACCCAGTACAAGACGCACGAAGTGATGTCTACACAGAAGATCGAGGCAGTGTGCACACAGCGCGCGAATGGGGCATTTCCTTTCTCGAGGAGTTGCACTTGACGCAGCGAAACAGTGTGCACCCACGTGGGCGTGCACTTGGGTTTTAGATTGACAGAGCTAGCGGATAGATAGATAGATAGATAGATAGATAGATAGATAGATAGATAGATAGATAGATAGATAGATATATAGATAGATAGATAGATAGATAGATAGATAGATATGTGGGGTTTAACGTCCCAAAACCACCATATGATTATGAGAGACGCCGTAGTGGAGGGCTCCGGAAATTTAGACACCTGGGGTTCTTTAACGTGCACCCAAATCTGAGCACACGGGCCTACGACATTTCCGCCTCCATCGGAAAAGCAGCCGCCGCAGCCAGGGATTCGAACCCGCGACCTGCGGGTCAGCAGCCGAGTACCTTAGCCACTAGACCAACGGCGGGGCCAGAGCTAGCGGAGGGAGAGGATGAGTGAATGAGGGTGTCGCTATATGGGAAGGAGCGGTAACCGCACCGGTTAAGACCTGACCAGATGTTAGCGTCGCAGCGCGTCGGCGCGTGGTTTTATGACGCGGTGCGCGCCCTCTCCTCACAAAGAGCGAGGGTGCGCACCTTCGCCTAGCCACGCGCCGCCCTTTCTCTTAATATAGGGAGAGGGCACGGCAACGCGTCATAAAGCCACGCGCTTACACGCAGCGACGCGTGCGTGTGGTCAGGCCCTAAAACGTTCGCCTCTAACGCGGAACGTTCAGGGTTCGATTCCCAGTGCCGCCGGGCAGCCGGAGTCTCCCCAGCCTGGCGGTTGTTGGGTGGGCGCTCATTTCTAAAGAACTCGCCACTGTGGTCTCGCTGGACTGCTGACTCGAAGGTCGCCGGAGCGAAACCAGGCCGATTTTTCGATGGAGGGAAAAAAAATGCTTGAGGTCCATGTACTTAGCAATATGGTTGATTGGGCGAATTGGTGATACATGATTGTTTGAAATAAAAGCACGCTACATAGACGCGGACAGGATAGACAGGGACAAACGCTTACTACCAACTGAAAGTTTGTTCGGAAAGCTGTGAAATATGTACTCACAGATGAAACAATATCGTAGGCACATATGATAAGACCAAATCGTGGGCGTTGGTAAGGTGGGGCTGACATACATATATATTTTATCGGTTTTGTTATTTCGGTTCGCGATTAGGTCTTATTGTATGTACCTACGAATTGTTTCATCTTTTAGTATATATTGCACAGCTTTCCAAATAAACTTTCAGTTGGTATTAAGCGCTTGTACCTGTCTACCCTGTCCGCGTCTATACGTAGCGAGCTTTTATTCCAAACAACCACGCACTTAGATTTAGGTGAACGTTGAACAGCCACAGCTGCTCGAAGTTTCCGGAGACCTCCGCTACGGCGTCCGTCATAATCATATCGTGGGTTTGGTATACGCTAAGGGAAGCTTTTGTACCAACACTCTAATGTTTTTCTAGATAAGGTGGCCCTTTTCTCGCTGTTCTCCCACTTTCCCATACCTCTCTGTGATGCTGGGCCGTCTTTCGTAACCTAAAGACACATTTACAGCAGCAAACTGTCCCCCGCGGTGACACAGTGGCTTCTGTGGTCGGCTGCTGCATGACTCGAACGTCGCGAATTCGATACAAGCCACGCGGTCACGTGCATCGTAGTCACATCGTGGTTTTCTGGCGCGCAAACCCCCACAAATCATTATTACGACAGTAAAATGTCCCACAAAGTGGTGTAAACCTCGGCCAGCGTTTGAAAAGAGGAGGATGGAGAATTAAACGTGGATGTAGAACAAAACAACAAAGTACATCATACAAAAAGAAGCGCTTCCCGTCAAGTGTTAAGACGTGCGTAAATTCCCTAGACGTTTTCTTATTTCTATGGACTTTGGAAGTTTATATTGTAACTCGTAACACGTAGTCTTTCCTGTACCCGTCTCGGCTTTTTCCTTCTTTTTTTTTCTTTTTGGTGCTACACTTTAGATAGTGCACATTGTGCGCCCGACAAAAAGAGAGAAACGCCGAAGAAGTGGCGAAAAGTTCGCCTATGACGTGATGCACAGATGGCAGTTCTGCCTACATATATAGCGCTCGTTCTCGTGTGTCTTTCTGTATACGTATGTGTATCTATCACCTCTCAAGAAAATGTCATTGAGATATATTATTTCTATTGAACAACCGGTGTTGCTTTGACTTTTTAGAAGTTGTACGGACCAGTTTCAGGGATACTAGAACAAAAAAAAGAAAGGATGTACAAAAGAAAAAGAAAATTTTGAAATCGAATAGATAATAGCCATTAAATCCTCAGTATAAGAAGCCCAACACCATTTATGTGTGAAAGGTGTCGAAAGGTGTCGATGTGCTTTTCAGGAATTGCTCATATCACCGTGGATAAGTGCGTGATTGAAATTGGTGATCAGAGCCTTTCGGCGGACTGAGAGAAAACAAAGATACAGAGCCGTTTGTTCTGGTTTTGACTAACCAGCACGTTATCTAGCGACCGTTATCTTAGTTATCGTAAGCAGAATGGGTAAAAGAAATACTAAACGCAATTCACGGGCTTTCACTATTTGCTTACTATTGCCTCGCGACTACACATTTAGAGGTCTATAGATACGACAAGCAGATCATGCTTAATTTCCGATCAGCCTGCTGTCTGTCATAAGGAGCAGCCGGTGCTATATGAAAACGTAAACGTATTCTAAACAAACTACAATTAAAAAAATCGTATGTACTTGTTGAAGACGGCTGTTGGTAGACAGGTGTCATACACAAGCTTATAGGGTTATACATAAGATGGCAAGTTTATATAGGATAAGAAAGCAGTCACGTTTATGTTGGAACATAACGATACGAATGCGCTATCGCACTGTGTGCATGTTGCTGGCGAGACAACTGATAGGAAATGTACGCGTCGATGAATCAGTTTAGTGTTGGTCGAGTCTTATCCATCGGAGTATTCATCAGGTGAGTAAAATGAAGAAAAACGATAAGCCTAGAATCTAGAGACCTATAGTCTTTGCACACCACGTGTACAACTATAGTGAGGCAGCATACTGACAACAGCTTATATTCTTTGTCGTGGTGAAGACCCTTCACGCGTACTATACTTGTACGCTGTCCCAAGGTGTGTCGACTCGCTCTCTGGATTTCGTGCCGGCCGGTTGTGCCCCCGCGATCTCCGGTGGGGTGACAGCGCAGCTCTTGCCGACTGGCTTGCCCTACGACATCTCCTGACGCCGAGAAGAGCTCTCGCTGAGTGGTGCCCTGTCCTCGGTCTTCTGCGACCGTGTCCATCTTTCCTTTCTTCTCCTTGCTTCAGGGTGTCGCAGTCTCTGCGCCATGTTCTCTCCTTCCCACTCTATATCTCTATACCTTTAATGTCATTCTTTTCATCCCTCCTTACCCCCATTTCTCCTGAGCTACTGTTGAGGTGTCGCACTTTGACGCAGACAGTTACGGGGCTCACTTTTATCTTCTTTTCTCTCTTAAAGGGGCCCTGAAACACTTTCTTAAGTAACCGTGGAATGAATTCAGTGTATGAGCTTATTGCCTCACGAATTCAACGCCACAAATGTTTTAAGAATCCGTCCAGTGCGAGTGGAATTACAAATGTTTACCGCATGCTGCTATTGCATTCTCTCTTCTCTCGTCCTGACAAAAGCGCTGGAAGCTAAGCAGGGATCGGATGGCAGGGCCACAGAGAAACGTCGCGCGCGCCTCGTGACCTTGAGTACTTCTTTTTTTTTTTTCTTCGAATGCGCGGCTTTTTTAGTGTGATCGCGCGCGCGCGCGTGGACAAGAAGTGGCCTTCCGCGCCGATCTCTGTAACGAGCGAGCGCGCCATGTTCAAATCAGCCAGTGACTGATAGATGGGCTTACTACGTGTAATTTTTGGGCACATTGCGTGATTTGTCGAGAGAAGAGAAAGAAATTTTAAGCTGACTTTGATAATTTATTGTGAATTCCAGGCCGCGTGCAGTGCTATATTATTTGGCTCGCGCGTTGTCGGGAGCCTCTGCTACCGATCGGCAGCGTTTTGTGAACATGCTCAAAAAGTGTTGCAGGGCTTCTTTAAGCATCACACAAGAAAAAGAGGTGTGATTGTAGCCGTATAATACACTGACGCCGGTGGTGTTATACATCAGGGTCCGCTCTCTATCTTTATTATTCGAAAAATACCTCTGAGCAAAGATTACTTAAATGATAATAAACAAAATTTTGCCTCTGCACGCCATTCCAGTAAGTCAAAGGCGCCCCAGTAAATAACCCCTCAAGTGGTGATTGCACAGAGATATTTCCTTATCGTGCTTCAAGAGCTCTTGTCGAACCCTGTGGGAAACAGACCTGCTTGACACGTTGTTTCTCCTTCGAGAGCTCAAACAACATAACGCTAGCACGCACACACACATACACGCGCGCACGCGCGCAAAAACCTTTTAATGTTACACCGTGAAGGGTGCGACTTTTCGACAGCTGCTGCAACAACTGCAGGTAATAATTTTTGTAGCGAAACACTTCCTTACGCTGTGGGAATGGTCGGTGGTATGAATTATGCAACAGCCTCAGAAATGGCTTGACCGGCTTGGAAAGGTTCGCGCTATTCAACATGCGTATATATACGCCGTCTCTCTCATCTTTGCCAATTGCCAATAAATGTAGCGCGGCTAATATCAGCGTCATTAGCGATGTATACGTCATTATACAGCGTACGTAGCTTGGAGTAAAATACGCGATAGATGTTCAGCGTCATTAGCGATATGTACGTCATTATACAGCGTATGTAGTTTCGAATGAGATACGCGAGAGATGTGTCACAATTAAGAGAACAAAAGCGGGAAGAAAGAGACAGAGAGAAAAAGAAATGCGCCAGTGATTGATGAATGCGGTTGTTTGCTGGGTAAGGAAAACAAAGGAAGCTAAAAGGCCCGGCATTATAGGAGCGAGCCATAAAAATCTGCTTTCCGGTCGTAAAAGCTATTGTCAATATGTTTGTCCCTTTTGAAGTGCGACAACAGAAGTCGGAAAATGTATCCAGCTACTGACATGTGCGTATATAGTAAACAACTTAAGGCGATCGAGCTCAATGCTATAATCTTCGATAACTCAAACTCAGTTTAATTGTCATTTCAGGAAAGAAATCAAGAGCTTGCTTTCTTTTTTCATTTATTTATTTATTTATTTCAAATGATTTCATCGTCGTATTGGCTAGAGACGTAAGCCGTTGAGGCATGCATATGTCATATGAGACGCTAACTTATTGTGTGCACTCTCACCATGTTCGCACTGGACATGCGTTTCGATAATGGCTGTATGTGAAGAGGCTGAAAACGTGAGAACATGACAACAAGCAAACCAGTGAGTGAACGTGTCAACAGACGAACTATAGCGATACACAATTCAAATATATAACAACTGAGTAAGGCGACCCAAAGGTCGCTCTTCGAAGCCAATTTTGCGCATACATATGTACACAAGTGTACAAGAGGACGCGAGGATGACAGCTGCGGCCACTTAAGTTGGTATAAATCACGGGCGTCGGCAGGGAAGTGCAAAACGAGAACTCGCCCCCCCCCTCAAGCTACACGAGCACCCCCCCCCCATAGGCCACACCAGTGCCCTCCCCCCCCCCCCCTTCTGACATGATGCAACAGGGAATGCGCACCAACCAAGGCAAAAGTCTCCCGAAGCCCGTGGCATAAGTAGCATCACGGTAGCTTTCGTTTCAGGTCACTATTTGTGAACTTCGAACTATATCATAATCGTCATGTTCCGTTTGCGCCAATAAAATACACAAACTGGAAAAGGGTCAACCCGAAAAAAAAAAGAAACGGCTAAAAGTCTTCTGTTCAAAGAAGCGCCGGCCTGCCAGACAATCAAACCGTTTTTATGTTGTTGCACTCAACAGCTAGAGTTTTATAGCAGAGATGCGCTAACATACTCTCATGCCTTTAAATGATTGCAGCACAGTCATGGAAATGAGGCCCAACTTGTAATGTAGTCTCGTATCTTACGTAAAGATATGCTGAAACCATTGTATTCGCAGATAACTTATGAATGCCAGGAAGATTTTTCGAATAGAGCCTACGCTAACAGAAGATTACAGTAAAAAAAAGTGTACGCCCGCACGGACAAAGGAGTGCGCGTAAAAGTATAGGCGAACAACAATGATTTATTCGTCTCCATGCAATTGCATTTTCCCAAGAAACATTGACCTATAGAGTAGGAGGAAAGAAATGAGTCATCTCGTTGATCTAAAATGGCTATGAGTATACTGAAGCGTACAAACGAAGCACCTTAACTGTAGCTGCATGCAGCTATAGATGATCGTCATTCAAACGTAGACCGAACCATATACAAGGACTGGGCCAATGACGTAGCCTAAGGAGGGGGAACATTGTTGTTAAGGGGGGGGGGGCATGCATAGCGCACATTGTTCTCGGACGGTCACATTTACGGAAACAATGGTATTCGTGGTAAGCGTGACATACGGTAAACTAAACTGTACTCATTAATCCGGAAAATCTGATAACTCGGACTTGTCCTCTACAATCCTGGAAAGCCAATGCATTATTTAATGACAACATAAAACTCGGTATTTTGTTCATAATTGGTCGCATCCGAGTGAATCCGGATGATCGTTGGAGCGCGCCGAGCATGCAAGGCACCGCAAGCGTGAGACGCGAAAGAGGGAAATTTTTGTTGCGGACATAGAGTTCCATGTTTGCGGACAACCGAAACGAGGCGGCGCAGTGCGTATTGTCATAGTAGTCAGCACTAACCATATAATGACATGCAAGAAAGCACAGTATGCTTCATTATCTTCAGGCCAATGTGCATTTGCCATCATTCTCAGACGTGCCCACATTGAGAACAAAATCGCAGGATGACGAAAATTGTCGCCTTTGCAGTGCTTTTATTTACGTGTTCATCTACAGGAAATGAAGGTGCATTGATGTAACAGACACGTTTTCATGGTTTTCTTGATACATTCGACAGTTCAGCTAATTCTGATTACCTTTTCCGGTCCCGTGAAATGTGAATTGATGAGAATTTACGGTATGAATGTTGAAAATCGCTTGTATACACTCTAATGAAGCGTTCCGAACCTGTAAATACGTGCGCCCACCGTATCTATAAGGGGAGACTGGACTGAATTCAGCGTGCGACATTTTGTGACCGAGCTTGAGGCGCGAACATGATTGACATGATGATGGCGCAGTTTTTGAACGCATAACCACATCTGAGCTGACCAGACAACCTTCCGAAGACACGATTATTCCCTTCAACCCTCTGTTGCGCACATATATACAGTAAAACTGGTCGCCTCGTTCCGGTTCGCCTTACAGGTTCTTCATGTTTTACTTATTTCTCTGTATATCTTGTTTTCACTCATGCCTGACTTTATACTCAAGACTGGCAACTACTCGCCGTTCCTACGAAAGTTATACTTATCGGCTTTTTCTTCACCATTTCACCGAGATTGAGTGCGTTTATACTCGCCCTTTATGTATCATCGATATTTCGTTGGTGGTCGTGGATGGTGGTGGTTGCGTATATCCATGATACCGCGATCGCTTCGATCGCAGTACGCCGGTGAAAAGACACCGTGCGAAGGTGACGCTGATAATATATACTGTAAGCACGAATGAATCACCACCGCTGACCCACTCGTTGGATAGATCCCAGCAGGCACAGCGTATATATTTCTGTTATAAAACTATTTACGAAGTTTTTTCCCTCCTTTCTTAAAGGCTCGCAGGCATTTTGTGTAAACAGCCCCATCGTTACAAAAACGGCTATAAAACGGTTATAAGCCCGGCTGGGACGTGCAGGCGTCAAATAACACCCGTAATCATGTGACATATTACCTCGCGCTTCTCTTTATATAGCACTAACGCAACTGCAATAAAGATGTTTTCCACCCGACTGCTGGCCTCACTGCAGTTTTTTTTCTGTTGCGACTGCATTTACTATAGGGTGCCTTCACCTGATTCTGTGGCTCCACTTATCTAAGTGCTCTTTGCTTTGTTCATGCGCGCGGCACATGTGCACAGCCTCTTCCTACGTCGGGTATTCCGCTATCAGTCTTTGCTGGAGGCTCTTATCCGTTGTGCCCAAAATGATGCGGCTGCGCAACATGTGGTCTTCCAGACTGCCGAATTCACAGTTCTTCGCTAACACACGCAGTTCTGTTAGCCGATCGTTAAATGGTTCGCCTGCCTTTTGGTTTCAATTGAACCGAAAAGACATCCTTGAAATGTCATGTTGGTCGCGGGCCTGCAGTGCTTTCCAAATTGACCCGCAGGGCGCGGGTTCAAATCCCGGCTGCGGCGGCTGCATTTCCGATGGAGGCGGAAATGTTGTAGGCCCGTGTACTCAGATTTGGGTGCACGTTAAAGAACCCCAGGTGGTCGAAATTTCCGGAGCCCTCCACTACGGCGTCTCTCATAATCATCAGTGGTTTTGGGACGTTAAACCCCACATATCAATCAATCAAATTTCTTAATCAGAACTTCCACATCCTTTCTGTCTTCCGCCTCCTCGAACTTGAAGAAATACCGTATGCCTTTCGAGCTTCTTCGCCTCTGGTAACTAGCAAAGTGGCTATTTGAACGTTCCTTTGGGTGTTTGTTCAACTTCAGCGGAAAACAGCATAAACTCACCTTTTCAAGTTTTTCAGGCAATTCAAGGGTCCTGTGAGACATACATGGGCTTTGGGGGTGGTAATAACGCTGACGCTATCGATGGATCAGCCGGGTTCCGCTGCTACCATGTAGCGAGGACAGCAGGCGGGTGAACAACTTTATTGCAGTTGGGTTAGTACTATATAAAGAGAAGCGTGACGTAACATGTCACGTGAATAAGGGCTTTTATCTAACGCCTGCGCATCCAGCCGGGCTACAACAACAACAACAAATACAACAACAACAACTACTACTACTACTACTACAACTACTACTACTACTACTACTACTACTACTACTACTACAACTACTAATACTACTGGAAATCAAATACTTGGGGTGCATGCTTGGTTCGATTCCCATGCAGTGCCGCCAGGTATCCAGTGGTTTTCCGAACGGCAAGAGGAGTACCGGCGCTCGGTATTGTGGGTATTCAGAGGTCATGAGCCGCAAAAACCCAATCTTGGATAGTTTTAGCTTACAGTGTAGCCTTACCCCTCCCCCCCTCCCATGCTGTCATATATGTTTTACTTAATGTAATGAGCTGTATACAGCGTTCCCGTCCGGTTTCCTTGGTCGCAATAAAAAAAATGCAGTTGTATCTTCTTTACATAATGGTGATATGAGTGGCATCTTTTCTCCCCCCACCGCCCCCCCAATGACGCGGCGCCGTGCTGTTTTCGGGGTGAGCACCTTTCGCGTCCTCAAATAACTCAACGATAAAAAACAACAATATTAAAAGGTAAATTCAAACAACAAAAATACAAAAATGTGCCAGCCAGGACTCTTCTTCCATTTCTGCAGACGTGATGGACGTAGTGTTTTCCTTAACGTGCTCCCTGCGCAGCATCGCCAACCCCGAGATATCCAGTCCACACTATGAAATTGGGTCCCTGTGTAGTCGAAAGGGAAAGGTGAGTGCTGTATAGCGCTGGAAAACGGCTTTGACCTCTTAACATTCATCGGTTGCATTCCTCATAATTTGCAATAGGAAACAAAGCACATCGAATGACCTGATTTTCCTTGATGCTCCAGGAGCGACTCAGCGTCGCTCAGAATAGCACGCGGACCAAAGGAAATTCCGGCAGATCCCACGCATTGTCGGAAACGATTGCACGCAAAGCAGTCACCTATAGCAGCTGCCTATGCCACTTTTTGTTTGTTTGTTTGTTTGTTTGTTTGTTTGTTTGAGTCAAGCATTACGAGGTGAATCGCCACCTTTGCTCAAACTTAGTGGCCGTAGGGCTTACCGCTTGTGGTGTCTTTCTCGCGCTCGTTTTTGCGCACCCATCTTTTTAACACGATTATTAGGCATGTACGTTAACCATGTATACGGGGAATCGTACTCCGACGTAACGCCGACATTCACGTTATAGCATAGACGTCACCTCTATCACAAGGAAGCGCGCGTTACGATGCGATTATGATCATTTCATAAGCACAGCGGTCGTTCAAGTATTCTTCCAAAGAAACGCTTAGCTCTTGCTTATCGTTGAGTCACTTGTATGTTATCTTAACTGAACTGTTATGTAGCGTTAAGCAGCTGACCCTGTTGATACGACATGACACATGTGTATAAAAATTTTCTCCCTCGGAGGACCACGATGCCGAATTCTATACTGCGATTTTCTTCAGAATTTTCGGCTCACCGAGAATGTCGCCTATACGCCGGCAACAAATTTGCTGCTATAGGACGTTTTGATGCTAACGCGTCAAGATTTAATTACACAGTTTATTCACAGCTCCTTCATTTTATTTATTTATTTATTTATTTATGCAATACTGCAGGTCATATAATGGGCCCAAGCAACGGGCGAATGTACGAGAATATGCAGTTAGACAACGCGAAACACGAACATATACACCAGGAAGTGTCAAGAATACATATTGAGCAAGAAATAGCCCTAATAAATATAAAAGAAAAAATTAAAAGAAAAAAGTTGCGACAGAGTAGTAACGCAGTAAAATAAATGCAACGTTTTAACATAGCTTCAAATCAAGGTCACGTTGACAAGCGCGTGTTACACGTAGTTACATATATACACGTGAAAAAATGAAGAATTAAAAAAGAACTTTAAGAATACGCCCTTGGCTAGAGAACACCGGATAGCCGATCAGTGTAGGTATAAAAATAGCAAATGAATGATTGTAAAATCAAATAGTTACACGTTGTAAAAATTGGCGTTGATGATAAATGTGTAAGAAAGGTCTTTTTTATATTACATTACTTGACGACGAAAAGGAGTGATCACGAGCATCAGCCCAACCACAAGAGCTTAATTGATCGATCGATCGATTGATTTATCTATTGATTGATTGATTGATTTATTGATTGATTGATATGCGGGGTTCAACGTCCCGAAACCATTACGAGACACGCCGTAGTAGAGGGCTCCGTAAATTTCGATCTCCCGGAGTTCTTTAACGTGCACCCAAATCTGAGGACACGGGCCTATGCAGCTTTTTCGCCTCCATCGAAAATGCAGCCGCCACAGGCGGGATATTATCCCGCGACCTGCGAGTCAGCAGCCGAGTACCTTAGCCACTAGACCACCGCGGCGGGGCCAAACCACGATAGCATTTAATTCCGTTGAGGGTCAACTGAAGAGAAGGCCCGAGGACGTGGGTTCGATTCACGTCCGTGTCGGTCGCATTTTGAGGTAAACAAAACGGAGGAATAAAGGGAGCATGCACTGAGCAGTAAATATTATATAAGAGTACATCGCTTGGCGGAGTTGCATTAAAATAGCGACTCGTAGGCAGGCTCTAACATTTTTGCAGCTGTGTCACATTCGGGTTACAGTATGCAACGAAAACGGTAACACTTTTTCTGCTAACGCGTAAAGTCGTGTGAACTGGCTAGAAGTACTTCGTTGCTTCAGTAAAACTTGCTGTTGGGCTAGTTAGGGCATGTTTCAAGAAAATCAGGCGACGCAAATTACCGGGAAAGAGTAGGCGAAAGGAAATGTTCTTGATTAATGTAGGAAAGTCTTTAGGATTTCAGAGTTGGTTTTACGGGAAATTCGTTGTTCTCGACCGTCAAGAAATGCAAATGTGGCGTTTGGGAGATAAGTCTCACGGGGGAACCCTTGCAAAGGGTGTCGCCTCCCCCCAACTTCAACACAAAAGGAGTCCCTTTGACACGCTCCCCCCCCCCCCCGCTCGAAGATTTATGCCACTTATTTCTGGACTCGGTGTTCAGCAGGCGACGACATGGCGCCCATTACAAACAAGCACCTTCCTAAACCCGATTGCTTACAGTCATTGCTATCCAGATCTTTACTCTGACAAAAGTAAACTGTGCAATCGGCGGGTGGACCTCAAACACATCATCTGGGCTTGTTTTAACCTCGTGAAGGGGCCAAACACCAAATATTTCAACGCACAGCAGTGGGAGACCGCGCTGCTTAGCTCAAACATCCAGGACCAGCTGCAAGTTATCAGGCAAGCCGAAGATGCCGCTAGGCCCAAGGACTCTTAGCTGCCATCTAGGGAAGAGGATATAATTCGTCAGAAGGCGTTTTGAATAACGTTGTTTCTCTCTCTCGGTTTTTAGCGTTCGTCGTAGCTTTCGTGCGTGCGCGAGAAGTGAGTGCGTCATCGGAAGTCCACCCCTGCTGCGAGACCTTTCCGATATGGCAACCCGTCGCGCTCCACCTCGACGTCGTCATTGTCATTCCGCTCTGTCGTGCGTAGTTCAACGGCCCGAAAGAAAAGTATAGATGTCGTGACGCACGCAATTATTAGAGAGAAGCTGTCTTCGCGGACTATGAGTGTGGTGTTCCCTAGAGGTCTCGCGAACGAAGAGAAAGGAGAAGGCTCGTGAAAGAGAAGAAGGTCACGTAACGGTAATCGGACGTTATTAAAGTGGTAGTGTATAAAAAGATAAAACAAAGCAATAATTATTGGCGGTGAAAGGCCCTATGTCTCAACCAATCGAACATATATGCAGTTCAGGAGTGTCGTTTTCCGGGCCAGTTGATACATGATGACGAGGTGAAGGGTACCAGCACGTTACAAAGCGAGCACAAGAAGAGAGGCGCACAAAACCAAGGCTAGACTGACAACCTATAAAGCTTAACAGAAGGCATTCCCATCGCCACGCATGCGTAAAGAACCAAGAGTAGCAAGTCAGCTAGAAATTGCTTTCTGTTCTTTCGACAGATCAGACAATAAGCCCAAAAATAACTCGTAGTAAGCCCATATATCAGCCATTGGCTGACTGGAACATGGCACGCTCGGTCGTTACATATATCGCCGCAGGAGGCCATCACTTGTCCACATGTTCGCGCGCGATCACACTAAAAAACCCACGTATTCGAAGGAAAAAAAAGAAGAAATAAGCGCCCTCATGAAAGGCCTATAGGGCCCGGCCACCTAAACCTTGTTATGCCAGCGAGTCCTCGTCAAACGTCCGTGCCTCTGAAAAAGGCAATCTGGGTCAAGGCCAGCCCGCAGTCCGCCTGATGCGAACAACTCAACGGCGTAAACACGCGCGGCGCCTCTCTGGCCCACGTGCAGTGAGTCAGCAGCGCACGTGACAGCGAGCCGGCGTCTTCGTGTCTGGTGGTCTGACGTGGCCCAGCGGCGACCCCATTGAAGGAATCTGCCCTGACGACCAGCGGCGCTTCTGATTGGACATTTTGGTTGGACCGGGTGTAAATAAAAGAAGCCCTGCGGCGCGTCGCGATCGGCGGTCCTATGGGAGAGGAGTCCCCGTGTCGTAGAGCCGACATGTGTGTGAGTCGGCGGTCTTAGGCGAAAGGCCGACCTATGTGTTAGAGAGGAGAGCTCGGCTCTTCGAGTCTTTGTCGGCCCCAGTGCCGAAATTGTAACGCCTCTGTATATATGCTGTACATAAACCTTGTTTAACTCACCGTCGTCTCGTCCGCTCGTCTTATCAGCTCTGCGTAGAAGCAGTCGCGAGCTGAGAAATATACGCTACCAAACGGCTGGTGACCTTCCCGGCGGAGTTGAAAGCAGTGGCGCCTTCGGGACCGTGTTGGCGTCGCCGTCTTTCGCAACAGTGGAGGTCAGCGGTAGGATTTCGGAGGTGGCTTCGCAACAGTGGTGGCAGCTGCGGGATCGGCCGGCGTCAGCGACATCGAGGCGGTGAGTGCCTGATGTTTTCCCCTCAGTTCACCAGACTACTCTAGCTCAGGTTGTAGTAGTTTAGAGAAGGGCTGTGTGAAGCATTAGAGTGAGCTTTGATCGTTTCAAGCAAAGTCGAAGTGCTTTGAAACCAAAGTTAATGCGGAGGGGGTAAACACGGGAGAGTGAAAAATTGCTTGCGCGTCTTGCTAGTTGACTTATAGTGGGTATGGCAAGTAAATTGTTAACAGGGGCAAACAGCAAGAGGCTAGTGTGAACGATGGAGAACCTTAAAGTGAAGGAACTCATCAAAATTTGTGAGGAACTCGGCATTACTTTGGGCCGTGCGAAACGAAAGCAAGCGATCCTTGAGATCATGAAGGATGAGGGAGTGTCGGCTGAGGAAGTCGATGAGGCCTGGGTGGATATTAAAGCACGCCGTGAGGAGGCTGAAAGGCGAGAAGTAGAAGCTCGCGAAGAAGCTGAAAGGCGCGAAGCTCGCGAAGAAGCTGAAAGGCGCGAAGCTCGCGAACGTGAAGAAGCTGAAAGGCGCGAACGTCGCGAGGAGGCCGAGAGACAGGAGCGTCTCGAGTTGAAACGACTAGAATTGGCAATCCTACAGTGTTCGCAGGCGCCTAGCGTAGCTTCTCCAACAGTTCAGGTCAGCGGTTTTAGAATTCGGGACCAACTGCCACCGTTCGTAGTAGGCGAGGACATGGCGAAGTATCTCGTCAAGTTTGAACACGTCTGTGAGCGAAACGCTTTGGAGCGGCCTCTTTGGGCGCGGAACCTGCTAGCTCTTCTTCCCGGCGAAGTGTCCGACGCGATAACTTGCTTGTCGAGGGAAGCGTTTGAGAGCTATGACGAGGTTAAGGAAGTGCTCTTGAGACGTTATAAGTTGTCACCCGAGGCTTTCAGGCAAAGGTTCCGGTATGCTAAAAAGGGGAATGAGTCACACGTTGACTTCGCGTTTCGTCTTAAAGCCGATTTGATTGAATGGCTCAAGGGCGAAGGTGTTTATGACGACCGCGATAAAGTGGTGGAATGCGTTGCATTGGAGCAATTCTATCGCTGCATCGAGGAGGATGTCAAACTTTGGCTGCAGGACAGACTTGGGGAAGTACAGTTAAACAAGGCAGCTGAGTTAGCTGAGGAGTATTATACTCGCCGAAAGTTGCATAGCAGGGCAGTGCGCGTTGAAAAGGATGAAAGAAAAGAGGGCTTTTCAAAGAAACCTGATCAACGGAAACCCGCTCCGCACCGTAATTTCAAGAAGGACCCGTCTCTTACGAAGGAGAGTGTGGGGGAAGGGCAAACAGAAGCGGAGAAATTGAGTGAGGTTTCTACCACACAGGCATTTGAATCGGAAAACAAACGGAAGCCGCTAATCTGCTACAACTGCAAAAAGGAAGGGCACATCGCGAGAAACTGTCAGGAAAAGTTTGCCTTCGCAACAATCCGAGAATCAGAAAAAAACCTGCGGTTGTTGGAGCCGTATCTCCAAGAAATTAGGGTGAATGAGAAAACGTGCCGAGCACTTAGAGACTCAGCGGCAACCATGGACGTTGTCCATCCTTCATTGGTGTCTCCGGATGACTTTACAGGAGAATGCGCGTGGATCAGGCAAGTCGCCGAGGAGCAGAGTGTTCGCTTACCAATCGCCACGGTTGTCATTGAAGGCCCGTTCGGTGAGCTTCGCACCGAAGCGGCTGTGTCTGCCACGCTAAATGATCGTTTTCCATATCTTTTCTCCAACAACTCCGAGCAGCTTCTCAAAGAGCAGGGCAAATCGTTCTTCCCCAACTTAGCGTGCATGGCCCTCACGAGATCGCAAGCGCGGAAGCTATCGCGGCAGCTTGATCTGGTTCAATGCGGTGAACTCTCAAGTGACCTTGTCGGCGGGTCGACGGAACCCCAGAAAGGAAATTTTCCGCATGAGTCATGTGAGCAGTCACGCGAGCGGCCCGTCGCGGAAGCGGCCGGCGCGGTATGCGTGGGGGGAGACGACATGGCGCCATTGAGTCAGAGCGAGAGGGCTGCAACGCTCTCGCCTGCAGCGGAAAGTTGGAGCGAGCTGCCGAGAGTTGATCGAGAGACGCTCATTCGAGAGCAGTGTGAGGACCTCTCGATTGATGATGATGATGAAAAACATTTATTATAAAAGAGAGAGGTACGGGGCCAAAGATTGAAGCGCTAGTGGAAAGCCACAAAAACGCGGCACAAGTGCTGTCGAAGGAGCACTACGAGAAATCTGTGAAGAAGCGTGCTTTTGAAGTTGATAATCAGGTAATGCTGCTGCAGCCGTCCATAAGGAACAAGCTTGAGGTTGATTGGGAAGGGCCCGCAAAAGTAGTATCGAAGCTTTCTGATACCAATTGTGAAGTTAAATTATGAAGGCGGCCGAACAAAATTTATTACAGTAACTTGAAAGCAGTCGTAAATTTACTTTTAAGTGCTTCAGAGGAAGAGGAAGCAGAATTTTTTAGTTCTAGTGAGGTAATCGAAAGGAAATCGGAGGTAATCTTGGAGCCGTTAAACCTAGAGCCTAGGTTAAGTGAAGGAGGACCTGAGAAAGAGGACCTGAGAAAGATTGGTTCCGAGTTTGGAGACGTGTTTTCGGACCGCCCCGGAAACACGAGGGTGATCGAACACGATATCGAGCTAAGCGGTGAGGAGTCAATCCGTAGCAAGCCGTATCGTTGTTCCCCTGTGCAACGTCGAAAGTGTGAGCCGCTCTTGGTGCCGCATAGGTATCGTCGCCTAAAAGTGGCCGGTTACTGAGATGGAGCATGTTGCTCCACAGCGCAACTTTGACGTTCGCTAAAAAAAAAGGAAAGCCTAACGCCAATGCAGGTGCAATGAGCAGTGCGTTCTAGCTAGTACCTTCTCAACCTTTCGGTTTCTCGCTGGCGATTCGGGGCAAAATTTTGACCTCATCACGACCTGGGCTGAGCGCTCTCGTTCAGAGTGATCTCAAGGGGCCAACTTTATGTGGTATTCTAATTCGTTGCGTTGTTGTAAGTGTGAAAAATTCAAGTTCTTACTTTAAGAGTCTTGTGTCCCACATGTGCCTCTTGATGTAGAGGGAACAAAATTCCGATAGACACGTAGATAGGTATATGTTGTACTATACTTTGTCTGGTGTTCTGTCGGGTGACCGAGGGCACTTGCTTGTGTCGTGTGTTGTTTGTTGTCGAACCGTTCTTAGCAAGTTGCAGAACCATCGTCAAGTGCTGAAACCGAAGATGGTCAGAAGAGACGAGCGAAGTTGGCCAGCAAGTTGTGGCGACAAGCCAGTGGAGCTGGGATCCGTCGTCAAAAATGGGATGTGTTTCCGGAACAGTCTGGAGCTGCATTCTTCCCATGGCCCTGGAGGCGAACCTGGAGGGACCTGGCGAACGAGCGCACCTGACATCTGAGCCCCGTGGAAGCAGCTCGTCTTTCCGGTGCATTGTCTGGCGGCGGGGGTGCTGTTAAGCCAGCGAGTCCTCGTCAAACGTCCGTGCCTCTGAAAAAGGCAATCTGGGTCAAGGCCAGCCCGCAGTCCGCCTGACGCGAACAACTCAACGGCGTAAACACGCGCGGCGCCTCTCTGGCCCACGTGCAGTGAGTCAGCAGCGCACGTGACAGCGAGCCGGCGTCTTCGTGTCTGGTGGTCTGACGTGGCCCAGCGGCGACCCCGTTGGAGGAATCTGCCCTGACGACCAGCGGCGCTTCTGATTGGACATTTTGGTTGGACCGGGTGTAAATAAAAGAAGCCCTGCGGCGCGTCGCGATCGGCGGTCCTATGGGAGAGGAGTCCCCGTGTCGGAGAGCCGACATGTGTGTGAGTCGGCGGTCTTAGGCGAAAGGCTGACCTATGTGTTAGAGAGGAGAGCTCGGCTCTTCGAGTCTCTGTCGGCCCCAGTGCCGAAATTGTAACGCCTCTGTATATATGCTGTACATAAACCTTGTTTAACTCACCGTCGTCTCGTCCGCTCGTCTTATCAGCTCTGCGCAGAAGCAGTCGCGAGCTGAGAAACATACGCTACCAAACGGCTGGTGACCTTCCCGGCGGAGTTGAAAGCAGTGGCGCCTTCGGGACCGTGTTGGCGTCGCCGTCTTTCGCAACAGTGGAGGTCAGCGGTAGGATTTCGGAGGTGGCTTCGCAACAACCTACTGGTTTCGTATAATAAAGTTTCTTCCTCCTCCTCCTCATTCTCCTCAAGGTCACAAGGCGTGCATGACGTTTTTTTTGTTTGCCCCTCCCACCACTTCCTGCTTAGCTAGCAGTGCTTTCGTCGGGACGAGAGAACAGATTGCGATTGCAGCATGTGACAATGTGACGCTCGCACTGGACAGATTCTTAAAATTTTTGCGGCGTTGGATATGTAAGGCAATACGCTTTTCCGGTGAATTAATTCCATTGTTACCCAAAAAAGTGTTTCGGGGCTCCTTTAACGAAGCTTCCCTTTCTTAAGTGCGTTTTCCCGTTGGTCAGCCGGCTGCAATAAAAAAGACACTTAAAGCGAACAAAATTAGCACAGCTTGCACTAAGTCGCGCAAAGCCCGGGTCACAACAGAACTCGTGGGCACCTGTAGCTGGCCCTGACTTGGCTTTAACCCTCTTCCCTCTCTTTTTCTTACCCTTTGCTTTACTATACATGGCTATGCTTTCTCTCGTTCTTTAAAGAATAGTCTTTCTTTGGATACTTGAACGCATAAATTGTGATCTGTCTGTCTGCCTGCCTGTCTGTCTGTCTGTCTGTCTGTCTGTCTGTCTGTCTGTCTGTCTGTCTGTCTGTCTGTCTGTCTGTCTGTCTGTCTGTCTGTCTGTCTGTCTGTCTGTCACACGATTCAGCCACCCAGCCAATGTTTAAGCATTTGCTGGACGGCCGGCCATGTTGAACTAGTGGATGCGTTCATACTTGCGAAGATTGTTGATCAAAAAGCAAATATTACGCATATCTGAGGCCCGAAACCAATGCTTATGTATTAAGTGGTGCGTTCCTTTATTTAAAAAATACGTTAATACGTAATTCTAGAGACACCAGTGTTTCTTAGGCTGCGCTGACAATGTGACGCTATGACCGAAAAAGCCCTCCATCAACGATATGGTACTGCCACCTGGCAGTGGTTCTGGGTTCTGCACAAGCTCATGTTTTCCGACGCCACTGCCAGATGGCGTCCATATCTCACACAGCACCGTATATCACGCGGATGAGGCCAGGAAGAGGATTGAAAGATGAGGGACAGGGGGGCCAGGACAGACAGACAGAAAAAGTGTGTTTGGACCCCCCGGGATCCCTGGACCACCGCACGGTACCGCACCACGGCCATGCCTCTCGCCGCGATGACATCGGTTGCCCCAGTCACCGCAGCAAGCTGCATCGCCGGTTCCCCAGACGAGAGTAGAACCTCCCAGTCCTCCCAGCTTGAGATGGCAAGCTGTCCCTGCGGGCGAGGATCAGCAGGGCAGCTGAATAGTTCAGCCAGGACTCATGTAGTACGGCCGGCGGAAGACTATCGTCTTTCGACGATATTAGCAGCGGTGCACTCAGATGCACGGCCATTTTTTGCGACTGCATTTCCATCTCTCCTTCTTTATGTCTATCTCTTCCCTTTCTTTTTCTTATTCTTTCTGCGTTTTCTCTCTCTGTATAGTCATTATCTCGCCTTCTATCTCTCTCCTTAGTTGTTCCCTTTGTTGCTGTCTAGCTCTCCTCTCTCTATTTGTACTCTTTTTACCCTCCTCCTTTCCCCCATTTATCATCACTTTCCGTTCCTAATTTCTTCCTATACAAAGCGTTTTCCTGCAACGGTGTGCCTCCTAGCGTGCCTGGATACTCGAGTGACTGATTACAACGCTCGCCTTCGGATCGTGGAGATTCGGATCTCGCCTCGCCCACAAAATGTTTTTCGTCGCCAATTTCTCGTTCTTCCTCTTTCTTTCTCATTCTGTACTCGTTCTCTTGCTCATCGGAGTTATTGCATCCCAACCCGGACAAATCGGCGTACATGTTCTGATAGTGAAGCAGGAGAGGAAGGTGACGAAGAGGAGGATGAAGACAGCGCGTTCCGTTTCGCGTTGGTAATTTTTTATCGACGATACACGGCGAACCTCGACCATGACAACTCTGCTGTAAAAATAGTTTATCTTATAACTAAATTACTCTTTCCCAATGCTCCAATCCCTCCTGCTGCCACGAGAAGACGCTTCGTAAAGGCCTGACCACACGTGCGCGTCGCAGCGTCACAGCGCGTGGTTTTCTGACGCGGCGGCGCCGCACCCTCTTCCTAACGCGGAGAGACTGCATGCTGGTACGCTCAGGTGCGCGCCCTCTCTCTCTCTCTCTCTCGATAAGAAAAAGGCGCAGCACCGCGTCGAAAAGCCACGCGCTGCAACGTGTATGTGTGGTCAGGCCTTAAACGCCTATAAAAAAATTCGGGTGGCAACGTCATCTTTAAGAAGAATGGCGATTTGGGCTAGTTGGTTTGAATTCATAGTAATAAGGGCTGCAGCGCGAGCACGAATGTGCTAGAAGAAACAGACAAAGTCGAGGTACGGAAGGCAAAAGAGGACAACACGAGCGCTGACTACCAACTGAATTTTATTCGCAGCACACATGATAATATATACAACAGGAAACCTTTTTGAACAGCACACGTGAGCAACGTGACATATTCTGGGGCATGTTCTGATAAAAAGAAGGTACTAAAAATGGCTAACCTTTATCTAAAAGTGCGAATTCTTTTTCATGCAAGGCCACTGAAGGTTGGATCACGCATCCGTCACCATTTTTTCTGATAAAAAACGCTTCAGCTATTTCCCGAGTTAACTTGTCCATGTGGCGTGCCAGCATACTCCCACCCGAGGCTGGCACGCCTGCGGGTGCCAGCCTCGTTTTCCGGGCGTGAGTGTGCTGGCACGCCACATGGACAAGTTAACTCGGGAAATAGCTGAAGCGTTTTTTATCAGAAAAAATGGTGACGGATGCGTGAGCCAACCTTCAGTGGCCTTGCATGAAAAAGAATTCGCACTTTTAGATAAAGGTTAGCCATTTTTAGTACCTTCTTTTTATCAGAACATGCCCCAGAATATGTCACGTTGCTCACGTGTGCTGTTCAAAAAGGTTTCCTGTTGTATATATTATCATGTGTGCTGCGAATAAAATTCAGTTGGTAGTCAGCGCTCGTGTTGTCCTCTTTTGCCTTCCGTACCTCGACTTTGTCTGTTTCTTCTAGCACATTCGTGCTCGCGCTGCAGCCCTTATTACTATGTCATCTTTAAGTTTTCACATCAATCGCCATGACTTCACAGAACTTGACAGTGTCTACTACATAGGTCCTATGTGGTTTCTGATCGGCAAAAATTAAGTACATCATTCTCCGAACGAGCCGAATTTTTCGGAAATTTTGATTAACCAATGTCGCCAAAGTACAAAGTATAGATTTAGAAATCTGCGACGCCAGGCGCGCTGATTTCGGCGTGAAATTTAGAAATTACACTTTGACGTTGATTTTATTCTCTGTAATATAGCCGTGATGGAATTGACGTCATTAGCAATTTATCGATCTAAGTCCATTGTTTTACTTCAGTGTCCGTTTGGTGGCATGCGCCGCATCGTGACTGGCTGGAGTATTTTTCTACGAAAATGTTTAGAGGGAGACGTTTTTGAGAATACGGGCAAGGAGGCAGACGGTACGTGGCTGAGTTCAGCGAAATTAAAGGCGTGCGCAGGGTTCCCCTAATTAGGGGGGTGACCCAGGTTCACCGTGGTTGCCCCCCCCCCCTAATAAGTCAAAGTATAGGGCAGATTTTGCACTCCCCACTTTTAAATAACGAAGGGTGGCGCCCTCTCTTTGCCTGCGGTGTAATCTACGGAGTTTTCTGGTCCATCAGTTAAAAAAAAAAAAAAACGAGAGCCGACGCGTTTGATTATTTGAGAGATGGAAAGAGGGCTCGCCCATTGTGAAGCGCGCACATTTCGCGAAGTTTCCATTCGAACGGCGTCGACGCGTAAGAGGCGATAAGCGGCGTTTACAGTGCAGTGGGGTATTCGCTTCTGGTTCTCTGTTTACAGCTTCTTCGCGACGCCAGTGTGTCTTCTGAGGTATGCCGATAAATTTTCCATTGCCGACAACAAGTAGCCAGGCTGGGCCAATTCTCATTTCTTACGAGCATCCGATTCTCTGAAAGGCAGATTCACAAGAAGGGACATTTGGATTTGCTGCCACCCACGTAAGCGAGAGCACAAAAGGTATTCAACAATTGCTACGAAGTTTTATTGTCACGGTTCCCGGCTTCTTGCATCCATCAACTTGCCACAAGCGGCCACGGAAGAAGGATGTGCTGTTGCCGTTTCATAGCATTTATTATGTCGCTGAAACTTCACGGCTGAGTAAAGGGAATCGGCGGCTGCAAAGTCGAGGCCATTGAATGCGAACGATACTGCTTCACGAGGTTGCTCAGATATCTCGAGCGCGGCTAAATTCCCGCGAGATGGCCCATTGGGAGTTTTGAACATGTATATCGGGCGCATATCTAATACCGGTGTTCCAGGGTGCATGCAGGGCTGCGCCGCGATTAGATCCGGTCGGGATCTAATTTCCCCATTTTGCTTCCTCCTGCAGCTTGTGTAAAGCATGCAAATCACGCCTAAGAAAATTTTATCCGCATTGGGCGTGACAGCGACCAAATACCGCGTGACACATACGTACCGGTCACCGGTGTGACAAGATATCTGGTTGGACGTTAGCTCAAATTTTTATACCAATAGGTGACCAGTAAAAGAGCGAAGAATTGTGGGATGCACCGTCTGCTACCGGCTTCCGGTTCGAGAAGAGCAGACAACGGCGAACCGCTTCGCCTGAGCTTCAGATTATTCGGGATAAGCCCGCTTATCTTCGTCCTGATAAACCATGGTCGGTTGTTCAGCCGTTGGCTGCTCCAACTCGAGCGTGAAAGGCAAACGCACGTATCAATTTCTATGGGATTGATTGATTGATATGTGGGGTTGAACGTCCCAAAACCACCATATGATTATGAGAGACGCCGTAGTGGAGGGCTCCGGAAATTTCGACCACCTGGGGTTCTTTAACGTGCACCCAAATCTGAGCACACGGGCCTACGGCATTTCCGCCTCCATCGGAAATGCAGCCGCCGCAGCCGGGATTTGAACCCGCGACCTGCGGGTCAGCAGCCGAGTACCTTAGCCACTAGACCACCGCGGCGGGGCGGCAGGTAGCCTTTGAGTACGGAACGTTGAAGACGGAGTGTGTGAAAACCATTTTATCACAAGTACGTGTGTATTCCACACTAAAAAAAAAACTTACGCGTGAATTTGCGGTGAAGATTATATTGAGAAATGAATTCTCACACAGGTGCGTCTATAGCAAAGATAAAATGGGAATGCGCGGGCGAAATCTATCTGCCATACGAGATGAGCGCCGGCTATTGCACCCATATATACGACAAAAAACGCGAAAGCTTCACTCGAGTAAGTTTACACGAAGCGCTGGACTGGACCATTTGCGTTTATTTTGGTCAAACTGTGCACTGCAGGACAGCACCCAAAGGAAGATGTGCGTTGAACAAGCGCAGGGTTTCGATTATTCGGCGCCGTCTATGTCTGACTGTATATTTTATGTGCCGCCGTGCCGCGCAGCTTGATCAAGATCAGCGTTCAAATAAGCATCTGGCTTCGACTAAGAAATGCATCTTATAGCGCACTGAAGGCTAGAAAACAAAAGATATCTCTATACGCACTCAATAAGTGCTGCGCTTCATGCCAATTAACCTACGATGGCAGCCGAAGAAACGATCCCGAAATGAACTCTTAGCACACTGTTACAGTCTTTCCCAATCCCTGAGACCTTTAAAATGATGATTTTTTATCTGCAGTAACGTATCATACAACGAAAACTGTTTTCTGCATCGACTGATCTGCTAGTCAAACCGACAGTACCCCCGAAACAGCATAAACGCATTGCTGATCATTTTAGTGCGATAAAAAATTGGCAGATCCCACGTACAGCGGGAATGAATGATATGCGAAACACGAAGGCGGAAGGTTGATATGTTACTGTAAAATTGATGATTGATATGTGGGGTTTAACGTCCCAAAAAGGAGGAAGCAAAAAAAAAAAGGGAGAAGGCAGGGAGGTTAACACCCAAAATCACTATATGATTATGAGAGACGCCGTAGTGGAGGGCTCCGGAAATTTAGACCACCTGGGGTTGTTTAACGTGCACCCAAATCTGAGCACACGGGCCTACAACATTTCCGCCTCCATCGGAAATGCAGCCGCCGCAGCCGGGATTCGAACCCGCGCCCTGCGGGTCAGCAGCCGAGTACCTTAGTCACTAGACCACCACGGCTTTTTTTTTCTTTCTTTATTGCTACTAGACCACCACGGCGGGGCATGTCACTTTAAAATCAGCACAACGTTACGAGATCAAGGTAAATTATGCTGCACATGACTTCCACGTCATGATTATTATGTTTGGATGTGTCGTTTGCCTTCATGTATTCACGTCACGCGATATCAAATTTAGTATATGTGCAGCCTCTTCGTCATCCATTGACATCACGTAACACCAAATTTCTTATATGTGGAGCTAGCGAAACGGCCATGGGCGCATCATGAAGGGCCAAAGACACTCCAACGTAACGTTGACGCGCGCGCACGCTGGGCACAGTGTCGCTACGTTAGCAAAACGTGAGCATTCTATATTCTGAAGCCAGGCGTAACCGGCGCGACCAGCGTCCCTCGGCGTGGCATCACTATAGCGCGGCAAGACGGCAACCGGCGCGAAATGCGACATGCTGCATTTAGTGCCGATGGGTCACCCAGACCAACGTTTCTAGACTAGGTAAGTTGCAAAACTCCCCGCGTCAGACTACTCGTCACACGGCGCCGAGACAGCTTCCGGTTTGGTGGCGCTGGCGGCGCAACAAGCTTCCGCTAGCAGACAAAAACGCGTAGTCGTCGTGGCAAGACGCCGTGGCGGCCGTTCTGCAAGAGCTTTGCCAACAGTATATTATCGAGATTTGTTGTGCTGCCGCAGATACTTAATACTGCGTAATATTAAGCGGTGTAAGGCAAATACAGTATAATTTTGGTTTTCTGAACTGCCCACAATAAACAATGCTTGATATATATAGCATGGCATACGAGTTGTCGGTTAGTTGTTAGTTAGTGTACGTTCACAATATCTTTTTAGACGTGAAAAATCCAATTACAATGTCTGGCATCCTTTTTTGTGGCCGTGTTTTTCGGGCTTGAAGATATATTACAACTATGTGGCGCAATCTCGTGGCTTTTGTCTGGTTATGTAGTCAGCTTTTTTTTTCATGTCAGTCACATTCTTTAGCAACTTAGACCGTCGAAAAGCTACGCGTGCGGCCATTTTCTTGAGTATGTCTTCCCTCTGCTTCTTATGGAGTTCCTCTAATGAAACCTTTTAACACAGCTGCAGCCAAAGCTTCGAGCAGAGACCACACTTTGGGGTATCGGTGAGCACTACGTAGCCATTTTCTCACGAGTCTGCCTGTTGACGCATTGGGACAACATGAACACACTTCCAGCTTTTCTTTGTGTTCCAGAAGTTCGACCCATAGGGTGATGGCATCTGCATTGCCAGGCGACTTGGCTAAGTGATTGTGACGGCTGCTAATGGTGACTGTCATGTCTTCTGCGACGAAAACGCATTTCTACACAAATAGCGCTTTTTTCTTTGAGCCCTAGAAACACCACAAGACATCTTGTCTCGCCATCCTCAACAACTTTCCGCCAGCATGCAAACAAACATTTTCTAGGTCTTTAAGCGAAATGACGCCACTAGTTGACGGCATGTCGGGACTTATTTCACTGTCTTCGAGCTCAGTGCTCGGAGATAGTCTATTCTTTTTCACCGATGATATTCTGGAAAAGACCCCACTCCTATCGGGCAGCTTTCGCTTCTTCGTCGCGGGCCCCGCAACATAAGTAAGCGGGCAAGGTAAGCGGGCGAATTCGGGAATATTCGTGGAACGCATCCTTCGACGAGGTCCCACTTTCCTCTTGCGATTTGTACCTTCTTACCATATGACGTGAGTGAAAGTCTTCAGGATGTCCGTCTCATGAAAGAGCATATCACACACACGTGAGGTGCTGGGCACGGTTTCTTATCCGCACGAAAAATAGCGTGGTCCCATACCTCTCGCTGCTCAGGTACACGTGGGTACAAAAGAAATGTTGTGGTGTCTCTCATTTCCAGTAGCTACTCTACAGCCGAGAACGCAACATCTGGGCATGATGAAAACACGCAACACATGCAAAGCAGAACAGGGCGCGCTGAAGCATAAAACTGCTCACGCAGAAAGAAGCCTCCACGGATAAAGACGCACTGCAACATGCAGAGCCAACGGAGGTTACGGGAGTGACATGAGCGAGCATGCAGTGAGTGAATCCGGATGTGATAGCAGCGCCACATTTATCGCTGGCAGCGGCGGCGCCGCGCAACATCGCTCAGTTTTGCAACTTACCTAGTTCTAGAAACGTTGACCCAGACAGCACTGCGTCTGCCTCTGTGACGGAGGGACGCTGGACGCGCTGAAAAGCGCATGCGTCGAAGCAAGGCAGCGCGGTGCGCGCCTGCGAGTATATGGCAGGACCGGCGCCTGGCGTGGCAACGACGGCGCGACGCGACGAAACGAACGCCTGCACGCAAGCGCTCCGGGTCACGTCGAAATGTATTGTCGCCTCTACTGTGGCATGTAGTCATGTTTTCACATGACACGCAACTAATGATTATCATGTCTGCACCAGTCGCACACCTTCGTCATCCATTGGCGTACCGTAATACCAAATTTGGTATATGTGACGCTAGCGAAACGGCCACCAGCCCACCATCAGCGTGGCATGTATTCATGTTAGATGACACGCATATCAAGATAATCATATTTGCACCACTCGCATACCTTCGTATCTATTCATGCACTGCAATACCAAATTTGGTATATGTGACGCTAGAGAAAGGGTCGTGAGCACATCATGAGCCTGTCATGTAGTCATGTTGTTACATGACACGCATGTCATGATATTCATGATAGGGTCTGTTGCTTGTGTTCGCCATGTAATCACGTCATACCATACCAATTCTGAAACATGCCATGAGTACGAGACCACAGCAAGAGCAGCAGGACCATGAAATGTAAATCATGACATTCATGACAGATGTCATGATTTTCATGTTATTACTAGCCAAATATGCTCGTCATACAGTCATGTTATGCCACACCAAGTTTGGTATCGATACCACAATCGAAACGGCCAGGAGAGCTAAAAGTCGTAGGCGGCTAGATAGATAGATAGATAGATAGATAGATAGATAGATAGATAGATAGATAGATAGATAGATAGATAGATACGCTCAATGTCGCCGAAGTTCGCTGAGAAATGCTTCGCATTTTAAAAAAGTTTCCTTACCGTTCATGACTTTCGTAGCTTGTCAACGACGCAGTCATGGTTGGCAAAAAAAAAAACAACTTCTAAACACTCACGTTGGACGAAAAGGTGCTTTTTTCAACGAAGTGGTACAGAACTGCGCACGTGCCGCTGCTAACCCGCGTGCTGCGTCGAACTGGAAGCCGTCGTATCCCAGAGTTCCCTGCGATTGCCCATACTACCGGTCACCAACTTCCGCTCGACGTACTGCCTTGAAGACCGTATACCTACAGGCCGGATAACGCGTCATCCGAACAGAAAAGAGAGACGCAGGAAGCGCTCGCCCATTGTCCGCAAGTGATCCGATCGTGCGACACGGAGGCATATCCGATTCAGCTCGCTGACATGTACGTGCACGCGACGTGGCTGTGTTTCAATGAATATCGAGCCTGCAGTGGCTCGTCTATGCGTCTTTTCACTGATGCAAGAAGTCTTATCATCATCATCATCAGCAGCCTGACTACGTCCACTGCAGGACAAAGGCCTCTCCCGTGTTCCGCCAGTTAACCCGGTCCTGTGCTTGCTGCTGCCAATTTATACCCGCAAACTTCTTAATCTCGTCTGCCCACCTAACCTTCTGTCTCCCCCTAACCCGCTTCCCTTCTCTGGGAATCCAGTCAGTTACCCTTAATGACCAGCGGTTATCCTGTCTACGCGCTACATGCAGGCCCATGTCTACTTCCTCTTCTCGATTTCAGCTATGATATCCTTAAGCCCCGTTTGTTCCCTAATCCACTCTGCTCTCTTCTTGTCTCTTAAGGTTACACCTACCATTTTTCTTTCCATTGCTCGCTGCGTCGTCCTCAATTTAAGCTGAACCCTCTTTGTGAGTCTCCAGGTTTCTGCTCCATAGCTAAGTACCAGCAAGATACAGCTGTTATATACCTTCCTCTTGAGGGATAGTGGCAATCCCTCAAGAGGAATCCTTTGAGGATAGTGGCAAGAAGTCTTATATGCCTCATCAAACGCAAAAAAAAAAGTAAATGGCGGCGGCGTCAACTCGTAATGTGCAAAAAAAAAATAACGCATATCTTCCCAAAGTGAATGATGACGAGTGTGCAAAATTATACCCTAAGGCGCGTATGATGTCTACGTTGAAGTTGCCGAATAGTTTAAAGAACGGACGGACAGATGCACGGACGCACGGCACAGGTGTTTATGTATTGTGCTGTCACATAATGAATTGATGTACAAATGAAGTCAATGTACGCAGCTGTGTGTACTGGGCGCGATGGACAACGAAAAGAGAAACTTGAGAGGGCTTCTCATCAAATGTGTGTAACTCCGCTGTTACGGAACTGTATCTGAAAAAAAAAAAAAATCCCACCGCTATACGTGTTCGCTGTATACGCGTGCACAACTGGTTTAGTAACTGCGCAACTGGCGCGCACAACTGGTTTAGTAACTGCACAACTGGTTTAGTAACCGCACAACTGGTTTAGCAACTTTTTAACGTAACATGATCGTATAATCCACAATCGGTTCCACCCGACCCTGGCAGAAAATAAAGTAGACGATATACTTGAAACTTCTACAAAACGTCAATATAACAGCTCGTAAATGTCTGCAGAATGATTTGATTTGACTTGATTTATTGTTTTCCATTTACACGCATGTGAAACATAGTGGTAAATGGAGGTGGGTGAGGAAAAAAAGCCGCACCAACGCGGCTTGAGGGAGACCTGACCCCATTGGTGCAGTAGGGTTACATATGGTAGGACACATAATACACTTGTATAATGCACTTACACAGTGACTATAAGGTATACAATGAATTGATGAAAAAAAGGCAAAACCAAAATTAAACTTTTGCTCGTCATACGCTCGTTAAACAAAAGTTCCTCGAAAACCTAACGAAGCGTTTAACCAAGTTCCAATATAATCTGTAACAGAAAGT
This sequence comes from Rhipicephalus microplus, assembly GCF_043290135.1. NCBI lineage: Eukaryota > Metazoa > Arthropoda > Arachnida > Ixodida > Ixodidae > Rhipicephalus > Rhipicephalus microplus. The sequence continues at coordinate 202,402,556 of NC_134700.1, forward strand.
AACGCCCCAATAAGGTTCGCCACGACATCAGCAACAACCTGAACTTCGACAGCGTTCACCACACCAGCAAAAAATTCAGCAGCAGGTGAGCATACGGTCCAAGCAGGCCTTCACATTACTTGAAAGTGCCAAACACTTTCGTCTTCAAAGATTTCGCTTTCACATTTGAAAACATTAAACATCCCCATTAGACGCACTTTTATTTTTAATTTACGTTAACGATGCTTCTTTTTGCAATTCGTTATTCTTCTTTTCTCTTTTACGGCGATACATCAAGATATTTAAGAGAATTCGTTCAGTTAACGACAATTGTGTCATTTCCAGACTGCCAATACCATGTCGTTATATAAGGTTTATGAATTCAGTGATCTTGGTGTTCTTGATAGTACGCTAAGTTTTTCTGCTCACACTAAACGTGCTACCATGCGTAACCTTCCTTCTCTCGGCTGCATTTTTGAAATCTCTCGAGAATTCAGTTCTCCTACAGCCTTCCAGAAACGGTACACCTCAATATGTCTTCTTCCTCAACTTGAATATGCATATGTGATCTGGAATAGTATTGCTAAATGTGACAGTGATGCCATTGAGCAAGTCCAGTAAAACTCATAAGCCCCTTCAACTATCGTTTCGCTAGAAGTGACTCTGGATCTCGTTCTAACACTGCCAGATTAATATCCTTACCATCACTCCACTTCGAAAGAAATCGCACTGACCTGTTATTTCTATACAAATATAGTTCACGGTATGACATCCTGCCCTTTACTCCTTAGCGGCATGAATTTTCGGATTGCGCGTAAGTTAACCAGAAAGAATCGACCATTTCGTGTACCTGCCAACTTCTTTCAACACCCTTCCGCTCACACAAAACAAATGCTATATAATGGTACCTTTCATGGTCTTGATGTTTTTAACAGCCCACTGTCGTTTTTATCTCAGCACTGCACCTTTTTAAACAGTTTTTCACAATGTACGGATTCTTTCCTTTTCCGTCGTTCAGGAAGGCTTCTAAATATAGCTGTGTATATTGGCCTTTATTTTCCCCTCCAATTTCGTAATTTTTGTCTCGTCTTTTTATTCTTCCCGCTTTGCGCTGATTTCTTTTTGTGCGTTTTCACTCTTTGATTTATTTTTCTGGAAACTGTCTGTACTGTATTGCTTATTTTATTATTTTATTTTTGCGTGCGCCTGCACTAAGACCATATGGTTCTTTCAAGGCACGTTAAAGAAATGATTGATTTGATTGATTGATTTGTGGGGTTTAACGTCCCAAAACCACCATCTGATTATGTGACACGCCGTGGTGGAGGGCTCCGGAAGTTTTGACCACCTGGGGTTCTTTAACGTGCACCCAAATCTGAGCACACGGGCCTACATTTCCGCCTTCATTCAGAAATGCAGCCGCCACAGCTGGGGATTGATCCCGCGAAAGAAATGATTGATTGATCCGTTATTTTTATTATGTACGGAGTCTTCCTGCCTTGCGCTGATTTCGTTTGTTTGTTTGTTTGTGTGTTTTCACTCTTTTCATTTGATTTTTCTGAAGAGTGTCTGTATTGTATTGTTTATTTGTATTGTTTTATTTTTGCGTGTGCCTGCACTAAGACCTCGTGGTTGTTTCGGGGCACGTTAAATAAATGATTGATTTGTTCTTATTTTATTATTATTATTATTATAATTATTACGTACAGATTCTTCCCGCTCTGAGCTGATTTCGTTTTTTCTGTGCGTTTTCATTCTTTTCATTTGATTTTTTCGAAGAGTGCCTTATTGTATTGTTTATTTGTATTGTTCTTTTTTGCGTGCGCCTGCGCTAACACCTCATGGTTGTTCCAGGGCACGTTCAGTAAATTATTATTATTATTATTATTATTATTATTATTATTATTATTATTATTATTATTGCCGTTGTCGTCGTCGTGGTTACTTAATGGGACTAAGGTATCTCGGTCGGGCGCTCGTTGTTAAGGGCACTCATACGCCAAGATGCTGGTCTCTCCTTTCCTCTCTTACCCCTTCCCCACTCTCCAGCGACTCGGCGCCGAGATCCTTCATGGGTTGTAGAAATAAACGCACTTTTTCCAATGAAATGCTTGGGTGTTGTACAAGAGAGTAAGCTTCCCTTACGCAGGAACGAATGTTCTCATTCAACGAAACAAACAAAAAAAAAACCTCTTGCCTCTCCGCAGCACACGACCTAACGTGGAGCCCGCATATTACATTTTGGGGGCCAATATTGAAACACCAGCTACAATGCATCTGTTATAAATATGTTCCAATATATATTCACCCACTTCCAATATATATTCACCCACAGCAGCGCCTCTAGAGCGCATATCTGTGCCTTGCATTTTTCGCCTGTTCCTTATGCACCGTCACAATAAATCTACAAACATTTTGCCGCTTCAACATTTGAGTTGCAAAGGTTTCGACATGTTTCTTCTTTTATTTTCTTTTTCTCTCTCCACCATCTATTCTAATGTAGACATCCCTTAACTGAGTACAAAAGGAAGACACCTGGACACAGCGCACACACGGAAAAGAGCCCAGTAATATACTTCAGAAGCACCGACTGCTGGGTAAGTTTGCAATTCATCTTCACTGAGTTACGCGAAAACAAATTGAACTACAAAAGGAAGACACCTGGACAAAGCGTAGATCATAGTAGGAGTAAGTGCGGAAAAGAGAATGGAAATCTTTCGCGCTAACCAAGTAGTTATTTTCCCGAAATAAGGTACTCGCATACAAAAAAAACTAATAAACGCATTCGTAACATAAATAAGCTCACCACAAAAGGTCCATCGTGCTTCTGCTTACTTATAGGAGATTCCAGTACCTTTTCACTGAAATAAAATTGCATATAATCAAGCTTTTTGATTCGGAGAAACAGCGCGCGCACAAGAACGGGGAGCACGAAAGAGGCGACACATTTTTTTATTCTTTTAAATATTTTCTGTGTATAGTTTAAGCCAAAGTGGGAGTATTGGCAACACAATATTGCATCAATTCAAGGCGAGTTAAAGTGTAGCGTGATGAACGTCATTCACGATAATGTATACGTTCTTGAGATTGATTTTTTTTATTTTTGTAGTTAGAAGAACAAGAGCGAGTGAATACATGGTAAACAAGTACACACATTCTGAACATCAGCTAGATAGCAGGATGGAAGGGACGGTTAATGGTATGATGGGGGAAGGGGACGGACGGACGAACAACACATGGGAGATGTACGTACATCGCAAAGAGAGAATCGAAAGAGAGCAAAACAAACCGAATCAACAAGTATCGAAAATAAACGAAATAAAATGCGTCACAATAACCACATGGGGAGTACAAAAGAATACCCATTTGGAGCTGAGCGTGCATGTCGGACCACAGGAGATCCGCGCGTTGCTTGCCAGTCCGAATACCCTGATGCCCTTACCCCACACCCTCATTGCGTTCTCTTATAAAACGGTCTGGGTTCTCTTGCGTTCCCGGCTGGGCATACGCTAAGTTTTGCGTCACGCTATATAGTCTAATTAACGCGCTGTAGCGACAGAAGAGGCGATGCAGTGATGGTTATCTGCGCACGAGTGTGTATGAAGTCAAGTTCGTGGCTGGTCTATAGCCCTCATTCGATGCCAGATCGGTTGGTTACCTATCAAGGTAATTGAAGGTAATCGAGGGTAACACCAACGCATTTTCCTAGCGTTTATCGATAAATCGACACGGATATCTTTTTTTTTCGGTTACATTGTTCGGTAACTGCAATTTACAACACGCGCGCAACAATGCATATATAACTGCAACACTGGTCGTCTGGCGCCATAGCACGATGCGCAGTTCAGGTGAAAAGAGGTGAGAGCCCTGCGGCCGGAGATTGCAATCGGGTGCGCTCTTTTTCAGGGCACGATTACGGTCGCAGTCCGAATTAAAACAAGGAGAGCGCGGCTCCACCGCCATTTCCCAGCTCCCGCATCACGTATGCAGGTAGAAGGCGATAAAGCAAGGGTCGTTCCGGAACGACGCCCTCCCAGCGTATATATACTACCGTATACACCTCGAGGATACGAAGCGCCCACTAGCTTGTTGTTTCTGCTGTGCGCCGACGTTCTATCAACCTACGCAGTCTTCCCTTTCTTTCTTTCTTTCTTTCTTTCTTTCTTTCTTTCTTTCTTTCTTTCTTTCTTTCTTTTCCATCAGAGCAGGTGCTCTTTAGATGAACCGTAAGGCCCGGTCACATGCGGCATCGTTTGTAAACAACCTTTACTTTTGAACCCCTGCCAACACTCTAATGAGAGCATCCGAATGCGACTAAATATCTGCTGCTCGCGCATTCGCTGCGGTTGTGGTAGTAATTAACGTGGTTGTTCTTTAGTTTAAGTACGTACGATCACCCTTTAACCGAAGTCGCATGGATGAGGCAAAAAAAAATAGAGTTCCAAAAGCGGAGACGAGTAAAAATGAGAAAAACAAAGGAAGCAAAATAAACGGAGTGTCCAAGGTAACTCTCACGGATATAAAAAGCTGCGGAGTCGCCCGCCCGCGAAAATCTGCACCATGGCCTCGTCGCGGCCTTTAAATCACTCGGCTTTCGCAACCTTTTTTATTTTCCCATTCACGCGAGAACTTCTTAGCGGGGTGTGTGCGTATTATATGTGACGATAAAGAGAAGGCGAAGAAGCCAAGCGAACGTGCAAAAGAAACAGCCTGTCGGTCGAGTTTTGAATTCGTGGGCAGTCTCGTGAGGCACGATCTCGAGCCTAGAGCTGCGAAACGTGATCCGAGGCACGGTTGTAATTGAAGGTAGCCGAGCGGCTTTCACAGGCAATCATCGGAACGATCATTCCCGCATAATATATATATATATATATATATATATATATATATATATATATATATATATATATATATATATATATATATACGCTGCTTTACACAAGCAAAACAAGGAATAATAAAGAAAAGTGAGCTGTCTTGTTTTGCTGCTGTTTTGAATTTGAAGAGCACTTTCGTTTAGGGGCTCGCTGTGTATAACACACAATACACGATGCGATACGCTCCGGTTCTTCGACCGCTTCACTGGAGAGCGGCCAAAAAAAGCGTGTCGTGACAGCACTTCGTCACCGCTTTGGCCTACGCGGCGCTCTTTCCCGGGGCGCCCGTCAGAGATGACGAACGGCATTCGATATCTGGCTCGCCGCGAAGTCCGCACAGAACAAAGAGCGAATAGCTATATAGAGGCGAGTGCAACATAGGTCACGCACATTTACGCATTTTTTTTAAAATATATTTTTGTTTGTACTGCTTACCGTAGTTCTTTCGCAACTGCACTTATTCCTTTGAAATCGGCTATACACGGCTTACACGTGATGTCACGGGCGCAGCTACTGGAAGAAACTGGGACTCCACGATGGCGAATTTGATGAGAAACAAGATAAGAAAAGAACTTCTTTGACGCGAACAATACGGAAAAAAAAATTAAAAAATAAAAGAAGGCAAGGAAAGAAACAAACTCCCCCCCCCCTCTGCTTTTTTTTTCATTTTTCCGTATTGTTTGCGCCAAAGAAGTTCTCTTCTTGTTCTGCTATGTACCAACTAGGCCCAACGCAAGTTTTACTGATGAGAAACAAGCTGCATATAAGCGAAAACGGCGTGCAAGTAACGTCTTTGTGTTTGAATAATGAAAGAACCTACATGTGATATTTCGGTAGCATTAATGTGACATCAAAAACGTCCTATCCGTACGTGCCGGTACTGCAGCATGACGGTTTCAGTGACATCAGTGCAAGTATGGTCCCTAGAAGCCCGTATGTTCTAGGGACCATAGTGCAAGCCATCTTATTGGAATGCCCACTGCATATTGGACACCGAAGGGCAGCGTGCTTTCTGTAAACAGTACACGCCGAGTAGAAAGTTTAGTAACCCCACCCACGACACACGCTTTCTTTCTTGGAGGGGGAGAGAGTTGTAAGAAGAACCTACGTTATGCGAGTGACTCAGTTACCTACGTCAACAAACTCCTCTACCTACTTTTTTTTTACGCAACAGTGAAGGCGTAGCACGTATTCCTTCGTTTATGCACTGCTGGATCGTGAGAGCTTTCAGTTGACGATAATTTATGCATTGTCATTACAAACTATCAATCTTATGCTGAGTCACAATTTGATTTGCTACTCAGTTTCAAACTGAAACAATGCTATATCACTTTTTTTTCAATTTTTTTTATACGCATACAAACGTGATCAACGAACATTCTAGTTTTCCTCCATGTGAAAGTGTGTTTGAGCCACGGGACAAGAGAGAGAAATAAATAGAGAAGAAAGGCAGGGAGGTTAACCAAGCTTGGCTCGGTTGGCTACCCTACACTTGGGGTGGGGGAAAGGGGCAATGATAGAAAGGACAAGAATATTTGGTTTGAGCATTACGTAAGACTAACACGTAAATATATAGGCCTGGGTGATCCGTGTGAATCTGCTCTAAGTGCGGTTTCATCGCAATAAAGGCGCGGAGAGCGTACGTGCTTTCACATGTCGTGGCGCCCTGACAAGCTTTCTCGGTCGGCGTAGAGGGCGATCTCACCAGAGGCACGCGCCGCGCAGGCGCACAATGACTGAGAATGCCTATTGTCCAACGTCTCGTCGGGCGATCTCGCAATCAGCGGAGCTATACAGCTTCGTGCGAACAACTCGCAAAAGGGCATCGTCTGCAAACGGAAAAACGACAAACGCGTCGCGGCGGGAAATTGCGTCACCGGAAGTGCGTCATAAAAAAAAAACGCGACGCAATTTTCACAGCGTAGTGGCCCGCCGCCCTTCACGAATATCGCGTGCTGACCGCGGCGGTTATGATCGATTTACCCAAGCACGTCGTATATCAAGCCGTCACGTTTAATCATCCTACACGCAGACGGTGCCACGATCCCCGCACCGCTCATAGCGACGGGATAGGCCTTTTAGCTAAAGGATTATCGTGCGCGGTGCAAGCTCTGAGCGCTCTTCGAGTATATCCGCTTAGCCCATCGACCGTGCTCCAAAACTCTGTGCGTTTGCCGATGAAATCGTATGCACGGTACATTTCGCAAGGAAACGACTAGGCAATATTTTTTGCGCTGACCGCGGTTCTGACGGAATTGCTGCAATTCAAACGAAATATGCGGATGTTTTCCTGGATATGTCAGTTTGGTTAACCAATGCTTGAAAATTCTAAACAGAAAATATTGCTTCATTGTTCACGCGTAGCAAAATGAGCCGCGAACGGAAATAACATGTAGAAGCCACGTAAATTTATAATTGATGACGCACAGTAAAGTTTACACCTGGGGAAAAAGAAACTGCATAGCTTCGCTATAATCTTACATTTAAAGAGGCCAACACTTTCTGAGCATGGTCATAACACGCTGACGATCGGTAGTAGAGGCTCTTAAGAACATGCGAGCCAAATATTATAGCGCAGCACGCGGCCTGGAATTCGCAGTAAATTATCAAAGTCAGCTAAACATTGCTTTCTATTCTCTCGAGAAATGACGAAAGATGCTGAAATGTCTCATAGAAGGCCATCTATCAGCCATTGGCCAATTTCAACGTAGCGCGCTCGGTCGACAGGGATCGCCGCGGAAGGCCACGACCTGTCTGCGCATGCGCGCGCGATCACTCGAAAAAAGTCGCGTATTCGAAGGAAAAAAAAAAGAAGAAAGTGCTCGATGCCACGAGGCGAGCGTGACATATTTTCTTTGCCCCTGCCATCCCTCCCTGCTTAGCTTCCAGCGCTTTCGCCGAGACGACAGAACGCGATTGCAGCGTGCGACAAATCATTATATAACTCCACCAATACTGGACGGATTCTTAAAATTTTTGCGGCGTTGAATTCGTGAGGCAATAGGCTCTTTTAGTGAATTCATTCCATGGTTACTTGAAAAGGTGCTTCAGGGCCCCTTACAGAAGTGGTATTTATATTTCTCATTTACTAGCTTTCTGCATTCAGACAAAATAGGCACAACATACCAGTAAAGAGGGTAAGTTTAATGAATTCTCTTTTTCCTTTTTAAGCGTAAATATTTGTTGCATTTGCATACAAATATGTGTGCCTTCCATGCACTTTATAGTTTGAAAGTGCTGAAAAGATAAAAATATATTTTGAGTAATCGCAGGAACCAATATATTTCATTCAGTTACCATCTTGTTGCTTCATTGCTTTCAGGATTAAGTTTTTTCTATTCATGTTTATAGAGCTTCACCGTTGACGATGTCAAGCCAAACAATTAACCAGCCCTGTCTGATTTCACAGAATTCCAGAGTATTTATTGCATGGGGGCTCATCCTTACATATGAGAGCACACTTTCCTGCACAGTGCCATGAAAAGATAAAACTGGTGGGGTAACAGTATACCCTGTTTGAATCAAATACACAAGATATTAATACCAAGAGCTACAAAGGTTTATGTAACAGCAAAGGTGACAACATGACTCATTTGCGTGGCTGTTCCACCCTGAATTCTTAGTGTAAGCGGCAAGAAAATTTAACCAAACAGTTATCTGGCACGATGAAAGAGTTGACGTGAATTCTTTTTCTCTTGCAATGGTGACCTTTTTTCCAGCGAGACTTGGGGATCAACATGTTGCAAGGTCTCAGGACGCAGGAATTTCAGGCACACATGTGTTGACCTTCTTCCCTTTTAGTCCTCAGGAGCTGGTACTGTTACTGGCAAGTTTGATTCTGGGCCATCTGGAAAGTCGGGCTCCTGGTCAATGTTTCGGAAGTTGCTAAGATGAGCTCCTTCTGAAGGAACACTCTCTTGCACCACATCTAATTGAAAGGGCACTTGTGAGTCGACAACGTTTTGCTGATCTCTTTCACAAGTGGGAATCGTGTAGTTCCTCAGCACAATCATATCTGTAATGAACAATTAAAAAAGTGATTGTAAGGTAGATCCAGTTAGAAAACACTGGAGCAAAATATTTGGGGCAACATTGTGGTGATGCAAACATCTAAAACAGTAATTGAAAAATAAGAAAACACAGGCAGTGAATCAGCATGAGCGTCATAGTAAGTCCTTGGGTAATCAAAGACCCAATGAATTTTTTGTTCTAAAGACAGGAATGTGAAAAAAGAAGTCCACCTTATTCCTTTTCTCAAACTGTCATCTTTTGGCACAAAAGCGTTCTTCAACAGCAGAGTTGCAACCGTTTACTCTAGCCTTACTCAGCAGGTGCAGGTGTGTGTTCCTTATAGTGCATCAATGCAAAGTTGAAAGCTTTTCTGGCAGAGTGAAATTGTATTTGTGAAGTTACCATATAATAGACAAATACTACTGCAAGCTGAATGTCATACTGAATTTGCTGTTTTTCCTCAGATTGCTGAAGTTAAGTAGCATGGGGCTTGGTGGACTGGGGAAAATTCAGACGTGCATATTGAACAAGAAGGCTATGTTGTTCACCGCAGGACACTTTCCTTCCCCCTCCGTCACCTTTTGTACCTCTTAAGCCTTCTTACTTGTGAAATAAGAGAGCACTGCTCTGTACTGACTGTAAAGTTTACCAGCAATGCAATTTATCTCTTATCAGTTCTTCACAAGAGCATTCTTTTAAACATTTTACAACAATGTCAAGTGAACTTGAGTACACGGATTATTTAAACTAGTTGTGTCACATATATTTGAAAACATGTGAAGATAGTAGCACTGTACAACCTCCTTTTTTTCTTCTTACCTAGGCTCTGTTGTATACCATAATTTGTATAAACAGCAATGAGTGTGAAACCACTCAGGACCAAGATTAAATGCTCCAGATGATCTCTTCATGATAAATGCAATATTACTACATTAAGTGATACAAACCAGGGTCATAGTAGTCTTGCAGAATCACAGCCGCAGGCAGAGCATTTCTCACTTCATACTCTTGGGTCAACACCAAAGTCACACATGTCCTCTGGTTGCTCAGCTGCAAAAGTGGAATTTAAAGGAAAAATAAAAATAGAAAGCTTATACAAAAATTAGTGTGCCTTAGGATGCATGCTGTGGGCCATTCGTATAGACTCCAACATTACTTTCCTGTTGCAAACACAAGATGAAGCGACGCAGTCATCAAAATAAATGGTCTTGACCATTGTGGATCTTTGGTTTCTTCACTCACAATGCATGCACACAAAGAACTCCTTCACTATGGTGGCATCATCCATAATTCAGATAGAAATTAGGTGCAGCTTTGTGTATCGTAAGCAGTGTAATAATTTTCACAGCCACCTGTACTATAACACAAGTGGGGCTTGTGATATCAGCATCTTCAGGATACTGGTGCCAGTGCATACAAGGCACCATATGCATATGAGCACGTGTCCTTTGACCTCATGTAGAAATTTAGCAGTAATATTCAGTAAAATTATGGCTTGCCAACTCCATCTACGAGCAAAAAGGTCTTTTTAAGAACTTTTTTTTTCACTCAGGTCAGTAGAAGCAGTTTAGTAATATAATGATGGCATACAACGATACTTCATGGGTAAAGCATCATAAAAATGTAAAACTTAATTTATTTCTGGGTTCTGTTAGCCAAAACTTCAATATCATTATGTAGCACATTGTAGTAGGGAAACCAGACTAATTTTGACTACCTGAGGTTATTTGATAGCACTTCACATCTAATTCTGCAACCTTGTATTTAGCAGTGCAAAACCACAGGCATTAATTCCATACAGTGAGTGGTATGAAACAAAAAGAAGTAGAATAGAATACTATTAATAAACTATGACACATACAATGCATTTGTATGCGCATGCTGCATCATGTTTTAATGTGATAGTGTTAAAAACCTTGTTTCCCAAAAATTCCAGTGTCGGTGTAAGCGACAGCATCATTGATTGTGAGTGAGAGAGAGAGAGAGAGAGAAAACTTTATTTGCGCATAACGCGGAGCATTCCAAATGGTCGGGCCCCTATTCCAGGGCTCCGCTGGCCCTAGCCATCATCTCTACCCGTTGGACCAGCCAGCGCTGATCAACAATGGCCGAGCTGGACAGCAGCGCCTCCCATTGTTCCTCTGTGTTGTTCATGTTGTGGTGTTCTTCATTGTGATGCATACACTCCCACGTGATGTGAAACAGAGTTGGTGTAGCCCCACACCACGGACATATATCTTTGTATGCTGTGGGGTAGAATACATGCAGCCTGTGTAAGTTCGTGTATGTGTTTGTTTGGATTCTGCGTAATGCCACCGATTCCATTGCTGTAAGTTTCTTATGCGGTGCTGGATACACTTTTCTATTGTCCCTGTAATACTGAAGAATTGCACCAAAGTTAGGGTCTAGGGGCGTTGGATCCTCTATTGCAGTGTGCAAGGAAGCTCGGTAATCTGTGAAGCCTCGAGCCGCCTCATCCGCAAACTGGTTCCCGGTGACGCCCTCGTGCCCTGGCGCCCAGATAATAGTTTGGGTGTATTCGATTGGGAAGTCCTTGTGAGCTTTGGTTAGAATTTGGAAGGCCTTCATACATATTCTACCTTTTTCGTAATTTCTACATGCAGCCTTCGAGTCTGTGATTATTGTCATTGGGGTTTTTCGCTCCCTGCCCTCCTTGATTGCCAGCGCGATCGCTATCTCCTCCGCTTCTGTGATAGAGGCTTGGGCTATGGAGGCACAACTTGTGACGTTTCCTTTTCGGTCTGTGACCACGGCCACCATGTTCTTTGCATTTACCTGATATGGTGCAGCGTCAGTAAATCTCGCCGTATTCAGATATTTTGTCTGTTTATCTATGTAAGCGGCTCTTGCTTTACGTCTTCCAGCATGTAAAAACTGGGTCCATGTTCTTCGGTAGGGGGCATATTTTGTACCAGGCTCTGACTGAGCACGACAGTTCCTTAGCTCTTCCATGTGCCTGTACTTGTTCGCCGAGGCCGATCCTCTGAAGAAGTTTTCTGCCGGTTGTCGTCTGTAGCAGGCGGTTAATCTGGGTGGTTACTTGTGCCTCAGCTAACTCATCAAATGTGTTGTGAAGTCCGAGCGCTAATAGCTTCGCAGTTGAAGTGCTTTGTGGTAGTCGCAGAGCTGCTTTATACGCCATCCTTATTATTTTGTCTGCTTTTTCTTTCTCCTCTCTATTCATGTTGTGGTAGGGTAGCGAGTATGTTAGTCTGCTGATGACTAAGCTCTTTACCAAACGAAGCACGTCTTGTTCTTTCAGTCCAGCACGATTGTTCGTTATTCGAACTATCATACGAACAATTTGTTGAACTGTTCGTTTAAGCATATTCAGTGTGTGGAGACATCGCTGATTGGACTGTAACCACATCCCTAAGATCCGAACAGTTGTTTTCTCTGGTATGATATTGCCGTCTAGCTTGACCTCAAGGCGGAGGCTCGGGTCTGTCCTTTGTTTTTTACTCTTGGAGAACCGGATGAGTTCCGATTTGTCTGCTGAGCACTGAAGCCCCCTTTCTTTAGTGTAATCTTCGATAGTTTTAGCTGCCAGTTGAAGCCGCTCTTCTTTTTCCGCCAAGCTACCCTTGGTTGTCCATACAGTGATGTCATCCGCATAGAAGGAGTGTCGGATGTCGGGAATACCTTCCAGTTTTTTGGCTAGACCAATCATGGCTATGTTGAAAAGCGTAGGCGAGATCACAGCGCCTTGTGGTGTGCCTTTGCTCGGTGGGTGGAAGACATTGGATTCGTGTTCTCCTAATCTGATAACAGCGGTTCTTTTAGTAAGGAAGTTCTGTACATATTTGTACGTCCTTTGACCGCAGTTTGTCGCTGCTAGCCCATCTAATATGGCCTTATGGCTTACGTTGTCAAAAGCGCCTTTTATGTCGATGGCCATGACAATGTTTTCTCCTGCTTTTGGGACATTTGTTAGTACTTCCTCCTTTAAAAGCAGAAGGATGTCCTGTGTCGAAAGGTTCGAGCGGAAACCAAACATGGTGTTTGGCAACAAGTTATTTTGTTCAAGGTGCCGCTGAAGTCTGGCATTTATTAATCTCTCAAACACTTTGCCTAAGCACGAGGTAAGAGAGATTGGCCTGAGGTTTTCTATTGCCAATTTCTTTCCTGGTTTGGGTATCATAATGATTACAGCATGCTTCCATTGCTGTGGTATAGTGCCATTCACCCAGTGTTTGTTAATGAAGTTTAGAAGCGCTGTTATGGCTTCGTCATTCATATTGCGAATCATGGCATTGGTGATTTGGTCCGCCCCAGGCGCTGTGTTGCGTTTCATGCTGACGATTGCCGCTCTGATCTCGGCATGCGTGAAAGGTGCATCCAGTTCTGAGTTTGGGAGCCCAGTGTATTTAGCCTGGTAAGGGGCTGTGATGGCTCGGGCGCCGAAACACTTAATATAGATGTCTTGAAGCAGGTCATCTCTTGTCCCTGGATATGTGTGCAATAATCTTTCTAAAGATTTTTGTCCTTCGCGTTTAGTTTTCAGAGGGTCAATCATGGCTCTTAGGATATTCCATGTCTTTGCTGTTCCTAGGGTTCCATTTAGTGAATCGCAAAATTGTTCCCAGTTGGCTGTCGCGAGTTGATTAGCGTACTGTTCGGCTTGCTGCGTTATTTCTTCAATTTTCGCTTTGAGTTTCTTATTTCGCTTTTGCCTTTTCCATCTTTTAGTGAGGTTTCTTCTTGCTTCCCACAGGTGGAGAAGGTGAGCGTCTACTTCGGGGGTATCATCTGTTCTGGCGACAGTTTTGGTGTACATTTGCTTTTCATTTCGAATTACTTTGCACCACTCGTCCAAGTCGTCTATGGCGGTCACGTGCGCTTTTAGCGCTTTTCTATATGCGTGCCAGTCTGTAATTTTGGCTGTGCCGATGTGTTTGCGGATTCGGCCGGTGCGGATTGTGGTGCTTAGTATGTAATGATCACTGCCCAGGTTTTCAAGGGTGTTGTACCAGTCCACGTTGTGGCAGTTTTGTACTATCGTCAAGTCCGGACTTGTGTCCATGGATACGCTGTTGCCTATCCTCGTTGGTATTGCAGGGTCAGTTAACAGAGTCATTTCCAGTTTCTCTATTTGTCTTGCGATATTCTTGCCTTTGGTGTCTTGCATCTTATATCCCCAGCTTGCATGCCTGGCATTAAAATCCCCAACTATGATTAATGGATTCCCTTTCGCCAGTTTTGCTGTCTCTTGAAAGAGCTTGTCGAACGTTGCTCTCTTTTGTCTTGGGGGACTATAGATATTAAGTATGAAGGCGCTCTTTCCATGGCTTCCTTTGTAGGTTATTTCTGTTATGATATGCGGGATATCCGCCTCTTCAATGGGCTGATGACATATTGCTGTAATTGAGTTATCGACTAATGTAGCAACTTTCCATTCTGCGTCCCCGATACAATAAGTTTCGTAGCCCCGTAATTTTGGTTGTGTTCCGGCTTCCTGGACTGCTATGACAGCAGGTGGCTTTTGTTGCGACGCCACCAGCTGCAACAGTTGCCCTCTTTTCCGCCGGAAACCACGGCAGTTCCACTGCCATATTTCGCACTTTTCTGACCGCTGCGTTTGATGATTAGCCATTATGCGTCTCCTGGTTCATGGCCGACAATCCGGGCCTGTTGTAAATTTTCTCAGCTTTTTCTCTGATGTTGATGCCTGTGGCATGCTTTCGCAATGCTTTCGTGAATTCGACGTGTTGTGCCTGAATTTTCTTGTCCAGAATCTCGAGCTTTCTATCTACATTTATCATTACTTGCTCTATAACTGTCGGTATAACTTCCTTTAATGTTTCTTTCAGCATCGACGACGTAATCATTGAGTCACCTCCTGCATTCGGTTGCGTCTGCGATTTCTGGCCACTCTGGGTGGGTATAGAGTTTTGTTGCGGGTGCTGCGTTTGTTGCTTTTTTAGTTCCCTATTTTCGCGTTCTAGGTCACCTATTCTCACCCGCATTATCTCTAACTCACGTTCTAAGCGCGTGAGTTGTGGTGTTTGGTGTGAGTGTTGGGAGGATTTTGCTGCCCAGCTCACCTGGTTCTTCTCTTCCCTTTTCTGCGCCTTCTTGCCCTTGTGCTGTTGTTGCTTTGCTTGGGCCTGCTTGTGGCCACCATTCCTGGAGTTGGAGCAGTCTCGAGAGCCGGACCTGGATCGGGATGTAGATCGAGATCTGGATCGGGAACTGGAACGGGCCCTGCTTGGCGGTGCAGAGTCCTCGCGGTCCGTGCTGAACCAGCGTCTCTTGAGTATGCCAGTGGTTTTTGGTGTGCTGTGTTGGTGCGACAGCAGCGACCGGCCCTTTAGAGGGACGCGTTTGAGTTTCTTGGTGCACTCCGATGCCGCCGTGGGATGGCGTCCGCCGCACAGGGCACATTCCGGATCGCAAGTGTGGTCCTCAGGTGGGTCTCTTAGGCGACAGTTACTGCACGCCTTTGTCATTGGTGTGGGACAAACATCCGTCCTATGTCCCTGGCTCTTGCAGAGTTTACAGTACTGCCGTGTGGGTTGATAAGGCACGCACGGCATTTCGCCACCGTAATAATACACGAAGCGCGGCAGTATTGGTCCATCGAACGTGATCACTGCAGTTTGTGACTGTCCGAGCATGCGGGCTTGAACAATTGTCACTCCTTGAGTGCGCACTCGGAGATGGCTCAGGAGTTCAGCTTCTGGCGTTTCGCGTTCTAATCCGTGTACCACTCCTTTCAGGTATCCAGCAGGAGTAGATATGTAGGTGTTCACGGGATAGTTGGTGCCATTGAGCTCCAGTGTCTTTATCTTCAAGATCCTTTCTGCTACATCTTCGTACGGAGTGCTTGCAATAATTATGTTTGATCCGTTGCGAAGGCGAAGCAGAAATTTGTGGCTGTTACAGGCCTCCGGGTCACCGCTCGCAAGTTCTATCGCTCGCGCAACCTGGTATGCTTTCAGTTCCTTCACAACTAACCCTGGTCTGGGCCGCATGATAATCTTCATATCGTTTTTGGGCAGCGGCGCTGCGCGCGTTCGTCGCCGGCCCCTTTCAGATGCTCTTCCGCGTTGCTCTTCTGCAAGCGTTCTGGCGCCGGAGCTGTTGCTCTCAGTTTCGCCTCGAGCAACGCTGTCATCTCTCGCGGCGCGTTCTTGTTTTCTGATGCGTTTTCGCTGTCGCAATGACATAGCCACCTGCCACTGACCATTCTTGGCTTCGTCGTCGCGTTCCTCCGCAGAGTCTTTTTCCTTGTTCGCGGCGTCGCTAGTAGATTCCCCTTGTAGCACCTCGTCAGGTGAAAGGAAATCTTCGTTGGCGTCCACCGCAGAGCTCACTTGGGTTTCGATGTCTTGGTCATCCATGTCCATAAGTGCCTGGGCTAGTTCCGGGTCGTTGTCCGTTGGGGTTCGGGCACGTGCAGCGCAACGCGTCGGCCGAGAGCTGGCTGCCAGGACTCCGCGTTCCGCTTCGCCGCGAGGCTTAGCGTAGCGGGTTGGCATGCTCTGCCGAAGGTCTTCACTTCCCAGAGGAAACCGGGATCGCTTGTCCAAAAAGGTGGTGTCAGCGTGTACCTGACGTCTTCCTGCACAATTCCCGTAGTTTCACTCATTGTGAGTGAAAAATCATCATTTTGTCCACGACGGAAAAGTTGAGATAGATGCAGGTAAAATAAATAAAAAACTTTTGGGTCCAAGTGAGGACCAAACCTAGGCCATCTGCATGGAAAGCAGGTGTTCTACCACAGAACCACGATATTTCTTGAGATTGCACTGGAAAAAAACATTGTATGAATGTCATGTAATGGAAGGAATCTCCTTAATGCGAGTCATGTAGCGTGGCAGAAGCGCAAAATCGTGCCACACATCAAAATATGTGAATTGCGCAGTGAGTGGGTATTTCAAAGGCCCACCCATTACAAAGCACTTGGAGATGCTTGGTCAATGTCAGTGGCAGGAGTATCAAACAAGTGATTAGTTGCGTATAGGTTTGCGTGTTGCCTTATGGACGTGCAGTAGGCCGTGTGCTGATTTGCAAGAAGAATATTTATAATGTAGTTGAGCACTTAACAATTTTACTTGCAGTATACATTCAGGGATACATTGCAACGGCCAATGTTACACACTTTCAAGGTATCAATTCAAGGTATCAACACCTCAAAAAGCTTACAGCCCGACAATCACAAAGGACCTGCTTACCCATCAGCGTCTTACCTAACAGACAAACACTCCTCTCACGAGCACCTAGGGGGAGAGGAGACCATCAACTGCAAACTGGGATATATCTCCCTTTCAAAAGATTACACACCATGTTCACGACGTGCTATCGAAATTCCTGCCCTTGGTGCAGATGAAGTCCTACACTCTATCGCATTAGCTGGGGCTGCTCAAAACATCCCCTACATCTGACACACACAGAAATGACTTGGAGTAGTAAGAGGTGTGACCGTCCAGCTCTTATTCAGCTGACCAGCAAGTGCTGATCACCCAAGTTGAATAAGCGACTAAGGTCTAAGGCCAGTGAGGCCTTTGACTAAGACTCCCCACTTAAGAAAAAAATCACTTGTATTTCAATACAGTTTATCTATACGTCTATCTATGTGCAGTCATTCATTTCCTTATGACATGGTTGCGGTATGCAGTGATAAATGAAGAGAGGCAACCAATTGAGAAGGAGGTGCACACATGACCCAATTATGCTGTCGCGTTCTACTCTTGAAGGCAAAGCTCAAGAATGCTCCGTTTTTCAATCAAGTTCCAGAACATAAGGGTCAGGTACAACTGGCAGTTTGCCAGATAAGTATACAATAGCAATTCCGAGAGTGAAGTAACTGCATCATACAACAGCAATTTCCTTTTGAAATATGAAGCAATCAAAATTAGGTAACTCAGCATTGTAAAGTTTGCCTATTGTGCTGGCTTGAATCGGTAAATTGAATGTGTTCAATAATGTGACATCAAGAACATGTTAACACAAAGCAAAGGCAGCAAGTTGATAGAAGGAACATTGTTAACCCACCTCGTCAAAGTAGAGGTTCACTTTGTTCATTTCTTCTTCAATCTTCTTTACCTCCAGGTCATCTATCACCTGTATGTAATTTGGTAATATAAACAATGTCAAACTCAATAACTTGTATTATCAATGAAACAACAGGTAGCAGTGAAAGTTCTGCAACAGTGTAAACAACAGTAATATCTTGAATTAAAGAAAGTACCTTGCTAAATCGAAATCCAGTCTGCAGGTGGACTTGTATTATCACCATTCCAGACATGCCCCAGGATAGGAGATAACTGCAAATGAAGCAGACAATCTTTCTTTGAAGACTGTTTCAACAAGATGTCTTTGTTGTACAGAAAGATGCAGTTTGAACGTTTGCCAGATGTTTACATCGGAAAGTTGTGAACTGTTAGACTACAAAGATGTTAGGATAATACCGTTCATTTGAATGTTAACATTAACCATAGTTACTGGAATATTGTTACCCTACCTTGCACACAGTTTTAACCTTGGCTTGCATGCCGTGTGAGACGGTTCCACCAAGAGATCAAAGTTGTTCGTATTTGTCGGTGCAGGAACGTTGTACTTTGCAGTGGCCTGTAAGCGTTTTAAAATACAGTTGTCGAGTTACCCAGCCAAATAGTCATGACTACAGAATGAACTGAAAACTTACCATAGAGCGGTGCTTAATCTTCAGGAGAAAAAAAATGGCACTTAGTTCCTACACTCTTTCAGGCTGGATTACGCTTACAAATGACACCAGAGGACACTCAGAAGAGAAAAAAACAGATCCATCGGACATACACTAACAGCTGTAACTACATAGATTGTAAGGAATACATATACTAAATACACCATTAACCTACAAGTGAATTCTGAGCATGTCCTTTTTCATATTTCGCATTTCGCAAGCTAAGTCAAATCAAGTGCCCCAACAGCACTGCTTCTCCTCAAATTTATATACTTTGCTGAGAAATAGAAGTGAAGTGTAAGAATTATTATTGTCCACCGTGTAAACACACAGTGCCCATTCATTTTTCTAATTAATAAGTTTTAAAATGAGTAACATCATGATAATCTGTAAGATAAAAAGTGTTTCCTGACCTTTTAGAATGAATTTAAAAACATATTTTACCACATTTCTGTTTTATTGATGAAAAGACTGTTCTTTAAAATTATGCTTATTCTTAACTGCATTTGCATTTAATTACGACATTATATTCAACTGCTTTGGCATTAACAGAGTAAAACCTGTCGTCCTGTAGACTAATTGCATAGTGGCATATAAATGCAACTGCTACCCAAAAGGTAAAAACGCAAAAGTAATTAAGGCAGCACTGCCATGCCGCAGCTTCTACATAACATTTTAGTAGTGGTATTCTGAAGAGATGAGATTGGTAAGTTCTGTTTTTTTATGCCAATTGCAAAAACTGTAACGAATCGGAGTTCCGCAGTATTCTACTGCAACGGCAATGTGGACCTCATTGGTTGAAGTTGGAATTCTTGTCTTGGAGCAGAGCAAGAGACAAATTTTTTGGAAACGAAACAAGTAGCAATATTTATTGGAAGTATAGCGGGTGTAGCAACAGAGCCAGGCTTGGGCACGTTCTCTATAACAATGGACGCGCAAAGTCTTAACTACGGTGTGCCGGGGAGGTGCCGTGTGCAAATGAGTGCTGGTGGGTTGGTGACGTGCCCAACCCAGTGCAGGAAGGTGAGGTGACGTGCTCATCGCCAGGCAGGCAGGTTCTTGACTGGTCGCAGGAGTTTGACCTAGAGGGGTAGGATCTTGCCCAACACTGTGCAGGTGGGCTGTTGGCGTGCATAACTCCGGAAAGGTGAGTTTTTGACCGTTCACAGGTCTTTGACGGAAGGGGGGGAGCTCTGGTGTAACAGTACTTCGAAAGAAGCTTTAATGTTATGCCCAGTGGCTGTGTTGTGCTCTAATCACTGTGGTCCTGATACATATTTTACCAGCTTTCAGAGCAATAGAAACGATAAATACTCATTTCACTCATGTCGACAGCTATCTGTGTATGCACTGACAGAGCCAGGACAAGATACCTGTAAAAACACAAGCTCCACTGACCTGCACAAATGCACAGCCCTTTCCAGTGACATTTAGTTCAAGAGTTGCAGGCAGTACGGGAACGGGCATTTCCTGAAGCAGCATTGCATTTGCTGGCTCCACATGAAGGTCCCTGGGCTCCATGTGTTGAGATGACACCGTCAGTGTCAGACGTGTATCTGGTAGTACGACCATCTTTGCATATTTAGCCAAAGCTTGCATTGCTATAACAGTATCCTGTGGGGCAAGAACAAAGAAAGCCTTGTTGGAGGCAAAAGTGACAGCTCAGCAGAAGAGCATAGGCAGAGCACGTTTCAGCCAAGTATTATTTTTACTGCGAAGTTTTGTATGCCGCATAACCGTTAATGCATGTCAATGTGAAATTTGTCTGTTTCAGGGCAAATAATTCCAAGTTAGGAAATACAAATTACACTGCGAAGGTGCTCACAAATTAATAAAATTTACCTGCGTGGATATAAATCCTCCTCTGTGGTTCCTCTGCTTGAGTAGCCACTGCACTGCAGGCAGGGCTAAAGAGACACCTGTTTCTTTGTGCAGCGTCAAGCAGGAAAGGATGGCATAGCCGCTTGTCTCTACAGCCACTGCTAAAGATACGTTGCGACTCCAGTGCAACGTACCATCTTTGAAAAACCAGAGAGACAAGACAGCAGACATAAGTCAAGAGCCAGAGTTGCAGAATGGGCAAGAAGCAGAAACATAATAACATTATTGTCATCATTGCGTTCTCTGTAGACCGGAAGGTCTTTTCCAGCTATCTCTAGTAGCACCCATGTTTTACAGCTGCCGAATTCATCTTATGCCTGCACACTTCTTAACCTCGTCACTATATATACTACTTCGGTGCCTTTGCATCTGGTCCCCTTTCTTGTAATTCATTCCATTGCTCCAGAAAGTGACTAGTTATGCATCGTAAGTATTAGATGACATGTCCAACTCCATTAGTTCCTTCTTTTCTTTATTTAATATATTGGCAACTTGAGCCTCTCCTGAAGGCAAACCATAATTTTTCTATGGGATACATAATAGCATAAACTTAGAAAAAAAATATAAGACAGACCTTTCTGCTCCCTCCAACTTCTTTTCTCGTGTTTTTATTTTCTAAGTTTGCACTATTGTGCAACCCTTTGATGTTAACGAACTTGTCCAACAACAAATCATACTCATAATTTTTGTATAAATGGAAAAAGGTGTGCCATTAGCTGTTATAAGTTCTAATCTTCACATAGGATAATGTTTGAAGCATTCGTTGTCAACACGAGCAAAGGTTCAGAGAAACTCCGAGTGCAGATACCTGCACAGGTGCAATGGTGTTGCAAGATTTAGGCTTTTAATCACCAAAAATGCCAGTATACAGTCATCACTGGTTTGAAACAATACATATGAAGACAGATGGGGTCTCATCTTTTGGTTCTAAATATTGCTTCAAGTGCATTGAAATTATACCCATGCTGTACTTTAGTTGCATCCTGAAAGTTGTTCAAAAAACTTCTACCAGTTTAGTGTCAAATGCATGAACATGCAAACATATCCATCCCTAATTGTGAACACTGTCATAGAAAAGTACAAAAGGTGCCGTGCTATATACATTCACCCGTTCTTTATGTTGCTGTGCTTGCATTTCTAAATTCTATTTAAATTGCAGCTACGTTTTTCATGAACCTTGTTGAATTTCTTCATTTGCATGAGTTCAACAACTTCCCAAAATAGAACCTTATTACATGAGTTCTGCTGCTAATTAAACATTGCATATTAAAAGAAGTGGCAGCGTGAAGAATGATGCATTAGTGCCAAAAAAATTTTTTTTAAATTTAGAATTTTGAGTTCTTTCGTTTATCAGAACCCTAGTGCATATTAAAAACATCAAATCTACCTTAAGTGCCAGTAGACAATGCTTACAGGTTCTCAAAAAGACACTGAATGAAAATTAGAAAAATTAATAAAAACATCACAATGCTACTTGGAGTAAATGGCTGTTCTAATAAAGATTGTTTATTTCAAGTATTTCCGAACAGTTGCAAAGTGCGGCAGCTGCAAGCCAACGTGAGCTGTGATGTCACTGTGTGAGCCTAAAGCGCATGCATGGTGCACGTGTTGCTTTCTTCCTCTTCCCTCTCTCCTTCTGTCTTTTACATCCGACTTTCCTCCTTTTGAAAAGGCACCAAGGCATGCGCAAAGATCTATGGGCTTTACCCCAGCTGGGTGCATTGTTTGCCGCTGGTGCCGTTCGCAGTGGTTCTGGGAACCATTGTGGGGGCTGAGCAGGTTAAGAAACGCGAGCGACAGCCGGCACTGTTGGCATGCCTGTTTCCAGTGCATAAAACATCACCAAATTTTCCCTCCTCTAAGGCACAGCACAATCACTAGACACGACAGTTTGTGAAAAACACATTAAATTTATTATTTGCCTCCAGTTTCTCCCTGAAATGAAGGCAGTCTCTGTTGATTTCAGCGCCCAATCTTTCAATTTGGCTGTATATCTTGGTGGTAAAAATATTGGTCAGTATGTTTTTAAACAAAGGTGTGGATCTCGAGTGCCATAAGTTTTGTGCATACTCACCTGCTTCCAGTTCACCACGACTCCACAGCAAGTGAAAAGTTTGCTGCGCATTGCGATGGCGTAAAAGGGTCAGGGCATATGCATGAAGTGCCAGTGAGTAGCTGTCTTGTTCTTGGGCGCTTTCTTCGACAAGACACTGGACAGCCTTGTCTTGTGCCTGTGGCAATAGAGTTGCATTGGCTTCGAGCAATGATATCAGCACATAAGCTGTCAGTGGTGAGAGTGACGTCCCCTGAATACCACCCTGCAACAGAGAGTTGAGAAATTGTGCAATTTTTGGGAGTTACTAGCAACTGTGCAGTATGTAACATGTCCTAACATTAGAGCTTTAGGATAAGATGCATAGGACTGATTTAGGATAACTGTTTTCTTTTTCCAAAAGTCTTCATCTTTAAAATGTACGAATAAAATTGAACAACTCTGGACTTACCGAGGCTTTTATAGAGAAAAGAGTTATATTCATCAAATCAAAAGCTGCAATGAAGCCCACTTTAATGTTCTTCAGTGATGTTCATTACACGAGTGCAATACGCCGCAGTCAATGGCTAAGCATACATGTGCTACCTTTTTAGCCCTTATAACCAAGCAAGTTGATCACTGTGTAAAATCCTTGAATTTGTGTGAGAATGCACAAGCTAAAAAATATATACATTGAAATACAGTCATCTTAGCTTTGTACAATACGAACCTTGAGTTGAGAATTCAAGACACGGCCAACAGATGGGAAGCAGCCAGTGTCATACTGGTGACCAAGCAACCATTGCGTATTCAAACTCAGCTCAGTATCATCGAGGGAAACATACTGGCGGGCTTTTCCATAGGTGCGCACAACAAATGCTGTCAGCCACAAGCTCGGCTCGGGATCGGCACCGCCAAAAGCACTGTAGCCATTGTGTGGATGCCTGTAGTTCAGTTGCTGTTCATAACCTGCAAGAAAAAAAAAAGAAGAGAAAACACAAAAACACATTACAGCAACGGTACTGGTACAATGCATGCAAACATGTGCCACCAATGTCTACGTCACTTTAACACGCCTTTGCATCATAGAGATAAGACACAGCATTCTTGCTTCACATGCAAGCAAGAGATTAGCTTAGCCCTTGTTAGCCTCTGTTATGCCCAGAATGAACTTTGTGGTACACCACATTAAAAGGAAATAAATATGTGGAAGGACAGGGAGGTTAGCCAGTTCTTAAACTGGCTGGCAACCTTGTGCTGGAGAATAGAATAAGGCGAGTTAAACAACACGACAATGAAGTGCTTATTACGGTATTGGTGTGCCACTATGCACAAAATGACAATGACGACGACTGTTATGGTGTTGTAGAAGATGACAACGGGTTTCAAAGTAAGGCTACTGGTGATCCCGGTTGATGTGTAATATACATCATTTATTTCTTCCCCTGTGAAAATATACTCAAGTGACCGTTATTTCCAAGTTTATTAAGGAATTCACACACAAACTTTTGTTTACTCCTAAATATAGTATACCATTTGTGCAACTCGTGCTGACTCTGTTTACAAAAGAAGCCAGTATTCACTAATTTCTGTACGATGGTGTTTGGGTTTGAAAAAGCTGTGTATCAAACCTTAATGGCAACAGCACCGTATCTCAACACATATACAGTAATACCTATAAAAAGCATGAGATTATGGTTGCTATAGCCTCACCTGTGAGAATGTTTCTCCGGAGTTTTGCCTCTAACGGATGGCTGAAATGCCCCGAGGAGATCAGGTAATCAAGCACCACAACATTCGTGGCTAAGATGGCAAGGTTCTGCTCTCCACAGGCAGTGGGCAGTTTGACGATGGACTCTAGACCGGATGCCAGAACAGGACTCAGAATGTCACCTACGAGTGTGAAAAAGAAAAAAAAGAGAATTGAATAATTCTTGAGAAGAATGTGCAATGATTTCTATTTAAGCTTGAGGAAGACTTTATGTCTGCTGGCACACGCTGCTGTGGAAACAAGTTTGTGTGCGTGTGTGAACACAAGAATGAGCAATTCTTTGACAAAATTATGAAATTTAATAAACTCAGAAGGCCTATTTAATGTATCTTAATAGGACAGTTCCTACCTGACACTGTAAACACACCCTTTGAAGAACCATGAATGGCATTGCCAGGGATCTTCAGGATGAACCTATGATTTCCTGTACTGCTTGTAGGAGCTGAAAGAAAATTTTTGTTATAAGTTTTTAATGCATATTCATGCATTACATATGGCCAGCTATCGTAAAAAAAAAGCAAAGGTCAGTCACCTATAGCTGGTGATCATAGATTGAGGAGGAGGACGAATGAACTTTATTATCAGAAACCAGCAGGTTTAGGTGGCCGAGCCTAGGCCTCTCATGAGGGGACACCAAGGGCTTGCCTCGATGCCACCTCACAGGCGTGCTAGGTCGCCCAATCATAGATTGAAATTAAAATGTTCTTTAAAGAAGAGTACATGAAAAGAAAAATTGAAATAACTTTCCTGTGATGGCGTGGGCAGAGGAAAGAATGGAAGTAGAGAATGTACAGAATAAAGCCAAATGTAAACTCAGATGTACTATGCTCAGACATAGTACAGTGAAATGTTTAAAGGTACTTTGGGCATAATGAAAAAAATTGGACTAAATATGTAGTGAAGCGTTGCCAAAGTCTTAGGGCAGGTTTAGACGCTTCGTTAAAGTTAGCACATGATTTCAAGTATAACAAAGGAATATGCTGAGTATAATGAGATGTTTCTTACGCCAGAGGTACTGGAAAATTCGCAAAGCTTTTAGCAGCACATAGCCATTGTGAAGCCAGTGCTGTATAAAGGGCCATGCATCATATATTGCAGAGAGTAAAGATGTAAAGCATATCAGAATAGATCATCTGTAGTGAAGTACTTCTATAGATATAGTGAAACACTTACAAAAACTGCACTTCTAGATTTTGAGCAGTATCTGGAGTATTTAAATTAAATGACTTTTGCAGAGAGCCAGCACTTTGTTTTGCTGCCTTGTTCTTGATGCATGGGCTAGCTTTGATTTACATACATAAATAAAGGTTGTTTATCACGGTATTGTTAAGGTTTTTTTATTCATTGACAAACATACAAAGATTTGAAACTGCTCTGCAGCACAAGATAAATAACTTATTTGAGGTTTTAAAATGCAATTCATAGATTGTAGGGGCAGGTTTTAGGCACCTATATGTTGAAATTGTGGTCGAAAAGCGAATTTCAGTACCATGTTTTAACATAAAAGATACCATTAAATGCAGTTTTAAATGCAAAGATAAGTCTTAAAAACAATATAACTTGCCTTTTAGGCATACGTATTCAGAAACTGATCTTTCCCTTGGTGTTCCTTCTGTCTGAAATGAGAAAAGTGCTTTTATTCACTTTCTTAATTGGTCACATTAACGAATTAGTAATCAGTGATTGATGTACACTCTATTTTGTAGCCCTGGTCATAAGTTTCGATGGCAGAGCAGTCATACCAGTCTTACTTCAAAACAACGAACAGGAACTTTTCAAAACTTATCGTATAAATCAGATGTTGCTGAAGAACTACGCAAAGAAAGCATGCTTGCTGCTTCCACAGGCATGCTGGCAAGGCAAGGCAAGGCAAAGTAAGGCAAGGCAGACAGACAGACAAGCTCAAAGTGCCGACAGTACACAATGAAATGCTTCGCATTTAAAAAAGATGTTGGTTTTGTGTAGTGGCTGGTGTAGTTGTAACACCTGCATTAAATGCATGTCCTATTACTGTGAAACCTGAGGCTCGTCGAGTTCCTACAGCCCCGTTTACCGAAGCATTCATGACGACAATGTTCGAGGTAATCAAGTAGGATGTCTACGGCACAAGCAGAATCATATTAACGAGATTCGCTAACTCAACGTGCGACAAGTGCGGGACTTCTTTTTGAACTTTATCGACTTCCAGCTTCTTATGGCAGTTGAGATACATGCCGTCTGCAGCAAGTTCCATAAGGTCGTTTCCTCCTCCAGATATAGCACTGAAGAAGTGCTGGGGGAAGGCGCAATCGTGCACTTGGCAAGGCGGTGGCGGCCCCTCTTGTACAGCGCGAGTTTAAGCCGCATGCTTCGGAAGTGTTCCTAGTAATTTCAAATTAGTCGTTACAATTACTTTTTGCTCATTTCTGTTAAACTTATTAATTTAGGTCTTGTTTGATTACTTTCACTCAGTTTTGAGAGTTGCTAGTCTTGTTTTAGGCCTGTGTTGAGCATTTGATTTTGAGTGTGATCACATCTCGAGACAAACGAACGACGAGCAGTTAAAAAATGTGCGCTACTCAAAAAGAGAAAAAGAGATTGCAGCATTATTCATGAACTGAATGATGGCAAGTGGGCGAAGCTTGGGGGAATCATTAACTCCTGTACATTTTTTCTTTCTTTCATAATGAAGAGCTCTCCATGACCATGAGAGAGAGAGCCGGGAGCGAGTACATTTTATAGCTTTCGGGGCACCACAGCAAAAGGCCCTCCCAGCATGGGCAAGCCAGGACAATGCGCATAGCAGGGACAAGGCTCGACCCTAAGATGCTTTACCTTTAAAAAAAAGATATATTGCATATCTTACCATTACATGAAGGCTCTTACGCAGTGCATCTCGAGCTGTTCTAGTTTCTGTCACGCTTCCAGGCTCACATATGGAGTCGTTCTTGGAGAGGCCCAAAGCGTGAGCAGTGATGTTGAGCTGACCCAAACAGTCAGACCGTGCATAAAGTCTTAACGAAACTGTGTCTTCGCTGCACAAGCAAAAGCGCTTCTGTGGGCTGCCAATTATTTTCAAGCAGCTGGCATCCACAATCAAACCAAACTTGACCTGTAAGAAAATGAGTGTTTTAAGCAGAGCATGTTGCAGGTGATACAAGCGAAAAACTGTCTGTACCCATCAATGGCAATTTTTTCACAAGTAGTTGACATAGTGCTAGCATAATATAAGCTGGACATTTCATCAAAAAAAAAAATCAATGTAAAGCAAATGCTTACTGCATGAATACCATACATGTGACTGGAGAATACATGTAAGGTAGTATAAATGTTATAGCCAAGTACTATTGCATTAACAACACCGCAATACCATTCCCTAATATGTACAATATTCAGGGTAACAAACTGATAATGTGGAAATAAATTTTCGAAGAGAAGTAGCATTTCTGGTAGTAGCTCAATTGGTTGAATGTGCCTTATATTCTGCTTGATTAAAATGTTAGCATCTAGAGATTTGATTTTGACACAGTCGTTGCTAATCCATAAAGCCTCTCAGCTCTGAGAAAGAAAAAAAAAGGGTAACACATTAGCAAGCAATTATTGTTCTTTTGAATTAAATGGTGAACATTTGCACACACATTTTGTCATACATGGCTGTTTGTCATATTTAACCTAGTCAGTTCATTTCTTAGCCTTTATTTTACCAGCACAGAAGGTTTGCCTGTTTCTTTCATTTTCAGTCCCTATGTCATGTGTGCTATTGCTTTCTGATGACAACGCATTAACGGAACCTTGATAAGCCTCGTCCACTTTTTTTTTTTATTGATATGATATATAAGGAGATGTTGGCGACCTCGTCCACTCTTTCACGTAATTGTTTCATGTAATTTTATCATGTTATTTTTCTCTCAGGAAGCCACACCAACAAGCTCATATTGTGGTTTGACAAAACTGTCTCTCGCACAGCACACACACATTGTTCCATGCTGCAAATACAGAACATATCCTCGGAATAACAAGGAGCACTGCTTGACACTTACGGGGATGCATGATCTGAGGTAGTTGAACAATGAAGCAGTGATGGGAATTGTCTCTCCACGAATGGCGACAGCAGGGAGTGACAGCTGGATGAAGAAGGGCTGCACTGCATTAACGGTGTCCGCAGCCATTCCCAGACCGCGAGTTGGGTGCAGGCAGAGGGCACCTGCTTTCCATTTGGTAACCGAGTGGGGAATCTCTCGACTCAGGTTGAGTGATGCAGCTCTGCATAATGATTGATTGATACAGTCAAACCAAAAGAAGTCATTATAACTAGGATGAATGGATGTCGGGCCTATGCCCTCTCATTTTGTTTTAGTGCACGCACGACAACAAAGACATAGAATGCCGATATAACAACACTAAATGTTACTGTCCAACAACAGGCCTAACTCTACTTTTTGTAACTATGCTCATACAACCCAAAAGTTTATAGAGCACATGTACTTCTATGAAGTAAATGCAAATAAAACTGCAAAGAATAACAAGAACATGCCGTAGCACGGGTGTGAAAACCACAAATAAATTTGCTGCTGGGAGTTAGGGCTGTGTCTTTCATAAAAATGCAGAATTAGAAACTAGGGCTGCATGTATAAGTACATCAACTTATACCAAATAAGCCCAAAAGCTCTTGGATTACAAATGGCATATATAAAGAAAAGCTTATTATCAAAATCAGAAAAAATGTTGCTCCCTTTTGCCAGAAGCTACCATGTGAACATCAAGACAGCTGTGGCATTCGTGTACATCATCCTGCTCAGACACTGTAATGCACTATTGTGAAGTTTCCGTGATTAAGAAAAAGGCCAGTGTTCTTAAATGATACCCATGATTGTTTCCTATGACAGCCGGAACTCAAAACTTGCCTTTCAATGTGATGGAGCTCCCACAGCCATGTTTCTGGAAAGTGACTACGTACGTCCACCGCTGACTTTGGAATCGAGGTTGCAGGAGCTAAGTCTGCAATCTCACCGTCACCTCCATCTGAAGATTTTTTTAGCAACATCAACATAGTGACTTTAGCTGTAAGCAATTAAATTCAGGCAGCTTCACTCAACAAAATTAACATCTTTTGACTATTTGGCATGCAGGGCTACCTAGGAGCAAAAACACACATTGCTACAGGAACGTTGTACGATGCCATTAAAAAGAAATTTTCTTTGAATAGATATTCTGTATATTATGTTAATGTCTTCCATGGTGCCCCCTGCAACCAGCAATAAAGAGTTGCCACAACAGCTGTCACGTCATTAGTGTCATCCCCACACAGCGGCAAAGCAGGTCAGCTACAGCTGCAGCCAGGCAGAAAGAGTGGAGGAGAGGCTCTGGCTCAAATTTGTGTGCTGTGACCTATGAATTAATATTATATGCCTTCGGTAGAAGGTCTCTAACACAAACTTCACAGTGCTCTTTCAGCTTTCAATTTCCATGGACAATGACCCTTGTTTACACAAACCCTCTGTGTTTTCAAACTTGACAAATAAACCATGAAAACAAGTTTTTCTACTGACACAAAAGCCCTGGATGTTCTGTATAGTTGAAGTTCTGGAAAAACACAGGGGCTCTTACATGCGATAGACCAGACCAAGTATATAAAGGCAATTAACATGACAGAAATACACATCCACAGGGATAAAACAATTTTTTTTTTCATTCTTACCGTCAATGCCCACTCGTGCTGAAAAAAAGAAAATAAGTTTATATGAAAACAAATGTAACGTGATAAACAAGTAAAATGAAAGCACCTTGCAAGCCTAAATACATTACCTCCATGCTCTGGGGTCCACACACCGCCATCTGAAAGCCAGTTACCAAAATTTGTTGCCTTTAGAAAACGTACTCAAGAATCGTCGTCGAAATCTTGCGAAGCATAAACCTATTATCCTCTTACCTTCCCAACAAGGACGAACATTGATCTTCATGTCGGTGATTACTTGCACCGATGACTCCTAGAAACACGAATAATAAAACGAGATTTTAATAGGTATCATATGACATAATGACAATCACATTGCAACAATACACAGTACAATCCCGATACAGTTTCCATGTGATTAATTGATTTAGGTTAGTGAGCAAGCAGCTTAATAGCAACTGGCAAGCTTCAGTCTCAGAATAGCATTATGAAATAACAAAGGAACAATATCCATGGCAGTTCTTGTACTGCAAGAGTTGCCACATTCCATCTAATTATTTACTTTTAATTATAGCCAGTGGTATTATCCTAATTATTGCCAGTATGTTGGACTGGAATAGCAGTTCAACAATATGCAAAGCTCATGACAATCACATTGCAACAATACACAGTACAATCCCGATACAGTTTCCATGTGATTAATTGATTTAGGTTAGTGAGCAAGCAGCTTAATAGCAACTGGCAAGCTTCAGTCTCAGAATAGCATTATGAAATAACAAAGGAACAATATCCATGGCAGTTCTTGTACTGCAAGAGTTGCCACATTCCATCTAATTATTTACTTTTAATTATAGCCAGTGGTATTATCCTAATTATTGCCAGTATGTTGGACTGGAATAGCAGTTCAACAATATGCAAAGCTCATCTGCACATACATATTGAAGTAATATATCATTAATTTTGTTTTACATCCTGAAACTATAGTATATTAAAGGACCCTACATTAAATGTGAGCTTTCAGAGTTCCTTAATGAGTACATGAACATGAAAGTATGAGCATATTATTGCTGATGCTGCCTTCTTTGGAATGTTGCTATCTATGTTGGAAATGACATGGCAAAAGCTGGAGATCTAGTCCCCTTATATTGTTTACAACATGAAACAGTCAACAGAATGACATTAACAATATCTTGACAATTCAGTTTACACTGCTTTAGTGTTAACTGGTTGTACAAAATGCCAGCGATGTTTCACACCAATTAATAGACTGTGAGTGTAACAATGCCTTGGCAACCAAAAATAATTTGACGACACAAACTGGTTCTAAGACAATAAAATTGGCCATGTGCAAGATTCCATAAAACGTTTGTAAGCTAACCTAACAAAATGTAAACTTTTATCTCCTTTCAATGCAAAGTCGTGACCCTCGTTTAGAAAAGGTTGACATGGTTTGCTGCAGCTGCAGTACCTTACAGTAAAATAAACATAATTAATCAGCTGTTCCTGCGTGAAGGTAGAGCGTCCAAGCAATGTAAAATGCTTACCGCAAAGGCAGCAGCAGAGTCAAGAAATAATGTGGGTCCTGCAAAATGCCCTAGGAAAAAATTTTAAACATTTAATTCAAGGGAATAAATAGGCACACAAGGTGCACAGAAGTGACAGCTAAATTTGGCACAATATTCTACACAGTCGGGAGAAACAATTAGTGGCATGTAAGCATTCTGTATGCCGACACAGCGGCATTTTTGCCTTCTTTGCATCAGTGCCTGTCTCACACAATAGTGTTACTGAGGCTAGCAGTGATCAAATGCATAAAACAAAACTAGTTTTCCAAAGTATATTCACAGAACACACCAACTGACATGCTAAAAGACAAGTAAAAAATATTATGACGAAAGCTCAACAAAAATGTATCATCAGATTAGTTTCTGACCTCAGCCATGTGTTTAGAAAAAATGGTAAATATTTATTTACTTCGTACTTTACTATGGGACAGCTGTATGCAGTTGTCCCTCAAATTAAGGTGTCAGTGCACAGGAAAGTACAGCTGTGTGTTCAGAAAAAATAGAGATTTAGTGTACAACGTGCTTTAAACTTACGGGAGTGCTTATGGGCTAACAATGCTATAAATCAATGGGTGTGTGTTTAGAAAAAGTGCCTTAACAATTGAGAATACAATATATACAGCACACTATATATACTATAGGAGAACTGTGAGCTGTCCCTGATGCACTACACACATGCTGGTATTTACAGAGCTTCAGCAGAAGTTCTAAGTCATATTCACAGTGTTGTCATGTAGCAGTCTGTAGATACTATTTTACATAACTGTCATAGTCACTCAGGCTGATCTTCAAATCTTTTTCAATGAATTTCTTTGAGTGATGCAAAAAATGAGATTATTCATCAAAATTTACAAAGCATTTTATCTTCTACATGACACCTTTTGGCTGGCTTTGTTAATACAAATATAATTACAAAGAAAGACAACATTTTCCTAACCTCATATAGAGCTCAACATACAATTGTGCCGCAGAGCTTATGAGACATTAATGGGGGTATGAGATGTGCCTATCGGGGCTAATAACAAGGGCTTGATTTTAGATGAGAAGGAGCTCTTTTGACTTACATGTGTAACACACAAGTCATGTGTGTTCCTACATATGTGCATCCGTAGGAATGTGCCGCAACGCGTTCCCCTTGCCGCGGGTGTTGGAGCGGTGCCAAGTAGGCCATGCTGCAGCTGTGTGTCGCAGGTTCCCGCTACTGTAAATCTCTCCCTCACCCACAGGTTGTTCGCTGCAGCGCCCGCAACTGCCGGCTCTTCCGCCCGTTCGCAACATACTTCTCTCTCATTTCACCCTCTCCACCAATTGAAATGCTCGATTGCATGTCAAATAGAAACACACTTACAGCTCGTTTATCTGCGATGAAACTTACATAAAACCCAACACGCCTCCCGTGCCTTTGCGTTTAAAACAAACGTTTGCTCGAGTAATCACTACACCGAGTTTCGCTTCAAACCATTCTTCCAGCACACGCGTTGACACCCGTTTCAACCGTGTCAACACTGTGCGCACCACTGCTTTTTCACAACTCATTAGGATTCCCTCCAGGAAGATGGTCCATAATTTTTTTTTTACAGATAAAAAAAAAAGAAACCCAATAAACAATCTCACGTAGAGACAATT
The DNA here is from genome assembly GCF_043290135.1 of Rhipicephalus microplus. Taxonomy (NCBI): domain Eukaryota; kingdom Metazoa; phylum Arthropoda; class Arachnida; order Ixodida; family Ixodidae; genus Rhipicephalus; species Rhipicephalus microplus. The sequence continues at coordinate 202,435,639 of NC_134700.1, forward strand.
CAGAATTATCCAATAAACTCCGATTTTAATGGCCAACATAACCTTGTTCAGTTAATTATTGAAATGGCATATTCTGTGTGGTCACTGATACATTGGCCGTTTTGGCATGTCTAAACTTCATCACGCCAGCAGTATCTTGTAGACTGTACCCACTGCACGTTTAACGAAAGGCTTGTCATGCATGGAACAAGAGACACCTACTTATATAGCACCCCCAGAAGCTCGAGAAGACATCCTGATACACTGTCCTTTGGCATCACAGGGGTGCACTAGACGACATCAAATGCACGCACCTCATAAGCATGCTTATGTCTATTATAACAAGCTTCAAGATTATAATAGGCACAAATGTAGGCAATCTGTATTCAAGTATTTATGCTTGTGTGTATCTATGTTTGAGTGTTCGAACTTTCAAGACCACTAAAGTACGCCTAGTGTATTGTAATGTTTTCGTGTTCATATATCATTGACTCTACGGTATCGAATATAAGATAATGCAAAATTAAACACCGAATTTCAAAGAACTGGGAGTCTACAAAAAATAAGCTCCAGTAAATGCAGCATTTTTGTCAAAAAATAAGTTAACAAACTCCAAAAACCACCCTCTGAATTTCAAGGAAAATAAACTTTGAAAACATAGAGCCCAAATTATGAAATAAGCCTTGCTGGCTTATTCAGTCTAAAGCCCTACTAAAAACAAAGAGTTTTATGAAAAATGCTGCAGTGGAAGCTCTTGTAACTTCACAACGACAAATGCGAGGCTAACTTACTGCCACACTTAACCTCAAAAACATAGCCACTTCATGTGATGTTGACCAGAAATAACGTGCTTTCTGGTAAGGTAAATGCTAGGTTAATTATAAAATGAGAAATCGCTGTTCTTAATGAAAGCAATGCATCTATATGAGTACTGGTAACATGATCTCGAATCAAATTTACCAAGACTTGGCAGCATCTAAAGAAAACTAGTAACACAGAGTGAGCAGTATCTGTGTGGAACAATAAGATGTCTTAAACTCATAGCTCGTATGAGGGAATTGATGCTGTTTCTTTGCTGTAAGCTAATTTTTTATCATGCCCACCTAAGATAACGGAAGTCTGGCTTCACTTTTGAGTGATAATTTCCACCCCAGCTTTTTGTTTAGACCTGCTTACTTACAACACGTACCTGTCACTTTTGTGAGATGAGGGCAGACATAAAGAGCCTGACAGCAGCACCCTGATAATAACTATATTAGTGTATTCGTGCAGAAACATAGGCATTCAAGTTGGTGACTTACAATTCTCTTCACTCAGAACACAGTGGCCTTTTAAAATAGTTGGACGGTGAGGCTTGGCTACCAGAGGGCTCAAAAAATCATGCAACTGGAATAAAAGTGAAAAAATATGTACTCAGGGCTAAAACAATGAAAGACAATCAATGCGTAAGAAAATAATACACCAAGAAAATGTTTAGGTAAGAGTCCAAAGTAAAGAGAAAACAGAAATTTGAGTGACTGAAAATTACCATTATTGCATCAAAGGCATTACTCGGAGTAAAATAGGGTGCATGTCAGAAAATATTTGTTTTCTTTTTTCAAGTGCATAGCAATGCTTCAGGGACAAAGATTTAGTTTGAGCTAGCATCTTGATGAGGCTGGACAATAATGAACCATCAAGTTGAGGCATCCTTTTTATTTTTTGTTCCTTAAACTTTCAAGGCTTCATTATGGTGAACCTAAACATTACTTGTCCAAGCTTCAGAAGCATGGGTTTAAATACCCTGCAGTGACACTAGTGTTAATAATTAACTTAATTATTCAAACAATGTGTGCTACTTCCATTATACCATATATTATGTGAAACTACTTTACTTAATACTGCCATTTACTACTTTAATGAAAAATTCTTAAGCAGGGAGTGAGCAGGATGATGCTTTCTACAAGTAGATTATATTCTTCAAAGCTGGAACTTGTCTTCTTCAAGTTGAAGCTCTGAAGAAGACAAGTGCGCCTGTCGAAACGTTGGCTACAGCACACTGCCTGCTTGTTGCCATCTTCCCACAACTCCTATCCCGTCCCCCCTTCTTTTTCTCATTTACTACTTAGTCAGATATGAGTGCAAATGCCCCGAAATTTCAATGGCATATTGTGAATGCACATTCTGAATATAAATAAATAATGCTACAAAATGTGGCTATAAATAGGACTTAATTCAATAACATCAATATCTATTTGCAATAAACCCTCAGACTGTGAAACTTTACAGATGAGCTACACCTTTAAATGAGCCCGCAGGCACTATAAGAACATAGACTGGGAACTGAATCTGCAACCTTGCATTCAGGAGCAGAATGTGTTTTGAGAACACTAATGGCATTTCTTGAGTTCAAGCACGCTCTAGTTAATCAGTTAATGAGCAAGCAACTAGGAAATTCTGATGTGGCGTGCAGAGTTAGGCGACAAGCAAACTAGACTAGCATGATTTAACAAGAAACTTAAGACAGAAAGAAAATAGAGAAACAGCCTTAAAACTTTTTCAAGTGCTTATAATGAACGATGCACACTGAACGGCTAGCTCATCTACGAGAGCTTCCTTCGTTTTGTAAGAAGCAACTACTAGCATTATTAATTCAAGAGGGTTTTGAGTCCTCGAGTAAGTGTTTTTTAATTAATTATTTATTTGTCTAGTCTTTAAAATGGCTCTCACTTATTGAGATAATACATTTAAGTTGAGGTTGTACGAGATTATCTAAATAAAGACTCAACAAAAAATTTAAGGGCTCTAATTGCCTATGTTGCAGCACTTATTTAGCGTGTAAAATAATTATTAACCTCTATGGTAAACTACATCATGAAGCAAAAAAAAGTGATACAATATATCTCCTAGAAGTTTATTTATTTATTTATAAATACTACAATCCCTAGTCGGGACTTTGGTAGGGTGGGAAGATGAACAATGCATAATCTGGTACTACGAAATGTGTGGAACAAGTGGTAGGCGTAACCAGGTCACATAATTCGTATGACGTAAAACAGAAAGTGACCTATCAAAAAAAATGAAACGCGGTTACACATCTGAACATACACGTACGCATGCATACCAATACATATATAGCAATCCTCAATGCAATTACGTGCACACAAGAACAAAATACCGAGTGTAGGTAAATAATATAGCAATAACGAAATGAAACATAAATACATGCATAGACCTTCAAGAATAAATGTGCACTCTTACTAAGTACGCATGTGTGCATATATACGAAATATAAATGAGATCCAGGTTCATGAACACAGACTAGAAGTAAAACTTGCCAATGAAGACTGTAACACTTGCTCATTTGTTAATAAATTCCAATCATTCACCGTTCTGGGGAAAAAAGAATATTTAAATGCATTATTTCGCGTTTGATGTGGTGTTAGTGTTCTATCATGCCGTAGTCTTGTGCTGTATCTAGAGGTGAGTGGCATAACAGAATATGTGTCGACCTTAACATGCCCCATTAATATTTGGTAAAGAAACTTCAAACGTGAATGACGGTTTCTAGTGGATAGAGGTTGAAGCTTAGCTCTGGTTAACAGATCTGTTACTGATGTACGGTCATAGCGATTATATATAAATCGTACTGCTCTTTTCTGAATGGATTCCAGTTTATCAATATTTGTTTTGGTATATGGGTCCCAGATAATTGCAGCGTAGTCTAACCTGGGCAGAATAACGGATTTATACGCAAGGAGACGTACAGTGGGGGTGGATAGTTTCAGTGCTCTGCGGAGAAAAAATAGTTTACGTTGTGTGTGAGCTATGACTTGGTCGATGTGTTTATTCCACCGAAGGTCACTTGTTATTAAAAGGCCTAAGTATTTGTACTCGGTTACCACACTGAGGTAATTGTTTTTATAGCCGTAATAGTAAGTTAGGGGCGTTTTTTTGCGAGTAATTTTCATTGCTACTGTTTTTTCAAGATTAAGACACATCTGCCAACTTTCACACCATGACATAACCTTCTCAAAAGCTTGATTTAGGAGTAGCTGATCATTCGAGTTTTTAACTTCGCGGTACAGGATGCAGTCATCGGCGTAAAGTTTAATTTTTACAGGGATGCCGTCAACTATATCATTTATGAAAATGAGGAAAAAAAGTGGTCCGAGTACCGAACCCTGCGGGACACCAGATGATACAGAAACTCTACCCGAGCAATGTTGATTAAAAGAAACCATTTGTAGACGACCAGTTATGTATGATGAAATCCAGGATATTAGCTTAGGGTTTTGAAGTACCAAATTTAATTTATAAAGCAGTTTATTATGAGAAACCGTATCGAAAGCTTTGCGAAAGTCTAGAAAAATAGCGTCAGTTTGATTACCATTATTAATAGATGTCGCAAAATCGTGTATAGTTTCTACTAATTGAGTTTGTGTAGAGAAGCCTTTGCGAAAACCATGTTGTCCCTTGGTGAAGAAGTTTTGTTCTTCGAGAAATACTGAGATGTGTTTATGTATTGCATGTTCCATTAGTTTGCAAGCTGTCGAAATAAGCGATATGGGGCGGTAATTTTTAACCGTAGATTTGCTCCCGTTTTTGTGTAGCGGTGTAATCTTAGCTATTTTCCAATCTAGAGGAACCTCGCCCTCCTGCAATGATTTCGAAAACAATACATGAAGGTACTTTGCCATCCACTCCGCATACCGCTTTTGTTTGCAGGGTGAGCTGGCCACATTAGCAAAAATCTTCACAAAAACCATTAAGAGTAAGAGTGAGATGGAGAGAAAGGAGGTGAAAGGTGAGACAGTAAACCAGGTAAACCATACATAATCATCATAATCATCATTATCATCATCAGCTTGATTGCACCCACTGCAGGGCAAAGGCCTTTCCCCCGTTTTGCCAATCAATCCGGCGCTGTGCTTGACTGTGGCACATTACCCTCACAGATTTCTTAATCTCAACTGTCCCCCTGACTTCCTGCCTTCCCTTCGTAGGCTTTCCTTCCCTTGGAATCGAGTCTGTTACTCTTAATGACCTCAGGGTTGCCGTTGGATAGAATTGAAAAGGCACCAGAACTCCGACCAAATGTAGCCAAAGCAGCCATGTCATTTGATATTATCGCCAAATTTGTAGCCAGATAGAACAGGTGTGGTGTTATGAACAGTCTTTACTATTGGTGAATAAATAAAACCATTTTGAATAAGTAAAACCTGAAATTTACAAGTAGCCAATAAGTAGCCATGACACCAACTGGAAATTTTCGTTGCCGAACAGGTCAAAAAGTAGCCGATTCGGTACAAAAGTAGCCACCAGTGGCAATCCTGCACACCAATGATGCTGCACTGACATAATATGTAAAAGAACATGGCTGTATGCTGGTTAGATTGCTTTGGTTAATAACTACAAATAATCAGAAGACTTGTACTCTGTAGGGTTGTGCAAATAGTGAATTTTAGATTCGAAACAAATTTGTAGTGAATTGTAATTTTGGTCGAATAATTTCAAATCGAATTCAAATAGCATATATGAGACATAAAAAAATGGGCATATTTATTACGACCTAATTAACCTGCAAAATATTTTTTAATGGAAATAGGGCCTCTATGCAAATGCCATTTCTTTTTTCATTCAAAGAAGTTGAAACTGAGTAGTAGCAAGATTTGACTTTCAGCAAAATGCAAGTCATAAGTCTTAAAGTACGCAAAATTTTGAAATTTATTATACTTAGAGCATATAAGCTGTCATAACATGCTTCTAAGCTTAATAAGATGAATTGATATGAGGGTAATACTTTCATTTAATGGGGCCGCTCGACTTTCAAGTAGCCATGAAATGGATTCACTAAAGAAGCTTATTGCCTCATGAATTCACTGCCGCTAAAATTTTCAGAATTCCTCCAGTACACGCGGAGTTGCAAAAATTTCTCGCCCGCTGCAAGTGCATTCTCTCTTCTCGTACCGATGAAAGCACTGCAAGCTAAGCAGGAAGAGACGGCATGGGGAAAGAAAATACGTCACGCATGCTTTCCGAGCTTGAGGAGTCATTTGCCGAGAAAAGAGAGCAATTTTCAGCTGAGTTTGATAATTTATTGTGAATCGCACGCTGCGTGCCGCGCTATAGCATTTGGTTTGTGTGTCCTCCGTAGCCTCGACTACGGATCGGCAGCCTTTTCTGACAATGCTCAAAAAGTGTTGCGGGGCCCCTTAAATTTGTAGGGGGGCTTCACAGCAGAGAGAATATCTCTTGAATAGGTGTTTTTACGGTTTAGCACTCCTAAACTACAGTGAAACTACCTTAACAAGCAGTACATTCGGATTAATATGCATCTATTCGTTCCTTGCGAATACTTCAAAATTTTCAATAATTCAAATTCGAATAGAAGCAAATTCTAATACCTTACTATTCGTTAGAATATTTGAAGCATTCGAATATTCGCACAAGCCTAGTACTGTGTTGTACCTTCTCAGGTGTGAACTCAGCCTTTGCTGCTTTCTGCAGCAGGGCCTGGTCTAGAGCCCATGTGCCACACACAGAGCCTTGAGCAGCCGAAAGACTCAGTGTTGCTGGCATCCCAGGCTGAACAGACTTTTCAGCGAAATTCAGGAGCACCTGCAAGTTCAAATGACGATCATTTTATGAGTGTAATCTATGCCATACACATCATTCATTGTCATATTGTCAAGACAATATGACAAAAAATGTCGATTGCTGAAGAGACATGATATACTATGGCAACGCAACCATCTGCTACAATATCATCAATGATCTCATTTTACTAGCATGCAAGTCTAGCCTGTTAGTAAAACATGAGATATCTGGCCAGTGTACGCATATGACTCGCATGTGGCCTGACAGACTCCAAAGCAAGTACAGCACACATAAATTAGACATGATATTGTTTTCTTTAGTATAATACTGACTGCTATATGCAATTTCTCATGATAACTGTGTAACGTTGCTGCAATTTTGGCCACTATATATAATGGCTTTGCATGATGCAAGTGTAATTCAAAATTACACTGATACAACACGAACGGTACAGACTGGAAATGAAACTAGATATGTTATAAAGCCATAAATTTCCGCATTTCAATTCATCAGTACTGTATTTTTCAGAGAACTGCCATTGTGGCAAGACTAAGAAATACCTACATGCAAGTCACCAATATGCAAGTCACTCAGCAAAAATGGTTGGGGCAAGCTGTAACGTCAAGAAACCACAACCATTATGGCTTGCCTGAGCCTGAATGAGCCGTTGGTAATACGGCCAATTAAATTTAGTCAATGATGCAAGGGTAACAAACATATTTATCTTGTTGAGCAAAACTATTGTTAAGAAATACTGTTTCATCATAACTTTATGTGGCACATTGTGTAGAATGGATGCCATAAACAAAAAAACATGAAACAGTAAGCAGGAAAACTCTCACCTCATTTGAGTTGCACGGCTTGACCTCCAGTGGAACTGCATCAGCAATGACCTCTCCATTCGGGTGTGCATAGTACACCATCAGACGAGCAGTGGGTGAGAGACCCCAGCTAGGTTTCACTGTCAAATTAAACTCGGAGACAGAGTATCCAGACACTCTCATGCTGCTAGACGAAGAGTCGAGTGGTATTCGGTAGGCTATGTCATCCCATGAACGTCTTGGCGACAGTATGCCCTTGTCCACAACTTGGTGTCCAGAGACAACCTTGAAGAGCACAATATGTCGACAGCATATTAATGACCAAGAACTACAAAACTTCGTGTCGGATAATCTAATAGATGCTGTCCAGTCGTATTTTTGATGTCACAATCTCACACGAAAGCTGCTCTAATACCTCTGTCCTCTAAAACTGGCATGCTTACATGATCCAAATTTTATTGTAACTGAAAATTAATGGTAAAGAGACATAAGAGACCACCTTTCAACAGATAGAGATCGCACAATGCTGCAAGTGTAATCCAGTATTGAACTCAAAGACAGCAACTACAATTTTAATGTGGATAATTCACCACGCTCTCTGTATACAATAAAACACTACGCTCGAAGTGTTACTGTTTAATTCATCTAGAATGAGTACCAACAAAAACAACAACAAAAACACCAAAGCTTGCACGAAGTCGTGCAAGGCCTGAAACAGCGAAGCTGGATGACTCTGAAGTGAAATATGGTTGCTTCTACGTTGTTGCTGGGCTTTAGCTTCCTTCAATTACTGGTTACATCGGTCTAGAAATCTTGAAAGTTGTTTTCTGCCCATCTGTTGCCTTCTTCATATTTAGCGGACTAGCAGTGAGTCGCGAGACTTGTTGTGGGACACACTAACAAAGTTTTTACAACTGCCTTAAACCGCTTCGCTGTTAAAACTCGGAATAGTGATCTAAATGGTCGTAATGAAGCCTTAAATAAGCACTACGGTTGGCATTAATTTTGGATGTGCATTGGCGGGTTAACTTTGATCACACCTTTCAATCACTAAAGCTTCATTCAAATAGAATGTTAACCTCTAACAAATAAAGAAGTGATGATTGGCAATGCCACCAGTACATGCATGAACTGCTGTGAACTATGTATCAATAACATTTATGTGGATCTGCATGCACATATTACTTTGCACCTACACATCACTGCATGTGAATGTGTGCACCTTTAACCTACAGCCTAATGGAACCAGTGGAGAGTAAAGTTAAGGAATGAAGAGGGCACGTTATTTGTGTGTTCCTTAACAGTAGTATGCATGGATGTCAGCAAGGGGGTGCGAAAGGAGCAGTTACTCCCCAAAAGCCTCAACAGTACTTGCCCTCACCCGAGCTACACCAGAGCTCTCCACCTCCCCCAGCCGCAATGCAACACTGATTTGCAGCCCCCAAGAGAAAGTCCTGCCGACGACTATGGTGGTATAGTAATTATGTCATAAAGGAAAAGGAATTAAAGCGGTTAAATACTCAACTCAACACAGGTGGGCAAAAAATCAACCCGCCCAAACAAAGCAAGTTGATTTCTCATCCACTTTATTTCCCTTCCATTCATGTCGTAATTACTTTAGCACAGTTAAAGGCATAGAAATTATGTCTCCTCTATCTTCCTTAGGTTTCATTAGGTAGTGTCTAACAAAAAGAAATGAGCCCCCTGTTTCAAAACAACTGTGGCAATTTAGACATTCACATGGTTTGTGTTAGGTTCATAACACACTGCTGCTGCTCTTAGTATCACTCACCTGATAATATAAGGTAACTCCTTCAGGATGGTTTCTGAGCTTTGTATGATAAAATAAAATGGAAGTACTTCTGCTGCACTCAAGCTTTTCTGATGGAACTGATATGTGTAAATAGCGCCCCGACATGGACGTCCAGGCTCGAAGGTGCATTCGTGACACAGGATTGTTCCATTTTCCACCATCAGATGTAGCCTACGTGAAATAAGGAAGACGCATGAACTTTACACATAAGAAGTCATAATTTGTGCTTCTTAATACTTTGGCACTGCTTAATACCATATTTGTTTTGAATAATTGCAAAAATCAAATGCCGCAGAGTTTGAAATTGTCTTTGAAATCTCTTATGTTTCTTTGTCAAATTTTACATGAAAAAAAAACGCCAGGCCTGTGCAGAATGCACAGCACAGTCAGAGCGAAAGCTGAAAAAGTGGCCTTTCAGAGTTTCGTTAAAAGGGCCCTGAAACCCTTTTTCAAGTAACCATAGAATGAATTCACTGGAAGAGCTCATTGCCTCACAAATTCAATGCCACAAAAATTTTAAGAATCCATCCAGTGCGAGTGAAGTTGCAAAGGTTTTTCACATGCTGCATTGCATTCTCTCTTCTCTTGTCCCAACGAAAGCGGTGGAAGCTAGGCAGGAAGGGGTGGCAGGGGCAAAGAAAAACGTCACGTGCACTTCGCGACCTTGAGCACTTTTTTTTCTTTTTTTTCTTCGAATGCGCACCTTCTTCAGTGTGATCGCGCGCACACGTGTGAACAAGTAACGGCCTCCCGCGGCGACCTCTGTAACGAGCGAGCGCGCCATGTTCGAATCAGCCAACGGCTGATAGATGGGCTCACTACGTGTGATTGTGATTTGTCGAGAGAAGAGAAAGCAATTTTTATCAGACTTTGATAATTTATTGTGAATTCCAGGCCGCATGCTGTGCTATAATATTTGGCTCGCGTGTTGTCGGGAGCCTCTACTACTGATTGGCAGCGTTTTCTGACCATGCTCAAAAAGTGTTGCAGGGCCCCTTTAAACACTCTTCGGGTAATGCTACAAGCACACTTGCAGGGTGCCCACAACGCTATAAATCATCATCATTATTTTGTAGTGGAGAGGCATTCACTATGCCATCCTTCGTTGTTTTTCGGAGAAGCGTGCTACCCACTACATACTTGCATAACATTTTGTGCAATATTTTTATGCTGTGGCTGACGAACATGAAGAATTATGCCTGAAGCCTTTGTAATGGCTCGGAGCATTTGATGACCCACTCTCTATGCGATTCACATTGCGTAACACCTGGTTCTTCCTTTGCTGTTCTAAAACGCTTTATTACTTACATATTCCTTCCCCGACATCAAGCCTGCCTAAGGCCAATTTGTAACAGAGTTTTAAGCACCAGCATCGCGCTGTAGTAGAATACTGGGCTGGCACACAGGAAACCCGTGTTCGAATCCCGTTGCGTCCTTGGTGTTTTTCATTTACTTAGCCATTTCTTATTTCGCGCGATAGTGATTACGGACACCGGCGGCGAACAACTATGGAGCACACAACTCTTGTGATTTCATAACAGCTTTCGTTGTAAAATTTAAATTGGGTAATTTACTTACTTGTAGAATTGTCAAAAATGTAACATGCTACAGAAAAGGGGGAGAAGGGCTCTATGCTATTGTTTTTACCACATGGACGTTCTTTAACATGCATCTTACACAGGCATTTTTGCATTCTGAAGCTATCAAAATGCGGCTGTAATGGTCACGAATTGAACCAGCACCCATTGTAATACACAAAAACCTTATTGCGTTTTAGCACAAGAAAGGAGGTAGCTGTGGATATTACTGCAATCTCCTTTGTGTTACAATGCAACAACCAATAGCCACTGTGTGTGTACAGCTATTGATACATACTTTCCAGACATGCCAAGAACCGATGTGCAGCAAATAAATATGCAGGACAAACCACCCAAAGCCAGAACAGAATTTAGAGCATGTCTCTTATTGGGTTTTTGCATCAATGTCTTTAGGCTGCTACTGTAGACTATAATGCATCAAAAGTGCACCATGAACATGACTGCTCTATTTTTCACCTTTTTTTTTGTTTTAACTTCTGACAGCTGCCTTCCATTTTCCTACACAAGTAAGAGGATGCCTTCTCTTTCAGTTTTTGATTTTCTTTTATGCATCACATATCTTTATGTTTTAAACAGCTCTCCAAATCTTTGGAAGTCAAAGCTTAGACAGTTACACTAGCGTTAACTGAAAATACGAAGAAGCTTAGATCGGCATTGGATATTTTTTATTCTCAATTATGTGTTACTTTGAAGAGAGATTGGCCAAATGTTTTTTTTTTTAACAAACACTTCACAAGTGCCAGTTATTAAGTCACATTGCTTTAGGCTATTCTGTGCAACAAAATAAAAAAATATTAAAAACAAGAAAGCAACAGTTTTCTTGCAGTTGGAAAAAAAGAAGTATAAACGAGCACTCACAGTCAGTGAAAGACTATTCAGGGTACCACGCATTCCAGGAACAGAGAAGTGAGCTTGCCCCTGAGCATCTGTTTCGTAGTCTCGGCACCCTGTCGCAACATCATCTGTGGATGACACACGCTGGCATTGTGGTTTTCTGCGTGCACTGCACCGAACCGTTGGCAGTGATGACGCAGAGAAGCAGACACTGACTCGCTTTTCAGAGGCAGGTGTGCCATCGGGATACGTCGCCTGAACCTGCAACCACAACACAATATAAACTTGCTCAGGACGAACTGGTGGTTTACTTGGTTATGAATATCTGTATGATTCTGGCACACGAAACCTTCTTAACATTAACCGACTGCTGTTTTCTCTGTCAGTCTGTGTCAAGAAGATTTTGCGTGCCGTGATCATGCAGATATAACACAACATTCAACAGAACATGATACTGCAAAACTCTGCCACAGTGAAAGAAATTTTCAACTATTCAACAAGCATATACCTAGTGATAAGGTTATACAGTTTTCACCGATAGATGCTGAGATAGATCTGTTGATTTCAATTTTAGAAATTAGGCTTACTTTGACAATTGACTGACTGCTATATTTGAAAAGCAGGCTTTCCTGAAAGGCTGCATTTATACCAGATCTCACTTTGGACTCGCTCTTGCATTTATTTAAAAAGCACAAAAGCCCTGTAAAAGGACTTCAGTGCTTACCGTTTGGTAGCCCTTGATAGTGGAGAGCAAAAAAAGTACGCAAGTGACTGTGAAAAAGCAATTCTGCTGACCACATCCCCCATAAAGAGCATAATAAAATCAAACCAGTCTGCTTTCTTATATCGTATCCATTGTAAATGTAGAGCACAACTCTTCTCAAATGTGAATCAAAACATGAAAGAGTGCAGCTAGGTATCTGATGAGACTATCTGCATGGTATATATGTGCATTCATTAGTATAAACCAACTCACTCCCAATGCACCTTTACAAGGTGATGGCGTTATCACTCAATCCTTCTTAGAAAAAGTATGCGAGGCTAATGATATGGCATTTTTGCTACTTGCAAAATAAGCCACGCAGTCAACACATTGGATGTGCTTGTACTACAATCTTATCCAATGTAGAGAGAGACCTTTATAGCAATAGCAGTTATGTGGACACTCTCTATGGAATTCCGCTGCCTTCGTTATGTTCCGCATAATGTAAAAAATCGATAACATTGCCCCTGCACATTGTATGTTCTAGTCTCAGGTAAAAGCATGTGAGCAGGGGCGCAGAATGCCTCTGAAGCAGTCAGATGAGCCGGCCCATCTCTGTTGCTCAAACGGCACATGTAATAACATTCCCTTGCACGTTAGACATGTTAGACCTGCCATTAAATGCTTAAGCAGAGAGGAAATTCTCTGAGCGTCTTGAATAAGCGTGAAAGAATGCGAAGGGGGTGTCACTCAAGCAGCAACTGTGAACTTTGATTCTATGGGTGCAGTTGCGATTTCTGGCAGAGGCACTATCTCGGCAGGCTTCAACAGACGTCTTTCAACATGAAAAGACCATGCAGAGTCCACTTCAATCCTCGGAGCAGCCATATTCTCTTACAACAGGGTTTTGTAGACGCGAAACTGGATCTAAAAGGGTTGGCTGCCAACCTTACTTCATAGAACATTACAAATTGTTGCTGTCACATTCTCTGCTTTGCCCTTGCTGTGAAACTGATTTTTTAAAGCAGCATGTCATTACAGCGTTTACAAGTGTTACAAAACTTTCGAAGTTGTGCTCTCACCAGTCCCCTGTAGACTAGCCCAGGCTTGAAGTTAGGTACGGAACGCTTTGTGACAAAGCCCAACGTGAATGGTGACCAGACAAACTCTTTTGTGATGTTGGCAGACACTGCCTCTCCTGTACAATCAAAAGAGAAAGCAACAACAAGAACAAAAGAGCTTAAATTGCAAATGTAAACAATGCATACATTGAAGAACTACATGTACGTACTTGTACATACAAGTGAAGAGCATGAGTCTAACATACACCACTCGAAATAAAGGATTTCATGCTTCAGAAATAATAAAAAAAAACAAAGACAAGATGGTGTGCATGTCAGTACCGTTTATCAGTGCATCAACTCTGGGCAGTTAAAGAACATTTGAGACATAATAAGTAATTACTCAAGGAACTCAACAGTTGCTTGAATTAAAAATAGCCAGTGATATCACTACATACAAATTAAACTTTAACGGCCAGTTCTGCCAGACTAATTAGAACTGGGCAGTATTAAAAAGAATGCTTAAAAGTCTACAACAACCTACGCAATGATGATTCATAATGGGCTTCAATGAAAATAATGCATTTGTGTAATATGTATACAGTAAGCAGCACATTGCTAAAATTGACGGTGTGTCCACAAAGGTAACTTGCCGGGCAAGTTAACACACAACTGTAAGCAGGTGTGAAATGCAAGTACTTGTTTCCTTTCCTGTTCCCTCTCTTGTAGATAACAGGTACCAACAGCAATACGAAATAATGATGACCCAAAATTAACATTACAAAGAGAGGACTGCCAATCAAAACATTGGCCAGCCTGTCTGAGGTCCCTTATACCTGTTTACCAGGCTCGTGCAAATGTTTGAATGCTTCAAATATTCGAATGTAACATCCTGTAAATGTAATTTCATGGCAGTAAAGGAGTGCTAAGCCATAAAACAACCTGTCTAAAGGTTTATTAGTTTGCATTAAACCTTTTGTAAAAGTGGTTTCACTGCAGTCAAGTAGTGCGAAGCCATGAAAACAGATATCCAAGGCAACTCCACAGTGCCACAAAGCCTTACTTTAAGGTTCTATGAGCCTATTACCCTCACATTGATTCATTTTTTAAAATTTAAAAGCTTGTTTTATTGGCCTATATACTCTAAGTATAACAAAGTTTAAGACGTAACATATTTTACAGGCTATCACTTGCATTCTAACAAAAGTCGAATGCTGCTACTATTCAAAGTTGTTTCCACTTTCTTCGATGCGAAAAAATGAAATTTGCACAGGCCTCATCTCAATACTTAAAAAATATTATGCAGGTTAGTTAAATCATAACAAATATGTCCATTTTCTTTATAATATGTGATATATATATATACTATTTAAATTCAATTAGAAATTATTCGACCAAAATCATTATTCGCTTCAAATTCGCTTAGAACCTAAAATTCACTATTTGCACAAGCCTACTGTTTACACTTTTATTGAGGCAGATTCCATTTAGGATCCCATCTTTACATTAGGTAAAAGTAAAGTAAAGATTTGAAAAAACACATAAAAAAGGAAAGCCAAGAGTACACATGATAGATGCTAGAATAATATTTGCCATGCACTTTTGTCTTCATTTTTTGGTGGTATTTTTTCCAGCCTATAGCTACTGGATGAACCATTCAATATCACTACCTGCTGCTGTGTGCTGAACCAGGTTAGTTAGTCCATAAAAAAGAGAATAGAACATCATAAAGAACAAGATGTAGAGAACAGTTCCGACACAATATATGTACATAAAACATTTCACTTTTTGCACTGTTCGTTTCCCTTAGGGTCGCGACAGCTAACTCACCTGTAGCGCTGTCCGCAACCTCCGCTGTAAGAATGAGAGGACGACGATTGATGTCCCTATTGGCAAAGAGGAGATGATTGCCATTGACTTCAAACTCATGGCAACCTCTAATCTACACTTAAAGAAAAGACGAGGGCAGAGTGTAAACATGGCGGCACAAACTGCTTCTCTCTGCAATAGATATTTCATTTTATATCAATCAGCTGTATGCAAAAAAACTATTCAGCCCCATTATGCACATTATGAAAAAGGACTAAACAGAATACTGGCTGAACTATCGCAAAGGAGTCATCTGCAGCTGTTGTGGGGCAAGTAGGGCAAATTTAGACAATGCTTTCTTTTTCAGAACTTTTACACAACTGCAAACCATGTGTGAAAGATTGTGCACTATAAATTAAGACCCCATTTTAACAGCAACATCAGTGTGTTAGTGACGTTAGGATCAATTAGCATTTTAAATGCGAAGCATTTATCAACAAACTTCAGCGACATTGAGCATGTCCGTCCGTCCGTCCGTCCGTCTGTCCGTCCGTCCGCCCGCCCGCCAGCTCGCCCGCCTGCCTACCTACGACTTTTAGCTCTCCTAGCCGTTTCGATAGTGGTATCGATACCAAAATTTGTATGGCATAACAGGACCATATGACGAGCATAAGTGACTAGTCATAACATGAAAATAAAAACACACATGTCATGATTTACATTTCATGGTATTGCTGCTCTTGCAGTAGTTTCATTCACATGACATTTTACAAAACTGGTATGGTATGACATGACTGCATGGCGAACACAAGTGACAAACCCTAGCATTAAAAGTCATGACATGCATGTCATGTAACAAAATGACTACATGCCACACTCGTGATGCGCTCACGGTTGTTTCACTAGCTTCGCATATACCAAATTTTGTATTACAGGACGTGAATGGATGACGAAGATATGTGACTGGTGCAAACATGATAATCATGAGATGTGTGTTATGTAACAGCATGATTACATGCCACATTCATGATGTGCCCGCGGCCGTTTCGCTATCTTTACATATACCGAAACTGGTGTTACTGGACATGAATGAATGACAAAAGTAAGTGACTGGTGCAAACATGATAATCATGACATGAGCGTCACATAATAACATGACAACATATCACGCTCACGATTCGCTCGCGGCCGTTTCACTAGCTAATAAATTAAATAGACTTAAAAAAGGCTGCGATATTAAAGACTGAAATGTTGGGTTAAGTTGCGATCTCCAAACTTTAACCATCTTGCAGCCCTTGTTAGAATCAAAGAAAGCACCTACCGGTACATCGATGTCAATGCTGGGCAACACCTTTTTTAACTCGGAAGTCCACGGAAAGCGTTTGTATGTCAGCTGAGCTCTGAGATGACCGTGCACGGGCTTACCATAAAAATACCTGTACAAAGACACATCTAAGTCATGGAACATGTATTTTATACATGTGCACCTTTATGAAATCAGGAGTATAAGAAACAGAAGCAGAAGTCATACCTCGCACATATTTTCCATGTGCTATTGGACTCCTCAGGGAAAATGTATGGTGGTGCAGTGATATCAACAGAAAACTTGGGCAATGCTACAGGAATGTAAAGAAACAACATGAAAGCATGTAGCAATACTTTGTACAATACTCTCGTATAAACCAACTATGCATTTTTATAGTATCTGAGCCAATTTTGGAATGAACAGCATTGAGCCTAAACAACAATTTGCTCAATTATTAAAAAAAAGAACTTAAGGTGCACTAAATAAAAGTAAAAGGAATATTGTAGATGGAGGTAGTTACAGCATGTCAAGATTTTTTACTTGTTCCCTAACTAACATACCTAGAAGAAATACTACTCAGCTTAAATTCTAGAGAATTACCAATCAGCCATTTAATATGAAACAAGAACAATAAAGTGCAGTGACTTTAAGGTGAGTACCAGTTTCCTACAAATATAGAGTCTATTCAAGAAGCATATCATTCCAATGTAAACATGATTTAATATTACAGGATGTGTTAAGTAGTACAATGACATGACATGGAGTGAGAAGTCTCAGAAGAAGAAACAAATGCAGTGAAATTGTACAGTTCAAGTTCCTGTTGTAATGCCAAGATAAAAATGAGACTGGTGCCTTTTATACACACTCAACAAAGCTTAGTTTCATGCTTTATGCAAAAAAAACAACAAAAAACAAATACATTCTCGGTTATTCCAAAGCAATATAGTGATGAGAGATATGTCCTATTTGCTATTATAAGGTTATGTTGCAGTTCAGCATTAGTTGCGTTCATGTCGCATTATCTACTCATTGAATAAATAGTACGTAACAAGTGTTCAAATCCTGTTCCATCTGACAGTGCCAGCAATCATCCCCATTGCAGACAGCAACTCTGTGCGCAGGCAGGAACTGTGCTCATAGCCAGTCTAAGCCAGATATACTATTGATGGAACAAAAAAAAAAAAGAATAGCAGACAATTAAACAAACTTTATACGATTACTACTGTATAAAGCTTTGTGAATAAGTGTCGTTATAGACTGACACAAACCAGAAAACTTAAATAACTTGGTGGTTTGTTGTGCTGCATTTTAGAGGAGATATTATGAGCCCTATCGTAATAGCGACAGAATCAACAATAGCACCAAGAGGACAAACCATAACTGCCCACTTGGAATGCCTGGCAAGTCGTATGGTCAAAGATTTGGCAGCAGACGGACCACTCCCCCAGCTGAGGCTCATGGGATAGTTGTTTTTCCAGCTGTACGATACCTGTGGATGTGGACAAGCGTGAATACAGTCACTGAATCGATTGCTACGATAAACTCATCTCCTACAATCTCAAAAGCCTTACTTAAGTTGCCCTAACTACCAAAAATAAAATGCGGAATAATGCAAGCTCAATCAAGTAACTCTGTATTGCACTCTATTTTGCTGGTAACTTGTAGCTATAACAGAGTTACTTTTTACACAATAATGACAACACTGTCAACCATCCTGACATGTCTTTGAAAATTTAGTTGCATGTAACTATTTACAAAAAAGGAAAAATATTTCTATATCAGCCGAAGGTCACAACCCTCCTGGTTATGTCTTGCATTGCGTCAGCACAGAGTTCGTAGAGCATCAGATGCGTTATTAGAAGGTCACAGATCCGGTTCCTTACAGCGGCAAATAATATTTTCGTCTACTTTACTTTCTTCTCGTTTATGTCATAATTATTAAAAATAAAATACCCTATACTTTCCTTGGCATGATTGTCTGTTAGTTTCCATTAATACTGCATCTAACAAAAAAAAACAAGCCCTTCAATTACCGCTTCTTTCCTTCTTAACCCAGCATGACAGACGAAGCAAACAGAAAGCGAGATTCACAAAAATGCCATAGTAGTTAGAAAATAAGGAAAAAGAAACAGTGATTTACATACCTGCTGACATTGACACATTGTGCCACTGAGAAATTTTGAAGTGCATTGGGTTCTCGATCCAGATTTGGCCAACCTAATCACAAGAAAGCGAGGTACAGAGAGATGTATCTTGACACTTCGCTGAAATGTGTAATTAATAGTTGCTAAGTGATGCCGGCCTCGTACTCACATGCTCTGCGAGTGGAAGCTTCCTGAAGTCAATTCCAAGGACACGAAATCGAACTGCAAACAAAGCTCACTTAACTTTGCCATTGAAATTTT
Organism: Rhipicephalus microplus; assembly: GCF_043290135.1. Lineage (NCBI taxonomy): Eukaryota > Metazoa > Arthropoda > Arachnida > Ixodida > Ixodidae > Rhipicephalus > Rhipicephalus microplus. Next base: position 202,454,547 of record NC_134700.1, read on the forward strand.
ATGCCCACCTAATCGACGCTCCCTAAAGACAAGCTAGAACCAGCATAAGCGATGTCATCAGGATTATCACAGCAGCCTTTAAGTGGTGCTGGGCTAGTACAGTTTGTGTTCAGAGTTAATGGACAACAAATTTTGAGAGAAAAGCTGAATTTTCATGCCTTTTTGGGCATGCAACCTTCAAGTCCGTAGGACGCTTTAAGGACACACATGCCACGTATGGGCATGCTTTATATCTTAAGTATTGCTGCTACTGAACCAATTCGCTTTGCACTGCAGTGATTCACTGCTTCAGAAGAAACTGTGAATGACTATACTTTACATATATGTTAAAACTAGGCATTCATTCATTGAAACAGGATTACTTGTTAAAAAAATGCATTTTAAGACCAAGTTCCTGCTCCACAACTACATTACCAAGGCGTAACAGCAGTCACATAATGATAGTCTCACACATCAACAGTTGTTTCAATTTTACGCGGTCTCATTCTCAGTAAAATGTTTTAGTTAGAGGTTTACTGCATACTTGTGCTTACTAATGACAAATTATATCACATTGCCGTGATAAACAAACCACTAAATGTTATGGTTTGCAGGACTTACCCGTTTCCCTGGCCTTGTAGATGGGCTTATCAGTCTGGATAATGGTGACAAGCTTCTTGTCGGTTTTCTTAACGATGGCAGGCACTGTTTTCTCAAAAGAATAGCTGCCGAATTTCCCTGACACTTGGAGCACAGTGTTGAAAGGCAGATCCTTGGGAACTGGTAATGTGATTACTTCAGGTGAATCTGCAAAAAATAACTGCGCTCTTTGACTCCCGATTTGTGCACGTACGTCATAGATAAACTAAACCACCTTTTGAATGTAGTAACGAAATGCTTCAACTTCGAAGTACAGGCACCAGTGACCATTCAGTACAAATATTATTGAACTGCATGCAGCAGAAAATTTACAATTGCATGTAAAAAACACCCACAATTTGCTTGCTCTCTCCTTCACAATGTTATCCAAACTGTACAGCAAGCAATTAATTAAGCTATGCAGCAAGAGGGCATGCATGCAGGCAATCTTAAAAGCTGTTTGCCATGTTGCATAGATGTCATGAGAAACCACAAGGTACTGTTCCAGAGGCATTTTTTTTTCTAAAAGAGCCAAATGCAGAAACCGAAACTAGGCTAAATTTAACTGGAACGCAAATCATGCCTAAGTATCTTCAATTCCTAGAGCAGTTATAATCAAAATGGGGCAATTCCTTGTTGTAACATGAGCTCAAGAAGGCAGTTTCTAATAAAAAATGAGCCAAGTATTCCAGCTGTTTCAATCAATGTGAGCCACGTTCAAGTAATTATCACTGCACCAACAAACATGATCAAAACAACCAGCATTGTCCCATCCAAAATGTTTCATTTGTGTCTTAGTTGCTTTGTTATCATGTTTATGTTCTACAATTAGGTTGTCTAGTGTGAGTTGGCAATTACTGAAAGACATGATGTTCAATGACAAAACTTGATTGTGAAGAATAAGAGGCTGACCTGCCTGCTTCTTTTTGCACTTTAGTGATTCTTTTCAACTTTAGCTCAACAGTATCTTGTCCTCCGTTCACTTCAACACAGTATATTTGCAATAAAATAGACATGAAATAAAGATATTGGGCATCTATCTATTCCTTAAAGAAGAAGAAGCGGTCAGAAATGGCATGGCATAAAACTAACTGGAACACTTTTTAAGGCCTCCCATAGATGCCATTAACAAGAAAACATTGATGACAGTCCAGAATAGTACACCTTTTCCAGGAAGAACCACTCGCTCTTCAAGTCTAATAATCGCCATTACACCTATGCGTCGAAGCATGGCACCGACAGAAGCACAAGTATGATATCAATTTTATCATAAAATATTGCTGTACCGTACATTCGAACCGTTTTACACTTATTTTACTAGCCAATTCATGTCCTAAAGAAATGTTTCAATCTATATGAGCCAAATACAAACTTTACTCCACAATACTGACGATATTGGGCCACATAGATTTTAGCAACAATATAGATTTGTGTTACTTATGGGAGAGGAACATACTAGCAAAAAGTTCTTTGAGCAGGCCAAACCATATTGTCAGTACAAAAAAAGTGCATTTTCCCCAGTTTCATTTAAAGTTCATTTCGCTCTCTTAGAAAAAAAAAGAAACGCCTCAAAGGTTGTGCCACAAGGTTGCACGAGGTACAACCACAATGTACAAGGCAGCATTATACACGTGCAAACGGAAGTAGCGGTCAGTGTGGTCAAGCAGAAAAGAATACAAGATCCTCCAGGCCATAACAAGAGGTGACATATCCACCCCTTAGAACAACTCTTTCTCCCAATCAATCCTCGTATGTATATTCTATCATACGCATGACCACAAAAGGAGGAAGAAAGCATGTCTTCTCTGATAACTGTAAAATGAGCTACACTTTGCAGATTCAGAAAATTTTATCTTAAGACATCCATGAAGCAATACAGTCCAGTCACAAGGTTATCTTATTACTTTTTTTTTGACATCAGGTGCTGTACTTTGTTGTTTAGTGCCAGTGGGGGGCTGAGGCACTGTGAAGCTGTCATCGGACAGTTTTTTCCTCGGCCTCCTTTCTTCCCCATAAATGTTCCTGTTTTTGGTTGATTGATTGATTAGCTAAAAAGTGTTGGAGGTTTGTGGGTGATTGTATAGAAATTAGATACACTTTATTTTTTTTCTCAATTTCTATGTATGCATAGCTTAATGTATTAGATTTCATACATTATATTCTATGTAAACAATTTTGGATGGCACGCTTTTCACATTCAGATTTATTTTACTGGACGACTTAACTCTGCACGTGCAATTACAAGTTTGTACCTAAACTTCAGCTTCTCACGCAGTATCAGAAGTTATGAGTAACCCTGATAGTTGCAAGTGTAGGCAATAGGATCACCATAGTTATCTATTCTGCTCCCACACTCAAGGCCGTATTCCACAAAGTATGTTGAAGTTCTAAAGACGCATTCAACAAGACTTTAGGAGATGCATTACGATTGTAGAATTGGTCTGCCTACCTCCATCGGTTCGTATGGAAACGTTGGACAAAACACCACCAGGTGTTGCCACAAGGCTGAGTGTGACATGACCACTTCTCGGTGCATTGAAGACATTGAATGCCAGTGTTTGATTCTCTCCAGGCATGAAAGATGAAGGTGTTGTGAGAAGAAATGCTCTATAGGTGAAGTAGAAGAAAACCCTATTTACCAAAGCAGCACTTAGAAACTTCTGTTGTGCCATTAAGCTAATAATGGTGTAAAAGTATGTAAAACTGGGTAAATTGGTAGGAATGCATTATGGAAAGTTTTCAGCATGCACACAATGAATACATCCATCAAGTCATTTTTGTGTGCGTACTGAGAACTTTCCATAACAGTTACTTAATTCCGGTAAAAATAGCCAAACATTTTTACTGCAGCAATGCTGACAAAGATAATGGCACGCAATTTTTCAACTATTCATTCACATACAACATACAACCACTTATTGCAACAGTGATACTTAAATGCTCTATAAAAAAATTAAAAATGAATCACACTTGTCATGTACAATTAACAGCCCAGTCAATGTCGTGGAAAGTTCCAATAATAATAATAATAATAATAATAATAATAATAATAATAATAATAATAATAATAATAATATTTGACGTATTTCGCCCCAAAAGCACGATATGATTATGAGAAACACTGTAGTGGAGGGCTCCAAAAATTTTCACTATCTTGTGTTTGTGGAAAGTTCTAGTGAACCAAGCTACAAACTGTACTTGCATTTGACAGAGAGAAATGTAGAAAGGGGACTGTGACCATGGAAAGCATACGAGACTGGCTGAATTATTCCGTCCAATGCTTTTCGCAGCAATGTCCACGAAGGAAATAGGTTTGGTCACTACTGTACCTTATTTGTGGCATGCAAAAGTGACAAGCTGAATCGCTACAGGTGTGAATGCAATAATAATAATAATAATAATAATAATAATAATAATAATAATAATAATAATAATAATAATAATAATAATAATAATAATAATAATATTTTTTTTTATTTAAGTATACTGCAGACCTTCTTGGTCCAAGCAGGACCGAGAAGGTCTGCAGTATACTTAAATTATAATAATAATAATAATAATAATAATAATAATAATAATAAACGCCAGGCCTGCATGAAAAGTGCAGCACAGTCAAAGGCTTGAAGAACTGCGTCTCTAGAAACAATCATTAACTCTCTTGGGGCTACTGATGAAAGCACGCTTGCAAGCTACCCACTACGCTATAAATATTTTCTGTCAAGCTGGGATGCAGCCACTATAGCCATTATTTCCAAGGCATTACGTGCCCTTTGTTGATCCGGTGGCTGATGACGAAGAATTCTGGCTGAGCCCTTTGTAGTGGGTAGGAAGCATTCAACAACCCATTCATTATACAATTTGTATTGTGCGAGACCAGGTTATAACATTAGCATTATGTGACAATTAGTTGTTATTTTACACATCTACCACGCTATACTACACATGTTAACGCAATTCCTTCCCGACATAATGCCTGTATAGGGTCTCTCGGCCAAGGACTTTCGATCACTGGCATGGCTCTGTGGTAGAATAGGCCCAGGTTTGAACCCCATGCTATACTTAATATTTTTTCTTATTTCGTTTTTTCACTCGAGCAATAGAAGTTATGGCTGGTGATGACGGACAAGTACGGTGCCAAAAACTGCCCTTGTTGTTGTCTCAAATAACTTTTGCTCTTAACAAAAGGTTGTGGTATGAAGAAAAATGCTATCATATTAAACTGCATGAAATACTTTTTGTTTGAAATTTGTGCTGTTTGCATTCAGGAATGGTCACTAGTAATTTCTAGACCAACAAATGGAAATGGGAGTGTCTTAAACTTGATATGGTAACTAAATGCTTCTAAAATTGTCATTTGTTTAAACAGCACTATGCACAAACACAACTCATTTTTCTTTTACTTATTTTAGTGAAGTCTGTTGTACCATTTTGCACTGTGTAAATGTTCAGAGATAAAAAAAGATTGCTCCCAACATCCAGATAAGCATTGCTGAAACTCCTCGAGTTTAAAAATGCATTGACACATCAGCAAGATAGACGCAGTTTCTTACGGATAATATGAAACATTATGAGGGATATGAATGAGCCATCATAAGCAATATGATCCTCCCAGTCTACAGTTAATGCCAGCCTAGATTATAAAATATGTACAAGCTCTAAGAGATCTTCTAGCAAGTCTTCACATTGGTGACAACCGGCCTGTTTTTAGACATTAGCAATCCAACTTTTTGCCAAACACACACCTTACATAGCTTTTCACTACAAATATTACACAGCTGGAAAGGCAACTGTTGTGCAGCTACTGAACAGATGAAATCCCCTACTGCACATTCACTGTTGAAAGCAATGTCACAGCAAGCAGGCTTCCTACACTAAAGCCCTGAATGCATTTGCCTTCTACATCAGAGGACAGCGGTGAATGGGATGTACCAAAAGCAGACGCCTAGTCAAAGAATTAACTAGGCATGCATAAAATATTGTTTCACGAGATGCAAGGCCAACAGCTTTACTTTTTTTTTACTTTTATTCCGTTGTCATTCTTTTTGAAGAAACATGTAGCATCCATGGCACAAACAATAAAATGAGCTAATGTGTGTGCACAGGTCTCAACATAAGCCAGCGCAGTCCCAAGATCCAATTTTAGGCTGGGGTAAAATATTGTTGTTTTTAGCCAACAGATGGTTAACCACAGTATTGTTGTTCTTATCAGCAAGCTAAGTTCTTAGCCAGTAGATCATTGTTAAAAAAAGCATTTCAAACAAGTGAATAGCCTACATTAGATACTGCTTCAAACAAATTTGGCTATACTTGCGCTTCAGAGTATCTTTTTATGCTTTGCCATGATAAGAACTAGGGTTGCATTACAGCAAGTGGGCTCAATAGTGTTTTAGGTCGCACTTTTATGTTGTGTGCCGCGTCTGTTTTGTATGCATGTTTTTCAATTTCTGCATGTCAGGCACCAATTTCTTGTGAACCGTCTTTACCTGTCATGCCACTGTAACACATAGGACTTAATCCATGCCATCAAGTGAAACAGCCTGTACGATTGATTTGATTGATTGATATGTGGGGTTTAACGTCCCAAAACCACCATATGATTATGAGAGACGCCGTAGTGGAGGGCTCCGGAAATTTTGACCACCTGGGGTTCTTTAACGCGCACCCAAATCTGAGCACACGGGCCTACAACATTTCCGCCTCCATCGGAAATGCAGCCGCCGCAGCCGGGATTCGAACCCGCAACCTGCGGGTCAGCAGCCGAGTACCTTAGTCACTAGACCACCACGGCGGGGCGAAACAGCCTGTACGAAAATTGGGGTTCCTTAAGTGACACATAGTCACACACTTCTCACCACAAAGGTGTGTATATATATATATGTAGAGAACCAAAAATAAAGAGCAGAATATTCGTACTTCTTACTCACAAATATTAAATTTCCTCACCACAATAGCCAAATTAGGATGTTTGGTTTTAGACACAGTTAACCTGTGTGTTTAAGTGAAAATGAAGAGCAGCAGGTTGTTCATGTGGCTTAGACCCATGGAAGAAGAAAAAGAAAGGATGGAGCATTATTACACCATGCAGCCAGCCTTGGCGAGCCACCCCGTTTTGAAGCCAGCTGTGTCGGCCAAACATACGACCTTTTGCAGCGCGATCCCGCAAGCAGCAAGGCTTGCTGAAAGTTTGGGGTGTGGCACTTGGTAGCTTTTAATCGAAACACACTTGTCTGTAGCAGACCGACCAGCTCACGCAAGAGATTAAAAAAATGGAACACCACTGAGAGTACCAAGAACCGACGCATGTTCTGACGTTTTGGTCACGCATTGGGCCAACATCATGGGCTTTACTCGGGTGACCTGATTCTCCTTCCTTTCCTTTTATTCCTCCATGCTTAGACCCCTCTGTAAGCATTCACACGGAATCAAAAAGCAGCTGTAAAATATCCAAGAGTGCTTTATTGGCAAGCCTGAAGCATTTAGCCAGCATATTGTCAAAAAATGAGACTGTATAAATGTCTCGAGAAACGAATGTTAAATATCACAGGTGTATTAAAAAGGAATCAACACGTGTAAAGAATTCACTAACGCTTCGTTGCACCATAGCCCGATAAGACACCTTCGATATGAACACTGCATACAGTAAGCACAGCTGTGACAAGATGAACATAATGAAATAAATAGTACTCTGGCAGTGGCTAAAAGAGCATTTATAGGCTCGACACACAACTTTGCAGTAGCAGTGTGCATAACTACGCGAGTTTGTGACAAATGTCACACCAAAAAGGAAGTAAATTCGATAATGCACAATGTAAGCACATGATTAACCTGTTCTATTGCACAAATCTTATACTAGATAGATTGCATTACCCGTAGCAAACTGCACACAGAATGCTAACGCTTATTTGGACCCAGCCACCAACAAAAATAAAGAAAATTATATTTCAAGGCACGGCATCGAGTGAAAGCTATTAAGAAGTGCTTTGCACTTGCAGTGAAACTACCTTATGCTCAAGTGTACGATAGCGTTCTGCCGTCGGACCATAGACGGATGCTGCATCTGCACTTGGCTTAGCTGCCAAATGGAATGGTTCTGCTTCACTGATCACATTATCAAACGACAGTCCAGGCTCCGCTTTCTTGTATGAACCAAAGAGAGCCAGATAGGCTGCACCAAGACATGCCGCATTTGCAGAAGCTTTCCCAAGTGTATACACTGAGGCACCGAACACATCAGCCAAGACCTGAACGATTCCAGGATTTTTGGAGGCACCACCGGTGGCCAGCACTCTGCCACCAGTAGTGAACCCAAGGCGTTCTGCATGAACACGTTTAGCAAGAAATTGGCCTTCGACAACAGCCCTCGCTTCGACTTCCTGGGAAAACTTTGCAACCCTCTCGTTGCTCTTGTTGAACTTAAAGTCACCTACCACTGGTGGAAGGATCTCTTTCAAGTCAAAATACATGCCGATGTTTCCGAAGTTGCCGCGAGGTGTGCTGTCGATGAGAGATGCGAATATGTCCCAGGAGCCTCCGGCACAGTGGTCCCTCACTCTTTGGCGGGTCAGCGAGCCATTTTTATAGCACAACATTCCCATAAAAGCGTCACTCGCGACGGGATTCACCATGACGTGGCCTTCAAGGGCTGGCTTGGCCTCGCTCAGCCACATCAGCACGGTATCGCTGGTCCCAAGGCTGACCAGAAGGTCGCCGCCCCGGAGACGGAGCCCGGCCAACGACGCAGGGTTGTCCCCCGTGAATGCAACCACAGAACAGTCGGGTGGGAACCCGTAGCGATCCACGAAATAAGGTGCAACAGTGCCGAGCACTTCGTGAGACGCTACGGGCTCGCCGAGCTTGGCTTCCAAATCTGGCGCGCAGGCATCGAGACATGCGCGATCCCAGCGGTGGGTACGTATATTCAGCAAGTTCATGCCAGAACCGTCGCTTAAGTCAATCGGTGCGTAGCGCCCCAGGAATAGCGTTGCGCCGAAACTGCTCACCAGGGAGATGCGTTCGGTGTTGGCGTACGCGTCACGTTTCGTCTGCCAAATCTTGGCAATTTGGTTGCCCGTGAAGCGCTCAAACGCACGCGATCCGGTGATGTCGGCGAGATACTGCGCTCCGCCGACGGCCGTCTCGAGGTTTCGGCATTGGACCTCGGTGCTTGAATCCATCCACACCGGGGAATCTCGAACGCTGAATGCTCCCTGGAGTTGATCGTGAAGGAACTTCGACGCGTCCAGATCCCTGAGCATGTCGGAGGCGCCCTTCCTCCAATAAACACTTCCGTGTTGCTGACCGCTCCCGGAGATGGCCGCTACGGTTGCCAAGTCAAGGCCCGCTACCTTGAGGCGCTCTAGCAGCATGTCAAGCGCTTTCACCCACATGATCGCTGGCGCCGTCACTGTCAGGGTGTCGCGATTCTTGTTCACGCCGTTCTGAGTGCGATATTCAGGCAAGTCATTGTCGAACTGAACCGCCGCTTCGCAAACCACTTTGAGCTTGTCATCGATCGCCAGACCTTTCAGCTGCTGCGTGCTGAAGTCGAGGCCGAGGTAACTTTTGCCAGTGCCTTCCATTCTTGGCCGAGTTGCTGCCGCGTTTTACGGAGCGTCGATAAATGAAGAACGAAGCGAATTTGGAGAGCTCGTCCTCTTAAGGTTCTGGAAATCTGCGCATCTTCGCTTAGTATCAGTGGTCTCCTCTCTGCCTTGACGTTGGTGGTCATAGAAAGATACGCGCGATACGGCGGACGTGGCTGTGAAAACAGGAGAAGCTGAGTTGGCCGTCGTGCGGGCCAAAGAAGCTCGTGGAGAGGGAGAACAAGGAGCGGTCAGCGCGGAAGAAGCGAGACAAGAAGAAACACATAAGCTGCGGGGACCGGGAGAACACAAAAAACAAAATCAAAACTCAGCTGGCGCTCGTCGCGCCCTCAAAAAAAAGCGGAGCATTAAAAGAGCAAACTCCTCGGGATTATTTCACAAAAATCTGGTATAAACTTACAAATAGACCGACTAAAGTTTACTGAGTAAGCCTTTAAGTTGTGCCGTAGAGTTCAATGACCAAATTTGAACTATGCGCCATGTTTTAGCGCCATTTTTGACGCGCTTGAAAGCAATGCCCTTGAAGTTAAGATAAGCATTCGTAACGCTGTTTAATTTTGGGCTTTTTATGAAAGCCAAAAGCAAAAAATGAAGTGCTCGTGCCATGGCTCGTGGTGGTGTTCCGCGCTTAGTCCATACTCACGATCACCTTCAAGGTATCAGTTTGCAACTATCGCGCATTACAACGTAATAACCCTCCTCGCTTGATCGAGATATTTTAATTTATGGGCCTCTTAAACTCTGGGGAGTTGTTCGTGACAAGCTGAATGTATGCAAACCGTATATGTCGATTCACGAACTGTACTTATTGGTCGAAGAGTGGCGCGAAGCCGCGAACTGGACCCATGCAAGTAAGTGGTCTGTGCTGGAACATTCATTCACTGCAGCGGCGAGTTACCGCAGAAAGTTTAAGCAGCAAGTTGATTAGCTTACGGTTTCTTGGCAGCTCCAACACTGTTCCATCCGAGGATGCAGTAGGTGATCGTCAAATGCGTGAGCCATCGGAGCATCGTGAACTCGCTGCGGATCGAGCCAGGTCGACGCACTGAATTGTAAATTCAAAACGAGTTCTGCTGGACACTCGATGGACCGCGCTGTGGCGCGTATGAAGGGCTCAGAGCCGGTCGGTCGTGCGAAACTGCGCGGTTGCGGTGAAAAGCGAGAAAGGAAATTGAAGATAGCGAGCAGACGCCGCGCACCATTGGCACGGTAAGTGCCCGGCGGCGGAGGAGGCATATCCCTAGCGGCCATCTGTCCTATCTCACATGTGTCAAATGACGGCCGCCACAGACGCTTTATCTGGCACAAAGAAGCGCATATTGCTTTTAGCGTGGATGCGCGTTGCCACAGAGGGCTCCGTTAGAGTGTACTAGGACGAATACCGTCTCTGCCCGGATGGACACATGCTGCAACGCTTGTTTTTCGATCCCCCAGTATGTTGAATCCAAACACCGGGTAGCCACGTCGAATGCGTGCCAAGCTTTACACCACATGTGATGGCCATGTCCAACGGAAATCTCTCAGTTAAGTGTTCCTATAAATTTCGTTGAAGTCCAATTAAAATGTATCTGCGCTCGCCGCGGTAGTCTAGCGGCTATGATGTTCGACTGTTCGTGAGATCGGCCGCATTATGGTGGAGGCTGAATGAATGCCCGTGTACTTAGAATGTGCCTTAAAGAACGCCACATGGTCAAAATCTGTGGAGCCCTCCCATCCCTCATAATCGTGTTGTAATTTGAGAGATTTTAATTTATTCATTTCTGTACATGTAAGAGAAAAACAAAGCAATAACATGAGGCTAGAGATCGAGCCTGTCGAAGGTATTGCTCTAAAACAAATCATTTGGACATAAAACCCCAACAATTATTGTTATAGGTCCCCATTGGCGGCGCCAGGATTGTTTAGCTGAGGGGCCATTCAGGACAAGGGAGTTCCTTCAGGGAGGCTGAGAACACATGCGTTGTGTTTTGACTACGCTTGCTCTTTGGGGGTGCGGGCTCCGACCCCCCATTCGCCCCACTGGCACTGCCCCAGAAAGTCTCTCAGGAGTAACCCTCGCTTATTTTAAGACAGACCAGGTTGAGTGTCCATCTCATTCATTGAGGAAGTGAAAAAGAACCTCTAGAGCATGGTCGAACGGAAACTCTGCAACTTATTACGCCTCTGCTAACTTTGTTTCACCACATCTCTTTGACCTGTATGATTGCTAAAGCTGGAAGAGATTAATTTTTTAATTCTGCCGTGAGTTGTCTTCACGAGGGTGTCAACAAGATTATTGCTTGAGAAATCACCAGTGACTTTACGTCTAGCAGACTTACAAACCATATTCACTTGAGTGTAATGCTAATTAATGAAAGAATGAGCCATCATATGATAACACGGAAATGTGAAAAGGAAGTATTCAGCCACCTACTGATTTTATTAAACTACAGTGTATATAATATTCAAGCTTGCAGCACAAGTATGATCAGATCTGTTTCAAGACGTATGCGAAACACTTTTATGAGTATGCTTTTACATCTAATTGGCTGTCTTGGTGTGCACAAACATACGAAGGTACCTAAAGTACAAGTGATTAGCTTGTGCACACATTTGCAGAGAACTATGTGTGTGTATAGTGGGTTTGTGTGCATGCAAAAGCACACTATATCAATGTCAAGTTTATTTCAATAAGTTTCTTAACTTGCTTAATGGTCTACAGCTTTATAACTTGAACTAGGTACACATTATTTTTCATGCCACAGGCAAAACAGTTGTTCTGCAATAAAATGGGAACCACAATGAGCCGTGAACACAATTATGTGGCTTGCATATGAATTTTTGCCCAGAGTTCTTGGTGCAAACTTACCATATGAATACCACCTCCACCTTGTCTTCTTACCAGCAGTAAACTACGTGTGTGGCCACCCTTAAATAGATTTTATATGCTTTTCTATACAAGATATTGCTCGCAAGCATTTTGCAGTAATACTGAGCAAGAACCCTGTAATTACATGCAACTGCAAATGCAATGCTTTGTAAAAAGTTAGGTATAGCAGTGAGCACGACAGATATGAGCAGTTACAATGCAAGCCTAGTATGTTCAATAAACGACCAGTGAATGAGGTAATTGAAACCAGTGTTTTGAGTCACTGGCCGTTTTCTTTTTTCTTCTTCAGTGTATGCACCTAGCTGCACTTTGGCTTTCTTGTACTTTTGTTATTAAAAACAAAAAAAACTGGCCGTGATTGCACAAGCGTGCAGCCCAGACACTCGACTAATATGAAAAACAACACGGTGACACAGAGCTCACCTTGGAGTCAGAAGTTTTATTATCATAGTAACGTCAACATACCTGTACAATACTTGCGCTGTCAAGGGACATGGACATGCTAGCCTGCACGAAGAAAAATATAACACTCTCCGGGCAGGGTCACTTCTCTCGATGTACAAAAGAATACGATGTATGCACACAAATGTCACTATCTTATTTTTTTCCCCCCTTTTGTATTTGTTGATACAGACTGTCGAGGTGGGAGCAGGGTCAGGGGAAGAGGAGGGCTTCGATTACAACATTATCCCTGTATATGTATACAGCGTTATTACTAACTGTTATTGTCTGACGAAAAAGCTGTACGTAGCCAGCAGAGAACACTGGAGCGACTATGTTGCCAGATGCCTGTTGTCTCTAGGCCCTTGTTTCTTCCTTTTTTTTTGTAGGACAGTGAAATCAGAAGCGCTCTGGACAGTCGCGTATTACACATTGTGGAAGATAAAGGAAGGGGAGATGGAGGCAGCTATGTACACGTAAAGCAACACCTAGCTGGCACATTCAATCAAAAGGCGCAAGCAATACAAGGACAAGTAAAAGGTCATCAACAATAAGGGCAGAACAAGACAGAAAATTGGGTGCTCCGTACTAATTATAATGCAGGGAGCAGTGATCTCCACAGGTTGCAAGTTTGCTTGCCGTAAGCAAGAGAACACGTGTTCCAACATGAGATCGAGAATGCACTGACAACAGTCGGCTAATTTTACCCGCACAGCAAAGAGGGGAGGTTTCCGGTTGCGCGACGAGTGGTCAATTCGTGTTTGCGACTCGTGGAAATCATGGGAAGCTTTCAACACCGCCGGTAAGGTGACATTTTTGTTAAACAGTAAGTACAACTTTGCGTTGCGTGCCACTTTGTGTGGACTACTATTAACATTAATCTACATTGCCTTATGCCTTGCATTATGTAACAAAAATGGAGCGCAAACATCCAGTGCTTGACTTCGAACAAATGGTGCCAAATAACCTGCCAAAGTGTTTTTGCTTAATAACAAAAGAGGCCAAACTGCCAGCTGAAGCTTTCTGTTCGATCACTAGCTTTGCACAAATAAACAATAAATGCATGTGTGCCCATCGTAATATGTGTAGTATGTGTGTCTCTAAAATGTACAAATGAACATGACAGGATGCAACACAAATGTCAAGCACAATTTTCAACCTAGCCCCTAAAGGCATCGTCATTTAACTTCATTTCCTGTGATCAGTGAGAGATTGCCATGAAAGAATACGCTCATGAGATAAACTGCAAGGCGGGCGCAAGCACTAAATGAAGGGGATGTGCATTATTAGCGTAGACTGGAAGTTCCAAAGGGCGAGAGTTCATTCAACCTCAATAGCGTACTTCTGCTATCGTAAAAATAAGGGCATTTTAGTGTTCTAGACTTGCCACAATTTTTTCTCTCTCTCTCTTTTTTTGTGGTTTTGAAAATGTTACAGACTATGGGTGAAATGAGGCCTGATTATGTTCTATGCAGAATGACTTATACCTATGGACCCTATTTCATTTCTTTCCACTACCCAGACAAATGGAGCCAGCACAGTGGCCTCATTTTCATGATAATGACATCCTTTGAAAAAGCAAGATTAAAAGATGTCTACTGAACATTATGCAAGCCACTTTCTCATACAACTTGCTAGGAGTTCTGCGTAGGATTTGCATGACACAGGTCTAACACTGATTGCGGTGCATTTGTTAAGTTGCACAGAAGCCGCAAGCTAAAAACAACAAAACTTAACACAAAAGCTCTAATGACATATCAACTATGTACACGAATAAAAATACAACTAAAATAACACACAAGAAATATATCCTATATATATATATATATATGTATAAAGAAAGCTCCGAACGCCATCTCACGAACGAGTATTTGAGTGCAGGTGCCCGACGAAAGCTGCCATGCATAAATATACTTCTTTGTATTAATTTACATTCTACGCCTTTGTTTTTTTTTATTTTCAGACTTCATTGCCAGACTTATATATTTTACACAATACTTAGCAACCACACAAATGAAATAATGACAAGTTCTATTTCACAGTCTATGACACAGGAGTGCTGAAAATGATGAAGAAAATTCACAAATGCGTTGTGAGACGAGCTGCATCACCGGCCACCTTTGTGTGACGTAGCTAGCGTAACGACATGTTCCATTCTAAACACATCTCTGTATTTTACACAATCAAGCGGTGGTTTTTATTCCAATGCGCCCTCTGCTTCGACTTTTCGCAAAGTCACACGCTTGACCACCGCTTAAATCAAAGGAAAGTTTCGGGTGATAGTACTGAAGAGTCTCAGTGCCGAGTCCTGCATTAAAAAGAAGCAAGGATTGATGTGCCACGAGTGGCAGAAAACACGCACCGCAGCTTGCAGTTGTGTCGCTCGAGACACTTCTGTCACTTGACGGGTCGATGTGTGCGCACTGAAAAGTGCGTTCTTTGTACGACAGTCCTCGCTTGAGCGACGTAGCTGTGTGAGACTCTCTATCAAGCACAGCGCCAGAGTTCCAGTGAAAGCACGTACAACTAATACATACTTCGACTCTATGTAAAATACACACAAGATGCGGAGTGAAGTGACAACACTGGACTGACACATAAACCCTGGATGCTTGCTTTAAGGGACTAGGTTAAATAGAACCACAGAGACCACTCCACTTCCGTGCCACATACTAGTACGCCAAATGTGCCGCATGCTGTGTCCATGTATCCTGGCAGCAGCTTGGGGACGGCTAGGAAGTTACCCGACCAATGTGTCGACAGATCGCTGAGTGTGCATCAAAGCACGAGGGCGAGGGAAAGCGGAGAGTAGTCACAAAAAGGTTTACTGGCTCTGTACATTTGCGCTTAATGTTGCCTTTGCAAATGGAATTCAATAAATAATACATTTCTTTTAGAAGACAAAACACTCGGTTACTGACACACTGCCCAAACAGGTGTAGGTGTAAAGAAACGGAGCAAAGTACACTCTTTTTTGAGCAAGAGAGGGGTATGGTGTAAAATAAACAATAATCATGCCTAAGAAATGAAGTAACTTGCGAATGGAATGCTGATGCTTTACAATGCTTAACAAGTTGTATATTGGCGCAAAGAAAGTGCGAAATAGTAAAACAATAAAAGCGGAGGCAGCCAGGCAAGGTACGGGTAAGTCCTTTGGCAGAGCAACAGTTGCGGCGTATTCACTGTTGGGCGAGATGCAACTAAGATGCGGAAGCCAGCATTGGCGCTTTACGGACACTGTCCCATGACGATGCAAGGCCCCAGTGCTGGTGCGTGCCAACCAAGACTAGATCTGATCGCTGTCCTCCTCTGCAGGATTGCTGGGACAGGTGGGGGCTGGGTGTAGACTACACACGGTCTCTTGCGTCCACCACTAATAAGACAGATCACTCGCACATGGCCAGAGCTTGCAGCAGGTTCCACTTAGACCAGTCACCAAGCTATCGGAGGGCTAGGTGGCTGAACAGCTCTGCAGGCAAGAGTGCACACACATTTTTTTGCCATCACACACACGCAGCAGAGCAAACAATGTTGCACATGCAGTCCCCTGTAGTCTTCCATTTATGCAAGCGTGGCCAATACCCACTTGCTGGTGTCTCTCGAACTGACTGTTTTTTTTGTTTTTTCGATATTCCCTAAATGCCGGACCCAGGAGCGGCAAGCCCACAGCTCTTGTGCTGCGGAGACCTCGCAGAAAGAAAGAGAAGGCGCCTCTTGAAGGTGCACGGTGCCGTCTTGCGCTTTGCATAATGGCCATTCGCATTCCTCTGCCGGCTGCTCGATCGTGTCGTGCTCGAGATGCTGCTCATTCCCCCAGGTGCGCTTGCATCAAAATGTCTGCGCAGGTCAATGAAGGCCTTCCATCGAGATGTGCCGGGAAGGAGAGCGTGCATCTGTTGCAGCCCGAGGTGCTCAATAGACCTGAAACGGCTCCAGGCCCGGCCTCGCAAGAGGCTATAAGTAAATCTTTTTCACTTTCTGCAGAGGCTTGTTGTCCGCCGAGCTGTTGGCATTCTTGCCGTTCTTGGGCGGCACGTTGAGGACAAGGTTGATGGGCTTGGCATGGTTGTGTGTCGACGACAGGAAACCTTCAGAGTGGGGGTCACCTCCCCGGTCCAGGTAACGTGAATAGTCGTCGGGCGGGCACGTCTCCTCGGCTTCTTCATCGCTGCGGCAGCGCCGGCTGAAGATGTAGCCGCTAATGAAGCCCACCACCAGGGAAGCTACAATGCTGGTGGTCACAGCAATAGCCAGAGTCTCAGCTGTGTAGAACTGGGAGGAAGCGCCTGTCCTCTGGTCACCATGCAAAGAAGAGCCGGCCACAGCGCCTGTGGGGAGGGAGATGCGACGTGAGCCAGTAAGTAACTTAAGACACACTACACAGTGTTATGCAATGCTGAGTGGAACTAAGTGTTCATGGCTGGAAAGGTTACCAATATATGTTAAAGTAACCATATGTTCTGTGACTTGTGAGACAGTTTCGAGTCGAGGGCTGTTGTCTCGTGTCCCATAATAGATAGAAATGTCTAAGTCCTGCATTTCAAACTTTTTATTAACGTTTGGCAGCACCTTGCCGTTAGCAGCATCTGGCCAATCTATTTTATAATGTGTTAGCTTCAAACCCTTCTAGATTTTCAAAAGTCAGCCAGCTGTGTGGTTCACGGCTGTGATGAATGCGTCTAATGCAAAGTGCACACACTGTCTTGCCGGTCTTGCCTTTGTTGACAGCAAGTACGCATTCGAATTTCAACACAGATATGCAATTGAACATCAACTTTCTTGTTTCAGGGAAGACCATTATTGCAAGAAAAAACTTTTTCATGCCGAAAGTTAAAACTAATTATTGCAGGTGATTTCTCATCGTGCTGTGTCAATCCCCCAACAACACCATGAAAGTCGACGTTTTTCGGCATTTCGCGAGTAAAATGTTCACCCTAGAAAATGTACAGTCAAGGACATATGAAACAAGAGCAAGAAATGGCAAAGTGCGACAGCTTCTCCTAGTGCAATCTTACATACATAATTGGGCCGTTACAAAAGGTTGTTCGGACTCATAATTGAGTGTACCAATAAGATCATGACAATTAAGTGTATAGACAAAAACGAGAAAAGAATGCTTTTTACTTCGCTCCTACTTGTTCCTATTTAAATTGTCCATGAATGTACTCAAACGAATTCCAGAGCTGGTTACTCAGGCTGGCAGAGAGCACAGCACACTCTGGACTGAACACAATGAAGAAAACGGACTTTTCAACTTTCCACTTGAATTTACTGGTGCACTGTATAAAGTGCATATGCAAGAAAGAAGTGCAAATTTAGGGACTCATTTTTTTTTTCGCTGGATGCAATATTATGAAAACTAACAGACAGGACTAAAGCCAGCATTGGCAATTTATGGACACTGTCCTATGATGATGCAAGGCTCCAGCGCTGATGCGTGCCAACCAATGTTATGCCACCAGCAGGGACCTGATGATGGCTAGTTATCTTTTCATCCACTTTTCTTTCTTCATATTTACATTACAATTACTCCTAATAACATCCCCTGCATTTTCCCTGGCATCACTGTTTGTTAGTTCTCATTAATATGCAAGAAAGCAAACATAGAGAGATACAATAAAATATAAGTTGCCACACCAACTCCCATCAGACTGAGTTGTAATGTAGAGCTACGTTGGTACCCATCGTCTTGCTTGTACCGTTATGTCTGCTATTTTGTTGTTTAGTGTGCCTTGCCTAGTGTCACTGCGCAAAAAAGCATTTTGAGAAAGTATGCATGTCACAGAACTAACAAATCATGCATGAAGAGGAAAAGTGTAGGGAGACAATGGCACACAACACACGACATAGAGATGGATCAAGCAGAAACGTGAGGGCAGAGCCTTGGTTTAGCATTAAGGATATGGAACAATGCGATTGCCTGAACACCAAAGTGAAAAAATTTGGAACACAGAAGTTAGAATGCACTGTCCGACAGTTCAAAACTTTCACTAAGAATGATATGGTGTGTTCATGCTATCAGTTACACACAATCTAATTCGTCTGTCTGTAATAAAATCTGTCATCACCAATTCAACTGTTCCTTTTTTTTTCTTGCTGCTGCAGCTGTAGAACAGTGTAAATGCTGTTGAAGTAATGGCCATCTCAAGTAATGTCAAGTAATTCAAATTACACCGACAATATTGCGATCCTTCTTATGCAGTGATCAAAATATTGCACATTGTAAATGCTATCTCAGTGTGCTCAGTTCCTTTTGCCTGCAGAGGCATCAGTTATGGAAAGGGTGGGAGTAAACAGCGAGATTACAGATTCCATGTTGATGAACTTGAAGTGAACAATGCTGAAAATGAAATGATGACAAACACAGCACTGTTTTTGTTGTCCTTTTCAGCTTCAGCATCATACCAAATGGTCCAATTCAACACAACACTACACACGCTGATGTTCTGCCAACATTAGGCCAAAAGGAAGGACACTTAGGCCAAATAGTAGATTTCGGTCACATTTCATCATGCAATTAAAACATATGATAAGCATTTTGAACAATGCACAGCTGCTCATTAACATGCAGCAATATTCAGTGCCAGAAACAGAAATGCACAAGATGATAGAAAGAGAGAAAAACAAACACCAGCAAACCAGGTAGCCGGTATACCATAATTTATCACTGAAGTCTGTTTGTTCTTTCAATGCAATATTTTGTCACTTGTGCCTGAATACAAGTACAGTCGGCTCTTGTTCATTCAAACTCAAAGAAACCTTTGAATTTTGTTTGAATTATCAAAAAAATTTACCGGAAGTTCTCAGATATGACACTGGGTGAACTGACACCACACACTATAATTAGGCATTGATTTATCATATTTAAAAATTTTGTGAGTGTTCTTAAACCATATACTGTTGATCAGAACTTCTAAAGAAATTGTCAATTTTGCCAACTGCTTCTTTGATAAATGTGCCTTCAGTGCAAAACTCTCCGCAACAGTTGAGAGTGTGGTCATTTATCCAATACTTTAATATGCATATGAAGCCCCCTCCTTATAATTCAGCTTGGTGGCCGTGCAAGACTTGAGACTATGCATACGAAGTGTAGAAGGCTGTCTACCTGGAACTTAGAATAGCTTTTATCTCGTTTATTTAATTTCACCTCCACATTTCTAAACTTGAGCGAATAGTGAATTTTAGGTTTGAAGTGAACAGCAATTTTGGTCAAATATGTACTATTCAAATCGAATTCAAATAGTATATATAACACATTTTAAGGGAAAATGGGCATATTTGTCATGAGCCCATTAACCTGCCCAATATTTATCAAAAACTAAAACAAGGCCTGTGAAAATGCCGTTTGTTCAAAGATACTTGGAGTAAAAGCAGGATTTGACTTTTGGTAGAATGCAAGTGATAACTTGTAAAATATGTTACGTTTCAAACTTTAGTATACTTAAGCATACAAGCCGGTATAATGAGCTCTTAAACTTTAAAATTGATGAACTGATGTGAGGGTAATATCTCCATTTAACTACTAAGCGGGACTTTGCGGTAGTGCGTGTCTCCCCTGGATTATTGCTTTCACGGCTTAGCACTCCTACACTGCTGTGGAACCACCTTTACAGTGCATTACATGCAGTTTAATATGCACCTATTCGTTTATTAAGAATACTCGAAATGTTCAATAACTTAAATTCAAATCGAAGTGAGTTCTCGAGTATTCGACACACTCAAATATTAGCACGAGCCCACACATTTCAAGAACACAAGCCCACTTAAGAATTTCATATACAGTGTGTGACGTGTAAACAACCATCTTTCTTTTTATGCTGCTTTTGGTTGTCGCTCCTCTTCACCAGGAGCCACTATTACTGCCACACAGCATTTGCCAGTCGCTCAATTCACTCTGAGCTAGTCAGCATTCACCTGCTATACAGAGGTTTGATACCGTGCACAAACAACAACCACATACACAGTATCGTTATTTGTTTCCTCAGAGGGTGCGCAGACGTACTAAACATGAACATGGCATTTATTGGCATCCCCTTTGAAATGGGCGGCAACAAGTGATCGAATAGCCTCCCTGCTTTAATTATGGGTTATTTAATTTACTGTAGTCTAGCATCCTCACTATCTTTCTTTTCATCCTTTTTTTTAAATACAAGTCCCTGTTCCTATAACGTATTGTTGCTGACGCCTGTGATGACTCTGGTTCCATCGCTACCTTCCCCGATTTTCTGCACCAATACTTTAAACATATATTGTTTTACTCAACTGCTGACAAGTTACCACTTCTAGCCTCTTTAGAAACCAGAAGCCTTGACAGATGAATACCTTCCGCTGGTGTCTTATGGTGAATATTCTGGCGTTTCACTGGAATGTGCCAAGTAGCTTCCGGAATTCGCTTCAGAAATCAAACTTACCATCCTGTCACTTCTTTAGCACACAGAAGAATAAGGACAAAAAATGCCGTGTCCAAGTCATTTTGAGCACTAAAGATTGTGACCGAAATTCCCAACATGTCCAAGATTATGCTCTTTCTCATCCTACTGTGAATATTTGTTCAATGTTTCTTTGTCCCCATAGAGATCTTCGCTTCCAATTTATTTTCCCGTATGTTTGCGAATCTCCGCGGGTGTTCTGTTTTTATTCCTCACAGATATCACTGGCAGATAAAAATTTTAAACTGCATTCCAATGTTCAATTCATTCGAAGCAGTTTAAAATATATTATGTGTTGGGCTGACTGCCTTTGGACTTCAAGCACTGGAATCTGTAGCTCTTCACAGTGTGCTTGTTTTTTTGAAGACCATGCTTATAATGGCTGAAATATGTAATGCACAAGTCTGACTGCCAACAGGGCTCATCTGGAGACTTGGTAAGTTTGTGGCATTAGTGGCCATGCCTGTTAACAGGCATTGCCATTAATGTCGTATGGCAAGTCCAGTGCTAGCTGTCCCCTCGTCATCCATGTTTTAATCGCAATCCTAAAAAACGTAAATAAGTAACACTCTCTGGAAATGCGTGGTTCGCAACTTTGAAGAAGCCTTGGTGACGAAACACCACTGAAGATGTCTACCCATGCAGCTGTACTATAAAAATAATCTCGGGTTTCGATTTCAAATGCTTTAATTTTAATCGCTGCCATGGCCTTTTTAGAGCGATTTTTTCATGAAATGTCAGGCAACTCCCCTTCAACATTTTCATTAATTATGTGATCATTTCATAATACATTTTTGTACCACAATTAGTTGGGCGAAATTCCCAGAAAACCGCACCCAGTTGCTACCTTCAAGAAAGAATGGCATGCATATATTAACCAAGCCACACCAGCACCAGCCAGCATTGTGGCTCGCTTTAGATACATACAACCACTGCAGATGATGCAGCAAAATTTTAAACTTGACATTGGTTTGCCAGGCCCCTCCTGCTAAAATTTAGATGTGAGAAGACAAGAGGTAAATGAAACTATGTGCACCCTCAAAGCCGTGGAAGAGTCATTCTCAAACCATACTAGTCATTATCACATGTCTATGACTAATAAAACTGAGACGGTGATAAAAGGGGGATTCAACTGCAGGCATGATGATCGAACATGCAAAAATTAGTGACAGCCAAACAGAAATGCAGCGTTCACGTGCTTCACATATGTGATTGGCACTGCTAACTTTGTGCCACTATCACAACTGCGTGTTGTGGGAAATAACAAATGAATAATTCCGAGAAATCCAGGATTTACTAAATTACTTGGGAAGTAATGGCAGCACAAATTACTGTGTAGCATGAGTCAGCTAGAACTTGGAAGACAAACCAACAGAGTGCCAGTACACTTAGTCATCTATAGACCTCTCTCTTTTTGCAAACAGTGTGTTGTCACTGCGAGTACCGGCCCGCCATTCCCTCTCTCGGCGCAGGGGCTGGTTAGCAAGAAAGTTCCGCCGACGGGATCTTTCTGCATCACAGGGCCGTGTGTGTCTGCATTCCTCTAACAAAACAAAAATTTCGGCGAATTGTTGTTTTTCTAAAGCCGCTAAAAAGAAGGGTGACAGCATATAATGCAGGATTCTGTTATGCTAACATGCAGCGATTTCCTCGTTGTAGATGGCAGCCATTAAAAAAAAAAATCTTTTCCTCTTCAAAAGCGAACGTTTTGCATTTGATGGTAATGGAAGCTTTGAAAAATATTGGCATGGTATGGACGTAAATGCACTCAATTTTTGTCGCCACATGTGCACTGCAATTTTAAGCAAGGCACGACATTGACGGCAGCATGGTTTTGAGCTTCCGTGCGAGAGGTCACGGAGAAGATTGCCACTCGCGTTGCAAAATACTGATCGAAGACGAATGTGGGAAAAAAAAAAAAAAACAAGAAAGTACTTTTTTTTCATCCGTTAGACTGAGGTTAACAAATCCTCGTGAAAATTAAAGCGAAGCTGTCGGCGACGTTCTTCGTAGCCCACTGAAAATTTATGCAATTTTAAACTCGATAACTTAATTATATACGTAATCTTTGGCACAGTTACATTGCTCCTTTGAGACCTGACACACAAACTTGTAGTGCACATCGTCACTTCATAAATATTCAGCCGTAAAGGTACGAAGTATATGTGAAACAATAATCTCCGCTCTTTATATGAAGACATATGAGGCCTCCGATAATACGAGCTATAAGTTTATTGGGTATGCATACTCGCTGGGGCGAAGCGTATATGCAGCTTCGGCAATGGTAAACATGCTTATAGTTCATGTGTTGTCGTATCTTTCAGCCCAAAAATCATGGAATTTTTTTTTCTGCACGCACCGCAAACGCTGAGATGTACCGACTCGCAGATGATTGCGTCAAATGCATTTTTACCTTGACTAAAATGTAGAATCGTGAAGTTTCGTCGACAACCAATTGCTGACACCGGCCCCCAATGAGTGCCAATGTTTTCGCAAACAAGACGCATTGTTATGCACACTGCACACACGATGCAGAATATTCTCTGTTTCACCGTCCATAAAAGTGAATCAATATTGTCTATGCTTTTCAATGCACACTGAACGCCACAATCAACACTGCACATTTTCAAAGATGATGCCACTGTTCCTCGCACAGACCACCACATGTGTTCACTACTTCAAGATAAACAGCCAGCCAGCGTGGCAAATATTTCATCCCGTAGTTTACCACACAGCTAGATGCTCTCTGACACATACTACAGCCAATGTCGCCACTGTAACATCAAGTGTAAGCTTAGAAAAAGAAAGAAAACTTGCCCCAAACACCGCACGGCTGTACCGTGCTGAGGGATCAGCGGGGGGTGTTATACCAACCACACCTTTAACGTGCGCCAGTGACGTCACGCTGTGACGTACCCCAGTAGAGGTCTATTGGTAATGTCAGATGACCACCACAGGCCTTGTCTATGAATCTGCTACAGCAGCCTCATCAGTACAACCGCCAGCGACAAACAGTGCATCTAATATACAGTTTCTAACTGAAAATGCCAAGTAGCTACACACATCACTGCACACATTATCTGACTACTTTCACAATCACAGAATCGAAATTTCCCATTTTTCAACTGTATTGAGCTTCCCTGGGAATTCAGTCTGTCAGTAATAAATTGCCCCCATTTACATAAATGTGTAGTGTCATAGGTGTCATACGCACGGGGAGTGCAGGACGGTGCCCCCCCAGCCACCTAAGAGGGAGGGGGGGAAAGCCAGCCCCATACAGAGATATAAATAGGGAGAAGGGGGCTTGCTACAGACCTTCGCCCCATTCCCCCTCCCTGAAGGGGAACACTGGGCATGCCTAAGTGTAGTGTGACGGTAAAAACTTCATATGGAGCTCACAGTTAAGCAGCTACAATGAAAAAAAAAATAACATATGTGCTTGTAAAACTTGCAACACAGGCACCTGTACAATGTTTGCTTATATAATGAATTGTTCTGCAAAGATTCCCTGGATAGAAATATACATTGTGTAGTATTTTACTATGTAAATGCCAAGTCAGTACCTGTGAGTTCTTGTGACAATTAATAATAATTGTTTGTGATGTTTTGCACAAAATATTATGAACATTATCTTGCACAGTACCTGAAAATAAACATTTTTTTTTCTTTTGTTGCTCAACAATGTGGCTTATTCATACAGTAATGCTGCCCAATCAAACACCATGTTGTTGCACCACTCTGAATGTCACTTGTGTGAAATGAAGTTGAAGTTGGCTTTCTTACATGCTCGAGAATTTAGTGGTTGCACCTGCTGCTTTCTTCTATTTCCCACCATTCTTTGCAGAGCACGCTTACCATTATTCTACACATAACGCCAGATGCACCTTAAACCGGTGACCGCAGGGAAAAAAACAACACTGCATTGAATACTTGTGTACACAACTAAAGCTGCCCTTTTGTATTCTCAGCAGCACACACCACACCTGTTTGCGATTGTGATGACAGGTATGAGAGAGGGTCTGGTTAGTTGGGTTATTGTTCACAGCTGTGGCAGTGCAAGTGACGGACTGTCACATCCAAGTGTGGAGCACCGAAGAACACGCAAGCATCAGGAAGCCAGAAAAGAGGGAAAAAAAAGAAGGAAGAGGTGTTTCCAGAGGGAGGGGCCGGGCTCACCTTCGTGACCGTCTCCCAAAGGACGGGACGCCGAATTTGGGTGAGCAGCGTCGTCCATTCCAGACCCCTGGTACTGGTGTGGGGACCGCAGGGGACCGTTCGACGATGGGGGCCTCCCTGGCACCCACAGGCAAGACCACCATTGGTCAGTGCTCTAACCACCGCATGCCCACACCAGACAATTATGTCTATTAAACATCCCCAACACCAGTGCAATCTGACGCCAACATCATCGTGTGTTTGGTCCAGTGACTCAATGTGTGTAAGCTCATAATGACATGGCGATTATACTGCACCATTCACCAGCATTTCTTGCTTTAAATTAACGGCGAAAATTTTGAGCCTATAATTGACGAGCTGAACTGGTTTGAGATGGCTGCTTTGCATACTAGAGAGGCTAAACTTCTGATCAAGCACCACAGCAAGTGCTGCGTGGATGGTGTCTATAAAAAATGCACTGTACAAAAGCATCACCACCGGTACATTCAAAACTCATTATCACAATGATGTATGTTACATAAAAATAGCTTTGTAATATCCGAAAATTCATTATAGAGGTTTATTCCTAACACTGTATCTATTGTGAGACCACTTTTCATTTACTTCGTTATAACCAATATTTTGTTACATCTAGATTTGTTATATCTAGGCCTAAGTGTAGTTGCAAAGCTATGAAATATCATTCATATGCCAGCAATAAGAGTTCAATCCTTCCTGGACATTTCTGTCATGCTATCACTCATCCTGTACTGTGAATCTGCAGCACAGGTTTGGCAATACCAAGTGCAGAAATGCTTCATTTAATGCCCAACAATTAGTTCAAATCTGGTATTAGGTTGCAGCGCATGTACTAAATTACAGGTTGTTTGCAGGTCTACTTTGCGAGAGAATGCCTGAAATAGTGATAACTTCCACCTGCACACCTTCTAATATCCTGAAACTTGCGGCTGTCTCTAAGTGAACTACATGTTAGTTACATAGCGAGAGCTCGCAGGCAGATGGTGTAGACGTCCAATTGCAATGGTGTTCTTTGCTCCATTTTTGTCCCTACAGACTCAATGCAATCACGTTCTGCAGCAAATTTTTACCCAATGTAAGCCAAATCAAGAGAGGGGCTATCAACTTGTTTTAAAACACAAACTGGGGTGGCTAATGCTCAATCAAAATGCACAGAGCAAGTCCACGGGACGTGCAGTAGCAGTTATAAAATTTAAAATGGCTTTGCTACATAATGTACATAAGTTCTCCAGTTGATGAGGCGATGTCAATTAATGAAATCTAGCAGGTTTGCCATCTGCTTCACAATCCTGGCTGCACAATCAAT
Source organism: Rhipicephalus microplus (assembly GCF_043290135.1). Taxonomy (NCBI): domain Eukaryota; kingdom Metazoa; phylum Arthropoda; class Arachnida; order Ixodida; family Ixodidae; genus Rhipicephalus; species Rhipicephalus microplus. The sequence continues at coordinate 202,481,007 of NC_134700.1, forward strand.
CACTTATGTAAACCATTACAGACTACTCATTTAGCTAGCTGCTTACATGTGCAGTGTGATAGCATTGAGTTTGTATTTCCCACAAGAGACAGAAAAAAATAAGTGACAAAAAATTTAGCAATAATAAAAGCTGCAACAAAGACTGTTAGTTAGCAGGCTCATCTTTATATCGCTGGTGCTTCAGTTTCATGCAGGAAGAAAGGCCCGTCAGCCATTTACACCATCACCGCAAGTAAGTGCTATAAAGTCAGTCATATTATGAAATGAATATGCACCACCACCACGCATACAAAAGCATGTTGTGCAAACAATGAAAGCACTTGGCCAGCTGTGCATCAGCCTGATGATGTACTGAACATAGTTTCTGAACCTTACATATTCTCAACATAAGTCGTAATGAGCGAGATCCTTCAAGGACTTAAAATGTCTTGATCTGGCAAGACATCCTATGTGTATAGCACTGGAATGATCTATAAAAAATTACGTGCTTGACTTTATAAATTTCAACTCATGCGATAATAAGCTTAAGCCTGAAATGACTGAAGGGAGATTGCAGAAAAAGTGGGGCACTCTATACACATGGTCTTGCGTTATAAAGCACTATATGGTACACATGTTTTCAGCTATCTGGTGCTGCTCACAAAATGAAGTTTAATGAGCTTCACTAGCTTGACTGTGGCAGAAGAGGAATTGTTCGAGGGGTTTGTTCCTTTGTTACAAAGCTTGTGAAATGAACAGACAACTACGCAAAGGAAAACACGGGGAAGATTATTCGTTGTTTTTTCTAAGTCGAGTGTGATAATATTTACATAGGTTGAAAGGAATGAAAGCGGACTTAAAATCACTCTTTACAGCATATGCGATTTGAACCCACAAGTTCTGGCGTTACAATGCCCTGTGCAAGCTTTTTCACGCTGCCATCTCAAAGCTGAAGCGTAACCGGCTATTGTGCGGGGATTTTGCAGCTTGCCACTGGGGTGCGTCATGCAAGTGAACACATGTGTTTCACTAAAGTGTGTGTTAATGGTAGGGCGACAAAGAGAGAAAGAGAGAGGTTGTGTCTACAGTGGCATTTAGCCATTTCCCTTGCTTTGGCCACGGCGTCCCTTGAAGCGTAAGGTTTTTTTTTTTTTTTCGTTAGTCGGTCTGCATTCTCCGAGAGTGGCCCACACTAACCAAAGAACTGGGGCCGAGTGAGGTCATTGAATTCTTCAGCGGCCATGTCTGGGTCGTCGACTTCGGTTGGGGGCGGCGACGGCGTGGGAGGAAGGGTTGGGGGAGGAGGGCAAGTGCAGTCACACGGGGGGCACACGCTCACCGGAGGAGATGCTGTCACACCTGATGCCCCCTGCAACACCCCTGTACCGAGCCAGGTCGAAAGAAGCGAGGTGTCACGAATGGTCGTGTGCATTGACACACCCAGCTTTCAACCTTGCTCTGGGATTTTTTTTCTTTTATTGAGCAACTGCAGCGTATCTGTTAACACTACCCTGATGTGCCACAGGGCAACATATTTTTCAAGTCAGAAAAACTGGGAATTAATGTTTTAAAATCCAAGTGAGCTTGCAAAGCCTCGCTAAAATTTGCTGCAGGAATAGTGGCGCAAGTTTTGCCTTTAAATAAATGTTAATTTAGCCATAGAAACATTAGCTATAGTTTCTCGCCACAATAAAACAAGTAATGCTTAGAAAATGACAAATATATTGCGGTCTTTTCTACTGTGTTCACTTTAGCTACTACCAATTCACATGCACCTATTTTACTTAAACATAACTTTCTGTGAAAATCTATGTTCTTTGGAACACTTAGCTATTTAAAATGCAAAAAATTACAATCAACTGTCAAGATTAACAAATATACCTCTAAATCCTGTCTACTCTCATTTCTTCTAAATTTAGTCTGAAAAAAAAAAAGCAAAAGCAGCTGTGTGACAATCTTAAGTTGCACATGTCTCGTATATTCTCAGCTGTTTGATAAGTAAACTCACTTGGACTAAAGTCATTGTCCACAGACTTCTAACAATGTACGAGGAAAAAAAAAGAATGAACTATAACAAAATGTGCTTGTCGTTGCTATTTCTAATGCCACACCAACACCGTGCAGTATGTGCAACAGCCCAATCAAGAATGCGGTGCTGAACTTGTGAGCCGTCGGGTGCCTCAGCCACATGGAAGGCCCAGGCTTTTAAAGAAAACAAAGTGTTCAATGCCTGTTTTTCTTCTGATTGCACTAGAAGTGAGTGAAAATTTACCTTGGCCACATCGGTGGTCCCATCCTTCTTCGATGTTCTGGACGTAGCTGTCCTTTTTTCTAACCCTGCAGAGAATGTGCATCACAGCTATTACTGATTTCGGCAAGAATAAAACGAGTGCAAATATGCCATGTTCAAAGATGTATACTCGACGCATACAGTCAAATAAATCGGGTACAGATAGGAGAACTATTACTGAAAGTGAGTCGACTGCCAGCTGGCATTTCATAGGGCAGTACAAGCACTATAAACGACAAGACGCGGAACGTGAAGTACATGTGATGAGCACTGGATGTTATATGGCCTTGTTCCAATACAATTACAAGAACAGAAAGAAAAGAAAAAGGGGGGGGGGGGTAGCTACATCATGTTTGTGTGCCATGAGTTTTCTGACACCAGCAATCAATTTCCTTTCTTGAGATTCGTAGAGCAGCTGCTCAAGCAGTAATTGGATGTCTCCTGTGTACGTTCCCAGTATACTGCATGTCCTGTGAAACTGTTGAGCGTGTTCTGTGATACTGTATGAGCGGGTAAACAACCGAGCGACGTCGGTATGTTAAAGGTGTGAAAGGAGCATACCTCAAGCTTGGGTTGACGCAAGTGCTTCGATCGCTGTCCCATGCGCAATAAGGGTCTTGGAGGGCCACGCAATCGCTGAAAGCAACAATATCAAGCATGAATCAGCAATGAACCCCCACACTGCAGCGGTTTCCATTGTGCAAATTTCGATTGCAATTACATGGTGTCTAGTCATACTGACTTGACGGGCCACAAACATATGTGTCCCTTGCTGGGTGCACCAGTTAAAGGTTCAATTATGCAAGGTATACAGATGTATCTTGTGCAAACAGCCCCACAGCCTAGATGCCAAAGTTGAAAAAGGAAAGAAATGAATGGTATAGACTCACGCGCAGGTCGCTGCATAGCGATGGCAGCTGAAAAGCGGCACAGCCTGTATCTCCGAGTGGGTGACAACTACGAGGCGCCCTTGTGGCCGGTGCACCAGCAGGTTAGTGACAGGTGCCCCCTGGAACACCCCGACGTCCTCCACCAGTACTGGGTGGCCTCCCCCTGACTGCTGCTGCCGTGGTACGTTCACTGCCTTCAGCACTCGCCCAGTGTCTGCATGGGAATAAAAACCACTTCTAAATCTCTCTGCTATATAGGCCAACAACAACTACACTCAAACCTCATTATAACGAATTGTGTCTTACATGAAAATAAGTTCGTTATATCCGACACATTGCAGTAAGGGTACATTCCTAACACTATATTTATTGCAATATCATTCTTCATTTACTTTGTTATAACCAGTGTTTTGTTACATCTGGGTTTGTTATCGAGGTTAAAGTGTAGCCTGCTCTCACACAAGCAGTAGCCTGCTAAAAATGTGATCCCTGTATGAAAAACGTAAATGCATAGTGCAGCCTCCTCCTACAGCCTGCTGCCTTCTCGAAGTTTCTTGTAGTTCACTGGACATATTTATGTGAAAGTGCACCCGCAGTCAAAAGCATGCCATGAAACACACCTGTTCCGATAAAGAGGACGTCGTACTTCTTGCCGCTCACAGTTTCTACTTGGGGGTCCACAGCAATGTATGTGAATCGGTACCTGCATAATAATCCATATATTGTGAGATCAAGCCCTACGACCACATGCACCACAAATTAGAACATCAGAAAAATAAGTGTGTATAGAAGCGGGTGGCATTATTCATGTCATTACATTGCAACTAACACATGAAACAATCAGTGAAATAAGAAACAGTTGTAGACTTGTGTAAGGGCTACATTTTATGTAGTTTCAAGAACATGTACAGAAAAGATGCTACAAAAATCCAGATCCAGCAGGAAAGATTAGGCAATGTTAAATGATTTTACAAGCTGAAAGGTTGTAGCTATTACTTGCAAGCATCCATGTAGACAACTACTGTGTGCTGAAAATTAATAATTAAGCTGGCTTATTGAAGTTTTTTTTTTCTTTGCTGAGCTATATCGATGACATTGCTATATTTAAGACTTGCAAGTGGCACGCACAGCCATGCACAATAAGATAAGATGTACATACATGCTTAGAGTTGTATAAAAATGGATTTATTTTTCACTGAAAAGTTCAGCATAATGCTATACGATTACAGCTACCGGCTCTAGAAATGTGCAAAGTTCTGTAAATTCAAGATGACAGACTTACTGGAAGCCTGTGTGCACCAAGATGGGCCGACCAAAGTGTGACGGAACTGCCTGGTCCATGAGCGGATGCTCCGTGATAAAGTTGAGTGTCACATCTGGTAGTGTCCTGGAGTCATTGACACACTAGAACACAGATGTACATCCAGAAGAATTAATTCGTGGCAGTTCCCCAAAGAAAGTGCACCTAACTATTGCTGAGCAAGGAAATGACAACAACAGGTGAAAGACATAAGTATCTGAACTGAGTGACGAATCTTCTTTGTCTTTATTTCATCATCGCTTCTCGCTACAGTAAATGAGTCTTGCTAATTAAGAAGTCAGAAGTTGCAAGTGACAATAGAACCAAACAATTTAAGAAGGCTATGCTAAAATGTAACTGAGCATTATTCTAGTCAGTTGGGCCCAATGCGTTTTTATGCAATGGTGATTGATGGTTTTGTAAGAAGCACGCCTTGGCGACCATCCTACATAGATAAGTTTGTACCATAAATCTGTCACATTGCACAAAAAATTAGTCTTCCTCACATCTGCAGCACACTTGCTGTGTGTGATGCCGTTAAAACAGTGTGCACGTACTACTTTCATAATAGCTTAATAACAGCTAAACGAGCGCTCACCTGGCCCGGCCTGGGCTCTGGAACCTTAGAGTTGACAATGGGCAGCCAGTTCGAGTTGATGTCATCCTGCCCCTTGAAACTGCCTTCAAATACCCGCTGAATGTCCTCCACACGGAATGCGCACACTGCTGATCCACTGATGCTGTTACTGTTGCAAGGAAGTGAACAGTGCCATGTGTACGGTACGACGCTTCAAGCAGCAAAACAAAAATAGGTGCTCCTCAGTCTTTGCTAAATGAAACTGCTATGGTCCACTGCTGCTCTGATGCAAAGGTTTTAATACACTGGGAGGCTGACAGGTCACTTCTGATCTTATAGGGCTTGTTTTCAGGGTACAACAATCAACCTAGGCAATTCACCTATATTATCTACCTGCTTTCCACTATTTTGTGCCACCTTATTATTACAGCAGCCCAAGAGATTCACAGCGATTTTTCTGCGATAGTCACTCAACTACGCATCAAATATACCCATGATAAATAACTGCAGAGCAAACACTATGGCGTCAGACATGCCAAATCTTAGTTAACATTGTAGTTGGGGGCCAGTGAGAAGTACAGATTTTATTTTTGGGGTGCGTAGCAGTTCGGCAGTTTACAAACGTGACGATTTATCTAGAAGGGCTGTGTATAGGCAATTCTGTGCATAGAAAGGTAAACATACTGTGGCGTGGTGAATACACTGTAGATGAGCTTGGCCTCCTTGCCATTGTAGATGCCGTCTACAATTGGGCTGGTCGATTCTGGAAAAAATGTTTTAGCATTCACATGTAATTACGTAAGTCTGCATAATGCAGCTAAGCATACACGTTGAAGCGTCTGATGATAAATCGAAGCACAGCTTGAAATGAGGTGCTAGAGTGCAGTGTAAGTACGCCATGTATTATGGTTCCGTATTAATATCCAGTGATACAAACTATAGCTGGCTTAAAGTGTGTGTTTCAACTTGCTCCTATCCATATGACATCTTAAATGCCACATTGAGAAAGCTGCACAAATAATAAAAAGTAATGAGTAGAATGGTACTGACAGCATAACAGCACTCATACATTTAATTTAAAAAAGCCACTGAAATCACACAAGTTTATTTCAGAAAACTTGGGGCAAGCATTTCTACCTATGTTAGTGGTTTTACTGAAACTAAGATGATGTTGCTTGGATGCAGACATTGCCATAGTAATGCACATTATTGTTGGAAACAATCTATCATGTGGAGCCTGTCAGTACACACAAGAAACTGCTCACACATAAAGACATAAGTGAACAGAGAAGAGGCTTACGTATTTCGTTGAAATAGAAAGGAATGTCTCCGCCAACGGAGCAGTTGAGTCGGGCCTTGAGGAAGGAGGTCCAGCGCTGCTGGAATTTGTGAGGCCCACCCTTGTCCCGAGTACACACCCTTGCTACACGGGAGTAGACAGTCTGTATGACAAAGAGAGAGAAAGAGAACAAACAATCAAGGTCTTACAGTACAAAAGCAATATCTGAGTAGTCCAAATCTAGGAAACATGAGCTCTAGTAGAAACAACACCACTCCAGGAAAATTTAAAATGCGCCAGGGTCTCAGCAGATATCTCTTCGAATCAGGTGCCAACCAATGTTAAACACGGTCACTAGGTTACAAAGATCAGATTCGACATGTAGATAAGAATTTCGCAACTCCGTGAGACCATTATTAGCCATTTCATGACATTGTTAGCCTCAAGCAAGCATTTATAACATGCACCGAGAAACATTACCTGTTTACTATTGTCGAGAATGAGTAGCTTTCAACATGGAGTCTATGTGGTCCTCAAAAACAAGCAAGGATTTCTTTGAAAGTGTCAGAAGGTGCATGATATAAACAGGTACTGATGCCGCTGGCATTTTAGGCAATATCTAGTAAATTTGACTGTAAGGAAATTCTAGCTTCTTGTAATGTAAGAAATTCTGTAATGTAAGGAAATTCTAGCTTCTTGTGCATCCAGCTCTTGTCGATGCGTTAGAATCCTGCCACATGACATAACCGCAAGCATGCAAGGCTGAAAATGTAAATGACATTCACCTTGCCGCAGTTGATATATTCCACAGCTGACTCACGGAAGAAGAAATACACATAGTCTTCGTAGTGGATTGAGCTCACAAAGTTGGGGGCTGTGAAAGAAATATCAATTAGAGTTATGCAAAGTTCACGAAATACAAGTTAAGCTATGCTATAAATGTGGAAGCTGTTACGTCTCGTCCATTTTTTCCAGAGTATGTGGTCACTCCCTCTTTTTTTTTTGTCTTACAGCATTCCTTTTCCGCTCTAGTTCTTTCAAGTTAGCAGGAACAACTTGCAGAAAGTCCAACACTACTACTCCTGTTGAGTGAATTCCTCTGTTGTCCTCATTTTTTTCTTCTTGCTGGTTCGTGCTTGAAGTTATGTTGTATCTTTCTCTTGGTGGTTACATTGTTGAACGTTTCGTGCAGTGTGCTCTCACTACCGTCGTTCCATCAACTTTTCCAGCCATCGCCACAGTATACATGAGCATATATGAGTATACATGAGTATACATGAGTATATGTTAGCAAAATACATTGCCTTCCTTTTTTCTCATTGTTCAATTTGCCTTACCTGCAGTGTCATTCACTTAGTAGTAAGCTGCATTGTGTTACATGTTTGTAACGCTGAACCCATACATTAAACCTGAGTTTCTTCACACACGTTCAAGAATGCTAATAACCACCCTACTGAAGGCAAGTATATCCGTGCATGTGTAAACGTATGCGTAGATATCATCAAATGAATGAACAAATGCCCCTAGCAGGTATGACACATCTGTTTTTGCAGGTCTGCAAAACAGGCCAAATAAAGTCAGGTAAAATAAAACCAGGTCAAGTAAAGGTGAAAAGCAAATTGCATGTGAAATGAGTGCACCTCCCCTTACCTCTGCTTACAGTTACCTACAGTTAGCACCTCAATTAAGAAGCACTAATAAAGCTTTAAAAAAATAGAGCTTGTACTGAAATAAACATGATACTCACCATTCAGGTGCTTTAGGTCAAAGGGTTCAGTCCTGAGTGGTTTTCTGTAGATGAGCGGGTCTGCCCCCGAAAGCTGGCCAACAGTGGCCACGTACAGGTCACCGTCTTGAAGGAGGCAAAGAAAAATGGGTATCTCGCAAAAGGTCGTAACCTTACAAATATATTTTTCATGCAGATGTGCATGGCATTTCATTTTGTATATAACGGGGCACTAAATATTCAAAATTAGTGCACATTCATCACCACAGGTTAACTTGTGCGAATGTGCAAGTATACAGTCATGCTACCACGTCACGATGAGGCACAACTCATAAGCAGGCACCACTACACAGATGCACACCTTGTTTGATATGTTAACGGGACACCAAACATCATAGAAGTCGCTCACTTCAATGCTTAGAATTTATTGTTGTACTAAGTATGTGGTGTTCATGCACATGATGGTATCATGCCGTACTGAAGAGCCACAACAGGTGTATTTACCTGTCCTCCTTGACAAGGGACCTGAATGTCCCAGGCAGCATGTTTACAAACAGAACATAACAAAGATCCACTCAGCTGAGACACTTGTGAGACACGTTTAGCACAATGGCATACGCAAGACCACCATAGGGCCAACGCAAAGTTATGGAAACAAAGCACAGAAATGCATGAAGAAAGTTAGATTTACTGTTTGTGCAGCAGCAATAGTAGCAATAAAGAGAGTTTTCGTAGGAATGATTTTTTTTCTCCTCCATTTGCTTGACTGTAGCTCTTTTAAAGCTTATTATTGAAACTAAACATAATAAATGGAACTAGCCTACAATTGTGAATGCCACCAAGGTAAACAAGTCCAATGCCAATGTCATATGAAGAGAGGCAACGAATGTTTGAAAGCATATGACATAGCTAAGTCGACGCATATTCATACTGCCCCTTTAAGGAATGTGTAGATTTATACCGTCAATGCTACTTCAAGCTGCTCCAGCAGCTAAAAAAAATATCGACATTCATCTTTCTAAATGCAATGACTTACTGTCTTATTATTCCCCTCGCGCCTCCTTTCCTTTTTCGCAGAAAAGGCTTATCTAAGCAAACTCGAAGGTGCTTCAAATGCCTGGCACATCTTTGACAGCACGATTGATAGTTTGACCAGCTGTGCATAAAGTATTCGATCATGAGCACTTTGAAAATCTTTCAATTTTCCACACATGCCCGCTACGACCTGTGGATAGCTTCTGGCATTTCAACTGAGTCAGAAATGCACTGCGACCTTTCCGCTATGAACCTAGCAGCATAGTCGTGACAAACGAAAGAGCAGGAATCGAGCCGCCAGATCAAATGTAGATGAAGCCTGCAATGGTCACGGTGCCTGCGGGCCATGAAACGCTGGTAGCGGGTACAGCGGCACAGCAGAAGACAGCCAAGGGGCTCACTTAGAAAGCAGCTGACCGTGACCTTTCCTTATAGAGGCCTGTCGCTTGTTCAGACTACGAAACAAAAGGAGATGGCTGCAGTGGGAAGTCAACCCTGAAACCATTGTTTCTTTGGGGGTCATGAACCTCAAGCCTTCCAGTTCCAATTGAGCTTGCATACATCCAGATGAAACTTTGCAAAGGAAGCAGGAAGAAAAAAAGCCAACAAAGGAAAAAAGATAGTGGTACTGAAACTGTGATGATTGTACAGCAGCTTTATCATTAAGTAGTTTATGTGTGCATTCTAGCAATGAAGATAGAGAACTTGAATGTGAAAAATGAAAGAGCCACTCGGCAAAATGCAAATTTCATTTGATGGATGATTTGCATGTGAAACATGGCATACAATAATTAGTCTCTCTTTGTCTATACTTGTGTTTGCTGAGAAATATTACTGTAAATAAGGTTGTTGAGCACTACTGCTCTGTGCATTATGTTCATTGCAGTAGGTACTAAAGCTATCTGTACAGTGCATACGATTGAGTGTTGCTGCATACAACTGTAGCACACTTCGAGGGTTAATAACTGCTTGGAGCAAACTTCGCAATAATCCATCACATAGTGCTGACAACCGTTTGAAGGACAGGGCGGTAATTACGTCCGTAGACAGGAACAATCACTTTTCTCCACATCAGTCGGAAGTAAGGCAGGCAATTCTCACCTGCAAAAATGGCTGTGCTGTTGTTCTTGGGATCAAAGGGGCAGAGGCCCTCTCCCGGCACCTGTTCCTTCACTGAGTACTCCCCATCCTGTAAAGATAGGCAAGGGGCAGGTGCAATCAATCACTTTTCTCGTGGTCAGCCAATGTACAAATGTTGTGCCCATGAACCAGCTGCATAAGCTTTTGTTTTTCCCACACACTAGTACTAAATAGAAGGCAGGAGCCATTAATAATATGCTATAGCAACTAGACAGCAGCCACATTCTGCCACCAACACAGTAATTGTGTTCAGTAGATTTGAAGCTAGAGCTTTGATCAGGTGACTAATAGTGACATGCATAACAGAGACGTGTTATACCTGTGCAAAAGCTGGCTCTTTGACTCTTTATGACAGTCATAGACAGTGTATCAGGTGACTCATAGCCACAGGCATAATAGAAATGTGTTATACCTCTGCAAAAGCTGGCTCTTTGACTCTTTATGACAGTCATAGACAGTCTATGACTGCCTTGTTTTCATGAATGCTCTGTTTAGGCCCACCAGGCAGTAATGTTACTAACACGGATGACTTGTAAGTTCAGAGGAGTAGTTCAATCGTGCGCATTCGTCCTGTAATAGGTGATGTGTACAGATAGCTTATTGAAACGTCTGTTCTCCACAAGAAGTTAGCATGCACCTGAGGCTGATTCGCACAGATGATTGGAAGCCCAACGAGTCATAGCAAAGGAGTTGCACAGAAAGGTAAGTTTTCATAACAGATATAAAGCAGGAGTTTGAGCAAAACTACAAGTGTAGCTATAAATTTACCAGACCACATTTACTAAGGCTTATAGTATATCTACAAAAAGCTTAATACAACTGTCATAACAAAAACGAACACACTTTTGTTTCAAGGAAAGCCATGCAATTTAGCGAAACATTCCTCACCGGAGATATCACATAGTCCCTGCAGCGCGGCTTGTAGGCATTGGTGCCGCAGACAAAAATGACTGTTTCAGATTTTCTCGCCAGCACTCTGATGTAGTTCTGGCACGCCTCCTGAAAAATGAAAAATGTTGCAAGTTGTTAACCATTTTAGAAACATTTTTGGTTTGCTACAGTAAGGTCAAGCGGTAAAGAGCAATTGTGGTTGTATTACTTACCTCGCTTTTTCCTTTTAGCTTGCACATGTCGATATCTTTACTTTCAGAAAACCACTCCAGCTTCTGCAAGGTGAATGAAGTCTTTCAATTCATAGGGAGCTTAAGAATAAGCCTGCTTATCTTTAGACACGAGGCTTATATCTTTGTAGTTCAAAGATCAAAATTCAAGAACAGTACTTTGACATATTGCATACAAAGATGATCTTCTTGTTTTTATTTCTTTCTGAGGAACTATCCTTTTTAAGGAACTACAGTCAGCTTCATTCAGGAACATGTCCGATAAAGCCAGCTTCATGCGTATTACTAAAGTTGTTCCTTCAGCTGTTTTTTGCTTACCCAGGTGTGTTGCTCTATTAATGACTTTTATATGGTTGTATATCTAGACCTTTCCTGATAAAATTATTAATCGTGAGATGCTAATAATCAGATTGCTTGACTGCTATAACCACAATAATTTCAATTCTTTCCAGCAATGCTTGCCACGATCATTCAACATACTAGTGAAAAGCCTTTCAGAATTTGCAAGAATGTGGGACTTCACCTTTTGTAACTCCAGCGATGTGAGGCTGATGTTGTAGACAACATTCCTAGAAATGAAAAGTTACAATCATGCAGATATAGGAGACGTCTGAGCAAAAAAGTTTCAAGGAGACTTGGTATTATACAGTCCTTCATGTATGCAAGAGAAGAAATTAAGCAACGATAGCAAGAAACATTTCCAGGTTTCCTGATTTTCGTGAATATAATACATTCTGCATATGAGCAACAAAAGAGCAGGAATAGCCAGGAATGCAAACATAGCTATCTCAATCAAGTAATGAAGAAGAAAGCAGAATATGTTTCAATTATCTAGGTTTAAATGCACATGCATGAAACACTATCAGCAGTGTCGACAAAGCAACCAATTTTGTTTAAAGTACATTTTAGATAATGATGTGTGTATCTTTTAAAAGAGCAGTGAGCTCTGTGTTGTCCTAAAGATATGAATTCATTGCAAATAGATGATTATGATGATGATGATTAATAATAGAGCTCACCTAGCCCCAACAAGAAGGTTGTGGCCGTCCTGCTCTAGAAGACGAAAGTGGTCACTGTGTGTCTGGTTGCCACGAAATTTCCCAATCAGATCTGGAGCTGCGCAACAGCAAAGAAAAAACGAGAGAGAATGTGTTAACGACATGGGAGCGACAAATGAAACAAGCAACATGCAACACACAGTGCAACTGTAACATATGTACAGAAATGTTCTACATATGCAGTTGTGTAGCTCCTCCGACACATGAAATGAAAGTGGTTGTCATTGCTGAGGAAAGTTCAGGCTGCAGTGTTTGCGCCCTGTCCTTTTTTTTATTTTCAAATACTGCTGGCAGTTCCTGAGATGCAGTAGGCAAAAGTACAAATGTTCGACACATTAAAAATATACAATTCAACTAACACATAATTACGAGCTTCTTTTCTTTAATTTCTCAGCAGTGAGTCTGCACAAAGACAAATCAAGTTCGCTCCATAAATCCACTGTCCAAAGGCAAGAAAAAAAAAAGGGAAAACTTGGAAACAATCAAGAATCGACCTGGAGGGCGTATCGTTCGGGGGATCAAATCATTAATCACGGCGTGCAGAAGCTGTAACGATGGGTCTTCATGTTTAGCGAATTTCTGCGCATTTACATGTGATGCAAATGCTTACACACCATCAACCCAGAAGGTTTAATTAGTGCAGAGTTTAGGCATGCAGATTGCTGTTCACAATTTAAGAAGACGGATATCTAAATGCGAAAAGGCTCCATGGATCACATTTTACGCGTACACAGACAAAGGTCGAGTGTCTCTTCGAAACAATCTGGCAACCAGGCAACTGCAGATCTGCATGTGCTTTGCCTGGTTGCTTGCAGCCGCCTAATTAAACAAGTGTGCGCCTTCGTTCGGGACAGACAGAGTCGACCGTTGTGTGCAATGCACGACAGACCCGTGCCAACGCATGCATCCGCATCTACAAAGACTGCATCGCGATTCTCTTCCAAATCACAAGGTCCACGGACCAGTGCCCTCGTGCCACAAAGCCGCCTCGCGTTCTCCTCGTCGAGTACGTCACGAACAATGTGCCCAGCGAGCGAGAAACCGGTGCACGCGGCCGTTCAGAGGGAACGTCAGCATATGCGCGGGCGGCGCACCAATTCTATGTGTACGTCGCGTAACGAGGCACGTACAAGGCACTACGGCGCTCGACCGGCCTCATCAGTGCTTGCTCGAGTAGTACACGGCGAGGGAAGGGCCGCAGCGAAGGCAGTCATCTCGAGCAAGGCGCAATGAACGAATAAAGAAGATAAGTAAATAAAAGTAGACTCTGGCACGTCGTCCCAAAACGACGCCTTGCGCCATACTGTTTTCGTAACGCGCGCCGACTCCTGGACGGCGTCGGACAGTTGCCCGCGACTAGACAGATGCTTTACCACAACACAGCAGAGGGAGAGAGCGCACTCGCGCGGCAGTTTCCATCGCCAGTCACCGCGGCAGTCAACGGAGTAGTGGCTTGTGCGCGAGGCGTCCAGCCTCAGAACCACGCCATACAAGACAACAAAGCGATCACGCAGCAACAAAACAACACGCAAAAGAAGACGCAGACAACAAAAGAACACGCAGACGGAGCGTTCGCAAGATTTGTTTGAAAGGCGCCATGCACCGAAGCGAAACCATCGAAATGGGGGAAAAAAAAAAAAAAAACTCGAGGCCCGGTGTGGGATCGTCGCCCCCGTACACCGGACGAGTGCATTGCTGTGTGTTTTCGTGGATCTCATATGCTAGGCCGATCATGCGGCGAGGCTTCCGCCGCGCCACTCCTGGCAGTTCCACACGGTGTGTGTGAACAGCTTTCGCAATCCGCGTTTGCCCAACTACGCAACAACGAACGCGACTCCTCGGAGTGGGGCCACACTGCGCCGGTCGCGACGTCGCTCGCCCTTTTCAGCGTTTCTTTCCGCGGGTGAAGACATAACTCGAAATGCGAGCGCGAGCCCTCCTGGTCTGCCACGGTTGAATACGCAATAAGCGTCTGGCTGCTTAGTGGAAGAAGATTTCACCATATGAAACACCCGCCCAAACGGCACATATTTGCGGATTTACTGGGTACTCTCGCGGTAATTATGCCGCAGATATAGCCCGCAAGTACACCCACGGCAACCTGCAGTCTCACCCAGGCCACAACACCATTAGCGTAGCCAAGGGGGTGGGGTGTTGGGTGCGCGCGCCCACCCTTGTCCCGCCCACCCTTGTGTTTTTATGCATATATTTAATATCTACGCGTACACGAACATACCACCAACATGCATAAAGGATGGCTGAATCTACCGTACGCAAAAAAAAACAGGCAACAAGAGAATCCAGTAAAACATATTCATTGACGAGACTATCTTGTTCCATGAAATGCGCTCATTTCCAAGAGACAGGAATGAAGTTAGGACAATATACCAGCCGCAGAGGATATTATTTCCTTATCGAAGAAAAAAAAGTTATCCACACACGATCCTACATTATATTTTCAACATCTGCGAATAAGCAACCACAGCTTAAAACACAGGAGGCATCAATTTTTATTTCGTGCCCGGTGCGCTACGCTTCCAGTTGTCGTCGCTGACCACGTCACCGCCGATGCTAGACCCTGAGCTGCGTCAGGAAGTGGATGGTGAAGGCGTTGTCCTTGATGTACCCGTACTCCGGGTTGGCCAAATCTTCGAGCGTGATGAACTGCGAGAAGCCGAATCCTTCGTTGTCCTCGCCCGGTCGGGGCTTGCGAAAGCAGTGACCCCACTCCTCACCCTCGGACTCCGGACGAATGTCTCCCTGGATATTGTACGTGCCTTCGGACACGTTAGAGATGAGAACAAACGAGGTCTTCTGCACGTACGGCCAGCTCAGCGAGGTGTCGAAAGATCCCGCGGTAAGGACAAAGTACAGCCCGAGGCACGGCTTGCCCATCTCCGCCGAGTTGCCCAGGCTGCCCTGGAGGTACACGCGGTAGCCCGCGCCTCCGCAATAGAAGGCGTCGCTGCTGAATGACGTCGTGCGCCCTTCCAGGGCATCCTGGCGCATGCGAGCGAAGTCGACGACCTTCCAGACGTAGCAGGACGACGGCGGACTGTCCTCTTCCACGGCGCCCAGCTCGCGGCTCAGCGTGTCGCCCACGGACTCCATCATGAGGTGCTGCGCCGCGGTCTCATCGTCCGCCAAGTGCTTCCTCCACTCGAGCTGACCTTCGGCCAGGGAGGCCCTGGCCTCCTGCAGCGCGGTTCGGAACGAAAGCAGTTCCTCGTGGATGGTCATGCGCAGCGACTTGAGCTCCTGGCTGACCATCTCGCACCGGTCTGCGTGCGGGGTGTCGACGCGGGCGTCTCCGCCCACGGCTCCCGCCGTGTCCAGCGCTGCGGGGTTCCTCGACGCATCGTGCACGCCCTTGGAGGCCACCTTGCGACACTCTGTGCGCACGTGCGACAGGACCTGCGACACCTGCAGGCGCCGCGAGCACAGCTCGCACAGGACGAGCTGGTGCTCGCACAGCGCTATGTGCTTTTCGTAGCTGGCTAGCGTCGGGACGTGCAGGCAACCCTTGTTCTTGCAGCCCACCGGGTAGTGACGCAACACGTCGGGCGCCGTGCGGTCCAGGCGCACCTGCTGGGTGCCGAAATCTGTGCCGTCAACGGGGCAGCACACCACGAGCTCGCCAGTCGTCAGGCTCTGGAAGCAGCGGCGGCAGAACACGTGCTTGCACGGCGCCCGCAGGGTCTCGCCGGCCAGTACGCCGCACAGCGAACAGACGCGGTCCGCCGGCGGTTCGCGTCGGAACTCGACCAGTGTCCAGTTGGCGATGTACGGAAACCCCGTCACGAAGCGCTTGCTGCTACCGCTGGCGGCGTACATGGTGACCCCGGAGCCGAGCCGCTGGCCCACGACGTGGATGGAACCACACCCGTCGTTTCTTCTTCGTCGTCGTAGATGCAGGTGGCTGCTCAGGATAACCACCGCACTTTCTGGGCCAATCCTCCGTAGTGGGTTAGCGCCATGCGATCAAGGGCAAGCAAGCACGCAACGTCTACACCATCGTCTCAGCAACGGCGCCATTACTCTTCAGATTATACTTTCGACGCATGACAATGCACGCCTAAACACGCCACGATTCACCTCTGTAGCTTTCCAAGATTTCCCAATTCGTCTTTTCCAAGCCCAAATCCATTTCGCAGTTTAGTGAACGAGTCGTCCGTTTTGAACACAGAAAGTCGTCAACGATTACTTGTCTATGCAGTATTTCACTAGTTCATGCACCTCATTTGTGCATATTTCGTTCGGCTTACCAAGAAAGTACGGTTACAGATGCAACTCAATGACCTGCAGCGTCTTTGCACTGCATAGTCATCTGTATCTACTCGTCACGTACCATCTCAGAAGATCTGAAAGAAGACATTCCACTATCCTATTCTCACACCGCATGCGCGCGCAGGGGAAAAAAAGTCTTTCACTCGATTCCCTCGAAATAATGTCAGAGCGCCAAAGCCCCGGTTTCCTCAGTTTTCGTTCGCGACTGACAGAAGAGGAGGTCGAACTTCTGCTATACCGCTGGAGTATGAACTCCCGGAACATGACGCTCAAAGCACAGAACTGGCGCTGCGCCGGCAAAAAATAAGGACAGAATGGAAGAAAAGAATGGCGATGCGTTGGCGGAACAGGAGCGCGACCAACGTCATTTCTGGCACAGCGAGAACGAGAGACGGGGCTCAGGTTCCACATCGCGAGCTTCCTTTTTTTTTTCCGGCGGAGAGCGGATCGTCGGTCTTCGCGACCCGAATTCCCGGGCCGCTTCTCCCTCTTTTCCCGCGATCCGCTCTCTCACTCTCTTCTCGCGGGAACAGCGCGGACGCTTACTGCGGCGAAGACGGGGAAGCAGGTATATATAACGGAAGAAGAAGAGTGCCAAGGCGAGGCGGTCGATCGCCGCCCGGAATGTCCACCCCGAGGCGTTCTCGAGACGCGGGAAGCAAGGAGGAGGGGGTCTACGCACAGCAGCGTCCCGAAGAAACGATGCCGCACACGGCTCAGTGACAGCGCGCCAGTGCGGCCAATTTCCGGGAATCGCGCGCAGCTGCGCTCACCGTGGACCGCATCTCCTTTCACAGGAAGCTAGCCTGTCCTGCCAAGAGCCAGGAAATAAATGACAAAAATACCACCCGGGGTTCCCTCTTGTTTCCTATTTTTTTTTCGGGAAAAGGGTTGACACCGGCTGCGGAGCTGGATGGCCAGGAGGCTCTCCTGTGTCACGGAGCCGCCACTATACGTCGCGAACTTCTCTTCTTGCGAAAAGCTAGGTGGTTATAGTGTACTCCAGATATAGCCGGGAAGTAAAAAAAACAATAATAAGGGAAGAGGATGTTGGAGGATAGAGACGGGAACGAAGCGGAAACGATACTGCTGGCACGGTTGTGACACATCGGGTTGTGGATGACAGCCGAAGAAGGTGTCCGAGCTAGATTTGATCCGCGAGTACAGTGACGGCGTCATTAAAGAGGTAGATGAAAAGGGGGAACTCTTCTCGAATCTCCCGTGTGGAGGATTGGCTTGTATACACAGACGACCGCCGTCCAATCAATCGCTGCAATAAATGCGCTCGGGTCCGTTTTATAGTGAACTCTTTAAGAGCTGTAATATGGGACGCTTTTGACGAGATGTATCAATTGTTAACCATCATAATCAACTTGGGAACCCGGAACTGCACAAAATTACAAAATAACGCGGTGTTATTAAGCCTTAATTCCAGCCACAATTTGTGACCCACGGAGCATAACTCTACTTCATGAGCAGTTCATGAACAGTTGCCCTGACGGCCGTCATTGCGAACCTTTCGCACCGTGATTCGTAATCGTTATCAGTAAATCGTGTTTTGTATAAGTGAAACTCCAGCAATTAGCAATTGTTATTAAAACTAAACAATCACACAACTTTTCTTCGCAGACTACCAAGACTTAGTCATCAGAAGAAAACTCGGCGTGAGTCGCCGGGCGCCCAATTCCGAAAGCGGCCGTTTGCAGGGACTCGAACTCGCCACCACTGGCGCATAGAACCTGTCCGTAATCTACATATGTGCTTCCCTGTGATGCTCACTCAAAGACCTCAGGTCATGCATGCAGTGAAAACGAGGTTTTAGTCACACGCGCCGGGGCTTGTGTTTATATGGAGAGAGTTGAGTCTACGTTTTCCGCGTCAATGCGCAAGGAAGTTACACTTGGACGGGCTAAGTGCATCGCAGGACAGGTAAGTTTACAGTGGAAAGGGTGCATTGCTACGCCGGTCCTGTGGAAGGAGCGAGGGCGTTACGAGAAACTACAGCCAGTGATGCCAACCCTAGGGATTTATCCCTAGATCTAAAGATTCACGCTCTTTTAACTAAAAAAGAATTAGGATATTTTTTGTTTTGTTTTCAATTTAGGAGTGTCTCAGTGTTCTTATAGACTTTGTGAAGGGAATATCAGTATCGTAACACGAGATTATTACAGTCCGGCGAAAATTAAACTCTTTAGTCGTAAGAGCTAAGCATGTGCATATCATGAGCTCCCTAAGTTATCGCTCCGCAGTGAAAGAAAGATAAATATTGTCTTTTTCCAATGGAGGCGGAAATGTTGTAGGCTCGTGTGCTCAGATGTGGGTGCACGTTAAAGAACCCCAGGTGGTCTAAATTTCCGGAGCCCTCCACTACGGCGTCTCTCATAATCATATAGTGGTTTTGGGACGTTAAACCCTAGATATCAATCAATCATCAATCATAAATTTTGTCTTGTAGAGCATATGAACATGTGTCAAGATTATACACTGCGTCCCTTCAACGAGCTATGTCTCCATGTGAAATGACTAGGAATATTATAGAAGAACAAAGCGAAAGTATAGGACTCAAGATTTGGTAAGGTGGTGCGGACCGTATGAGTTCGATAATGTGGAAACGGTGTGTTGAAAAAAGACAAGAAGACTGTTCGGGTGTTTGAGTCTTGCCATCATGCCGTTTACATGAGAGCGAAAAAGTTACAAATAGATTTGGCCAAACAGCGAGCTGATCGAAAGTACACAGGGAAGGAGCCGCTATCAGCCAGTAACAGAGTACTCACTTACGTCTGCTGGAAATATTGCAACAGTGAATGCAGATGTGGAAAATTAAGAAAAAAAAAGCAACAGCTGTCAAGCTGCATGTACAAGAAAGTCGCTACAGAATTGTGTTTGGCCCGAATGATAATATCTAGGTCTTTATTGTATGTGCAAAATGAATTTGTCATGCAAATCTGTCTCAGTGGCAACGGGTGCCATTTGCAAGCACTTTATAAGAAACTCCCCAGAACGTGAAGAAAAAAAAAGGCATTAAAAGATGATCAATGACGATTTGTACTTTCAACCCGATCCTCAAGAATCTGGCCGCAGAGCGCACTATTTTAATACGTTGTTAAGAGTCGACGAGCCTGAATAACGGCATTAAATTATAATATAGGGATTTTTCTAGCAATCTAGGGATTTTTCGAGGGTCAATCTATAGGGATAACAGCCCCTCCTTGGGTTGGCATCACTGCCCATATATGAGGTCCGTTCGATTCACCTGCACCGGTCGGAACCAATTCACGGCTGTGCACGCGAAGTTCAGAAATTGTGCAGCGTGAGTTCAGCGGTGCAGGCACAGCACGACACCCGAAACGAATGACGATGTGCCGACAAGGTGCAGGCCTTATTTCTTTTCGCTTAATTTACACCGTTCAGCAAACACTGACCGATGGCAAATCGAACATGCGGACAGTTTATGAGGCGCAAACATCTTGGCAAAACACACCGCATTTGTAGAGGCGGGTACGGCGCCTAAGCCACCTACGTCTAAGTGCTGCGTCGTCTGCTCAGCTGCACGCGCGCCTGCACCAAGCCGGCACCGTCAGCGAAGGAGGTGCAGGAAAATCATGAACCGGTGCTGCACCTATCCTGCACCTTTCGAAACGAATGGCAGGGTTCAGCGGTCGTCATTGCTGCACCGCTGAAACGAATGGCAAGGTGCAGCACCTCGTGAACTGGTTCACGTGGTGCAGGCGAATCGAACGGACCTATGCTCTCCCGACACACTCGGAGCAAGGCAGGCCAGCGGCTGCGCTGTGCCAGCGCAAAACACATCGAGGATCGCGACGAGGGCGCTTCAGATACGCTCGACGACGTCCGGGGGACATCAGCGGCGCCACGCTGCAGCCACACGTGTGCACCCACACCCTTCCCCTTGCGCACTTCCTCACTCCGGCCAGCGAGCAAGCGGCGAATTCATTTAGGAAACAGACCGCGCGAGGACCATTACAAGGGCGCAATCTGTGCCACGCCGCCCTATCAGCACTCGCAATTAGCCTCGAGGCCGTAATTGCCCCCAACGCGGCATGTTGAGAGTAGTACGTCCCGCCGCGTCCAAAGCGCGCACGTCGCAAACCTGCATAAATGCCGGAGTGTGTGTATACGCATTTGTACTTTACGCATAATGCACAAACGGAAACACGTGCATGCATGCGTGTACGGCCGACGAGCGAAGCCGTCGTCGTTTCCTCTTCATTATCATAAGCTTTGTTTCGTCCTTGTTCCAACCCTCTCCCCGCTTTTCGGGTTTTATTTCGCTATCTGAAAACTGCCCGTTTTCCGGACCCGCCACCACCACTCCGGCCTTATAGGCTCGTCGCCGTCACATGCATGGACGCCTGCGGCGACGGACAACGCTCGGTGACAGCTCGCTGCATGCCGCGGCTCGTTCATTAACGGAATGAGGACGCGCTGCAGGTATCAACGCGTACAGACACAATCGGGACACTGTATCGAGTCTTTCTTTCTATACGATCGTGCCGTTTGCGAGAACGTTTGCCTAGTGGCTAAAGTACTCGGCTGCTGACCCGCAGGTCGCGGGATCGAATCCCGGCTGCGGCGGCTGCATTTTCGATGGAGGCGAAAATGATGTAAGCCCGTGTGCTCAGATGGGTGCACGTTAAAGAACCCGAAGTGGTCGAAATTCCCGGAGCCCTCCACTACGGCGTCTTTCATTATGGTGCATTCAGACGACGGACCGAATCCGGATTTGTCGTGGACGCGGACAGCTAATCCGCGGATGGTCCGCCTGCAGGCGCATCCACACGACGGACGGTGTCCTAGGGGAAAACAGCCGGATTACCCTCGACAGCAGATTCGGCGCTCACCTGCGCCCGCTGGCAGCAGACCGGTTTGAGAGTATTCAACATGGATGCCCACAAAAAGCGAAGCTTGGCTGCAATGTCTGTCGTGTTGTGACAAATGAATGAGTAGTGTTATTCTTTCAGGAGAAAAGGGAGTTGCTAGCAGGATATTCTTTCAACTACATTATTCCCCACTTGTAGAACTTCTAAACGTGTCTCCCGCCTTTTTTTTTTTAGAAGCGGCACGTCGCCGGTTGCAGAAGTTGGAATATTTCACCACCATGACGGCTAAGAATCTCGCGTGTTAAGCGACGGCGGCGACATTTCCCGAACCACCAAAAGTGATTTCTGCATATTTAATTACCTGAGAACAAAGTCTCCGGAAACTAAGTAAACAATGCTCAAGCGTAGATGATGCCGACCAGTCATGCAGCTGTCCGCGAGCCATGGGAGACATGCCGCGAGCAGACGAAAAGTGTACTGGTTGCCACCGACCCCAAGCTATTCCGCTGAAGTACCGGCTCTCCCCCGCCAGAATCCCGATGTGAGAAACAGGTTGGGTTCATCCGTCCGCGAGCCGCGCGGACGAGTCGCGGACGAGGGAAATCGCTGATGTGAGGTCACGTGACGCGCCGTCCGTCCCGCCACATCCCGATTCGGTCCGTCGTCTGAATGCACCATAATCGTATGGTGGTTTCGGGACGTACAGGAATACTTAACTTCACACAAGCGAGTACGCCCGGCCAAGAAGTGTTCTGTAGCGTGTGTATTGCCTGCGATTGCCAGATGTAAACCTGAACGAAGACATTATATAATGGATTCCGAGTTATCCAGTGAAACGCCCAGGCGCTGAGCCATGTTGACAGTGGTTCTACGTTATGAAAAAGGCTTGGTATTTCTGAAACCTAAAAGACTGGATGTGTCTTGTGCGAGAAGGGGAGGCGGGGTGGACAAGGAGACGTCACTGTGACCTTCAGAGGAGTCCCCCAGTATGGTACCTCCACAACCTAGCGCCATGCCATGCATCTTGTTCCATTGAAAAAAAAAAAAAAAACGCATGGGCGTCCGGTGGCACTAGCAACGATAATCACAAGCCACAATACTCTCAAACTCCAGAATTAAATTCAGTAAAAAGACCCATGCACGTGATGTAGCAAATGGAAGCTTTACTCGACACGTACCAATTAACAAAGTTATGTTACACCGTATAACCAAGAAATACAGCAGTGAACGCATTTTTTTTTCAATTATTGTTTAGTTAGCCAACTTGCGCAATTCGTATTTTTTTTACACGCTCACTGTGGAAGAAGCCGTTTCTGGCCCACCGAAGTGTTGATACGAGTGCATTTCTGTCTAAGAAGCTAGACGAGATTGCCTCAAAAAGCGTGCTTTAACAATATGGCTTGAGCGCCTCAAATTTAAACACACACACACACACACACACACACACACACACACACACACACACACACACACACACACACACACACACACACACACACACACACACTCGCAAACGGAGATTTCTTGCTCATCAGGATTGTGCAGAGCTACATTTATTATTTTTTTTTCTCACGCGCGAGAAATGAAATGAATGTTTGAACGAGCATCACTGAATCTTTCTTGTTATTATTATTTTTGTAACAATAGAGACGCGTGTAAACCGCCCACTAACAGTCCAGAGTCTAGTCACTCGCGAAAAATTAAAAAAAAAAATGCCCACGTCGCCAGGCATCAACATGCAGTGTTCACGAGCTCGAGCGCACCACACACGCGCGCACGCAGAAGATCGCGCCACGCCCTCTGATGGCGGCACGCAGCTAAGCGTGAGCGATCGAATCGAGCAAAGAAAATAAATACATAAGGACAGAAAGGAGTAGAAAGCGCGAAAAAAAAAAAGAAAATGTGAGGCAGCCGCGGCAACGGGGGCCGTCCCCCGGCAACCGCGCGGCACCCTCGAGAGAGCGCCCCGAGGCGCGAGGCAACGTCTACGCAGGCACATGTGGCAACAGCCCGCCTAGCTTCGCCCTTGATGTGAGCTAGGAGAGGCTCGAAAGCGCCGCTGGCACGCATGCATACATATATACACGCATGCGTGCTTGAGAGAAGCATGTAAGCATGTAAGCGTGTGTGTGTGTGTGTGTGTGTGTGTGTGTGTGTGTGTGTGTGTGTGTGTGTGTGTGTGGCGATACACACAGTTACGCACGCACACACGCGCTTGCCTCGCATCTGACGGGGTGCCAAGTGTACTTCGGAGATGACGACGGCCCCGTCTTCGCCCCATGCAGCAGCGGCACGCGTCCCACGACTTCCCGGGAAGGAAGATTGCAGCACGAGAAAATCAGCTTCGCGTAAAATGAAGTATGACCGTCGTGCCGAGTGATGAATGGCGCGAATGTTTCGTGTATACAGATTTTCATTGGCGGAAGCGTATTGAGGCTCGGAGCGAAGCGGGCGCTGAGGTATTCCCGCTGTTTCGTGCGCACCTTCGTTTCCTGAAACGCGCGGACATGATGTAACGGGACGTGGCGCCGGTTCGCCGCGTCGAGTGACGCGGCAAGCGCCTATCCGGTGCTAAAAAAAAAACGAGAATTTTCGGTCTAATCATGCGAAAGATGTATACTTTCGACATCTCGACGCGAAAAGAACGTGCATAAATGTCACCTCCGATGAGCAGTGACTACTTTCAGGCGAGGCAATCATGTCGACGAGTGTGCGTTAATGAGGGCACTGGCAATTTAGCGGCGACGGAAGCTTTCGACAGCGTGGGACGGTTTCTTTTCAATAACCAGAGCGTCGTGTGCACTCTAGAATGCAACTAAACGATAAAAATAATCTCCGTCGTTCTCGTTCAAATTAACGACGCGCGGCAGAGCGAATAAAATTGCTCCTATAGACCGCGAGACTTCCGGCATGGCTGCAAAGTGCGCGCGCGCGAGAGAGAGAGTTGAAAGGGGGGCGACAACATTCGCGCTGCGCGGGTGACAAAACGCATTCCTCGCGTTCAGAGACAGCCATCAGCGATTGAAACAATAGGCGTCACTCCGAAGAGCGGCGCCCCAGGTTCAATTTGCGCCGGGATCCTCAGTCGCAACCCGACCGCGCCGTCAAAGCCGTGCGTTTGAGCACGACGGAACGGTGGAGAGACATGGCGCAGCGTTTGTACGGTATAACGCACCACGCCCCCTCCAGGACCCTGCTCGGCTTCCTCCGAAAAGCGCTGGCTCGGGAGACCCGAATTCCAAACAGCACCCACGGGGTTTGGCCCTCTTCTTTCTTCGCTCGTACACGCTTTGATCGATCTCGCGCAAGGCAAGGAGAGACCAAGGTTGCTGACCCGGTGCAGCCGCGGAGATGTTCGTTTACGTACGTACATACATGTCCCACGCCCATGGCTCGGCGCGAGAAGCTTACATAGCGCGGTTGCTGGGCGCGGAGCTGAGGGCGAATTGGGACGACGGGGAGAAGAGATTCGGTCGGAAGGGATCCGAAATTGGAGGGGGAGACAAGAGCAGCAGCGGCTGGGAGGGGCGGATAGAGGAGAGGGGGCGAACAATAAGAACAGACACAAGCGAACACGTAATCGAAAGAGTCAGAGGAACGAGTCCCTCTGATGCGAGAGAAGGCGGCTCCAGGGGGGCTGAGGGGAGTGCGAAGAGAAATCAGCCAGGCATGCGGTCGTCACGTCACTTGGGCGGCGGTCCCCCCTGTATACGAAAACCAAGCCGAAGCCGCTTCGAACCGTGTTCATCACGCTGTCAGCGCCGTAATCGGCGTTTTGTCGGGACGCGCCGCGCCGACAAAAGAGAACCGGAGGGAGAGGGGGAAAAAAGGGGGGACAACGAGGCACGCCAGAGTTGCCCCACGAAAGGCGCCCCTTTGCCGACCACCAACAGCCCTTCTGGATTTTGTTACTCGCGCTGCTGGCGGGGATCATGTCCTCTCTCTCTCTTCTAGCGCCTCATAAAAGCCAACTCTTACAATACCCACCAGCGCTCGGAAAAGAAACGGGGGTCAATCCTTTTCTCCCACGCAGAAGAAACACTTCGTGTATGTGTGCTCGTGCGTGCTCATCGCCGATCAGCGCTCCGAAAAGATACTTACCCGGGTAGAGAGAGAGAGAGAGAGAGAGAGAGAGAGAGAGAGAGAGAAAACACACGGCAGGGTCAATGCTCAAAGTGCGATACATACGCCGTAAAATGGTGTAGCGAGGAAGCGCTTGGCACCCTTGCTCCGCCGCACAGCGGGCGATATGCTATGTCTGAACTTCGAAATTACCCTACAATAGAAGACAACAAATAATAACAATAAGAAGACTACAAATAACGTTCACCGAACTCCTAGGCCTGCAGGAAGGTATGGTAAACGTTATCTGTAGTCTTGTTGAACTGCAACGTATCAATTACGATATATTTGTAAATATATTACATTATGATACATGTTTAGTCCTCTGGAACATTCGATCAGCCAAAGGGGGCCCAGTCGAAATTTAACATTTTTTTTTGTCGGATCATCGAACGAGACAAATGACACTTCAACCTGCTGGGATTCGTATAAAAGTCCTGTTCGCCCTGCTAGTAGGACAGCGTGCTTCTCATACAATCCCCTCGCATTGCAATTTATCAGAGCCTTTTATCGAGCACGAAACGGCGCGCAAATCAATGCGGCCAGCCCGACACCGTTCACACGATAAAAGCTGGCTCCGGCAGTCCTTCAAGGACGCAGCGAAGCAATAAGTCGTGTTCCCGCAGCCCGGCTCCCATTGAGCAATTCATCAACGCGGTCTGGTTGAGACGACCGGCACTGCCCCGGTCGAACAGCCCGAGGCGGGCCTGGTATTGCGGCCACAAAAGACGAAGCCAGGGAGACATCGAATCGGGAGAGGAAACAAAGAAACACGCGCGTCGTGATTCGTTCCGAGTTGTTGTGATGTTTGCCAGACCACACCGATATAAACGTTCGTGACAACGTTAGTAACTCGCCACCAGATCGTACGAGTCGCAGGAAAGGCCGCATATAAGCGGTCCATAGGGCGTGGTTGCCCGAGCACATGCAATACCATACCTACATTTTTACACGCGAGGAAACTGCGCACACGACTGCGTACACATAAGTATGTGCAATCTTATCAGCGCACGCGCAGCTCGCATTTTGCAGAGACAAGAACCCATCTTGATTACGCCCCCACATGTCAATCAAAAAATTATTTGGTTACGCTTACCCTGTCTTTTTTTTTTTTACAGCATGCCATTCAATATGTTTCGATCGGCTCGTTTCGTAGTTCCTAACTGCACATGGACAGCGAAAAAAAAAAAGAAATAGAAGAAGAAACAGCCATACACGCACCTTCTGAGCGGGAAGATGAGAGAACGACAGTGCGCGAAGCCCAGCAACAGGCTCGCGCAGAGGCCACATACACGCAGATTGACCTTGTAGAAACTCGAAAAGACGACGCAAACAGTGGGAGGTTCGCCACGGGCGCGCGAACACTACACACCGCAAGGGAAGAAAAAAAAAAATAGCAGGGCTTTTAATCGCGACGACGCTCGTGGGACGTGCAAACAAGCACCTGAGCTAAGGTCAAACACTCTCCTCGTCCGCCTTCTTTCCTTCCAACGCTCAGCCATGACACGAGCGCGCTGAGCCGTGCTTCCCGTATAAGCGCTGCAGAACATAGCGTCAAGCTTTGTTTACAACACGCACAACGTACGATGTTGAGGCAAGAAAGCTGTAAGCATACAGGTCAAGGGCAGCGGGCCCCAACCAAGCAGCAACGGCAGTGCGTATTGAAATACACTTAACTAACGTAACAGATGCAGGGAAATATATACTGTAACATCGTCAAGATTAATAGTATAATAAAAGCAGTAACCAGAAGAAATAGCAATTGATCATGCGTGTGCCACTTGAGAATCACTCCAAATGTATATGGGTGGAGGGGCCTCAGTCAGGCAGAGGTAATCTGCCTTTAGTCCCTTCAACCTAGGTAATCTTTGTTATTGTCTGAATAAACAATGAATGAATGAATAAATGAATGAATGAACTCGCTCCTACAAACCACCGCCGCACACGAGCGCCACCGACGAACAGAATGAAAATCCGTCCAGGATCAGCTCGGCGACGACTATATCTATTCACATGTACACACGGCTCCATTGAAGCCGATCGGGAGTTGGCTTCGCGAAGTGATCGGAAACCCAACTAGCGTCGAATCTAGTAAGGGCACGAGAACGTATCTAGACAACCGAGAGTGTACTTACATCGGGGACACCCCAACCGGACCGACCGGGCCCAGAGGCCCAGCAGCTATCCTTCCGCGGACCGTCCGTGGGAAAGAGGAAACGTCGTGCCGCCGCAAAATTAAGAAGAGGAGGGTCACCCCGTATATACGGTGCACGCGGTGTCTGTACAGTGTATACTGAGTCGACGTCCTCTCGCATCCTCGGCGCTGCGTTCAACGTTTACACGCCCCTGGAGCGTCTCTCGCTCGATTCAAGGGCGATTACGAAAGCGGCCTCAGAAAGGCTGTTTGTTCCCACCGCTGGATAGTCGCTGGGGCCTTCTTTAGTTCAGCGCGAACCGCCACTTCCTCTCATTAAAGGGCTCCGTCTTTCTCTCCCCGGCCCCGTCGGTGCAGTGCCACGGAACGCGCGCAACGGACAAACCACCACGGCGACACGCTCGGCGAAGCTCTTTCGCGACGTACTAAACATTGCTTCGAAAGGGGGCGGGGGGGCGCCGGTCATCTCGGTGTGCATGCGTGAATCCGGCCTGTTATCAAGTATTATGCGCTGGCTACAGTCGACAAGGAAGCGACTCTCGCGCCACTTCCCACAGTAGTCTACAGTTGCCAGGTGAGTACCGCCAAAAAGCAGCGATCGCAGACACGGTGGCAGTGATACTGTGATGGAGTGCGCGGAATTTAAAATGCGCGCCGTGAGACAGGTTAGAAGGAAATGAAGAAGCTGGCACGGGTGTGAAAGAACAAACCATAAATGACCGAAGCGCCAAAAAGAGGCAGCCACGCGACTGTCCGAAGAACGCTAGGAAAAAGAAGCTGTCGCAGCAGTAAATTCATTCTTAAACATAGTCGTTAAACATTCTTAAACTCCGTCGTCCAGTGACCTGAGGGTCTCCGTGGCTGGCTGGCGTTTCTGGCGGTGTGTCACAGGTGTGCTGCGGCTGGACTGACGTTCCCGTGCCTGTGGACAGGCCTGAGCAGTTGGACTTCAGGCTCGAGCTCAGACGAGGCTGTCCGGCCGGTACTCTGCTTCGGAGCCAACGCTTCAAATGAGCCGTCGACTGGTCCAGCTTCCACCAGCAACTACATAGAAAGGCTCCTGATACAGCCGGTCGTGTAGCTGCTCAAGGCCGACGGCAACGACGACTGCTTCGACATCCGAATGTCGCGTCCAGGCGTCCAGTCAACGACGTTGGTGAGACTCCGCTCCTTCACTTTCCGCGACCAACCATGCGCATTTCTGTGTAACTTTATCTGGGGGGTAGGATCGATTGTACTTACTGTTATCTTTTGTCTTTGTTAGCTTTCCGTGTTGTCATATTACTGTTAATAAATGTCGGTTCCGTCCTTCGGAGTGAGTGTGTCCTGACGTATCAACCCGGGACCTTCCAATTGAATAATAAAACAAGCAAAACCACAACGCAACGGATGCACAATGACTCGACAATATTGGTTCGTGATTGCATTTAGTACATATGAGTAGATGTATTTATCACTGGCTTCACAAGTCCAGTCGCAGAAATTCACCCCATTCCCCCTCACCAACAAGTATGGGAGTGATTCCGTATTAGCGCCTCTTGTATATATTCACATGCTGCAGTCCGATTGTGTATTAACACTTAAAACATTGATTCCACTTTTTCAGGTTATGACAAGGACGGCGTTGTTTTACGACAGCTGCGAAGGAAACATACACACGTGATAGAGAGCACGCGAGCGGTCTCTATGAAGAAGTAGCCTCAGTAGCCATCGCTGGAGAACGTTCGATGAACTATTTGGAGCCACGAGAGAGAGAGAGAGAGAGAGAGCATAAGAAAAGACAGAGGAGAAAGAAAAGTAGGAAGCGGACATGTACCCCCCAGCAAGCACAAAGTACGCCACCCATGCAACATTGAGACACACGCCAGAGCTAGCCGCGGGCACGCGCTATGCGTGCAGAGGCCGGGGCGAAGCGGCACCAAAGGCACGGCAAGGATCCGCGCCAGGGACAGATTGCGATCTCGCAGAGGACGGCTCCGCGACGTCGGGTCTGCCGCTACAAGAACCAAGGATGCGTGGCGGCGCAGCAGTCGTCGGCGCTCCACTTCCTTTCCCAGCATGCACTGTGCGTGCGCGTGTGCGCGGTCTCGTTTGTCGTCGCCGAACGGCCGATTGCGCAGCTTCCTTTTTGGATCATCCCTCCGGGCAAGCGTCGAGGAAAAGCACAGAACATAGCGTTGGCCTTGGGCAGGTCAAAAAGGCACGAGACACCAGCACGGGTCACGGGGCACAAAGCGTGCACAGTGTAAACCGGGAACCCGCTACAGAAGAAGAAACGAGAAGAAAGAAGCCACTTGCGTAGATACAGCTGAATGTCCGCTATACACACTAATCAAAGTGCATGCAACCAAATGGAGCTGCAGCTTTGGTGATTCGCCGTAGGTTGGCGCATTGGGCAACCAAGTAAGAGTATAGATTATAGCCGGGCACAAGTTCTCAAAACCGGAAACCAGCTATCGATGGAAGGTAAGCCGCAGGACCTCTGCAGATAAGCGTGGCGGTATAAAGATGCGCTCCCACAAACACGAGCGAGTACTCACATCAAAACGCGCATTGAGAGGCGACTGCTCCGAGACGGTGGACTTGCGGCGTGTTGTTTACGACGTAACAGGTTTTTTCGGAATGGAGACCGCGCCACTTCGTATATTGCTTTTGCTTTCAAAAAGATACGCAAACGCAGACAACATCAACACTCGCATGTTAAAACGAAAAGGCTATCTCAAATGCGGAAAATTATACGCGTAGACCTTCCAGTGCACAGCGCACGATTTTCCTGGTAAGCTTGGTCTCTTGCCACATTGGCGGATGGAGTTGCAAACTGTATGAGGTCCACTTGACCTTCGTTCTGTACGTTAGCGATATTGAAAGGCGAGCACGTTCACTTAGCTTCACCGTAAGCGTCGTTTTATTATAGATGCGTATATAACGCTTACTCTGCATGGCCAACTTCAACGATAACGATCGTTGTGGTTTTTCGTCCCCAAACTAAGATATTATGAGGAAGAACGTAGTGTAGGGCTGTGGAGGTATTTTTTTAAGGGGCGAATCTCCAAAAGCCATGGATCTGTCCACTCTATAGTTCGTCGTGGTACGTGACCGCCTAGTTCGAGGACTCCCTCAGCAGGTGCGGACGGACGGACGGACAGACACACAGACAGACAGATAGACTGTTGGTCGGATGGAGAATTCAAGGTTTACAGATTAAACCCACCGAAGCTTCGCTTTACTCATCATCATTCACCTCGTGGATATGCTGTGATTTTTTCAACATAAGGTGTTCTCTCAAAAACGCGTCAGCCGTGGCCGACAGGATTCGATCCCGCGACCTTCGGGGTCAACAGTCGAGCACCATATCTAGACCCCCGTGGCGGGAATAGCTGACGAATATACAGTGGTTACTATATATATACAACGGCGGGTTCAACTGCACCGCGCGAACGCAGATGAAACCCTTCGAGAGAGAAAGGCGTAACGGAGCACTCGTCTCAGCGGTGGTCCCGCTGGCGAGACGGAGCCGAATATGGGAGGCGGGGTCGCGTCGGGCGACCCCTACTAACCTGGTAACCCCGAAGAGACCGACCGGCACACGGCTGCGCGGGCGAGAGAAAGCGGCCAAGTGTGACGACGCCATTCTCGAACACGACGCTATACACATACATCGGGGGCAGCCTGTATTAAACTGCATGCAGTACACCGAGCAGGAAGAAGACGGCGATCCGCACGCGTCTATAGCAGACCCACACCCACTCTCTCTCTCTCAATAATAAAGGCGGCGCCACACGCAGTATGTGCAAGCAGCAAGCGCCGCACGTGCCCACAAACAACGCGGAGAAGGCGCACGCCGACACAATGCGGAGGACGCACGCAGAGACAAAAGGAACGAAGAGGGGGAACACAAAGAGCCGGAGAGACCACACGCAACGACGCGAGGATTCCGAAGCGCCATCGATCGTCGCGGCCTCAGTGCCACGCACTTGATCAATTCGACTCGCGAAAAAAGGAGGATGATGGTGCGAAGAGGCCCGCTCAATAGGGCGAGAGAATCCTCGCCGCAAAAGACGTCCAAGGTCGAGCATGACAACGAAGAAAGCAAGCGCAGCCCCGCTTTTGTACATGCATCTTATCTGACAGAGATCAGGCGAACGCTCGGATGAGTTTGGCATGCGCGCTTTTGAAAATGCGCTTATACGATTACACTTGCTTCGACCATACATACCCCCGACGTGTGCGCGGCATGCGTATTGTGCACAGTTGTGCACGCAACACATTGCGGATCGCGTGTTTGCTAAAGAAACGCGAATTCCCGCTTGGGATAAGGTATGCGCGATGGCGGCGAAATTCGAAGAATCGAAGTGGGTGATTCGTGATGTCTATTCGAAGTTGTGTACTGTACCGACTTCGTTGTAGCTCGCCGTTCCGTTTTGCGAATTTTGTATCCCGTTAATTTGACCGCCGCTAATAAGTAATCTGTTTCAGTATATATATATATATATATATATATATATATATATATATATATATATATATATATATATATATATATATATATATATATATATATATAGCAGCCCCGCCGTTTGATTCTTTCAACTCTTTCCAAACGCTCCGACAAGAGGAAAGTCGGCGGGAAAACGAGAAGAATCTCACTGTTTCGATAGCAATTAGCACGAGCCAACAAATTTAGTGAGGCATACATTAAAAAAAGACATGAAAAAGAAACATATGGCTACACATGGTTCCCATCGAATCTCCGTAACGTTTTTGCCATTCCATTAAGACTATGTGCACGAAACTATATGACTTCCATCTGACAAGCGCCGCAAAAGAGGCGAAAGGCTATATATAGCTAGCAATATAAGTGCTAGCAGCGTTAAGGTTCTGTTGAATCGACACTGTGTATACGTTTTCAGAGAAACAATGGATAGCACGGCGGTCCGTCTTCCCGATTTCGCGTAATACAAGCGGACCTCGCTCAAGCGAAAGCATTCGCGATACATAAGAGAGCGCCTGTCTTACCAGTCTCCCATACACGCACAAGTTGCGCAAATACTATATAAACGCATGGTTGGATGGTATATAGTGGCGGAGTGTGGCTATACGGGAGACTACATAGACTATACATCGATCGAGACATGTCAAGTTATTTCGATCCTCGCTGCACGCATGATAATGTATCTCAAGGGCAGTACTGGGGATAGTATAAAAAAAGTATTGCGACAATGTTCCCAGCCCGCTCGCTCTCTCTGCCGATCTCGTCGGCGGCTCCCCAATATGCGACATCGCGACTCTGGGTCGTCGAGATGAGGTTGGCACGACGCCATGGCTACATGGGAGGCGGAATCACTTACTTCTCTTGCAGAGCGAAAGAAAAAAAAGACTTGCCATCACTTCGTAACAAAGGCGGGCGACACGATTACAACAGAGCGCCCCAGTTCTCCGAGCAAAGGGAGCACTCGCTCGCATAACAGCACCAGGAGGCCTCTAAAGCGGGCTTCGCCGGGGGGCTCGCATGTGCCGTACTTTTTCGCGTAAGACGTGCAATATTTTTTTTTAGTTTTGTTTTTAGGAATACTGCCATGACCTTTAGGTACGCGACTCCGGCGTGTGACTACTGATTAAAACTGCGTACCGAGTCTGATAATGTACACAGTGTACATTGCAAATATTGGCCTATGTGTAAACAATGGACAATCGCATCTGGAGAGCGAGTAATGAAACACCGCTTCATTTTTCATCTTAACTGACTCTTCGAGAAAAGTTTGACGTACAAAAGGAAGACACCTAGACACAGCGCTCGTTTTCCGTGACGCCGCCATTATTTGAGCGGGCTATTTGATCGGAGAGAGAGACACAGAGAGCCAGGCAAGTTGCTATAGGATTTTCCCGCCGCGCGGGTTTAGTGGCTAAGGTACTCGGCTGCTGACCCGCAGGTCGCGGGATCGAATCCCGGCTGCGGCGGCTGCATTTCCTATGGAGGCGGAAATGTTGTAGGCCCGTGTGCTCAGATTTGGGTGCACGTTAAAGAACCCCACGTAATCGAAATTTCCGGAGTCCTCCATTACGGCGTCTCTCATAATCATATGGGGGTTTTGGGACGTTAAACACACATATCAATCAATCAAGTAGCTAGGATTTCTTTCTTTTCTTTCGGGGGGAGGGGGCAAGGCCTGATTGTTCGAAAGAAAATCCTTTCATAGAAAAAAAAAGAAAAGAAAGTTACCACAAAATATGGTCGAGTGGACGTATATTTCGGAGAGAGGGATATGAGACGTGTCCCCTCCCTCTTCCCCTTTGCCTACGTGCCTGGAGAGTACAAACGTCTTTAATCAAAAGACGCAGCAAAGGGGAAAAGCCTTCAGCTCAAGCCACATCCTCCTCTGAATTTCAGTCACATCGAAAGCGCGAGACAGGGATGATGGAACGCTATACGGCGGCCCTTATACGCCAGTGAATACGGTATATAATGACGCAGCAAGGCCAATCCTCCATTCTTACGGCGGCTTCTATACAGCGCACAGTCCCATCCCGAAAATGCCCGGCCCGGGTTGGGCTTAGTGAAAATAAGCGAGCGGCCAAGAATAATAGTAATAATAACTTCATCACGAAGGCCGAAGAGAGCCCCACAAGGGCTAGCTTTCTTCCTGCTCGTAAACAAGCAAGCCCACACGTGCACTCCGAGAAGCAGCAGCGGTTACAGAGAATATACAGCGCGGTATATGACTGGGCATGCGTGTGTCCCTCGCCGACGAAGAACGAGTGCAACGCGTGACGTGCTCAGTGAGCAATCCGCGGGCAATTTTCGCGAAGACGGAGGAGAGTCGCTCGTACGCTGAGGCACTTACTAGGGGAGCTGACAGATGATGGCGCATGGCTCTATCTATATACAGCAACGCAGTTTACAGGTACGTGTATAGTGTACATATATGTATGCCGCACATTACCTTCAGATCAATTGCGGCAACACGACAGCTCGTGGATCGCCCCGTCACTGTTCTCGGTGTCCGCAAACGGCAACGAGCAAGAACCGAATTAACGCTCCATCCATATTCGCCGCCACGGCCCGCGAGTGGCGCCAGCAAACACCCCTTCCCAGGGGCGGGTGCACACATCTACAACAGGGTGTCCCACATAACTTGAGCCAAGAATTCGAAAATGAAAGACACTTCAGTGGCGAATTGAACCAAACGCGTACTACTTGCACTAGCCCGTAGGTATACTCGGGCTAATTTTTATTTCTCCCCATAATAATTAATGAATTCTTTTTAATTATCTATTTTTAATTATGGGCTCGGAACCCAAAATGTGGACACTGAGATGTAGAGCACTTTCAAAAACCACCGACATAATTGTTTCCTGTACGATACGTCTAGCGCTATTATTTTTTCCGCGTTGTAAAGAAAGCCTATAGCAGCACTATAGCAGTGTGCTTGCAGTCCGTTACACGGCTTCTTTTCACGTTTCGCAGGCTTTCTTTACAACGTGGAAAAAAAAATAGCAGCGTGAGACGTATCGTACAGGAAACAATTAAGTCGCTGGTTTCTGAAAGCGCTCTACATCACAGTGTTCACATTTTGGGTTTCCAGCCCATATACTAAAATTTTAGGTAATTAATAATTATAACTAATTATTATAAAGAGAAATAAAAACTAGACTGAGTACGTACAGGCTAGTGCGAGTAGTATGCGTTTGGTTCAGTTCGCCTCCTAAGTGCCTTTCACTTTCAAATTCTCGGCTCAAGTTATGTGGCACATTCTGTATACCTAAATACCCCAGAAAGCGGCCGAGGGGGAACAGTCACCGCCGTTACCATTATCTCTTAAAATAAAGGTAGTAGGAAAGGTAGTAACGGGACCAGTTATAACCTCTATGACTCCGCTCCTACATATTGCGGCCCTTTTACTACCTCAGAAGTATACTAGAAGCAGTGAATGTCTGTGATCTACTACCTGCAGTTAATATTTAGGTAGTGAATGTTGTGACAGCAGTTTACTATTTCAAAGTTAGCAACCTTTTTTTTTAAGAGTGTAGCACATTGGTATAGTGTGTACCATGCACGCTTAAAATTGCGCAACTCGTGATTAACTCTCATCGGCGTCAACTTGTTATCTTGTCGATATTATTTCCATTTTGCTTCATATTTACTGCGTTTCAATTAAAGACGTCCAGTAACATCCCCTATTTCTTTTTCTCGTCAGATCACTTATTATCTGTTGCAACGACAGCAAATGGCTACCAAAACTCGTTTTGAACTTGTCCCAGCAATTTCGAAATTGATGAACTTTATTCTTTTTTTTTATACGTGTACATAAACTTATCGAACCGAGAGCTTGTAACATAGATCCGAGATTCTTCTTAACACGACTGTATACGCGGCTGTTATTGCAAGGGAGGCATCTGACAAGATTATAACAAGCGTCCAATAAGCCCGAATGCAGCCTCCTTTCGAAAAGCACACCCAACAGTTCGCAGGGTTCGCAATGTTGCCTGCTATTTACATCGGCATTTACTTCCGAAACAATGACACCGCAAAGAAAGAGAAACAAGCGAACGAAAGAAAAAGAAAGACACTCGAGTGTGGATCACGAAGAGGCAGTAATAAAGGCACGAAACCATACATTCGAGCGCGCATATGCCACACACACACACACACACACACACACACACACACACACACACACACACACACACACACACACACACACACACACACACACACACACATATATATATATATATATATATATATATATATATATATATATATATATATATATATATATATATATATATATATATATAGAGAGAGAGAGAGAGAGAGAGAGAAAGATATAGAGAGAGGGGGAGAGAAAGAGAGATCATTATACACGATATCTGTCAATATGCAGCTTGAACGAAGTGCAGGCGAGGTGCTATCCAATTCGATAAACAGTGACACATAACATAAAACTTGGCAGATCGCGCACGCAGCGGCAGTAATTAATCTGGCCGCGATATTTATATCGGGCGCTGAAATGCCGCGGCTTTCCAAGAATGCGTGGCCGCATTCCGCACAGACGGCGGGCCGCCATCAGCGTATTTATTATTATTTTTTTACCGCCGCGGTGCGCGATTAATGAATTCCTGATCAGTTGCGCAAGGAAATGAAGGGCCTCGCGCCACGCGAGAGCCACAAGAAAAAAAAAAATCGTTTCATCTTTTTTTTTTATCGAAATAACCAAGAAGCGATTGCAAATAGCGGGTGCATATTTCTGATAGCTTCTGGCTCGAACATTTTTACGTGCAGACTTTTACGCGAGCTTCAACTAATCCTAGGCGCCCGAGCGATAATTCTGCCGCTTTTGCAGGAACGCGCGAAACCGGAAGCGAAATAAAGTGTAGCGATCCCTGTTGGATTAACCTCCCCGCATTTCTCTCACGCGCGTTAGTCTCTTTCAGTCTCACCTAGGATGTTCAATACCATTTTTGTTTCTTTTTGAGTTTCGCGTAAATAGTACAATGCTGAACCTGTTTACAGTGGTTCTATTCCGTATAGACTCAGTCACTTGCGCTGGCTGATGCATTTTCCTTTTGGATTCTCCACGCACCCAAAGAATGCAATGATGACAAGATGAATACAGCGCCGTTTGCGGCGTAACAACCATCGATCGATTGATGAGATTCGACCTACAGACAGTGTAAAAACACGAGAATATTCGCACTTCGCTATCGCCGAAGCACCGCTGGCAATCGAGAGAGATACATTTGTAGGGCTGGAGAACGACGTAGTCGATGAGCCATAGCGGTCGTGCTGCACGATCAAGTGCAATATAAACAAATCGCTGAACAGAACACAACTCAGTTGGCGTTCAGTGATGGATACACTCCTATAAAATCCCGAACTCGAAAGGCTTTCGAGCGTAGCGTAAACCAATGGTCAAACAACATGAGAGGTGAGCGGCCAAGCACGGATACGACGCGACAATTCACACCGGGCGCCTGAAAACGTGGCTGCCCCCCGAATCAATGGATCTTGATGATCACGCTATAAGCAGGTCACGTCCTATTGTTGCCATAACTCTATCAGTACCAGTGACAGTATACCTGTTGGAATACATTGGCGACCGATGAACACCAATAGAAGCGTGTCGGGAGCGGTGGCTGCAGTTCCACAGAAAGTGTTGCAGCCTGCACCAGGTTCAACTGAACTCTATATAAAAAGCAGTCGTAACCAGCTATAAAAACTTATCGGTTGCTGCTGTTGGATTCACAGGACGCAATGTGCGCGTGATCATACTCAATGTAAATTCTCCCGAATATGGACCATGATATACTGAATATGCCGGTTTGCAAGCGCTGCAGAACGTAGCCGGCATACTTCAGAGAAACGTGGTCTGGGTGTATACATTTCCGAGACGATGGCTGGACCTTCCACGCAACCGCTCGATGTGTCCACGCTAGAAATATGTACGTTCACGTCAGGGGCGGATCCAGTCACTCACTTTAGAGAGGGGGGTGGGGAGAATCGCTTGAAGTAACACTAGAAGGGGGGGACGGGGTCCTGACATTCTTGTTTTTAGTAACACAAACACCCCATCATAGTGTAAATAATGTGTGCTCATAGCAGTCGCCTCATTTGTCCTCATCGGTGAATGAGGGGGACGACAAGCACTGAAGAGTTTGGGGGGGGGGGGGGCTAACGCAGGGTTGGGGAAAGGCAATCTCCTCCCCGCACCTATGGATCCGCCACTGGTTCACGTCCCACGCCCGATAGACGAGCGTTACTTCTTCGTGACCTTCGCTCTAGTTTTGGTCGCGAAGTTAAGCCTAGAGGGACCACCGTTCAACGGGGTCTCCATCTTCGGTCAGCTAAGCCCACTGCAATCGCCATCTAATCGCTTCCGACACGGCGTCGACTCGCCCTTTCTCAGCAAGCGGCACCGAAACGCGGCTCGAGGACGTCTCGAACAAAGTAATATAAACGGCGCGCGAGTCAGTTTCAGTTTATTATTCATTTCAAAAAAGTAGTACAGTAATATTAATATACAGACGAGGGTCCCAAAGTTAAAAACTGTAACGGGACCCTCGATGCATTATAACAATCAATAAATCAGATCAAGTTAACAAGCAACGAGTGAATGGAAATCAATTATACAATATAGAGTGATAAGTAATTATTATAGGCTAAGTGACACATCAGGCAACAAAAAGCAAGGCAAATGAAAAAAAAACACACAGTTTACGCGTCGCAGGCGCAACACTCGAGAAAACGGCCGTTCTATTCCTCCAATCGCCTCCGTCACCGAGGGGCGACAGCCTGGAGTAGGCTTCGAGCACGAAGAGCGGCGACCTGGAAACGGCTCGCCAGGGGGCCCCCTCCCCGCTCGACGAGCCGGCAAACCGGTCGCGCCGCCTGCCGAGCCGCGCTTTCCCTCCGGGCGACGCCTCGGTGTCCCGCTCTCCTTTCGCGCCAGTCCGTTCCGTTTGAGTGACAGGGCGAAACCAACGCGGTTTCCAGGGCGACGACGACGACGCTTACATAGTGCAGCCACACTCCACTCCTGCACGATTTTCTCTATAATGTGAAGCGAAGCCGACGAAAGCGGGTCGGCTTGGTCTGTGAAGCTCGACCGGAGGGCGCGTTGGGATGAGTCAACACGCACTGCCGCCTCAAGTTGGCTGACTCAGAAACTGCTCGAGTTGGTGGCTCGGAGGTGAACTCGGATTAGTACCTCAGATATCGCGGGCACCGAACGTCGGACTACAAACTCGACGCTCGTAGATATGTAATGAATACAAATAGCTAGAAAGTTGTATGCAATTCTGCTTTTCTCGATTATTGATGATGGGGTAAAATGCGACTAAAAAAAGTTTTAAAATAGTGCGTATTTTTATTTAAGTCCTTACAATAAACATCAATGCACAGGTTTTCCTGTGGGTACAAAGTATGTGTTACATCAATATTGCCGTGAAAACATTTTCGTTGAAAACATTTTAAAAATAAATAACAAGAGAGCTCCAGATGTCTCACTTTGCCCCAACATGCGGGGGGAAAACGAAACGATGCTTGGGGCGAGACGAGACAGCGTGAAAAAAAAAGTTAATTCCTGCAATTTTTGCAGCATAAAGACTTTTAATATTCACCCTGTGGGCCCTTACACAGTCTTGAGGAGCCCAGTCCTTAGACTCGACGCATCGAATCTGGACAGAACGCAGTCCAACTCCTTGAAGATGAAACACCGCCAGTCTTTCTTTGTGCTAATGTTGTCTTTTGTGGAACGCTTGCACCTGGTTGGATTATTCAATAATTGGATGCTAGAGATGTTCTGACGAATCTTCTTCACCTCTTTTTGCCGTTTTGATGCACAACTGCTCAGGCGTTTGATGGCTTTTAACTTCGTTCGCGAGGCTTTGTGAGGCAATGAAATTAAATCTATGCTAGATAGATTCAGTTTTTCTAGCTTTTGTTTTTAAATTAGGGTATTGGAGAAATGTCCTTAAAAATCAATCCCAAGAAGTGTTTGTGAACGACTCGACTTGGTGATTACGTCATTTTTTATGCGTCTCTTGAGAGCATCCTTGGGAACACAGAGAGACTTTGATACAACGCGAATTGAAGGATCGAGTCATGTCCTGAACGGCAATCAGTGCCTTTTCATGTCGGTTTCCTCCTAGGAAGCTCTTTATGCGCAGTATTCTCTTGTTTGTCCAAACCCTCCTAGACAAAGAAATATAATGTTTAATGAGTGTAACCTAATGATTCAATTAATAACACACTTTCTAAGCTAATTGTATGCCTTTTGCCACGTTTTACCCCTCCCACATGCCAGAATTAAAAAAAAATACCGCTTGGTCCCCGGGAAATAAACGAACTAAACTTTGGGTGTTATGTAGCTCGTCGTATAAAGTAACAAAATCATTATTTACGTTGCTGTACTGACGCAGGAGTAGCTTCATGCACGGATCCGAAAATTCGGCCGAGCAGAATTTCGCCCCTTTTCGACAGGCCACGAACACACTGACACCAGTCGCGCAATTTTTCCCGCGCGAACGCTCTGAGCAATGATGAACGTTTA
Source organism: Rhipicephalus microplus (assembly GCF_043290135.1). Lineage (NCBI taxonomy): Eukaryota > Metazoa > Arthropoda > Arachnida > Ixodida > Ixodidae > Rhipicephalus > Rhipicephalus microplus. The sequence goes on from NC_134700.1 coordinate 202,521,859, forward strand.
CACAAGAAAGGGTAGACAAGGACCAGCTCTTATCGCTGGAAAAGAGAAACGAAAAAAGTATTGTATTTTTTTTCTAATAGCCATACAGAGGCCGGCAAAGTCAAAATGTCGCGTTTTGCCCCGTGTCTCATTTCGCACCACCCTACTCCATAACACGAACTGTGCAAAGTATGCAGGGCCTATCCACGAGCTATCCGTACAGCCGCTCCGCACAAGGAGGGACACCTGCCTGCCTCGACGCAAGCGGGGGGCGAAAGAGATCCGCTTGCGTATATGGCAGAAAACTACACAGAGTGGACCTCTGCCTATGAGGAGGATAATGAAGGCAAGGTCGTATATACGCTTTGCGAGGACACGAGCCATGCGCGGAATAGCATCGAATAAGCACTTGCGGCCCGTTTTTATAGAGGTACTTAAAGGAATCGGCTAATTCGTTCGCCGGTTATTCGGCGAAACATCGTCTGAAATATTTCGCTTCATCTCATCGATCACCTTGTACAGGAAGCTTACACATCCTCAACGTGAACAAACAACGAGTATAAAAAGCAGACAAACTATCCACAAACTATCTTCAAACGTTTCAGGTGAGGAATAAGTCCCCCAAATAGCATCAATTCTTACTTGCGCTCGTATACAAAATTATACGACAAAGATCCGTCGATGCCATGGAGCACATCTACAAGCCGGCCTCACCCGACGACGGCTCCACAAACGCATACGAAGAAGAAGAAGAAAAAGAAGAAAAAGAAGAAAAAGAAGGAGGAGAAGAAGAAGGAGGAGGAGAAGAAGAAAAAGAAGAAGAAGGAGGAGGAGGAGAAGAAGAAGGAGGAGGAGGAGGAGAAGAAGGAGGAGGAGAAGAAGAAGAAGAAGAAGAAGAAGAAGAAGAACCTAGCGCAAAAGCGTGCCAGCTACCACCTGCGCACCGGGGCTATTATGATTAGCGCCTAAATAGAAGCGGGAAGCCTTTATACAGCAGCACCCGACCCCTACACCGTTATAATATACAGCGCGATCCGAACGGACCCATTTGCGCGAGCGCACGGACGGCGTTACACCGCATTTCGTGCCACGAGATTCCATCCCAGTGCGGAAACAGGGTCGCCATGGGCCCGCTTAATTGGTCGGTCGCCCCGGGGACAGTTGTGCGACGATGAAGCGGCACACACAACGCGACTCGCTCCTCCACAGGACGCGCCTCGGGCGACGCAGTTCGCAGCGAGGACGTCGTTGAGGCGGACCTCTTTACCTTCTTGCCTTAATCTGTCGCCTTTACAGTGGCCGCAATTAAGCAGAGGAACAACCACGGTTCACTCAAAACACACAGGGCCGACGAGCTGATTCCGAGAGACGCGCTAACGCAAAGTTAAGCTCGCATCAAAGAAGACCGCCAATGACCGTACTTGTTAGGCAATAATGAAGACGAGCTCGTTATTGTTTCAAGTCCCAATTTGCGCGTTGCGTGAGAACGGCCGGTAATAAATTGGCCGCGAAGCCCGTTTTCTTCTTGTTCCCTCGCGCCTGCGCGCAGTAAACCCGCGCGAGCACACGAGAATAGCACTCCGGAGGGAAGATGGCAACAACGACGGGTGACCGAGTGTCCGGAGAAGAACAATCTTCCGAGCCGCGCACACCGGCTCTGCATGTGTACACACTACTCACTGCGCGAGACGGCGAGCACGACAATCAGTCCAGGTGCGACGCGGGCGCACTGCTCGTAAAAGAGAAGGCAACAATGACAACACGACCAAATGTTTTCTTCGGAGAGAAGGACGGTCTCGGAGGCCGGGTTGCTTCGGCGGCCCGGGAAAGAACTCGTTCCCACCCTCCACTGCAACACACCGCGGCACTGCGGGAAAAGCGCGAGGCTCGAATTACGAGCGCTCCAGTAAACGGGAGCGTCACCAGTTCGAAAGTATACAGGTTATACTGACGACGTTTTTACCCGGTCTAGCACCTGCACGTCGTAAACGACCCCACACGAGCTCGTCCGTGCGCGTAGCCGGGAGGCGCTGGATTATGATACCAGCCTCCCGTGATTCTCCAAGCGCGCTGAAGTTTGCGAAGTCTTTGCATTCCGTGCACGATTGAAACGGTGGCATGCTGGTGCAGGCGCTCATAGAACCGGCGACTTCGCGCCATCAACGGTACATACACAGCAGCGGAAGCGCGCTCACGTAAAATACCGCTGCGAAAGCGTGCGAATAGGTCATGTATACACGGGGCGCGTCCACACAACCTAACCGAAGAGAACCCGCTATATGGTGACTTATTCAGGGCGCAAATAAAATAGGGTCGCACTACAAACCGAACCCGACATCGGCGTACCGCGCTATATGGGCTCAATCATCCGCATTTTGCTGGAATTCAGTATGTGCTCGTATTCCACCGCTTGCCTGACACGACCATTCCGATCGACCCAATTGTCGACCGCAACATAATTTGACATTACGGAGGAATTACACAATGTCAACATAACAGCGACCGAATCGCATCATCACGTATCGGGGCTGTTGTATCGCTTCCGATAGATCGACCGCGCCCAGCATCCGGTGAAGGTGAGGGTACATCATCGCATGCAGTATAGCGCGCTACAGATTCCATAAAAAAAACGTTGTAACAGGCACCACGGCTGTACCGCGCGTATAGCCACGCTCGAGTTAACGCGCGACGATGAGTCAAACAAAAATGTGCGGACTGTGACAAAGGCTAGCGAAAAATGACGTCACACAGCGTGGGAGCACAGCTTGGTCGTGTTTGCTCGCCCTCTTCCGTCCCCACCATCACGCACATTTTTTTTTCCATTTTTTCATTTTATTTTATTTCAAGTTCTCTTATTACATGAAAATACACAACACTGGTTAGACCCATAGCCACTGGCTAGTAGGGGGACTAAATAAATATGCATTTAAAGGAACAGATTGTGCTAACAAGCAGAATTGCTCGCACGTGTGTCCCTTCATCTGCTGGTCACATCCGATCGCAGCGGACAGGAGAGCAAAATGTGAGCTCAGGTGCGCGCCAGTCCAAATCAGGTGCGAAGTTGGGCCGAAGTAAACGCGCAGGAAACACGCGCCCGGACCGGACACAGTATAGCGATGGTAGCAGCTTCCCTGGCTAGCTTAATCCATCGAACGGTGGCGTCTATTCGAGTGAGTATTCCCCCTCCCCACCCTGTTTTCCACAGCCGCCGTGCACACATAGCGGATGTCCATCTCGATCGGAATGCCAGCTATTTTATGCACGCACACACACAACAAAAGAGTGGCTGCGGCGGCTAGACCATAAAAAGGAACCGCACGCCGTTTCTCTACGCACGACCCGCGACAAAGTGCGATGACGCAACCACGAGAACCAAACCAACAACAGCAATGAAAAAAAAAGACTCGAAGCGCGACAAAACGAATGCGGGGAGGGAGGGAACCGGAAGCAGATAAAAAAGAAAACAAACTGTGTAAGCAACCGATGAGAAGTAAATGCACCATGGGAAGAAGAAGAAGAACGCAGGCGGAAGAGACGCGCGCCTGGCAGGTATGACGGAAGTTATGCCACGCACCGCGGGCGTCACAGACAGACACACACCGCTGCGAGCGCCTCCCCGCGGCGTGACCCAAAGCTAGAACTAGGCGGCCCCAGCAGGGCTCTCGGTGTTACCGTTAGGGACGTCTCTCCTTTTAAATTGGCCCGTTTGCATTTAGGAGGGGCACCGCAGCAGCGTTGAGATTACAGTAAATGATGGGCCGCGCTCTCAGAACCATGCATCGCTCAAGATGTCACGCGCCTCACGAAGAAAGAAGGCGGAAAATGTAAGAAAAAGTTATAACAAGAAAATTGTATAGCGAAAGTTTCCGTTCGTACTATGCATAAAACGCGTATGCGAAAGTGCTCTTACTCGAAAAGTGGACGCAATAGATCGACGTTGCACTACACACGCGTAAGACGCCTATATACCAAAGTGCTTGTCCAAACAAAGGCTCAGAAGGGGACGAAGCCTGAAGGGAGCCTCCGGCGTATACCCTCCGGTTGATTGAATCGGCTCATGTATATTTTTTTTTCGCCGGATCGACCCGGCCTAAGCGGCGTTCAATTTTGGAAGAAGCCGCGAGCGTGCATGCACGCTCTCAGCTTCCACGTAGCACGCACACAGCTGCTGGCGTGCACGTCTGACAAGGAAGGAGATGAAGACGACGCAGCCTTTCGGTTCGTCGCCCCTAAGAAATACGGCGCGGCGGGTCTCTTCGGCGGCAAGAGGAGATAGCGAACGCGAAAGCCTTTTGAGAGTGAATTTCAACTGTCTTTCCGGGCTCCCGACTATAGAAGCACGAGACGCGCTTAACACAGGCGGCCGGTAGACGCGAAGCTCTCTGTCCGCCTTGAAACAAGCGTCACACTACCGCGCATCTGGAGTAGTAGCTGGGACGTGTGCATTGACGCAACCGTTCTTTCAACTTCGCTTCCTACGAGAAGCCTCGTTGGCAGTTGCGACGAATGCGCCCGATCACGTGAGAGGAGCGACGACGAAGAACGCGACAGCCTGTCCCTGTTATTAATCGATTATGATAACCACTTTTAGTACATATCAACGGTAGTCGCACTGCATGCAACTAAGTCCCCGGGCAGCCGAAAAGGTATAAAACAAAGCCTCGACGAGGAATTCCAATTCACCTTCGTAACGATACAAAGCAGTCAGCAACGCGAGCATTCAGTGAGTGCAAAGTAGTTCGGCGTGCAAGGATAGACGCACATCCATACAGACGTTATCTGAAAAAAAAGAAAAAACTTTTCGCTAAAACCTGATATCGAGACGGGGACAGCCGCGGTATAACAATGTGTACCACTTCAAAAAGCAAACATACATACGCGACGGTGCCACATCCGCGCGATGGAAAAATGTGAAATGGAGCGGTATATCACCATAGAAACGAGAGGCATCAGCATGCCCAGCACGTGCCACGAGCCTCTTCGCATGCACGCGCAGCCTTTAACGACGCAGACTTTGCAATAGCGCTCAAATATGGCGACGCGACAGGGGCGCGCTGGTTCGACGGTATTGTGTGCAGGTTATCGAACCCTTCATCTCACTGCATAGTATCGCCTCTTTTTTTCTCTCCTATCACCCTAGCTTCATTGCTAACTATCCGAGCGAGGTTTCTTCATAGCCGGGAATCTGCACACAAGTTATCGGCGCCGACTCCCCATCTGCAACATCGACGGCAGCCTGGGCGCGATCGGAGGCACCGCCACTCGGCGATTCTTGAACGATGCGCGTATACGAAACTGGAGCTCACGTACCACGCTTGACTGGAGCAAAAGAAAGGAGGAGACAGATGAACACAGTGCAGGGGAAAGACGGGGGGGACACGGGAGCCGCGATCTGGCGCATCTCATTTCCGTCGCGCCCGCCGGTCGTCCATCTTTCGCAGCGCGTTGCGCAAAAGGGGGCCAACGCCCCTCGCAGGAGGGAGCTTAGCGCGCGAACATTGTGCGCACGCGCGTGTGGCAGCAGTGTATCAGAGACACAGCCGGGGCGTACGCGTCAAGAGAGCGAACGTACGTGACCGCGCGTACTAAATCGTGAGCGAAGATGGCAGCGAGCCGGCTGCACGCAGCTGCGAGGCACTGGATGAGCGACGGCGCCCGGAACAGTAAATCCTGCGACTCGACGCGAGGCGACCCCGGCCCGCTAGTTTATGATTTGTTTAGCGCATGCATGACGCTTTCCCTCTCCCTCGCACGGGGCCATGGTGTACATACGCCGCTTTCAGAGAGAGAGAGAGAGAGAGAGAGAGAGAGAGAGGAGACGACGCTCGCGCGGGGTACTCGCCCATCATCAGCATGCGCGTGTGCTCGCGGGACAAGCCGCGGGGCGGAGTTGGCCATGGTGCGCCTGTGACGCAAACGACAGCCGTGCGCGCACCATACATGTATGCATACATCCATGCTCGCGTTGGGCAGCCAGGCATGCGTGCAGCCAGACGACAGGAGGGTGCCGCGCGCGTACAGCGAGACTTGGCGAGAATTCACGTGATGTTGCTCCGGCACGGGGCGGCTCGTACGTACCGTACACTACACACGACCCGAGATGCTTGACTTCGTCTATATTTCACGCGCGCTAATGCGAGGCAGGGCGAGAGAGACCGACGCGAGCGGCAGCGACAGCAGCAGAAACCCGTCTTGGGGACACCGACGCTCGGTGTATATGCGCGCTCGAAGAAATATTGCCTCCAACTTTCTCCGCCTGCAAGCCCGCAGCGAAGTTGTTTGGCTCTCTGTGTACATGCGCGCGAGTCGCGACAAGGTCACCGGGCATCCATTCTCGCGTGTGCACGCCCCTCGCCTAATATATCCCCGATGGTCTTTCAAGGCAACGCAGCCCTCGCTTGCCTAACGTAAGTGAAACGTCAAAGCTTCTCTCCCAGTAGCGATGGCGTCTCGCATTCCGACTTGCGCGAGTCTTGTAACTCTGTTGCGTCCGAGTGAACGCAGAGAATCGAGCGGGCGTTTTGTTCGAACTGCACACAACGCTCACCGCATCGACTGCTTGCGCAACAAGGCGCGGACCTGCAGGCGGGCCCGCCGGACACTCTTCCTAATAAACCACGGGCAGCCAACACAGAAAGGGCGCAGAAAGCCGTCGCTATATAGAAGCGCGGCGCCGGCCATACAAAGTACAGCAGCCACCCCCAAGCGTTACGCAGTACAACAAGAAGAAACGGGAAAAAAACACGAAGACCGAAGCGAGAAATCGAAACTTTAGCGCGGTCTGAAACTCGGCCACTGCAATTTGGTCTTTTTTCGGGAAATACACGACGCCCGGAAAAGCCTATACACAGCAGCAGCGAGCAACACGTCGAGTCGCTTCTTCGCGTTTTTACCAAGTCTGCGATTTCTCTTCGCGGTCACGCTCGACCGAATCTCTCGCAACGCAGCGCCGAATTTTATTGCGCGCTCGGCACGGAGTCGATCCAGAAGTGCCGCTACTGATGTTGCAAGTATAGTCGTATAAGAGAGAAGGGGGGTGGGTGGAAGGGCGTTTCTGGGTGCGCTTTCGCTATGATACCCGGCGCGGCCGGCTAAACTCGCAGATTCTCGCGAAATGTATATACGCAACACGACAGCCAAGACGGTCGCCTATAATGAAAACATGAGGGAGCGATATCGTCGGCGATGCGATATCGAGGTAATACAGACTGACCGTCCCTCGCTTCTATTTGTTTATTGCGGATATCGCACGCACGGTCCCAACGAGACTCTGCGGCGAAAAAACCGAGTTCGAGTCGTGTCTCGTTTACTGGCAATTAGAATCACTTTTAGACGTTAATGTGTCACATTTACAAGCCGCCCGACGTTCCGGTATAGCCTTGTGACATTTAAGTTCGTGGCCCCGTGGAATATGACGTATATCTTCTGAGACTGCACGATTAATTAGAGGACACCAAACTCACCTAGGTGAGTAGCCTTCTCACATGATCGATCGTCTGCTATTGCTGGCATTACCGAAAAGCTACGGGTGCAGCTAAGGTTTTTGCGGCAAACAGCAGCAACACTATCTCCCGTTCATTCCCCATTCCACTTTATATGTTGCGCGCCAGAACATTTTCGAGTACTACATATATGTAGTGTTGATCGAATGGGGAACAATCTGGCAATTACAACGCAGTTGACTTTTGGGAAGACCCGTGAGAGGTGAGAGCACCCGTCGCAAAGTTCTTTTGTTGATACGCAGATTCCGAATGCGTAAGTGCGTGCGCGCGCGTGTGTGATAGAGAGAGAAAGAGAGAGGTTTGTGGCGAATGGAGAAAGACTGAGAGGAATAACTACGGTCTAATCAAGACAGAATGAGCTCAAGAGAGAAATGATTACCAAACCAGACACATCTACACAAACATGCAAACACGGTACAGCGGCCGAAGAATACCGCACGCAGCACGCTGTGGTGATTCTCGCAATGAAACACAACCAACCAATCAACCAACCAACCAACCAACCAACCAACCAACCAACCAACCAACCAACCAACCAACCAACCAACCAACCAACCAACCAACCAACCAAACAAACAAAAACGCACCTATGCGAGCACCGAAGGAAGACTGCAGGCGAACGCTGATTTGATTGATATGTGCGGTTTAACGTCCCAAAACCACCAGAGACGCCGTAGTGGAGGGCTCCGGAAATTTCGACCACCTGGGGTTCTTTAACGTGCACCCAAATCTGAGCACGCGGGCCTACAACATTTCCGCCTCCATCGTAAATGCAGCCACCGCAGCCGGGATTCGAACCCGCGACCTGCGGGTCAGCAGCCGTGTACCTTAGCCACTAGACCACCGCGGCGGGGCCTGCAGGCGAACGCTGCTGCAAAGCAAATATTCGGCAGGATGGACTATATACAGGTTGTCCCACATAACTTTAGCCAAGAATTTGAAAGTGAAAGGCACTTAGGAGGAGAATGGAACCAAACGCATACCACTCGCACTAGCCTGTAGGTACTCAGGCCATTTTTTTCTTTCTCCCCATACTAATTAATTAAAAATTCTTAATTACCCATTTTCAAATGATGGGCTGGAAACCCAAAATATGAACACTGAGATGTAGAGAAGCGCTTTCAGAAACCACCGACTAAATTGTTTCCTGTACAATACGTCTCACGTTGTTATTTTTTTTCCACGTTGTAAAGAAAGCCCGCGAAACGTGAAAAGAAGCCGTGTGACGGACTGCAAGCACACTGCTATAGTGCTGATATAGGCTTTCCTTACGACGCGGAAAAAATAACAGCGCTCGACGTATCGTACAGGAAACAATTTAGTCGGTGGTTTCTGAAAGTGCTCCTCTACACCTCAGTGTTCATATCTTGTGTTTCCAGCCCATCATTTGAAAATAGGTAATTAAGAATTTTTAATTATTTAGTATGGGGAGAAATAAAAATAGCCTGAGTTCCTAGGGGCCAGTGCAAGTAGTACGTGTTCGGTTCAATTCGCCACGGAAGTGTCTCTCATTTTCAAATTCTTGGCTCAAGCTATGCGGGACACCCTGTATATTTGAGCGCATACAACGATATCATCGCATTTGAGACCCACGTCCGGCGAAGCACCGCAGAAACCAGCCTCAGGAACCGCGATGTAAATGGAAATGCACACCAATAGTCGATAGCGTATACACGCTCGACGTCGGTGTTTCTAAGCCACAGCGGCAACGGTTTATATACACAACATGCAACCACGAACGGCATTGCGTCGCGGCCTCTCACGAAAGCAAAGTCCGTATTGTAGAAAGAAAGAAAGAAAGAAAGAAAGAAAGAAAGAAAGAAAGAAAGAAAGAAAGAAAGAAAGAAAGAAAGAAAGAAAGATAGAAAGAAAGACAGAAAGAGAGATAGAAAGAAAGAAAGACAGAAAGAAAGAGATAGAAAGAAAGAGAGATAGAAAGAAAGAAAGAAAAGAAAGAAAGAAATACTGTCCCCGCTGTATAACGGTCGGAGAAAAGCGCACCTTTGGTTACGCGTGGCGAACTTCTTCGCGGAAGACGGCAGAGAAAGGAAAAGAAAGAAGTGGAAAGTGGGTCAACGATACCGAAGTCGCGCGCGAGCTCGGTCACGACAAGGTGACGCGGCCGCTGCAGCAGCGGCGATAAAACAAAAGGCATCGAAAACGACAGCGTTTCACCCGTACGCCATATATATATAGACACTCTCCGCCAGCAAAATTGTATACGTATTGCAGGTCGACCAACCCCGAAGCCAAAGGTTTTTCTTACATTCCTTTCTTGCATCCATATATGGCCGATAAAACTCTTTCCGTATCTTTTCGGTGTGAAAACGACGCGCACGCGCTTTCCGTATTTTCTTTTTATTTCTTCCCTCGAAGTTTCCAGGAAGCAACGACAACGCGAGCGCAATACGCAACGCGCATACCATGTCTTTTTTTTTTTTCCTTTTTTTTTCTTTTTGAGCACGGACCGATCGAACGAGGAAACACGGCGCGCGGTTTCCGCAAAAGAGAAGCGAGCGACACCAGGTCAATGCCTCCTTCCGGTTACAAGTAAGTGACAGATAGTACAGCACAAAGTGGAAACACCAAAAAAACACCAAAAAGAAGCAAAACGGATAAACGATAATGGCTATGTAGGTGAAGACGGGTCAAAACGAAAAAAAAAAAAAAATCGTGCCCCTGTTACTAGACACCAGGGCATCGGAAAAAAGAGGGAGAGAGAGATAGAAAGCAAAGAAAACTAAATAAAAGCGTTCCCGCACCGTTTGTGGCTGGGTCCAGGGACCACATTGCACCTCTCACTTGGCCGACTTTCCTGCACTGCTCGTGTATTGAATGTTCGTGCATGCATATACTGCTATATACGTGTGAAAATGACTACAAAGGTTATAGGTTCGAGTGTACATTTGAAACCGGATGCGGACACAGCTGACAATAATTAAAATGGCACGAAGCCGCTACACGGGGAATGTAAGCTACAGCAGAGATAAGGACGACGCCATGTGATAAAAAAAAAAAAAAAACCAGAAGCGCGTCAATAAAGCAGAATAGCGTGATTCGTACAATAAACATGAAGGCAACAACCACCTAATAAAGCTTACACACACACACACACACACACACACACACACACGATCTCGTGCGTCGCGTATGACAGGAAGCGAAGCGTTGATCGAGGAACCGGGATGAAAGGAAATCGCGTAGAAGAGATGAAGCGGCAGGGGAAATAAAAAAGGGGAAGCTCGAATACAAAAGTGCGCGCGAGGAAACGGAAGTACGGAACCGGATGTACGGATTCACAAAATCAGGTCGTGATCGTGGGAACGCGGTTGTATACGCAAGAATGAAATCGACGGACGCTCGCTACACCATGTCTGTCTCGCGCTGTATACATATATAGATTCGAAAAGACGCACGGTGCGTCAATTTAAAATGCAAACATTACAGCGTTTCCCGCACTGCAAGAGATGTACACGTATATATATGTGTACATGTATGCGTGTGTGCGCACACTGATCGAAACGTCCGAAAATAGTTAACGACACCGCGGCTGCACGTCAATAACAGTCCGTAAAACATACTGCAGTTCTGCAGTAAAAATAGAAAGGAACTGTGTATACATAGACGACCAGTGGGTGTTGTATATACACCACGCAGAACGGAGGCCTAATCCATAATAGAGCGTGGCTTAAAAAGTTGAACGATAACAGAGGAAACTTTGCGACGCAAATTGAACGAGAACGAACACATCAATCAACAGTACGGGCGAAATATTCTTCTTCGTCCTCATTAAAATAACAATTTTTTTTCATTTATAAACTAGTACCAAATATAAAATTATACAGATATGCCACAGTACCATCGACCCCAACGCGCGTCGTCGGTATATTAGATGTAAAATAAAATTTTGCTATTGTTTAACGTGCGAAATCCATACACGGACGACACAAGAGACGTCGAAGTCTTAGGGAACAGCGGATTACTGCATATCGAAAAAAAAAAAAAACAGGCGCCAGCGAGGCATGGTGTCGAAGCCGTGACTCCGTGCAGCGCCGTCGTAGCAGGTTCACACGCCACCTGAATGCAGCGCCCCACTGCGGCGAATCCCGGCACAAGTGGGTAGTCCACCGCGGTGGTACGGCGGCTGCGGTGCTCGGCCGCAGCAGACCCGAAAGTCGCGAGTTCCATCCCGGCCGCGGCCGTCGCATTTCGACGAAGACCCGCCTATTGCGCGGTGTCAATTCACGTTCAAAATTGTCATATATACGTTCAAAATTAATGCGCAGCCCACCACGCATGCCTCGTAATTATATGAAACCCCTCAAAGTTAATGAACCACCCGCAACCATACGGCGCAGACCTCGCTTCGCGGATCACGACAATCTGTATCAATCGGCAGTCCATAGATAGACACATACATGTACTCGGCAGCGGCGCTTCGAAAGCATGATGCGTCGCCGTCTTCACCGCCACTCGAAGCCCTTTCTTTTGTTTTTTCTTTCTTTCGTGATTTCTGTCTTTTACGAGGACTTCGCGCCCTGCACAGCGACCAGGCGACGATGTGAGACACCCGAAAAACCGGTTCCTTTCTGCCAGCGGTCTCTTCTTTCTTTCTTTCTTTTTTTTTCTGAAATATAAAACCCTCGAGTATACACTGATTAATCGCATGATCTGCGCCCCGCGAGCGCGACGACGACCATCCGGGCGACCGATAAAAAAAAAAATGTAAACGCACACGTGAAAATAAAATAAAACACTATAAAAGGTTATATAAGTCTCACGGCACGGCCATTATATAGAAGCCGTTTCGCCGAATGGAGTATATATAACTTAATTCTCCGAAAGCCTCTTGACTGTAAGATCAAATCGCGGAAGAAGGGATCTTTGCGACATAAAAAAAGAAAAAAAAAGGAGAAGGATAGAAAGTGTTCATTACCTAAGCCCCCGGCGTAAAGGAGTTAAGTCGTTCTCTGCGTCGCGTCATTTGGCAGGTGCTAAAGGTGTCGCCATGGCTAGGATATTATATATATTTATGCGTGCGCGCGCATGTGTGTGTGTGTGTGTGTTGTGCGTGTGTGCGTGCGTGTGTGTGTGTGTGTGTAATGCTCAAACACACAAGACAAGAAACGCTTTTTTCTGTTACATATACACGTCGGATAGCTTTGGCCAATCGAATCGCAGTCCAATCAAGGGTAAAACGTCGGCAGGAGGCGCCGAGACGGGACGAACATCTATATATGCCTCCCTGAATGAGGCAGTTGCGCCAGAACACAGAGAATCATCAGTGCTGCAGGTGAGCCCGCACAAACACAAAAACTTAATTCCACGGAAAGCTGCGATCTCAAAGCCCGCGCTGTCGCAAACGCTGCAGACCGACTCCCAAAGGGAACCGATAGGCACTCGCCTTATAAGATAAAAGAAGTGTTTGGCAATCTTATAATCTCACAGGAACTGCATGGGTAGATAGTATATAAGGCAACGTTGTTCTCTGCACGGTGTTTAACGAAATCAAGCCGCTGCTGCTGCAACGGCACTTCTCTCTATACAGGCTACCCACAACCGGTCGAGCACGCGGGGCTTGCGAAAACGGGACTTACAGTCACGTCCATCTCGTTTCTTTTTAATGAAACTTTGTTTTTTTCTTTTGTACAGTCCCAGGGGAGATTCTTTAGAGCGCGCGGGCGGCCGACGCACGATTCGGTTATCTGTCCCGGACGAAACTGAATCGAAAAGGAAGTCGAAACTGTGGATGCGATTCGCGCGCGATTCCACAGCACTGCTCGGCAGAGCGTGAAGGAAGAGGCACGGGCGGCCGCTTGCGTCACACGTCTCAAGAGTCCCGGGGAATTAAGGAGCACCGCTGCCGCTCTGGCAGAAAATTAACTCGTCCGCCGCCGCTGCCGTCGCGCTCGAAAAGCGTTAATTCTAATTAGCAGAACTCGCGGCGAAGGCGTGAGACGGGCCGAACGTGTACTAGATCATCTACGCGCAGCCTCATTCGCCCTCGTACACGTACGTGTGGGAGGAAAAGGTTTAGAGTTCCGAGAGCGTGCAGCCGACAGCGGCACGAGCGTACGCCAACGTGGACGCAATGGTGACATGGCATTTTAACTATTAACGTTCGTTAATTCGTGAAAAACGATCTTATTCACTCGTCGGCCCGCACCAATCCCTTTTTCTCCTCAGGCCCGTAACCGAGGGGGGGGGGGGTGTCGTCTCACCCCCCCCTCTTCCGAAATTCTCATAAAGGAGCGTTTCACCAAGAAAAAAAATAAAAATGCTTATTTTCAAGGCTTTCAACAGGAGCCCTCACCCCGGAAAAAATGTCCTGGCTACCGGCCTGCTTCTCCCCTTAAATTAGATAGATAGATAGATAGATAGATAGATAGATAGATAGATAGATAGATAGATAGATAGATAGATAGATAGATAGATAGAGAACGCTCTATTTCTCCCCAATAGCTTCAATAGCTTCGTTTTGCGCAATACGAAGAGAAGATACGAAGGCTGGGCTCTGAGGCATTAGAGGACCTGTCACACGTGCTGTTACTGGTGTGTAGATTGGGCTTGTTTTTTTACATTTATGCTCTGTATTCTTCCTTTTTAGACGTATAAATTCTTGCCACTCTGCGAAATAAAGTTAGTTGGAAGTCAGCGCTCTTTCTGTCTACCCTGTCCTTTTTTCCTTTGTTCGCGCGCTGAAACACCTTGCAAATATGAATACGCACCAACTAGCCCAAGCTTCCACTCTTACGAAGAGAAACCTGTAAAGGCATCATGTCGCCATCCGGCTAAACAAGGAGCTTTGTAAGATTCGGAGAAGACCCCGATAATTCCGTTGCGAAAGTGTAGGTGTTGCCCGCGCTGACAAGCAGGGACCGAAGCATTATGAGAGCAGTTCCCCATAGGACGTTGCACACCTTCAACAGAGCTGCCAAGCCTATGTAAGCTGCAACCCGCGCAAAGTCTCGTCATTTACGAGGTGCTGACAGCGCGAAAAGGAGCCAACGACACTGTCCATGGCATGTATCTATAGCCTTCGTGGCTGATAACCCACCGCGCGGGTCTTGCCTATACAAAGGGCGCAGACCATGAGACCGGCCGTCTGACAATGCGTAATCCTTCTAAGTGCCAGGCTATGTGGCGTACGGACGGCGCTGTGCAATAGGGACAGCATAGATACTGCAAACACGTATATACAGGCAGGTCAGCCGGCCCGACACATGCCACTGTTGCAAGAGCGGCGCGGCGGCACATTATAAGGCTTGTTGCTCCCGTCTTTATCGAGCGCTAGATGCGGGTGTACGTAATCCCCCGGCTCTGACACGGTCCTTAGTGTAAGAAGGAAAACACCAGACAAAGATAGAGGCTGCAACTCTATACGCTGCATTCAGTGCGTGGAACGAAAGGGTACGAGCGAGGAACTACAGCGCGGAGTCGGTGGACAAGAGTTGCAACGCTGTTGCTCTAATTCTAACACAGCGCACGCGCATCTTGTCCTTGCTCGCGAGCTCGGCGAACGACTAACCCCGAGGCACTCGGACGATCAACTCGGAGGTCCCGCTTCCCTCCGTAACCGCCATCTCTAAGAGCTCCAGAGGTAAGCGCGAGCAGCTGGACCAGCCAGTTGCGAAAGTATAAGGACGGTCTAAAGCATCAACGGTGTACTGGTTCCGGACTATACTCGAAGAGTGCCGGTTGCCCGGGCAACACGGTAGAAACACCGTGTAGTCCGCGGCAAGCCCCGAGGCTTTGAAAGGATTACGGCGAAATGTACTAACTGGGACGGAGCACGGTGGCGATATTTCGAAATAAAGTCGGCCTTGTTCGTATAGTCTTTCTTTCTCTCCTTTTTTTTTCTTTTTTCCGGTTCCTCCCGTTTCGAAGGTTTTTCGAGCAGCTATAAACTCTTCGGGTCAGACCGATTTTTATCAAGAACGGGAGGAAGGAAAGAATATCCAAACAGCCACAAGGCATACACCTCAGACCTTGGGCGCACGCACGCACGCACGCACACACACACGCGCACACACACACGCACACACACACACACACACACACACACACACACGCACACACACACACACACACACACACACACCAGATATCCTCCGAATCTTCTATTTCCAGCTCGGTATATACACCCTGAGGATTCATTACACATACCGTAACTCGATGGAAACTGCTACAGGATCAAAAACCAGCCCCCAGGAAACCGCGTTGCGCCATCTGAATTTTCAAGCAAGGTTTCTCTCTCTCTCTCGCACTTGCGTGCGCGTTAGCGGCGGACACGAGACCACGTAGCAAGCACGGCTGAGGTCGCCGTCGCCACGCAGAGCAGCGGTTCAGGGACGCTTCAGTATGAATACTCACGCAAAACAGGCTGTGGGATCTCCGCAGCCTCAGCGAGCCAGTGACCGAGCGAACGGGAAAGAGAGAGGGAGAGAGCATGACCGGCACGTGCCTGAACCGTTCAACTACTTCCAGGGAACCGCGCATTTCCATTTCTTCTTCGCCAGCGCGGCGGCTGCAGAAGCAGAGCGAATCTTAGCGGCACCCCTTTCAAGTCGATACGACGGCGAGAGGCCACGAGCACGAAAAAAAAAAAAAAAAAAGGGACGCGCGTCCGTGGCTTCCACTCCCGGTTACTTCCGCGCAGTACGGCGGACGACAGCCGCAACTTGGCTTAGGTACTAAAACTCTTTTTGCGAGACATCTGGCGCGCGAAATTCGATTCAATCTAAGTGGCATTAACGATAATTCCAATTGTGCTGATTTGTTAAGCGTTTCTAAACATGTTGAAGGGGACGTGTTACCGGGTAGAAGTTCCAGATACGAGAAAGAGGGGAGGAAAAGAGCTTGGTTTCTTTCTATCACTTCTCCGACTCGAGAATTTGGTTCGCGCATTGTTTCAACGAGTGAACTTATCTTTGAAACCTGAGATGTGACCCGAAAGAGAATGTTTATCGTAATCTCGCAAGTCACGCTTTCTTAAAAGTCACACCGTGCTAGATATGAACAACATTAGGAGCTGCTTTAGATGTTGGGCTCTGCTTTTTTTCCCTTCATGATTTCATCCACCAAAACACACTAGAGCTGTACTAAAGTGCTTATTTGGGCCGGTTGGTACATGGTCAACGAAGTGAAAAAACAGCGCGTAACACAGGACACAGGACAGAGAAGAGACGGACGAGGCGCTCGTCCGTCTCTTCTCTGTCCTGTGTCCTGTGTTACGCGCTGTTTTTTCACTTCGTTGACACTAGAGCTCTCACAGCAGGGAGCTTAAGTTCTGCGCCATCTAGTATACAACAGCAACCTTACTGCCACGGTGTTGAGCTTGAGGGCATTGCACAGGACTTCTTTCGAGACAATGCATTCGTGCGCAAGAGCGCCAGCTGCGCGCGTTTTTCGGCAGTTTCGCTAACCGTGTACACCGAATCGCACTGAAGCGGCCAGCGGTGCATAACAGCTTTACAAAGGAGGACCGACGCGCAATAACAAGAGGCTCTCGGCAACGGTCAGTGACGCTGCAGTACAGCTGGGCCGCGAAACCTCCTAGTCCTCCGCTACGGATTCGGTTCTCTTCAAGGAGGTTTATTTAAACCTCCTTGGTTCTCTTGCAACGGCAGTGGCGCACTGGCGCCGTCCTCGTGCAGTCGGATTAACGCAACCGGTTCTCTGGAGAGACACAACATCGCGCCTACAGAGCCGTCCTCCTCGCGCTTTTTCTTCCAAACCTGAAAGCAGACCTCTCCGAAGGAGCACGCAGTAAGCCCCCAGGTTTATAAGTACAGCCAACGCCACAAGTTTAATGAACGCGAGACGAAAAAAAAAAAAAAAGCTGAATATTACCGATGCTTCGGCAAATATTACTTTGTTTAGATTACCGGCTTGCCCTTAAACGAGCTAAGAGCACGTGCTGTGCAGTTCGACCACTTTAGGAGTCACAAATTGCTGGCAAATTTATGCTTGCTGTCTTTAAACGTTTGATGTCGACTGCGCGCTCAACTCGGCTACCTCACAGCACGAGTATAGCAATCCTGGGCCGCAGAGGAAGCAAGCTGGTCGCCGGGAGAGGGTAAAAAGCCGCGGGAAAGGGTGAAAAGACTCTAAATAACAAGAAAATAGAATAATCGAGCCAGCGCAGCTTTACCGTCTTCCCCACGGAGCGTCGCTCAATCAACCTGCGCTATTAATTACTGGCAGTGGAACGGCGGGAAGGCAAAGCCCGAGCGCCTTATATATACACGTTGGGTGGCCGCCGCGCGAAAGACAGATCGGCGAAAGAAGCCTTCCTGCCCGCCGGAGTTCCGTCAACGTCGCTTCTTGCCATCCAGATCAATAGAGCTATAGGAGAGCGGTGACGGAAAAGAGATTAATGAGAAGAAGGAACACCTCCACGCGGGCAGTCAACTAACTGATTGCGGGCGTATAGCTGTCACACGACCTCGTTTCCCGAGTCACCCACGGTCTTGTGGCTGCAGTTCACCGTAACGATAACAACTCGGCGCGTGCAATATACGATACGAGCCTAAGCACCAATTTCGTCACCGCAGATACCACACGGGTCAGGGGTGAACGCATCACACGGCCGCATTTTCCGCGTCACGCTGGCGCCGAACCTATACCTTCTTCATATTTAACGTATGTGAGGCGAGCTGACAGAGAGGCCGCTTATATGGTAAGCTGTCGATATGAGTAAGACACTGTTGGAATGACGTTACAAAGTCGCAGTCCTTAAAGGTGCGATTCAAAGATATTTACCTTTATGAATAGAGAAATAATCAAGGCAGACGCCAGTGGAATATGTCAGAGTGCGATAGCTGGTTTCACCAAATAGTCCAAGTGACCTTGTCATTACCATCCCGTTTTAAGGGTTGTGCTAACAACAATCACCGTCATAACGGTAGCTCTTTCAAAATATAAACTCTTACATGAAATCATGCACGGTACGCTGCTTGCTATCAAGCCTCCTAACAGCAGAACTCAACGGTTTCAAAAAGTAAGATAAAGAAAAGCAGCCGCAGCAGCAAAATCTCTATCGACCGCGGAGCGAATAGACGAAGCGAGCAACCAGAGCTACACGACGTGCGCATGTAAATGTGGAGGGGAGGGGGAGGGCTATAGACAGTGTATTACGTGCTGCGCACACTGCTACACTACACACTATCGTGAAATCGGCAGAAACAGCAGCCACGACAGGCGAGCCCCGCAACAGTGCAACCAGCGGCGGTTGCAAAGAAAACCACTGCGGGCGCTGCAGCCCCCAAACGGTGTCGTCGGCCATGACCCGAGCGCGCAAGATAAAATAACAAGTATAGTGCGGAATAAGGCGAAATAAGAGAGTAGGTATATATACACAGCGCGGCGGTTGCGTGCAAAGGAGAAAAGGGGGAGGGGGCACGTCGGCCGCCCGGCAACAAGCACGGCAGGGGCCCCCGGGGCGGGACCTGCGCTTGTTCGGCGCCGACAAGCACCGGCTGCTGCTGCTGTAAAGGGCGCAGCAGCCACGGCTGTGCCTTCTCCCAAAACCGGAATACGCGCGCGCACCAACGGAAGACCCTGCGGCGACTGCTGCTACAGGCAGGTAGGTAGCACGGCGTTACGGGTACACACGAAGGCATTGCGGCATACAGGGACACTACAAACAGATAAACCACGCGACACGGGGCCGCTGCTCGGTTACAATGAGTGCATACAAAGCCGATTTCTTGCACAACACACGTGCGACAACATACTGCGTTGACTGGGTACACTTGGTGCGACACACACGGCGTCGAGATGCTAGAGACGCGCGTATACTATGCGATGTCAGTAGAGGGTCCTTATTTACGGAGCCCTCCACTAACTCCCATAATCACATCGTGGTTTTGGCACGTAAAAATACCAGATGTTATTCCTGCAACTCCAACAGAGCTGCCGTCGCAAGAAACCACGAAAAAAAAAAACGTAGTTGATCCCCCTGTATAGGAAGCGTTATAACATGAATGCGAAACGTGCCCGGAGGTAATTGAGTCTTTATTCTGCATTGTTTCGGCAACAGTAACAGACTTCAAGGTCACGCTAAGAACAACGAGCAGCTCGTAACTTTCAGCCCACCCCTCAAGTAGAAAGCACGCACGAGATAAGCATACACAGGACGAGCGCGGACTAACAACTGTCACAGCTGGACACTTGACTGTTCAAAACAGAAAGACGCACGAAACGAGCGCTCAAGTATAAGCAGGACAAGCGCAAACAACTCTCCCAATTCTTCCTGCATCGTGTGTCAGCAGCGGGCTCTTTTCGTAAACGCGGCCGCGGCTGCGCGTAATGTGACCTTCGTCCTCTCCCGAATTACGAGTAAGATAAGCGCGTGCGCAGGAGAGACCACACTCCGTGAAGGCGGCGACCTTAAGAGCACGCTCAATGCGAGCACGTCGCGCCATCTCGCCACTGATAACGAAAACACACTAAAGTTTCGAAGCTCGAGTAGTGCCAAATGGCGCATGGTGTATATAAATGGCTTGCCATTAGCCTTCTCGACAACATGTTCTGTGGCTTATCAGATAATAAAGAACAAAAAAAAAAACATTCTGTGGCGTAGTGGATAGCGCCGCGCGTTGGCAATCCAGAGGGTGCTGGTTCGATCCCCTGCGACAACTGCTTGCCTCGGTTCTTTTTTAACTCTGAAATTTTTAGTATATATTTTTCAACGTCACTTCTGTGATTGAAGTACATCAGCAGAGCGGTGGTGGTGGTGGTGGTGGTGGTGGTGGTGGTGGTGGTGGTGGTGGTGGTGGTGGTGGTGGTGGACTCCGGCATATAAAACACTTCCGTATTAAAATACTTAGCTCAGCGGCGTTCCCTTGTTATCAATGTGCAAATTATTGAGAGGCCGGCGATAAAGCTGCTAGTATGTTGGCTATATTTGCGTCAGGGTGCGCAGGACAGTGTTGCAAACTTAAAGTAGTGTGCGTCCCAACGCCGCGCATCTGCGCAATCCCTAGGCTCGACATTCACGTGTTTGTGTACAGCCCTGTACAGCAGCGAGGCTCACGTCATCCAAAAAAAAAAAAAAAAATATTGCGTCGTTTGTGGCGGGTTCGCAACACGTTTCTTTAGTTTTTTTTTTACTTCCATCACGTGCTCTCGGCAACATATATTCCTATAGGGAAAACGGGGGAGGGGGGGTGGTTGAGGAAACTTCATTTTGGTGTGCACGCGGCTAGCATACTTCATCTGTATCCCAAGAAACGCGTTGCACCTCAGCGCACGCTTCATTTGCAGGAAAGAAAGACATGAACGGTTTCCAACACCCGTAACCTTCCGGTCCGCTACGCCCTTATACGTTTCCTCATAAGCCCAACACCGCGTCTAGGAACTGCTCGTGTGATAAGGTGTTGTCGCACGCGCCAAGTTTAACGCGCTGATCACTGTCAACGAGAAACCTGTGAAAACCAGCCATCGCATGTGTAATGTCGTATGCGAACATTCGAGAAATCATAAGAAGAGCATCTCGCTCATTTGCATGCCAGCTGCCGACAACGGGCATCCTCGCCGTCACTGCCTTCGGCCCCGTTCCTCCTGCCACGGAGCCACGAGTGACGTCACAAGTGAGTTGAGCCAGTCATCGCATGTATAATGGTGTATGTGAATATTCTAGAAATCATAACAAGAGCATCCCCCTCATTTGCATGCCGACTGCCGGTAACGGGCATCCTCGCCGTCAGTGCCTCCGGCCGCACCCCTTTCAACAGGGTCACGAGTGACGCCACAAGTGAGCTACGCCAGCCATCGCATGTATACTGTTGTATGTGTACATTCGAGAAATCATAACAAGGGCATCCCGCCCATTTGCATGCCGGCTGCCGGTAACGGGCATCCTCGCCGTCACTGCCTCCGGCCCCGCTCCTCCTCCCACGGGGCCACGAGTGACGTCACGAGTGAGCCATTAGGAACACCAATAAGCGACTCTGCGGCGGCCAAGGTCAGGGCAGAGTGCGCGTCGTCCGGGTTTTGCGGTTGCCTGCGCGTACCTGGTTCCCCGTGTCACAGTATAATCATTGAGGTCCGAGAACACGACCTATACTGCCGAGTCGATCATCGGGTTCCGTGTAATCATCCACGGGGGTCGCCTCGGCGAACGGTAGTGCGTGGCGTGGCACGAATGGCTGCACAGCTCAGTGGGCGTGTACACTGTTCAGTCGATGGCAGGGTAAGAAGACGAGTACACATACTGCCGGGTGCAACAAGGCGGATTGATCAACTTGACCCGAGGTATAATACACTCGACAACGGATTCACGAGAAAGACGCGGCGTGTTGCGACACCGCGGCTATACATTCGCGGTAAAAGGCCGTGACTTCCCGGAAAAAAAAAAGGGGGGGGGGGGGGGGGGAACGAGCTCTCTGTCGCACCGTTTGAATGTGCACATTAGGGTTACGGCTGCATTCAGGTTGACAGGCAGGAACACGGCTCGCTGTCATGACTACATCTTGATCTTGTTTCCCAGCAGGCGCTTTATGTAAGGATGAAAGAATGACGTCGAAATCCGTTAAGGTGAACCAGCTGCTCCGTCGTCTAATCCTACCATAAAGGAGGGAGTGAGTGAGTGGAAACCCCCTTCACTCAAGATGAGACGTTTATTAGGGCCACATAAATGGGTACCGCGGCTGATGCCATCACATCAGATAGTTCCACACACTTCAAAGACGCGAACTGGCTGTTGCGTTTGCGACTAATGCCTCAAAATCTGCCTAGTAGAAAGAAAATGTGCGCAAGAGAGAAAGAGAAGAAGAGAGAAGGCTACAGAACGCTGCTTCCAGAACAAGTTGCACGCAAGAACTGCTCGACGGTGATGACATTTAAAAAAAAAAAAGACAGCAACACGTCAGTCTCACGAAGCGGATGGATGTATAAATCCGCTGTCGACAACATAAGTTGAGAACAAGCCTACAGAGGTTCCTCCACGCCAGACCTTTTAGCCACATTTGGAGTGCAAAACTTAAGAGAGTCCATATCGTTCACTCTGCTGGAGCCCGTCGTGACATACGCGATAAGAGTCGGGCTGTTTCGAAAATGGATCGAAAATGGCCTCCCTATAAAAAAAAACAAAAAAAAGCGCACTCCTCGACGGTTTGCTCGAGACTCCTATAAAAGGTAAGCGCGAATTAAAGGGCACAAACAAAAAAAAAAACGAAATCAGGAGCACACGTGGCGATGCGCGAACCAATAGCTCCAATTATGGGGAACAAATGAGCGAAAAAAAATAACAATCTTCAGGGCGGCAGCGCATTCAGCTACGACGCGGCGGCGCAAAAATTAAACGAACGTGCCGCGTTAAGACGTTAAGAACCGCACGTGTGCATCCCATTCATCGGAAAGCCGAGCGCGGCAATTACCTTTCGCCCAAGTCGTCGTGCCCGGCGGCGACGGCAATTAATTTGTCGAGCGTTTCAAACGAAGGCGCTTTTTCTGCAGTACACCAAGGTACTGCGGCGGAACGCGCTCGTCGGCCGTTAGCACGTCGGGTTTCATAACCGAATCGCGCACACGCATTCACACAAACACGCACCTCGCGATTCTTTTTGCAAGCCTCGCTAGAAAACAAAATAAAAAAAATGAAGGAGGAGGAAAAGTAGGAGAGACTAGAGCAGAATGGGATGAGGCAGAAAGAGTTACTATATAGTTTACCGAATAAACCCCGGCAATTTGGGCGACGGCGTTACGACTTAAGGTTACGAAATTACGAGCCTTCCCCAGGTATAAGCGTGAGGCTTCTGCGCCCTTTAAAGAAAGAGACACGGCGCAGTAATCTTGTTTGCGCCCAGGTTTCTACATCGATTGGCGCTAAACATAGGTCGGCAGCCAGAGAGACACACAACGCGGCTGCGATCGAAATGCGATTGCTGAGGCAGTTGCGGCTGGACTATACAAAAACCCAAATGTCGATTTTTTTTATTAAGCGAATTCGAAAAAAAAAAACTAACCAGCCGCATGTACAGTGATATCGCGTACACGAAGCCCGCACATATCTTCATTTCGCACCAAAAATATTATTGAAAGAAAACAGTTACGAGATGTAAAACGATTATGTATGTGAAGCCAATTTGAAGCCATCATTTAACCCCGTCTGTATCTCCGCATCTGCACACCGATCGTTGAAAAAAGAAATTAAAACAAATACTTGCGGTACACAAAGTCAAGTCGCCTCTGTAGTTTATAAGAAGGGGGCATTTTCTCTCTCTCTCTAACGCTACCTGTACATTTTCTTAATAAGAGCTTTGACCAGAAACACGTAGAGTAATATTTCGTCTCGCCAAGTCTATCCCTCCAAGACATGCAGACGCCATTATCACTCAAAATCGTCGAGTTCAGTCGGAAAAGTGTCGATGTCCCATTAACCAGCATCCCAATTTATTCGCACGTTATATATGGCACATGCCATCTTGCGAAATCAAAGCAGGGTCGAAAATAACGCAGTTTAGCGGAAACCTTGCGACTATGCAAACAGCCAATTCATTGATTCGCACGCATCCAGAATGTGCCCTCAAATATATATACGACCAGTCTTGACAATGGAGAACCATCAGTCGCGGTGAACACCATCGAGTTTGCAACACGGTGGCCGTGGTTGAAGGGACCTTAAGCGTGAACGGTGACGATACTGAACTTATCAAGCGACTACCAGTAACTGAAACACTCTCTACTTCACCAGTTTTTGCTATGTGGACGCGCCTTTGCTGTGTTGGCCGCACCGCGAGCACGGTCATGTTAAAACTAATATTGAGCGCGAATGCAAAATACATCTTTTAAAAACGACGATTATAATGTATACATCATTGTGTACACAAGTGCATGACTGTGACGGGCACACTTTTTGAGGGGTTCAAAGGTCAAGGGAAGACCTCCCTCACGGTGATGACGGCCACGGGGACGAACAGACCCACCACGTTGAAAGACAAATAACGCGTCCCGGGGTCATATAGATTGACGCGTGTGAACGCACACTGCGAAATCCGAGCATAGCGCACGTTCCCGCGGACCTTAAGCGACAAGAAAAACGCGGAGTTTGACCTCGAGAGAGCCTTACGAGTGTTATCGGGCGGGGTTCACGAAGGCGTGACCGATAAGCCGCGCGATAAGCGCTCGAGAACAACCCCCCAAGGAATGCACTTGTTCCGCGAAAACATGGCTACACAACGCGATCCTTCCGGTCTGGCCGCGCGAGACGCGCGCCCTGTATCATTCGAATCGGGGCCTCGTTAACTATTACTGTCCAAGAGCTATACAACGCGTCTATACATGAGCGTAACTGATGCAAATTGTGTGCATTGACAGCGCTATGGTTCACGTCACATACAACGATCAACACTATATACACAGCAGCGGGAGGGACAATGGCGAACGGCGCGAGTCATCGCCAAGCGTCGAATCATCAGAGCGGTTCACACGGAAGGGTTCGATAGCCATCTTGCATTCGTAAATCCCTCGCGCAGCGAAGCGGTCGCGGTGCGGGCTCTCGCCTTGCGGGCCAACGCTCCGAACCGCTAGAGAAATAAGCAGAGAGAGAAAGAGAGAAGAAAAGAGAGAGATAGAGAGAGTATACGCTTGTGCGTGCGTGTGTATAACGATTCCACGCACGCCTGCCGGTATATACTGCGATCGCTGCAGCGGTATACTCATACATGCTCGCGCACACATGAGCGCAAGCTCGGCGAAAGGTCAACGCACTTTGGCGGAGCCGACATTGTGACAAGCGGCGAATAAGCCCCCGGCGGGCAGACCTGAGCGAGAATAAATGAGACACGTACGTATATACGCGTGGGAAACACAAACGCGCACGTCCGCGAGGTACGACGAGAAGGAATGATATATATAAACAGGAGGAAACAGAGCTATACCGACGATCCGTATAGAGGAACTATACACATACATACGACATTAAATGCAACAGAGTGGGCCGAGAGGGGGAGTGGGGGGGGAGGATACGTAAGGGAAACATGCTCGTTAATCGAAATTCGCGACTAAATCACGCGTGCGTCGACGGCAGCCCGCAAGCGGGTCGAAAGTGAAAGGGTGCGAAGAAATACGCTACGCACGCTGTACACATAAACGCTACGCGGCGGCAATAATGCGCGCTCATTTCCGCAACGCTCACGCGTTCGCAGGGCGCGCACGATCTGCACATATCGAAAGCGCTTTCTCTCTCTCTCTCTCTCTCTCTCTCTCTCTCTCTTCACGCTACCGTCGAAATTCAGTGCTCACGGAGGCGGATCGTCTGCGCCTTTCGCAATAAAGGAAAAACAGTTACGGTCGAAAAGGAAGCTACGAGGTCAGAGGAATCGGAGGAGCTATGCCTACATACACGCCGGTTGGTTCTGCGGGGAAACAAATGGGGCTGCGGGGCAGGGCGGGCCGGTGTCCCACAGGCAATCGATATAGACACGGCCAACTAACGACGATCCTGCGAAGCAGTACAGCGACACCTAGCACGCACCGTCCTCATCGAAGCTCCGAGTGTACCACGCGCACAACTGTTCAGTGAGGGGGGGTTATAGCCAGTCCGCACGACACTTGTAATGGTCGGAGCCGGGGCCGGTTTCCTGCGAACTCGCCCTCATTCCTTTGGCTTGTTTGCGTGCGCATTCGCGATGGAAAGAGGTGGGGGGGGGAGTCTCGGAAGGGGCACGACAATCACAAGCAGGCCTTCTTGTTCCTAAAACCGGCTTCCTATACATACACAACCGTGTTCGTGTTCGGAACGAACGGCGTTTCCTCGTATCTGCAGGGTCGAACGACAGCGTCGCATGTATATAATCAGCCTTGAGTGTATTATAGCATGAGAGCCGAAAAAACCGTTCCTTCAGCGACATTATAAGACTACACAAGTGCCTGCGTGTTGCTATATTTCGGTCGCGAAGTCGAAGACAACCTGCCGCTATATTGTATACACGAGTGACACGCAAAAGAGGAGGCCGATGCGAACGGGTTTTTTTTTCACGAGCCATATCTGGGTTGTCTTCTCAGGGTCGCGCGGGATTGCAAAAGGAGCGGGAAAAAGGTGCGAGCGACGGCGTACAGAGCACTCTTGACTGTTACACACGCTCTTGAGCTAGTAGAACACATGTACAGGTTTTTGTAACCACGCGTGTCTTGATGCATGCGAATGGCCTCGCTTCGCCTTGTGCGGGTGGCTGCCGAGACGGCATACATTGAATTCTCGCTTCCATCTTTTCCCTCTATGAAAAGTATAAGCACACAGTATACATGAAACGTGCCAAGAACAGGCATACTCTACCGGAAACGCGCGCGTCTGACACTTTGCGATCGTCAAGTGGTTGCGTGCATAACAGAGAGGGCCGTCTATAAGCAGGTCTTACGGAATCGGGAGCGCGGCTGCATGCAGGCGAGCTCGTATACTGTTATTCAGAAACGCACGCTCCCGAATGGCGTCACGCTCGGCGAGCCATGCTGACAGCCTGCAGCTCTTAGGGGGTGTTATACGCAACACGCGACGCGGATTCGAGGTTGACGGGAACGCGCTGAGCGAGTCGTCGGGGACACCGCCCATATTACTGCGCCAAGCTACACTGTAAAAAAAAATGTCTCGGTACACAGCAAAAGCTGCTGGTAAATCGTTGCCGGAGGCATTCTGTAAATGAGTAACAGCAGGCTCCGTATCACGAAGTCTCTGTTATACATTTTTCCGTATTCTCTTTCACATCATATCTGTATTCCTGAACACAGCAGATCTGTTATTTCAAACACAGCAAATCTGTTAACCCAAACACAGCAAATCTGTCAACCCAAACACAGCAAATCTGTCAACCCAAACACAGCAAATCTGTTAACCCAAACACAGCAAATCTGTTATTCCAAACACAGCAGATCTGTTATTCCAAACACAGCAAATCTGTTATCCCAAACACAGCAAATCTGTTATCTCAAACACATCATGACTCTGTTTGTAGGAATACAGAATTTGCTGTATTTAGAGGAGGAATAAACGGAGATCGCTGTAGAGCAGTCTGGCTGTAAATTATTCCGTTATTATTAATGAAAACAGAAGCTTCAGTAAAACACCTGGTTTCGTTTAATGGCTTTTCTGTGCTTGACTAAGGTTTTGTGTAGTTTCTTTGCCTTGAAGGAAAGAGTTGTTTCACTGAGCATAAAATAAACTTAGTTTTGGTAGTAACTTAATTTGTGAAAAACTAACACAAGCTTTTGTTGACCAGTACTGTCGAAAAGCCGATGTTTTACGGGATGGAATGGAATGTTTATGTGGCTGCCTGTAGATTCTCATGATTGAGTTTTATGTCCAATTTTATGTACTGTTTCAACCTACACTAATGCAGTCTTTATGTACTGTGTGTGTGTAAACCACCCCTGCTGCTGCATACCATATAAATAATAATGCAACATTAACAAAACACAGATGAATTTATTTACATATAATACATGTGCTGTAGCTTGCTACATCACCATTCTTCATCACTTCAGCATGTTTATGCCTGAAAAGAATGTGAAAAACAAGTGATCAAATGAATGCAAGAAGCAACTTACACACACTTTATAATGCCTTCTCTGTGTATGTATATGGCCCTTGATACAAAAAGTAGGGGCACGTGGTAGAGCAAAATGTGAAAAAAAAAATCGCTTTGTTTTCTTTGCAATTTGGGGAGGGGTGTCCCTTTGTGCATCCACATTCGTGCTTTTCATAAACAGCATTTTTGGTGGCTCAAAACCAGTTTTTCCAAAAGGAAGTAGCCAGTGAAAACACACTCTAGTGCAAGCCCCTTGCATTCGCTCTATGCTTACGGCCTAATTTTCTGACGTACAAAAGTCAAAATGCTTGTCTAGAGTCAGCTGTGTATAGAAGATTGTCGGGTAACTTCTAAAGCAGTCCGAAGACACTGTGCACCTTTGTATTCACAATCCGCCTTCAGAATACATAGGTTGGAACACTTTCAGCTCCTAGCATCATTACACCTTGCATTTGCCGTGCTTGTCGATAACCTTAGATGCTGGGGGTAAAGAAGGTTCTGAGGAAGTGTAAATTTCGTTGAAGCCCGTACAGTTTTCTTGTTAATGTGAATAAATCCCTGTGACGTACTGAGGTGCTGAACCAGCAAGCTCTTTATTGTTAAACCTCCCAGCCTTTTCAGCATCTTTCGAGGTGAATCACGTATATACATGGGGACAACGGGTATGCTCTAATGGACATGGACTAATATTTCTGATGCAACTGAATAACAATGTGTGAGAACGACTCAGTGTAAGTGTTGAGTTAATGGGAATTGAGTCACAGAATCTTTCCTTTCTTTGTTTAGGGTGAGAGTCCTAGAAATGGCGACATTGAATATTTTTTTTGCATTTAATAATGGTAGTATCACACGAGCCTCTATTCTGAGATAGGATTGAAGCTTGGCCAAACTACAATGAATTTGCTGGAAATCGTTGACCACACTTGACGATACGTTGCAGATAGAGCTGAATGACATCTCACAAAAAAAAAAAAACAAGACAAGCATTGCGAGAGGCTCCACGGCGAAAAATTGACTTTGGCAGTGATTACCAAGCTTGTAACTACTAAACAAAATAATTGAACAGTGTTTCTGACAGTGCGATCACTTTTCACCTGTTTTTGAACTTTATTCCATATCTCAAAACAGTTTTTTATTACTTAGCTACCATTATTTCCCATGTATTTTAAGATAACCAGTTGATTATTTTTTTTGTATACAGCTACTGAAGCAAAATAGAAGCTATGCACTTTACCGTTATTGTGTTACAAATTTTCATAGATGCCAATTAACTCAAAAGTCAAGCTCTAGTGGTAAAAAATTCACAAAAATTCTATATTATGAAGTTAAAAGAGCAAAAAGTTTGGAAGAAAATGATGTATGGATTATATGAATATCCCTTTTAGTCACTGAGAAAACTACCTAAAATCAGCAAAAATGCACAGGATGTATAGGGCCTGCCCGGCGCTCCTGAGAAGTTTCCCACTGGCTCTGATCATGCTCAGAATGAGCAGTTACATTTTCAGAAATATTTGTTGCTATTGTATAGCAGAATGCACGGGTGAATACCTATACTGATTTTCAACTTTGCATTCTGCTGTTAAGCTCTATGTGCCACATATAGCTACAAATTATGGCTGAACTTTCTTAATATAGATTTACCAGCGCAAAAAAAGACGGCACATATTTTAATCATGAACCAACTCGCCCAAGCAGCAGCTTTAGTGAAATTTTTTAAGCACTGTTTATTGATCACAGAATGTTTTTTTTCACTATGCTGAGGTGGGAGGGGGGGGGGGTTGAGGATCCTGTAAAAAAACTGAAAGAGCTTGACCTGAACTAAGAAACATCATGTGAATATACACTACACTTATTCGTAGCCAGGCGGTGGCACACCGGGCCCGTGCCTCTCCCCTCCTTCCCCCCAAACTTTTTTCTCCATGAAATACTTAGCGCAAAATTACCATTTGCCTGCCCAGACCTCTGGTTCAGATCAAAAAGGGCCCCCTCCCCCTAAAAAGTTCTGTGTATGCCCTTGGTTTAGATGAATGAATTTCCAAACCCTGTTTAACATAAGCATCAGTGAGATTAGATAGATATATGGGGTTTAATGTCCTAAAACCACATATGGTTATGAGAAACGCTGTAGTGGAGGGCTCCGGAAATTTCGACCACCTGGGGTTCTTTAACGAAGCATCAGTGAGATTGATAACTAGGATAAAATTAAGGCCAAACCTTCCATTTTTCTCTTTTCACAACATACTATATGTCCTTGGCACAATTCACAGTATATAGAAATCTCAATTGAGAGTGCATTTTCATGTGCTGGCTCTTGTGAAATAATAGCAGTATATTTTGACTACACTCCGAAGGACAAAAAAAAAGAAAACGCCAGGCTCATAATACTTACAAACAAATTAAATTGAAAATGCAAAGCCACAATCAAGATAATATTCAGCTCTAATAACCGGATATCATCAGAAAATGTGTATGATTCATGCTCACACTTTCACTGATTGAAACGCAGCTTCTGGGCCAACTTCATTATCTTTGTGTGCACACTTGTGCGAGACTTCTGGCCACCTTCGCACCTGCTGCCCTTTTTCGTGTTGGAGCCCTTTAAGGTTATCAAGGTGTGGTTCAAATGAAACATATGAGAAGAGCACAAGGATGGGTACAGACTCGTCAATGGGCTTCATTTAGAACACGTATGGTTACACGCTACAGTCTGCAAATTCCTCATCTATGCATCATAGACTTGCATTAATTCTTGTACAATCTGAGCCAAATACGCTGGCCCAATCATTTTCCTCCTGAAAAAAAAAAAGAAGACCTCAGCAAGCTTAGGAGCCAATTGGTCAAGGCTGCATCTCCGAATTTCATTCTTGCCAGTAATGGCTGTCATAGTTTCTGACAAGTAATCAATGGACTTTCACTGAAGTCAGAGGCAGATAAGACCCTTGTCAGGAATCAACAACTTGTGTTCCCTGCGCCGTTCATATATATATTGGCCTGTTTGATTGATGTAAACATTCCTCCTGGTTTGATAAGCAACTAACAAACTAAAAGGTGTGGCACTTAGTGCAATTTTACACACCCTACTAGTGGTTTGTACGCTCCCAAAATTTTTCCAAGGCTTCCTTTGAAAAAATGTGCAATGGCCTTTTTCAGTCTTCGAATACGCACAATCATAAAATAAGTCTTCACATGCTCGTGGTAAATATGTTCAGAATGTATGATCTGATGTTAAAGTTGGGTTAATATTAAAGCACAGCATTTTGTCTGGTGAGCTAGTTTGTGGGTGAAGGTTACTCTTCTGTGCCGTTCAAGGTAAATGCTAAGACCCCGCATTGCCTCTATGAGGTGTGCAAGATTGCACTAAGTGCCACCCCACTGAGTTCGACGTGCGCTCGTCAAGTAGGATAACGAAGTCACTCAGACATGGAGGAATGTTAACATTGGTCATACAGGTCAATGTATAAATGAATGATGTAGGGAACACCAGCCCTTGATAAAGACCAGACAAGGTTCTCACCTGCCCAACTTAAATGCATACGAATTGTTTACTTTTAGTAAACCATGGCAGACTTTACTGGCAAAGACAAGAATTGAGATGCAGTTGTGACCCAATGGCACTTGAGCTTGCCTAGGCTTTTTTCCTAATGAACAAAAGCAATGATTGTGTCTGTGATACTTCACTCAGACTATCAGAATGAACGCAGGTTCCCTGCATGAGTGTACTGAATAAAACCCAGTTGCAGGTCTGCCCTCATCTTCCACTCTTCTCCTCCGACAACATCTGTTATTTAAGTGTATAAGTATCTACTGCACCTTGTAGCTGGAGTTAGGCTCACACTCATGTTGTAAAATGTCATCAATTTACTTGACCTCCTCGCACAACAATCAACACATAATGATATCGACAAGGGAACTCACCCAGTGCAATGATTGTAGGCGTTGATGGCAACTCGGCAAGCTTTTCAGTGATGCTTGTTCCCTCCTGGATGAGCAAAAATATCCCATGTACACAAAAGCACAAAGAGATATGTACAGTTGCGGCCATTCCAATATATAAATCAGAGATGCGATCCCTGCAATTCCGTTTTCCACCATGGTTCCTGGTCTATTGCAGGCTGTGTGCACCAAGTACAAATTACCTACCTAGGAGCCTTGAAACTTGGAACAATTTTAGAGCAAAGTAGAATGGATAGCGAGCACGCAAAAAAACCTGCTCACATTTTGATTCATTTTTCTCTTTGGATTACAGCAACATCATAGACAACTCTGAATGATTGCAGGTCAATATATCAATGTTAGTGGTGATAGTATTGCTTAAAATTATTTTGCATGTGCGACAGCAAGGGACAAAGTGAGCAACATCTTGCAACAACTCTGGCCTATTCCCATTCTTAGTGCCCTCCTCACTGCGTCGTAATGAGGCACTACAGCCAAAGTGACGAGAAACATTGTTCTGCAGTGCATTGCAAAAAACTAATGCTTTGTGCATGTGGAGCACTCTGATTGCACACAAACACTTTTTTTCCCATTGAGCCTGAAAAAGGCTAGTAAACCAAGTTTGTGCACTGTGGTTCACCATGCGTGCACCATGCCCCAACACAGTTTTTGTTGCATGAAGTCTCACTTTTCACAGCGCTACGTTCCTTCTCATTCACTCTGTGAACTTTATAGTCGGATGCTTGGGGACTTCACTCCCTATCCTAGTGGCTCTGATGAAACAATGGCACCTGCCCGCACTAACTGTTGGCTCAAGGGCAGTGTATTTTTTTTTTCAGAACATTTTTGTGACTACGACACAATGCGGATAACCAAAGTAAGTTCCACAAAAAAATTGAAAATTGCCTTTTTTTTACACTATCTTCAAATGCTGATACTTGTGACAAAGCGCGTGTTCCGGTGTAATTTTAATGAATAATGCTGCTGTACAAAGCCACCAAAATTACCTTAAAATGAAGCACAAAGGCAAAAGATATGCAAAGCTACACTATCCTCCTTTTAACTTGTGTCCAGCAATTCATGAATTAGGTATTTTTGGATGTTTAGCATATTTGTTCTGTCAAAAAATTTTGCTGCAGCGGTCACTAAATTCTCATACGGTAGCATTGCACTTGTTCTTTATGGGAAGAAAATACATCGATTAAGAAGTGTAAAAAAGTTAAGTCTGCTCAAAGTTCAGAAATTGTGAAATTAGAAGAAAACTGATTTCAGCAGTCAAAGTTTAATTTTCCTTTATACAAAAGCAGCTTTTTTCACAAAATTCAACTGAAAAAGCTATTGTTTTGTGCTAAAAACCTGCACAGCATTCAGTCGATCCCAGATATATTGAACTCGAAGGGGATCGCGATATATGTAGTTCAATATATCGATGAGTCGAAACACAAAATATGTGTATTTAAGGCATAAATTAGAGCATCTCAGACCTAAAAACAGTTTTTTGAAATCCTAACAAGCACTTAAAGAATGATTCTCTCACAATATGATAAAGAACAAGGCCTGAACATCTACTTTTGCAAGTTATCGCACTTCATTTCACTTGAAAATAGTCTGTAAACTTTTCTCTCTTTTTGCGTGCCACCAAGTTTCAGTTGTCCTCAATATCACTGGACCCTTCCAAGTAAGCAAATTCAGCTCATTCGGCCACAACAGCGCTGAGTGGCACTGAATGCCAATGTAAGCTCCGTAGAGCGTTGGTGGCGAAAGCAATAATTCCACGGCACCGTCAACATTGGGCATCATCTCGGCATCCATGCAGTCAGAACCAGCGACGTCGTCTTCTGCTCCAATGAAGCCGCTCGCTGTCCGAGATGGTGCCCGAAAACACTAACAAGGCATAGAATTTACTGAGGCATTGTACGCCCTTGACAGCAGTCATGACGCACTCAAAGTCGTCACCTGGCACAAAGCCCGCAAAGAAACAGTTCACGACTGTGCTTTACTTGAGGTCGCTCCTAGCACCAGCCATGATTTTTATCGCTACGAGCGTATCAATGTGTAGCGCCGACTTCCAAATGATGATTTATCAGTAACGAGGCGAGAAGTACACAGGTCCACAAGCCACAAAAGGCGATGCTGCCCACAAACGAGCAAGCTCCCACCGTCAGCATGTTGGTGATAGCGATGTCACTTGTGGCTTTGTCATTTTGTAACCGACAGCTGTTGCTTTGGTGCGGAAAGCTAGAAAAAAGCGTAGCCTCCGAAATGAGCGTTCTAAAACCGGAAGCACCAAAATACCTCATGAAGTTGCACATCTCGAAGGCCACGCTTTTCAGTCCCACATGCCATCATACACGATTGAATGCGAACATCGCAATGAGATCACTAAACTTCCTTAAGTCATTCCACTTCGTTTTGGTGCCCTCGGTCATCACCATGCCCCCACGTTAAAACCTGCAGATCGCACATCAAGCATACCGGTGCACTCACAAGTGCTGTGCAACGAGCTAGATCAGCAAGATGGAGTTTCAATGTTTCACTTTTCAGCACCCCCTTTTAGTCACTTGCACGCGAAAAGGGATCGGAACTTGTCGAATTGTGGCTATAAATGATCATTATTTGTTAGGAAAAATGCAATTTGTGGGCTTTAGCGTGGCTCAGAGTTCAATTTAGCGGATGTTCTGCTGTGCGTGAGTTCGATAGATGTGTACAGCAGTCCCGTATTTTTGCATGGGAAATTCAAGGGGATCTCTCAACTTTTTGATATAGCCAATAATTCGA
The DNA here is from genome assembly GCF_043290135.1 of Rhipicephalus microplus. Classification (NCBI taxonomy): domain Eukaryota; kingdom Metazoa; phylum Arthropoda; class Arachnida; order Ixodida; family Ixodidae; genus Rhipicephalus; species Rhipicephalus microplus. The sequence goes on from NC_134700.1 coordinate 202,556,579, forward strand.
TATATCATAGTTTGATATACCCGGGATCGACTGTATTCTATAAAATCTAGAACCTAAAGCTGTTCTCAACAAACCAATACATCACTTTCTGAAAAGATGTTACTGTCCAGTTTTGTACTAACATAATGCAACAAAGTGAAACTTACTTCAAATACTTGGTAAAGGTAGTTCTTGTCTTCCTTAAAATGCGCGCAGAGGAATGGTAGCACAGCTACCTGGACTGCTTTTTCTCTTTGTCCTTCGTCTCTCACGCGCACCACCAGTTCCATAGTATGTTTCGTCGGCGCCTCCTCCATCATCTGAAATAATGCAGGCGCACAGGCCGCCATCCTCTCCTGGAAGATTTCCTGCAATTATTCCAAAAATCAAAGTAAATAACAGTTACTTGATAATAGATGAATTCATCTGTAGAGATATTAAAGTGAAAACTGATTGAAATGTAGAACTATATTACCACCCTACAATTGAGTGCAACAGCTGTGACACGCCAAAAAAAGAAGACAAAAAACAGACTGGTGGGGAATACCACCCTGAAACTACTGCACCAGCTTACTAGAACATGTTGTTGGCTAGTAGGTTCAGGCTGAAGAAAGGTAGGGACGTAAACCACATAGACAAGAAAAAAAGAAGTGGACGAGATAGAGCATTGATTGCAACAGATTTTGTTTGCAAAATAAAAAAGGCTCCTTTTGTTTTTGTAAACACCAAAGCATATGAGCAGGAAAATGGCGTGCACTCCACGATTATGACATCACTATAAAAAAAAAAGGGGTTCAGCGGCAAATCGCTGTCACAACCAGACTCCCTTTCACAGTTATCTCCAACATCAGCAGGGGGTGTGCTACTGTGCTCTTGATCTGAACTGGATTCAATTTCAGGTACTTCCGTGCACTGTGTTGCAGTTTTGCCCCGGTGATACCTTGAAACATGTGTTCTGAAGGAACCTGCTGACCTCAGCACACTACCACAACCCACAAAAGGACACATAACAGCATCAATTCCACTCTCCAGATGGGCAGCTATGTGACCAAGAAGCTCCGTGCGAGTAGGCACACTCGCCCCGCATGACAACACAGAGCAGACAAACGCATCATCAGTCTGTTTGCTGCATCGCTTCTTGTGATGTCTGAAGACGTGACTTCTTAGGCTCTGATAGTTTTTAAACAAAGCTCCACAAGGCTCACAAGGGCAAAGGGCACCGCCCAACACACTGCTGTGATAGTGGTAGTGCTCGAAGTAGTCGGTCAATGTTGAAAATGTCTGTGCGCAATGCCGGCAAGTGGGCATTCTTCATTGATGTTATGGCTGCAATGAAGGTAGAGCACTTATTTTGCTAAATTACATTCACTGGCTTGTGCACTTTTTCAGACCGCCCAATTTTATAATAAAAACACTGCTACAATGGTAATAATACCTTACAGTCTACAATAGTAGAATCATTCCAATATCTGGTTAGCATGTCAGGTTATGTTCAATTTCATATGAACATTAGCCAATGCTTTTTAAGCAGTCCTCTATATAAGAGCACAGTGAATATAAATATTCTTGACCTGCTACAAATGTTTAAACTAAGTTGAAGCAGGCGGCGCAAGGAAAAGAAATAATGACGGAGACTGTAACATTAACTGCACAAATTCTACAGAAAACTGCACCCATACTTGCGCAACTTGGGTCTCTTAAAAGGCTATTCCTGAATGTGCAGTCAAAAGTGAGCTTAGCATATGCTCCAACATTACACATGTTCACAACTTAAGTAATGCTATCCATTATATCGCTAATGTTGACAACAGATGTTCATATCTTGCACATATGTGAAAGCAGCTTCAGCCTCTCAAGTGCAGCCAGGTCCAATATTGAATACAATTACTTTAAAATTTTAGCTTGAAACATAATTACTTTAAACAATTACTTAAAGCTTTTTGTGATATATTGACTAATCAAACAGTTGATACCAAGTATGAATTGCACCGTAGCCTGCCAGTAGTACGCGCAAGAGATGGAAATGGGTGGCTTCAAGATAGGGCACCCAAAACTTCGCATATGCGATCGCTTGATTCTGTTGCCATACACCAACTTCTTTGGTACACACAAGGACTCCCATGCTGGGTTAGCTGCAGTTAAGCAGTAGTATGGCTAAGTGACGTGCAAATTCGCAATGTTGTCGGGTGTAAGCAATGTGTCGTGCAATTCCAAAGAAATGAACTGCTGAGCACGCAAATCAATAGACACAACAGAACATGCATGCGAAATGCGAGCGCCAATCGTACCTCACGGCTGTCACTCAAATTCCGCCAAGTACGGCAAAATAAGTTTACACACAGCCAAGTGACAGTTGCTGCCCCTGTCGTCTCCTACACCTATTTTTGTAGTAATGGACGTATGACTTGCAAGCGATGCAGGCATGGAAAACACGAGTGCTTTGTCTGCGCTCGATAAGACGACAAAGACACGTACACGCCTGGTGTGTACGTGACAGCAGACTCCTGCTGATCCGGCTTACAAGTGCACCTTATAACAGCCATGTGCATGGGCACCGAGGAGATCACTAATGAGTGCGTGCACAAACTGACCTGTGACATCCTCAAACTACAAAGATGCAACTCAACAGCAGGCTTCACCACAATAATACAATTAAGTGACACTAACAAAGGAAAAATGCCGTTATTGCTGAGTGCAAGCAATGCTTCATATAATTCCGAAGAATTAAACTGTTCACTGTACTGCTTCCTGCATGCGCAACTCAATAAAGGTGCAACACAGCGTGCGAGCACTATGGTCGTACCTCATAGCCGACACTAAAAATCCACAAAATGCACTGAAATATGCCTACGCACAGTAATGTTACCGTTGCTACCCCTACTGTTTTCTGTGCCTAATTTAGTAATAAGGTATGTATGAGCGATGCAAGCATGGCAAACACGTGTTTCATTATTCACCTTATAATAGCGACAGACATGTTACATGCCTAGCTCGTATGAGCTGTGGCATGCGAGTGCACCTTATAACTGTTTATAAGATAGGTAATGATCGATAACGGTGAAATAAATGCCTACCTGATTGTGATGTGTGCCAGGTGATGGACTTCGCAGGAAGGTGAGAGAGCTCTGACAATAGCCGCCTGCCTTGACCACGTAGGGTGCCAGAGACCACTGAGCTGAACAAGTGAAGAGTGCGCCAAAAAACTTGACAAGTGAGGAACCAAACAAATGAACTGCTAGCACTACTTGGTCCTGAGCACGTAAATCAATAACAAGATGCAACACAACCTGCATGCAAAATGCGAGCACCAATCGTACCTCACGGCTGTCACTCAAATTCCGCCAAGTACGGCAAAATAAGTTTACACACAGCCAAGTGACAGTTGCTGCCCCTGTCGTCTCCTACACCTATTTTTGTAGTAATGGACGTATGACTTGCAAGCGATGCAGGCATGGAAAACACGAGTGCTTTGTCTGCGCTCGATAAGACGACAAAGACACGTACACGCCTGGTGTGTACGTGACAGCAGACTCCTGCTGATCCGGCTTACAAGTGCACCTTATAACAGCCATGTGCATGGGCACCGAGGAGATCACTAATGAGTGCGTGCACAAACAGACCTGTGACATCCTCAAACTACAAAGATGCAACTCAACAGCAGGCTTCACCACAATAATACAATTAAGTGACACTAACAAAGGAAAAATGCCGTTATTGCTGAGTGCAAGCAATGCTTCATATAATTCCGAAGAATTAAACTGTTCACTGTACTGCTTCCTGCATGCGCAACTCAATAAAGGTGCAACACAGCGTGCGAGCACTATGGTCGTACCTCATAGCCGACACTAAAAATCCACAAAATGCACTGAAATATGCCTACGCACAGTAATGTTACCGTTGCTACCCCTACTGTTTTCTGTGCCTAATTTAGTAATAAGGTATGTATGAGCGATGCAAGCATGGCAAACACGTGTTTCATTATTCACCTTATAATAGCGACAGACATGTTACATGCCTAGCTCGTATGAGCTGTGGCATGCGAGTGCACCTTATAACTGTTTATAAGATAGGTAATGATCGATAACGGTGAAATAAATGCCTACCTGATTGTGATGTGTGCCAGGTGATGGACTTCGCAGGAAGGTGAGAGAGCTCTGACAATAGCCGCCTGCCTTGACCACGTAGGGTGCCAGAGACCACTGAGCTGAACAAGTGAAGAGTGCGCCAAAAAACTTGACAAGTGAGGAACCAAACAAATGAACTGCTAGCACTACTTGGTCCTGAGCACGTAAATCAATAACAAGATGCAACACAACCTGCATGCAAAATGCGAGCACCAATCGTACCTCACGGCTGTCACTCAGATTCCGCCAAATATGGCAAAATAAGTTTACACACAGCCAAGTGATAGTTCCTGCCCCTGTCGTCTCCTACACCTATTTTTGTAGTAATGAACGTATGACTTGCAAGCGGTGCAGGCATGGAAAACACGTGTGCTTTGTCTGTTGCACTCAAAGGTGGTGTGGTGTCCATGTCGAACGCGGACAGCATCATGGGCACTTCGGCATTGGGGTCACTAGTAGCCGGCGTTGCGCCCGCGCCAGTGTTGGGTCGGCGCGGGTGCTTTGTTAGGCCTAGCCTTGAACGTACCCCGGGCGCGTCCTCGTTGTGGGGTTTTTTTCGCTTCTGTGCTTTAAGTCCCGAAGATTTTGGTTGCAAAAGAGTCTTAGCAGCTTTACTGACCTTGCGCACAGGAATCTTGGAGGCAGGAAGAGAAGTTCCGGGGCAATCCGGCGTTTTTGTGGGAGCAGATGCAGCCGTGACTGATGTACACGACGCTCGTAGCGCCCTCTTAGGCTACGAAGGGAGGCGCTCAGCTGAAACGGCACCGGCGGGTGGTGCGGCTTTTAATCGAACTCGCGACGCTCCCTTTGGGGCAAACTGACTACTTTAGCGCCTGCCTACAATTTGTTTTTGTATTCTAGCCGACACCACGATGCACCGATGCTATCTTGCACCCATTATTGGGCAGTGATGGCCGGACACACCGCAGCAGTCGTGTTATTTTGTGTGACCATCAACGCATTTTTTTTTCTTTTGGCCTGTTGTGGTTGGGAAGAGCTATGGTGGTGCAAAAAATTTATCGGTTATTCAGGAAAAGTGGTGTAAAGGGAAATAGTTCTGAAGAATCGATGTTCTCGTCGCAGGTAGTGAGAACCATTCAACAACCGATGAATTCTTCGGTGACGAAGTGAAGTCGCCGTCGGTGTTCACCGAGTAGACTCATGAATTCATAAAAAGAACAAACGTTTCCCCGAGCCTTCCAAATTTTATTATTGGGCTTGAGCTTGCATGGTAGGCTTGACGGTGCGAAACAGCGTGAAAACAACGAGTTCATACAAAGAAACAGCAAACCGCACCCTTTTAAAATACACTTCATTACTGTGTTTCATTGACTGCGTGTTAATTGGTGTGCCAACTATACAACGCAGCTACGATTATAGGATTGCTCTCACTAAACAAGTCAAGGCTTGCAAGCACGAAAAAAAAAAGGAACGAAAATAGGAGAACATGTACACTGTCTCTTCTTCTGTGTGTCGTGCATTCTCACGATGTGACGAAAAAAAAAAAAACGTAAACTATTATGCACACCATCAAGATTCACATATATGCAGGGATTCTTGGACGGGTATGTTTTTTTTTCACTATCTTTTGTCAATAAAGTCTCATAGACGCAGTACAAGTACCTGTTCGCTTTCAATCTTGCAAGATTGAAAACGAAGTGCAGCGCCTTTCGACGATATATATATATATATATATATATATATATATATATATATATATATATATATATATATATATATATATATATTTATATATATATATATATATATATATATATATATATATATATATATATATATATATATATATATATATATATATCGGAAGCGAAAAAGCACGACGTACGCCGAAACACCTTTACTAATTACAAATGTTTCGGCTGATGGGCCAGCCTTCGTCAGTGTGACCACACTAACGAAGGCTGGCCCACCATATCGTCTCGCTTTATAACTTTTTATGGCAACCCGACTTCGCTACTAATAGTAAATTTAGCTTCCCTTGCGGTGAAGTATCATAATGCTGTAATTATCCTCTTCCTTAATCGGTAAAAACTCTGAAACGTTCTCTTTTTCTTTTTTACCGCTGCTATCCTTCTCCGCCTCTCCGAATATATATATGTATCCATACTGGCACTTTCCAGTGATCCTGCATGCAGCTCTTTTTCTCCATTGTGAGTTAATGAACAGTTTCTCTTCCTCATTCTCTCGTATTTCTTAGTCTATCTTCGAACCCAATGTTGCTCTAAGCTTAATTTCCTCATCAAAGCCTGCCCAGTTATCACACTTTCCGTCTTCGTTTTCTGACTTTCCATGAGCGTACAATGCGAATCTGCGCATTCCTTACACACTGTGGGACGCCTCATCTTAGTCGGCGACTGCAGCGTTGCCGCTGTATGTATACGTTAGCCACCCGCCACGATAGCTCTCTCAAGGCATTGTCCATGGCTATCGCTTAATTTTCTGTTCTAGTTCACTGTATCATTGTCGAACGGGGGGAATGGTCAAAGTTCAGCCAGTATGTCGCCGACAGCTCTCTCAAGGCATTGCCCATGGCTGTCGCTTAACTTTCTGTTCTAGTTCACTGTATCATTGTCGAACGGGGGGAATGGTCAAAGTTCAGCCAGTATGTCGCCGTGCACACAAATCACGGAAGCGTGTTCTTGAAGTACAGAAGACATACGTTTTTCTGGTGTTTTACGGAAGGAGCGAAAGAACGGAAACATCGACTGCTGCTTTACGGCAACTCCTGCTGTTTCCCATAAACCGCAGCACAGTTTGTGCTTTAAACGTCCAGTCTCGCTATTTTTCAGGAAACAGATGTTACTCTGTAGTTTCTACGGTCTGCTCCGACGTTAAAACACGGATATTTTTTACAGTGTATATGCTGACGCTGCTGTAAATTACACTGCACACGGCGCGCGCGTCAAGCCAGTGAGCCGGGCTTTTAACCGTGCCACTCCCACACCCCGAGCTATACCGTGCATGTCGATTACGGCTCAGCGGGGGAGCGGGACGCCCGCGACGATCGGCTGCCGACAGTGCAGAGGCGTGCGAGAGAGCCTGGAAATAACACTTCCAAATGAGCTCGACTCAACGGGGTGAAGTCGCGCACCGTATACGCACTCGCGGTCTGTCACGCATATAGCGCTTGTGGAAAGGTCTGAAGCGAGGCTGACATCTGTCACTGGGTCATTCTATATATGTATACGATGGGCCGTGTCATGCACTCCGACGATGACGAGAGAGAGGAGGAGAACCACATTGCTTACTTCCAGCTATCGAGCGAGAAGTGTGTCACATTTGGCCCCACTATACATTATATAGGTGGCTTAGCCAGAGATTTGGTCACGAACGCGGTAATTCCACGCATGTAGTATACATATATGAGATGCGACTTACACCAGGTGACTTAAGGCGTGACGCCAGCGATAAATTTGCTGGCGAGCCTGAGATCATTGGCTGATGTATAGTTTAAGCTTCCTTGTACGACATGTCGAGACGCTCCGATCTCCCATAAGTTAATGAACTTAAAGACTTACTGGCTTTAAATGACTACTCGGACTTATATATTGCGCTTATTTATTCGGCTGCGCGAAAAAGTGAAGTTCTATTGCCCATACGAGACGCGTCAATATTCTGTGCGCCTCTCATGCTGTTCGCGAATCAGTGTTACCGAGTTGGGTAAGAAGCACAGACTCGCTCCGACGCACAGAAACCCCACAAACAATGTCCGCAAACAAGCTGATATTTGCCACAAGGCATACTTATTGTGAAGGAAGGGACGAGAAACCATTTCACCGAAGAAACGTGTGGACAGTCAAAGTGGACGGACCTCGAATGTTCATAACAACAAGACATTTTGGATCCCGCACGGCACGCAGCCTTGGTACACGTGTATGCACGATGCTTACGTCACATTTTAAAACACGCGTAAGCGTACTGTTAGAGCTCTCAACTTTTTTTCCCACACTGAACAAGGCTCGAGTGCGGAAGCCGAAACGTCTCGCTGGTCGGTGGTCATTTTAATTGTACCCCTGTTTTTTCCCGACCGGACGATTTTCGGCCCTGCTCTCGACTTCTAATAACCGTGCATATACTCACGCAGTTGGGCGACTGTCTTTTTGGCGACGAGGGCGTCCTGCCAGGCGGCGTGCGCAGGCTCGGCCAGCGCGAGCACGAGCGCCGCGGCTAGGGCTCCGGCCAGCCGCAGAGGGGAGAGCCACGACGTGGGCCACCGCGGTGGCGGTGAGCAGGCGCCACGGGCCGGTAGCCGCCCCATGGCACACGGCGGGCGCGCCTACAGGCGCACGGCCCGGTGCACGGCGGCCATGTCCCGTTGCGCTACGGCGCCCATTGGTCCTGCACGCACACAAGAAAGATGCGAGTGCACCGTCAGAGGGGGCGCCACAGTCACCAACAATAACAACACACGCACACACTTCACAGCCAAAGCACCGGTCGAGATGAGGTTCCTTTAATACCTTTACAGCAGGGGCGGCGCCAGGATAGTCTTCACTGGGAGTGGAGGAGAAGGGTACCCACGACAAGTGAGTTCGTCCAGGGAGGCAGGAAAGGCGGGTAACTCATGCATTCTTTTTAGGGGCGAAGCTCCTTAAAGCGTCACCCGATCGTCCTCTGTAGTAACCACCTTTCTCGGGTATGTGCCACAGGGCGAAGCCGCCGGCTAATCTCGGCGGCCACGCACAGGGGAGTTTAGTTCTTGGAATGTCCACTGGATGGTGGTACTTGTATATAATCAATGATCAAAAGATGCGAGATGTTGGTACTTGGAGTGTTCACTAAACGGAAGGACATACAAACAGACGCACGGACGGACAGATCGATCAACAGCTGGACAGACGAGCGGATGCACGAACGGACGGACGGACGCTTCACCCCACTTATCATCATTCAGTACGGGGATATGGTGTGATTTTTTTTTACTATGCTTGCACTTTGGAATGAGGGGGGGGGGGGGCACGTTCCCCGTTAGCGCTACCCTAATTTACAGTATCAACGGGGAAAGGTAAACATAGTAACAATAAGAATCGCAATTTACGTCCCCAAAATCACGATGTGATTAACAAGAGGGACACCGAGGTGGAGGGCACCGAAAATTTCGACAACCTGGGGTTCTCTAACGTACGCCCAAATCGGAAGCGCACGGACCTCTAGCATTTCGACTCCGTCAAATGGCGACCGACGTGAACAGGATTCGATCCCGCAACCTTTGGGTCAGTAGCCGAGTGCCCTGTAAGGTATGTAACCACAAGATCACCGCGGCGGCATAGTGTACAAGTTATTCGTCATGCCAAGTCAACGAAGCCCGACGGCGTTCACGAATGCATCGGATATCTAGCTGCGTCCGAAGCACACCGAGTTTTTTTTTATTTATTACTTTTTTATGTGCTTCGAACATGACTCGCGTCTTTTATAAACCGCACGCGCCGTACTTGCCGAAACAACGGTTATCGACTCGCGCTATTCGTGGTAATCCGAAGCGAACACAGAGTCAAGAAAAAAGTAAAATGACACGCAGGACAGAATTCACCACTTCAAATAAATAATAATAATCATCATCATCAGCCTGGCTATGTCCACTGCAGGACAAAGGCCTCTCCCATGTTCCGCCAGTTAACCCGGTCCTGTGCTTGCTGCTGCCAATTTATACCCGCAAACTTCTTAATCTCATCTGCCCACCTAACCTTCTGTCTCCCCCTAATCCGCTTGCCTTCTCTGGGAATCCAGTTAGTTACCCTTAATGACCAGCGGTTATCCTGTCTACGCGCTACATGCCCGGCCCATGTCAATTTCCTCTTCTTGATTTCAACTATGATACCCTTAACCCCCGTTTGTCCCCTAATCCACTCCGCTTTCTTGTTGTCTCTCAAGGTTACACCTACCATTTTTCTTTCCATTGCTCGCTGCGTCGTCCTCAATTTAAGCTAAATAAACAAATAAAAAAAAAGTGTCGCGGCCAGCAAGTGCATTCTTCAACGCAGCAACGAAATCTATACGCGTCCTCAATAAAAACTTAAACTGCAGGAAGTTGTCTGCGTAAGAGTCGTGCCACTTGCGACTATACTGGTCGGTCGTGCCGGACATTACATGCGAGGAAAATCAAGATTCTCGCCGACGCTCACGTGGCGACACCTTTCGGCGCCGTCCAAACGGCTTGGCAACCGACACGCGCGCACCTATGTACATACAGGTTCAACTCGTTTCGACCGCGTGCGGCAACGGATTAACGGTGCCAGAAAACAACATGGCCTTCTCGCGGATTCTAACGGTCACTTCGACATCGGGTCGTTTTAATTAGCCCGCTGCACGGACCGGCGGCGAGTGACCTTCGCGCAAGTTGTGCGCTGTACGTCGAGCCGACCGGGCAGTGCTGGACGTTTGCTCCCGAGAGCTGCGCCTAGCAACCGTCTTGCCGCACACATTCAAGGCTTTTTCGTGTCCGCGCCTTCGCGTGCGTCCAGCGCTATACGCTATGCCGGTAAACTCGGCAAGATAACGTGCAGCAACTTCACGTAGTCTCGTAGCAAGAAACGAATGAACTACTAGTTAAAGTTACTATATAGAATTACTAATATATTATTATTATTAGTATTATTATTATATTACTTTGGAGTAGTACTATTGATAGCAGCAAAAAAAAAATAAATAAAATCGAGGGCAACTTTTTCTCTCTCTTTTTTTACAGACAATTTCTCTAGTTATTTTCCATCAACGTTTTATCAGGGAGTACGTTAAATACAAGATCACGACTATACCATATTTCCTCTCACACTATCAGCACAGCTAAGCAAAGGCTGCAGTCGCCTAAATACAGCCAACCGTTGGCGAAGTGATTCGTAATGTTGGCTGAAAAAATTTCCAAATGAATGTCGATCCATTTCGGCTAGTGTTGTCCATCAGCTGTAAACGCAGAAACGTTTTCTTCAATCTTAATCATATCATTAGGCTCTCTACCATTCTATCCATGTTATATCTTTTTTAGCGCGCACAAAAAAAAAACAGACAAGAAAGAATACTTTTTTGCAGACTAGTTGGTTCATACTTGAAAAATTGAATTGCTGCACAAACTTGAAGAAAAAAAACAAGAGAGACAGGAAAGAGTGCAGCAATTCAATTACTGCACTCTTTCCTGTCTCTCTTGTTTTTTTCTTCAAGTTTGTGCAGCAATTCAATTTTTCAAGACAAGAAAGAGACAGACGAGCGCAGCAGTACCATTCTCTCTATCACCCCACCCCCTTTGACCACTTCCAAAAACCGGCAAGCGGAAATCGGAGCCGCGAACTCGCGCTGAACAGCTACCAGAATGCGGCGGCTTTCGATTCCAAACTGGTTCCGACTTTTCAAAGATCCTTTGCGCTGGCTGGATTGCAAGACAGATTTCGGAGGACTACGAGCCAATTTGTTTGGCACAAACAAGGAAAGTAAGGAGACGCCGCGCACCGGTATATACAACAGACGCGGTTGAGAAGCGATGAGGCCGACGCGCTGGTCGATATAGAGAGAAACGTTAGACGGGCTGAGCGGCAAGTTTCGAGAAAGAAGGGTGGCGGGGGGGGGGGGGACATTTTGCCTGCCCCCGGGGTCGGCACACGACCGAGTCGGTGGCGGGGCCACTTCAACTAATTCCGCCGGGGCCAGCGATGCACGTTCGGGGCCGAGGAGAGGACCGACTGCCGCTCGCCGCAGGAGGGTCCTCTCGAAAAGTTCGGGGTCATTAGCGGTCATTGACAACGAGCGCGCTGCGAGAGAGGTTCGCCCCGGAACGTCCGCCGGCCACCGGGCCGCAGAGAGCGCGGGGCCACCGTGCAGCTCACGCAGGCGCAAACCGGCGCGCGATTCGAACTTGGCGCCGCTCGACGAGCACCAGATCTGATTCGTCCGGATGCCCGAACAGCTGAACCTTCAGATCTCAATAGACGGGGACAGACGAAATCTACTCTGTGGCGACTAAAGCGAATAGCCCCGCCGCGGTGGTCTAGTGGCTAAGGTGCTCGGCTGCTGACCCGCAGGTCGCGGGTTCGATTCCCGGCTGCGGCGGCTGCATTTCCGATGGAGGCGGAAATGTTGTAGGCCCGTGTGCTCAGATTTGGGTGCACGTTAAAGAACCCCAGGTGGTCGAAATTTCCGGAGCCCTCCACTACGGCGTCTCTCATAATCAAATGGTGGTTTTGGGACGTTAAACCCCACAAATCAATCAAATCAATCGACTAAAGCGAATAAGTGAACGAACGAATGTACGGATAAGTGTATGGATGAATGAACAGATGACCGAATGAAACAACGAAACGATGAATGTAGGAATAAAAGTGAACGGACGTACGAACGACCACAAGATAGAACGCTTGCAAGTTGAAATACGCTCCAAGAAAAAAAAATACAAAATTAGAAGTAATCTTTTTCTGTGAATCTTGTTGACTTGACGTGCATACATGACTCTCTTAAAGAAGACGTTGACACTCTTCTGGGTTCTACTATGTATACTCCCCAATGAGATTGCAGTAATTTCGGAAGAGAGTTGTCGTGCCTCCTTTAAGAGGGTCATATGTGTGAAAATAACAACCGACAGAACAGGAGCCGAAAGATTCTCACTCTTTTCTGATATTCTAAGATGGCGCTTTGGCTAAAGCATATATATACCGGGAAATACGAGAGTTGTGAAAGTGTCTATTAGTCGGCGGTGCAACCTCATATTCAGGCCCAGACGAGGCGCACGAAATCTTTCTCAGTTGTCAAAGCCGCGAGGCTCAAAAAAGAACACTTTTACCGTGCTTAGCTATCAGTCGGTGAAGTGGTAGAACGTCCAATACGGGAAGTACTGGGTTTGATAGCCGATGCCGCTGGGCTTTTATGTAGGGGAAAGAAGCAATCAATCCAACCTGCATGGCAATCGGTAGGCGTGGGGTAGGATTCTCATCCCAAGAAGGTGGCCTTTCATTTGTTTATGCCTGCTGAAAGAGTGATCCGCAGCTCGATATCCAGGCGTCACCCATTGATTGATTGATTTGTGGGGTTTAACGTGCCAAAACCACCATATGATTATGAGAAACGCCGTAGTGGAGGGCTCCGGAAATTTAGACCACCTGGGGTTCTTTAACGTGCACCCAAATCTGAGTACACGGGCCTACAACGTTTCCGCCTCCATCGGAAATGCAGCCGCCGCAGCCGGAATTTGATCCCGCGACCTGCGGGTCAGCAGCCGAGTACCTTAGCCACTATAAACCACCGTGGCGGGGCCAGGCGTCGCCCAAATGTACTATCTATAACAGTACGCGATACGTGAACCAGTTCAAGGAACGCCCGGGTAACCAACGTGCCATACACGAATTACTCCACTGAGAAACATATGAAGCGTCATTAACAGCAAATTTATAATGAAAAAAAGTTCAGAGGCGTGAATAAGGTATCGGCGAATGTCGCGACCAAAGGTAACAAACACACGTGAAAAGGTCAGAAGGATTAGCATCGCGGACTACATGCAGTGAGTACAACACGGTTGACAAACAGGAAGACGTGTCGTATACGCTCTCATTTGCTGGGGTTTTACGTTCCAAAACAACACGACGCGATTCCGGAAATTGCGGCCATCTGTGGTTCTTCAGCGTCCTCTGTTCTTGTATACTCGATGTATCACACATGCTCCAACAAGTGCAGCTGGCGTTCTAATACGTTCAGTTGGTTCGGTTCACAAGTACACGGGGCAAGCGTGCACCACGCATGGATGCACGCTTGCCCTGTTTGCCCACAGAGTATAAACCACATATAGACGAGCGACGCGCCTCCGTGCCCCAGCAGGCGGCGGAAGCAAAGTGCGACGCATCGCGGAACCACGGGGTCACCGAAGAGGAAGCCGAGGGTGCGACCGATGCTGCCACTATCTGCTGCCGGTTACATGTGCGCGTCCCCGCTGGGACCGCCCGTCATGCATCGACGGGCAGCGGGGCACAGCAACAGCATGCGCGCGCAGATGGCACGCCAGTGGAACTCGGGGTCACGCAGACCCTGCTACTGCTGCTACTGCTACACTCTATATAGCTTCGTATCTTGTTTTATGCTTGTGTAGAGCTCTCGAGGGCGGGACGGGCTGGCATAAACTTTTTTTAAGCGCGGACAGCCAAGCGGGACACGTCGGATGCGACGACGGGCCAATGCCGCCGATGGAGGAACGCCCACCTTGTTTGTTATTAATTGCATTTATGTACAGTCCCACGCGGCGATTCCCATGTGACCTTTCGCACGAGCTAAAGGATATGGCGCTGTGAGACGGGCCTGGAACGAACACGATGGCCGCACCCGGATAGGGCCTCCGCGACCGAAGATGTGAAACGGTTCTTGCGAAGACTGTGCCATCACTGGGACGTTGCAAATTAGGCGAGATAAGAGATGCAGTCACTCCGAGTCATCGCCAGCTCAAATGTGCACTTTTCTAGTATAAAGTGGTCTTTTTGAGAGTCACAATGGCATACGCGAGTACAAACCGACGAATGGAGTAATAGCGTTCCTATTCATAGAAAACTTGGCCGTGCTTGATCGAGTAAGAATCGTGCAAGAAGCGCAAGAGAGCACGTTTCAACTTTTACGCGCTACAATTGACTTTCACGAAAAGGGATACTGGTCTCATCGATTAGACAGGCGCACGAATGGTTTCGGAATACTCCACTTATACAACGTCACGGCGAAGTGCCTCCCTCGACGCATATTACAATACGAGGGATGCTAAACGTGACTCCAGAGGAGACGGAAGCCAGAACATGAAATAATTATGATGAAAAAGAACAATATCAGCTTAGAATGTAAAAACAGCGCAAAAATATAGACAAGGACAGAGGAAGGGACGTATATTTTTGCGCTGTTTTTACATACGAAGCATGAACCACCAACTAGCCCAACTTTCGCTATTATTGGAACGATATCAGGATAACAGACCGCGAGATCCCGCTTTCGCGAGAACGGTATCATTCGACCCTAACGCGGATAATTCTTGCCGAGACTGAACTTCACCCGGCGCACCCCATACACCTTCTCCTGCCCCTCCCCGCGCCGGTATGACTCTCACATGGCACGATGCACGCATCTCCCGACAAGCCACATGAGCAACGTCGATGTGGCACGTCAGCGGCCGAACCACCGCTCCCCGCTACACGCATCGCCGGCTCCCGGGTGGCGCAGGAAGAACGTTTATGTACGACGAAGGAGACAGGACGGCGGCACCGGACAGGAATTAAGACGCGGAACAGGAGGGTGCTGCTCCTTTGCCTCTGACAGATGAGGACAAAAGGCTCCCACACACGAGAGACCGCCGTCGCGTCAACTTCGAGCACGACACGAAAAGCCGGCCGGCGCGGCCTGTCGTGCAGAAGCGCAACGCGAACGGACAGCCACAGTGGCGGCACACAAGGAACTGTCGGGCCGCGACGCCTCCAGAAAGGACCGGCTTCCAGTCACGGCGGCGTGGGCTCCGACGCGTGCGAAGGCTACCGACGTGAAGCGTTGGACGTGGCCCCTAGCAACGAGCATTGTACAGAGAGAGAGACAGTAAGGGAGCCGGTCAGCTAGACAGATAGACAGAAGCCGAGCCGGCGCCAGCACGGTTCGGAGGCACGGTCTCACGGCTCGTTTCACCGCAATTGGGTGCATCGTAGCTGAGTGCGCACGCGTGCAGTAGGCCGGCGACCAAGGAAGACGTCCGGCCTACATTCGCAACACGACAAAAACGCGGGGAGTCGTCATGAGAACACAGGCTGCAGATTCAACCAAACCGAGATTAATGAGAACGCCGAAGGATTAACCGAGTGAGATTCATTACTGCACCTCCAATTACTTGAATATGGGGATGGGTGCGAGAATGCTACGGGTCGGATGACGTCGATCGAATTACTACAATTAATAACCCGTAAAGCCGCACGGAAAGACTCACGAATATTCTGCACGATGCACATTGCGCCAACATCGGTGACAGCTACATAATAATGCCTTCTTCATGCCAAGCAAATTTCTGGCTCTTCCACATAAGATGTCAGTCCCGCCTCCCAACAGGCACCAGCGAATGAACCATCCGCGAGTATAGCAACCACTAAACTAAGCACGCATCAGAATTTACAGCCTAAATTATCACGTAACAGCTGCAATTAATAATATTTCTGCATGCGCGGCGATGCAAATAAGCCCTCTAAAAAGACAAGAAAGAAAGAAAGTACCGGGCAAATGTGCTTAGCGGTTGATCCTGCAGCGAAGAGAGCTAATCGGAGGACCGAGGCAAAGACCTCTCAAGCGCGACGCCCCTATATTCCGCCGGTTCACTGCACGCAACTAATACCTATACGGAAACGAACAACCGTAGATTCGCATGGAGCCGGCAACGCCGAGCGCCGCCAGGCCTCGTGTCACAGTTCGCGCGTGACGCTGCTGTCATGGCGGCGGCATCAGCCCACGATGAGCGCGGCTGCGAACATCACTTTCATGCAGTCGGCTGGGGGGGGGGGGGGGGGCAGTTGAGATGCACGGCGTTGCTTTCGCCCACGGCTCTCCTTCCACCCGGAGCCAGTATACGCGGCTATGGCACATGCTTCAAAGTAAAAGATGAAGACACTGCATGGCTTACGTCTGACACTGCCAGTCCTCCATCCGGGCAAGCGCGCGCCTTCTTATATCGCATGAGACACGGCACTAATACACACACTGCGCAGTGTCGTGTCGGCTCCCGTCATGCGGCGAGCATGGGCAGCCGCAGTCACGTCTCCGAACCAAACTCGCTCGAGGGACGAACAAGATTATATACGGCGGCCGCTGGACGAGCAATGTAAGCGCGTGCATCGAGAAGCTTTACAAGGCGTTTTGATGCACGTACTCCTATACAAGTGTGCGCGCTGGCGGCCAATGAACGGTTCAAAAAGAGATCAGAAGGCGATCGGAGATTTTTTTTTTTTCCGGCTCCGAGGCTGTCGAAGTGAAGACGCAGCCTTTCTCGCAAAACGTATAGCTCTTTTTTTTTTCATCCCCTCTTTCTTCTTTTTCGTATGCATACACAACGTTGTCCTCATTCGCTGCAACGCTCCATGCGGTTACCTTCTAAATTGCACGCGAAGACGCACTCACTCACTCAGTATTGCGTGTGGGAAGCGAGAACCCTCCCTCCCATGTGCGTTGAACTCACGCTGCCTTTTCCCTCACCCAACCCCTTTCCTTCTATCTTTCGTTCTTTCTTTCTTTCTTTCGTCCTTTCTTTTTTGCGTTTCGACAGAAAGAAAGATCAACGAGTTTGTTTCTGTTCCCGTTTCATTCAACCCGGCGGTCAAAGTAATTGGGACGGGGGGATGCGAAGGTCACAAGGCCACACGTGGAGCGGTCGAACGACGACGCGATGACGACCACTCTGACGAGTGTTTTTCGGTGTGTTTGGAAGGACATTGCGTGAAGCTGCATGGACAACGTAAGAAAAAAACCAAACAGTATGCCAACACGGAACGGTACCTTCCTCACTTCGAGCATCAGTTGACAACTGTCGCATAGTCTTATTTTCAAACAGGCCATTGTCATGGAAATGATACAAAGCTTGTACGCAACACAGGTGCACCGAGTGGTCGACACAGCGCTATGCCACCGACCGATATTTACTGACGTGAAAGGACCCATGTGGCCGCAGACGCTCAGCTCCTAATAACGTGCGTGTGTATATATATTTACCTTCGCCGCGTGTATACAAACTTCAATTATAGATTTCCTTTCAGTCAAGCTCCATATCCAAACGAGCATTCTGTAAGCACTAATGAGCTCGTTGGCTGCCACTGCTACTACCCTACCTTCTTCGCCTCTGATCCTTTTTTGCACAGTAAATTAAGTGTTTTTTTTTATTTAGTCTAGCAAATTTCTGAGGTATATCATAACTATGCACGAGCTAACTGCACGAAGCATCAATTTTGCCTAGATAATCTGTACTAGGAAATACGCATTGGAAGCTACCTTGACGAAGCTATAGGGCTGGGACCCCATTTTTCCTTTTGACCTCTCATCATCAAGAGCACTACAATGTGTGTTCATCGTTCACAGACAGCCAGAGCGCCTCATGGAAAGCTTATGTTCGAGACATAATATGCGCACCCGCCACAGACACCAGTCTGCAGCTAAGTCCCGCGCCTGCAGTCGCTGCGTTGGCTCTCGGAGTTCTGCATCATTGTCCAGCTGCCAAATCTGCAGACAACTTTAAATTATAACCTATATCTAACAAAACAAAAACTTTGTTCCTATACCATCTTTGTTTCCTTCTCATACCCCCTCCCCCTAGTATAGGGTAGCAAACCGCAATGGTTGACCTCCCCACATTTCCCTCAATTTCTATCTTTTTCGCTATTTCTCTGGAGACTGCGCCCTTGTCTTCCATTTCCTTCTGTGGTCCTCTTTTATTTCCTAGCTACTGTTCATGTGTCTTTTACGCGGCCCCAAATATCGTTGAAGTCGATATCATTGAATAAGCGCCATACGAAGTGATCCCCTTGGCCTCTGCAGCAACACACACGTACGCTATGGGGTATGCGGCCTGCCTGCAAGGGCTGGGCGACGTGGGCGCTCGACGGAGGAGACGACACAATAGGAATGCCCTGTCCCGGTCACGTACGCCGCTAAATCTAGGCGCGCGCCCACGGCTACATGCCGCCGCCTACTGCCGATCACGTGGGCCAGCCTTTTTTTTTTTACGCACGCACTCGGCCATTCGCGAGGGGCACACCTCGTTGCGCCACGAATACGCTATAGCTCTTTAAGAGAAGTGTTTCTCGAAGAACGAGGTGACGCTATCTTTGCGAGTTTTCCTTTAAAACGTCGGCGTATCACACAAGCGGCTCCCGATGGGCGAAAAGTATAGGCCTATGGAGTCCCTTCCCGCGCATCTGAAGAAATGACAGTGCCCCGAGGGCACATACAAAGGACGAAGGAACAAAGGCTCCGGATACTCTTTATCTCGCGTTTCTTTTATCGAGACGTTACAAACAAACGTCGTCAGCAGTTCTCTATACGCCGCTGTTCACCTCGCGGGAGAAAAGCGAGATCGCGGAACGTCGCCTATTAAACGAGCGAACCCGCGCGAGCTCCGGCGAAGCGCTTACTTGACAAACGATGGTACACAATGGCCGAGCATGCGTATAGGAAAAAAGTGCTAAAGAAAAAAAGAAAGAAAAGAAAAAGCCGCGCGACTCAGTGCGTACAAAAAAGGAGGAGGGCTGTGACGGTGGCCAAATTGAAAGTAAACTTTACGACAGCCACGAGGTTTAATTTGAAAGTTAAACAATGCACGAATACGGATGACGCTGTTCAGCGAGATGGCCTGAATTTTCTTTCTTTTTTTGTTGAGATGGGCCATATTTGAATATTAGTGCGTGCATTTGAATGTGACAGAAACACATGCGACATTGAAAAAATTGGGTCCGATAGGCAGGTGGGGGGAGGAGGGGCAGCTCTTTAGCCTAGCGCCTTTACCCCCTCCCCGACTTGCAATGACAGTGACGCCCCCGTGAAGACGCAGCCTGGCGTGATGCTTTTTTCGGTCTTGTTTTTTTCGAGACACCATTCTCTTTCGAGCCCTGTAGTATTGAGGTCGTAAAGAAAGGGAGGTGACCCGTCAATCTTCAGAAGAGCATCGGCGACGGCGACATTGTTTACGGGCGCGCGACGACGTTTTTTTTGTCGAGCAGAGAGAGAGAGCGTCGGCAGCCAGACGCACTGACCGAGACCACGCTCCAGCGACTCGGCCAGTTCTGTCGGCGCGAGTTGTCTCCGAAAGGAGGGGGCGCACACAACCGCTGGCTCGAGTCAGGCGCCCGCCGTAGTCGCCTCGCCGCCATGCACCAGCGGACCGCTTCGTTAGCTATCACAGCGAAGCGACGCCGGGAACAACCTCCTTTTCGAAGTCGCGCATGCGCGCGTACTCTGCCCGTGCGACCGAGTCGGTGCGCTGCGGAGCAAGCAGAGCAGGTACGGCCCTCTCTGCTGCTGCCGCCACACAAACGTGACGACGAAGCAGTGGTACCGCTGTGTGGTGCCTTTTCTATAAACGCTTCGCACGGTCCCCCACTCACGTATACACACGCGCGCTCACGGTAAGGGGCACGCTGCCGTGGCATCAAAACGGCTCTTCGCGGCGTGGGCGACAGTGCATGAGAAGCCAACCACTGACGCCTCCGCTCCATCGCGAGCGAGAGGACCACGAAGAAGGGAGTGAACCCGACAGGCTTGGACGCCTCGCAAGCGGCCCACACCCCATCTTCGCCCCTCTCCCCCCATTTCACCCTGTTCGAAAAGAGACCGACTAGGCCAAGCCTCCCAAGAAAGTCGCCCGGGCGTCGCCTTAGAAGACCTTATAGCTGTTCGCGGAATTGCGTACGACATGAAATATGCGCGGGAATAATCCGCCACGTGGCTTCGCCAGCGTGTCCTTCGAAGCTCCTCCGCGCGCTTCTGGGAGGAACCGGGCCCTTTAAGCCGAAATTTCGCGCCATAAATCACTCACTACCAAAAAAAAAAAAAAAAAAACGAGCGAGACTCCAACGCACGCTGCCGCGTACACAACACACGGCCACGTTCTCTACTTCGACACCGACGAGGTCAGAGCCATATAGCTGATCGCGAGCTCACTTAAACCGAGCTACGGCGCTTAAAAGAGTGAGTCTGTGTTCGTCAAGTGCTCAGGCGAGAAGGTATGGGAGAGAGGGAAGTCGGTGTTCGTCACAGGCGGGTCGAGGTCAACGTGGGCGCAAAGCGAAGCGCCAGGCTCTATATACTTGGCCAAGTGCTTTGTCGCCCAACGAGCGTACGAATGGCGTGCACCGTCGATTGCATACACCAATCAGGAGCCGCTATAGACAAGTTAGCTTCCTACAGAAACGGCCGAGTTTGCCGAGCAAACCCGCCCACGAGCTGCGCCTAAATAGAATCAACCTATATGGCCGCCATGAGGGAATCTTGCCAAGAAGTTCTTCCTTCGCGTGCCTGCCCGCATTATCATCCGCGGTCGGTTTCGCAAGTCACCACGTACTGACTCTCGAAAAAGGGCTCTATGTATAAAAAAAGAAGTCTCTCGTGAATACGTGTGCAGGTGAACATGAGCGTCGGCGGCGCCTCAGTGGCGGCCTCGCATACGATTTCGTGCCCGGTGTGACGGCTGACAAACACCTGCGGGTGTGAATAAGCCTCGGGACGGCGTCATCGCGGTGACGCCATTTCGAAACGATGCGCCCGCCTCTCCGATATCACTTGTACGACTGGTGTTTAATACGCGAATGATTGTTTGGACGAGGGCGAGGAAAATTTCAGCCGGCCGATGAACATCTGCCACTGTGCTGCCACCGCCGCAGCTTTCTGACGTCATGGTGGGGCCGCGATAAAACAAACGCACAATACACGGCATTTCGTATTTCCCAATAGGCATGAAGATGATTGATATGTGGGGTTTACCGTCCCAAAACCACTATATGATTATGAGAGACGCCGTAGTGGAGGGCTCCGGAGATTTAGACCACCTGGGGTTCTTTAACGTGCACCCAAATCCGAGCACACGGGCCTACAACATTTCCGCCTCCATCGAAAATGCAGCCGCCGCAGCCGGGAATCGAACCCGCGCCCTGCGGGTCAGCAGCCGAGTACCTTAGCCACTGGACCACCGCGGCGGGGCAATAGGCATGAAGTTAAGTGTTGTACAATCTTCGCAAGCAGCACCATACGTTTAAGGTTAACACGGCTTCAGGCCAGAGTTATGGACGCTTTCAGTGCATTGAGAAGCGTTATCTGCGTTTTAGTGTTTGCCAAGAAACTGCTGTTGGTGTGTCTGAAGTCAACAGGCGCCCGAAGAAACCTAGTAAATAAATATTTTGTGTATACCAACCAGTCTGTGCATAATTAGTTTAGGTTACCTTATTAGTTTAGGTTACCTTATATACCATACGGTTGTCGCCCGGCACCTGGATTAGCAACTTAGACAATCAATGACACAATGACATTGAAAAAAAAATCTATAGCTATATATGTGCTATCACAATGATATACGATGCGGCGTACTTTTAAGAAGAGTACGAGTTACTCAAACACGTGCAACGTTATCTACACGCGGAGTAGTATAAGGTGTTATACTTCCAAGACATGCGTCATGCGAAACTCCTGACGTCACGTTCGGTGGTGTAACGTTCCACAATGACGAATGAGCTCTTGTTTGACTGAGAGCGCACCGCAGTCGTGCCAGCACTGCTCGACAACAAGCTGGCGGGAAGCCGACGAGAGGCATTGTTTTTGAAAGAATGAAGCTGCCTCCTCTATGACGCCACACACGCTTGCAAGGGTTTCTTGACTGTCACGAATACACGCGCGTCACGAACATGCATGACTGGATCTGTGCAAACACGACGCTAATGAGCTGGTTCCTTTCTTTCTTCTTTTTTTTTCACCGAAACGCCCTTGGTCTTAGAGCGCCTTCTAGGGAAGAAAAAGCGCAAAAGAAAGCGGTACAGCACTGTTTCGTCTTGGTTTCCTCGTCCGCTCAAAAAAACGCCGCCTCTACAAAGAAACACTGAAATACGTGGCTGCGCGTAGGTGTGTAATGGCACGCACGAAAAGAGAAACGATACGGCTGAGGACTTACGCTGCAATCCTGCCGTGGCTCGCAGTGACGGTAAAACGCTCCACTCAGTGCACGGCCCAGTGAGAAGCGAAATAAACTAGTGTAAAGCGAGCACCGGCTGCACGTGACACACTATACGAACGGACAATTAAGCTGTATCACAAGTCAAATCTGGAACGCAACAGAAAACGACGACGTGCTTCGTTTCAAGCGCCAACTGACCTTCGTTAGCGCCATTCGCTCACCCCCAGCCTGTATTCCAGAAAAAAAAAAAAGAAAAAAAATAACTGGCCGTAAGAGGACAATGAAAAACAAAAACGCGGTATTGCAATACTGCTACACCACACTGAGTCCGCTTGACCAATTACCATTTCTTTTATACAATGCACTTAGCTGTTACCCAGCCACACGTTGTGTAGCCGCACTCATCATACGTGCTCCTCCTGATGGCGCTCAACCACACGCCCACCCACCCTTAGCCATCATATCATTACTGCACACTTCTTTTACTTGAACGAGGTACATTACACCACGGGTTGTAATAATTCTCGCACAAAGAAAGATCTCCGCTATGCGAAGCACGTTGCAGCTCGCCTGCGTAACGACCGGTAGGAAGAAACAAACAAACAAAAATAACGTACGCGCAATGTAGAGCAGGCCCCGGCGATTTTTCGTTTCTGTACAACCACCACAACCATAAGCAACCACTCTCAATTTACAGGGGTCCCCAATTTCTCCGCAGTACACGGGTAACTGCAATTACTTCGCGGAGGGAACAAAGAAGCAAGCAAACAGCTCGACACAAAGACGACAAAGGTAAGGTGTGCTGTAGCTGTTTTGTGGGAGACGCCCTCATCTTCGCCATTTGCGAGCGCGCGTCCCGCATACACCACACCGCACGCGCGCAGCCGGGGGAGGACTGACAAGTCCCCGAAGTCGTGACGCTCCCCTCTGGCCGTCTCCCGCCGCTGCCCCAAAGGCGGGCTGCGCACAGCAGGCCGGAGGTCGGCCGCTCACCGGCAGCAGCCGCACGCGCGGGCACACAACTGCCGCCGTCTCGTGTTTATGCATGGGCGTACGGACGAGCGTGTGTGTAAACGCCGCGATAAGGACCAGACTGGAGAGGAAGACCCCAGGTGGGAAACAAACCGGTTCGTCCGCCGTTGCCTCGCCGAGAACACAAAGAGGGACGAAACAAGAGCGGCAGACGCTCTTCCTTTTTGTTGTTTACTTGCCGTGTAATGTGGGGGGGAGGGAGGCGACCCCCCTTCCCCTCCTACTGTCGGCTGCCTAATCGTCGCTTACCAACCACACAAGGGCTTCGGTTTGTTTTCACTTTCGCTTCATCGCCGATGCGGCTTTGCTCCTTCGGTAGCTTGAGCGCCGCCCTGTTCGCGATTGTGGCCTTTCTTGGCCAACCCTGCCATGAAAACGACCCTATGCGCGCTTTTACTTGGGGACTGGCTGGCTGTTTCTTTGCCGTTGCCGAGGGCGTCAGACATGATCGTGGCAGCTAGCGCACATTAGCAGCCGTTATTTGTAACTAGGACGACGAAATGAACGGCAGACCAAATGGAGGCGCTGCTGATTTGGGTAATCTTCGAACATACACGCCACAAATTCGATCCGCGCGAAACCTCCCTTTCACTGCCACCACCACTCACTCCACTATGCGCATCTACTAGACATGTTTGTCTTTCAGCGAGCGATAAAAAGAAAAGTTAGCAAGTAGATAGCTAGACACAAGAAGCAGTGTGACCCGAGAGCAAAAAATATCTTAACAACGTCTATACGGGTCGCCATTATTGCCCGCGACTTCAGATACGATGGGCCGTTGCCCCGTATAGGGGATGGTGGAGAGACAGGAACGCGTCGGGGGACAGTAGCAGATACGGCCATAGTACGGCTTCCCCATGGAGTCAGTCTGTCACGCACTGGCAACAGACGCCGGACCGCGAGCGCAGAGCAGCAGTACAGAACAAAATAACAAAAAAAGGAGAGAGAAAAATCCGCGGGTCGGCTTTCCCGCCGAGCTCATCTGCCCTGCGTCGGAGCACAGCGCACGCTTCGAAGGGGAGGCAGAGAGCGAGAAGACCCGGTGAAGCAGGAAGGAAGAAGAAGCCGATCAACAAGAGCAAGAGACGCGCCGTGCGGAACACTGCGTCTCCCGGTTTCCGAGAACGGGCGCCGCTCCCACAGCTGCTGCCACGAGCGAGCTCTTTTAGCTTTCTTTCCCGACCGGCCATCGCACTGGACCGCGCGCTCCCGCCGGTCACCTGCTGCTGCTCTCCACATCGGATGGACAGAAGGGAAGGAGGCCGTGGCGAAAGGGCGCTAGCTCACTCGGGGCCCGCCGCGTACATTGCGCCGTGGCAGAGGCGGCAGCGCCGTAAAAAGAGGCGCGCTATCGGGGTGCCTTATCGCGAACGGCAGGTGGACGCCGCTTATATTTGTCTTTCGCGCCCGCGGCTTCCAAAGCAGATAAAAAAAAAATACGGGCGTGCTAAAGAGAAAGGGGAAAAAGAGTGCCTCGCCGCTTCGACCCACCGCGAACGGAGAGAACACGCGCCGCCGGAGCCTGTCACTAATGGTCGCTTCTCTCTCTCTCTCTTACGCGAACACGTATTGTTTCTGATCGCCGGACATTAAACCTGGCGGCCTCCGTCCGGCTCTTTCTGGGGCGACTACTTTCACGGCGGTGAGAGCGGTGTATATTACGACTTGGCACGACTACGATTGGTGGTAAATTGTCCGCTGTTAAGCTAATGTTCCTTCGGCATTTGTGAACTATATTTGCTTTACAGGACGCGTTCTAGACGGGACGGGAACAGGTAAAACTGGTCGTTTGTAACCAGTACTGCCGAGACGACGAAGAGAAGAAAAGGAACTCAGAGAGGGTGTACCGGTTGTTGTAGTTACAGTGGAGTCGCATATATTCATGCGTGTACTACAGCACAGTAGTGTGTAGTCGCTATGACTAATAAACACCGCTGTGAGTGTGGTGAGGCAGATTGTCTAGCCGCGATGACAAATCCATTCGATGAGCACGTAGAGGACCGAGTAGTCACGCAAATGAGTTACGGGTTATCAGAATACATCACTAGCCCAAATCGCGAAAGCGGTTGCGGAACTTATAGGCTACTAAAGATACTAATAACATGGCTCCTACGTCCAAACACGGTCAAAACCATGAAGGTATACGAGGTCAGCTTGCACGGTAGGAAGGTCGCTTGAGAAGCGACGTCTAATACAGCGACAATTCTTCCACCCTATACGAGAGGGGGGAAAAATCAACGCCAAAAATAGCACCGTTGTACACATGACGTTACTCTTAATGACGGCGTCGACCCTTTGGGACCCACCAACGCGAGTTCATGCAGCTTGGGGTGCGCCGTTAAAGGGACACTAAAGACAACTATTACGTCGACGTTGATTATTGAAATAGCGGTCCAGAAACCTCGTAGTGTTACATTTCTGCCAAGGAAGTACTTATTTTGAAATAAAATCACGCTTTAGTGGTCCGCATCGGGTTAGCGCATTTCAAATTACCCGCCTCAAACAGAACGTCTCACGTCACTGTTGCCGCGCACAACGTTGCCCGGCTTTAAAGCGCGGCCACCGACACTAGCAGCAGAAGAACGAAAGCAGCGGGAGCCACAGCAGCAACAACGGCCATTGAAAAAGTTCCTGCCATTGGCTCCGAGATGGCGGACGTGCTTGATTTCATTGGGCCCCGCTGAATGGCACGACCTATCCAGTTTAACCAGGCGAAAATTGAACTTTGAACCACTCGCGCCATTTTCAATAACGTCCGGCGGTTCTTATTTCCATGAATGAAACAAACGGACAAGCAGCTTTTTATTAGGTCTCTTGATGCATGGAAGGTCCTTTATTTAGTGTAGCTAGTTCAATCACTAGTTATTAATTGTAGGCTGTAACTCTGACGTTACCGGGATCATTTCGAGAATGTCCTATTGCGGCGCATGTGTTCTCGTGCATTTACCTCAATTTACCTTAATAAGTAGGGCACTGCTGTTGCTTCGTGAGTCGACGCCGGACTTAGACGACCCGGTCTGTGCTCCGACGAGCATGCGCGCGAGGAGGTCGCCGGAAAACAAACCACGAAGGAAGCTTGCGAAGGGACGGACCCCTGCCGCCTCCCGTGCCTTTCCTATACGAAGTACGCGAAGAAGGAGGAGGAGGAGATTGGTAAAAAGCAAGAAGGCGAAACGTGTTGCGCGAATGTCTGCCCATGCAGCTCGCGCCAGAGTCACACCAGAAAGACGAGCGAACGTTCACTTAACGCGCCGCGCAAGACGCGTTTCGCCAGGGAGATTAAATATGACCCGGCCCGGGCACTCGAGCTCTAAACGAGCTCCGCGCAACAGCTTAGCGCCGACGCGCTCGATCCTTCGTCGCCCTCTGCATATTCATCGGTCATGCAAGAGGGAGAAACCGCACACGCTTCAAAGGACCTGGCAGAGTGATGATGCGTGCACAACGTCTATGGAGCGCGTTGCGCCAAGCACCGCTCGTATCGTATGTGTGCCGACACACGCGTATACACTAATATATACGAAGCTTCTCAAGCGCGCCTGTCTATGTAGAAACGCACGTGATCTTCAAGCTGTGCTGAAGTCGCGAATGTTTCGCAAAGATCGCTACTTCTGCTCGCTGTGCACAGGGGCGAGTTTTGCGCCGCGTTTCGGCGATCAGAATTTCGAGTTTAGATGTAGATGTCACATATATGTGAAACGACTGCATGCATACGAGACAACTGCTCCACATGTTGCAAAACGAGCTCGTCGTGCAACATGTTGTTCATTGAGCAACAGTCCGTGTCAACCTGTACTCCTGTCTAGTCCACTATATACGATCGTAAAACGGTATAGTGAATCGAGCAACGTACACAATCGCTTGGAAACCGAACCCGACGTGTCTCTTCCTCCTATACAATTTTTGAAGTAAACGCCCCCTCGATTATCTCACACACAAGCGTTCGGTCGCGCGTGGTGCGTTACGCCTAGTATTAGTAGTAGTAGTAGTAGTAGTAGTAGTAGTAGTAGTATATAACAAATGGAGGATGATGGTGTTGATGATGTGGACTATATGTACACGATACGATTGCAAACTCGATACACTCCTCCGGTGTGTCTTAAAGTGCGACTCCAATGTTAGTATATTGAAGCAGGCAGCATTAATCTGACAGTTATGGCGAGCGATTGCTCCAAATGTAGCCCCTCTTTCTGCGCATAGGTACCGTTTAAGCGTGCACTGAGCGTGGCATCAGTTGCAGGAACACCAGCAGATTACTTGCCTACGTAAATGGGAACACACACACACATACCACACGCCACAACTCGGGTCCAAAGCGAGGAACTCGAGCGCATGACAGGGCCCCGTGTTTCGGGCTCACATATTATACTGCCACGCGCGCTTATGTATACCGAAACTCGGCGCAAGTCACGCCGGAATGCATGCATGGGAAGGTTTCCGAATAATACTGATAAGATTGCGTGCACGACGCGAGTAGTCGAGTTTCTTCGAGTAGCCGGGTGGTTCGACGCATAAAAGCCGACGCGTTTCACGGACAATCAGATTAGCGACGATTATGCACGACGCTACGTTGCATTGAGCGAACCACTTTGTTTCTCTTTTCTTCTTGTTCTTCTTAATTTTTTTTCTGGGCTCAGATACCTAATGAAACGTTTCATCTTTGCCTGCTTGAGTTCGTGTTCCTCACTGTACCGACCACGTGACAGTATACCCACGACGGCAATGTCGCATGGCAGTGTCGCACGGCAACGTCGCAAGCCGAACGGCGACTCGCTCCAGCGCCGAACCAGCGCGAACGAGGTCACGATTAATATAGGCGCGGCATCGCGGCCAGCGAGTACCGCGCGTCCCTCGCACGTTCGTTTCACCCATCGACCCGGGAACTGGAGCGCGCAGAAGAGGGTTACAAGCAACGAGGCGCGTCAATGCGCGTGCTCGCGGATTAATCTCGAACAACCGGACGTTAATAGAGAGACTGGCTTTTACAGACCTTCCGCACGACGCCGCGGAAGCCGTCGTCCCGATATAGAAAAGGAAAGTTTAGTATACGTTACGAGGATATAGAGGAATTAAGACGCGCGGGGGGCCGAGGAAGGGGTCGCGCTAGAACGGCTTCGCTTCGTCCGGTCTTGAAGGTGCTCGTATACAACGAAGGCGAAACACGGACCTCGTTTGCAACGTAGACCTTCTAATGGTTCGCCATGATTCGCGCACTGAGCTGTGCTCCCACACGTTGTTGCGAACGACGGACCGATCCCGCCGAAGCCACCACTGTTGCGAAAGACGGGGACGCCAACACGGCCCCGAAGGCGCCACTGCTTTCAACTCCGCCGGGAAGGTAACCAGCCGTTTGGTAGCGTATGTTTCTCAGCTCGCGACTGCTTCTGCGCCGAGCTGATAAGACGAGCGGACGAGACGACGGTGAGTTAAACAAGGTTTATGTACAGCATATATACAGAGGCGTTACAATTTCGGCACTGGGGCCGACAGAGACTCGAAGAGCCGAGCTCTCCTCTCTAATACATAGGTCAACTTTTCGCCTAAGACCGCCGACTCACACACATGTCGGCTCTCCGACATGGGGACTCCTCTCTCGTAGGACCGCCGATCGCGACGCACCGCAGGGCTTCTTTTATAGGCACCGGGTCCAACCAAAAATGTCCAATTAGAAGCGCCGCTGGTCGTCAGGGCAGATTCCTCCAATGGGGTCGCCGCGCAATGCGTCAGACCACCAGACACGAGGACGCCGGCTCGCTGTCACGTGCGCCGCTGACTCAATGCACGTGGGCCAGAGAGGCGCCGCGCGTGTTCACGCCGTTGGGTTGTTCGCGTCAGGCGGACTGCGGGCTGGCCTTGACCCAGATTGCCTTTTTCAGAGGCACGGACGTTTGACGAGGACTCGCTGGCATAACAGCACCCCCGCCGCCAGACAATGCACCGGAAAGACGAGCTGCTTCCACGGGGCTCGGATGTCAGGTGCGCTCGTTCGCCAGGTCCCTCCAGGTCCGCCTCCAGGGCCATGGGGAGAATACAGCTTCAGACTGTTCCGGGAACACATCCCATTTTTGACGACGGATCCCAGCTCCACTGGCTTGTCGCCACAACTTGTCGACCAGCTTCACTCGTCTCTTCTGACCATCTTCGGTTTCAGCACTTGTCGATGGTTCTGCAACTTGCCTAGAACGGATCGACAACAGACAACACACGACTCACGCAAGTGCCTTCGGTCACCCGACAGAACACCAGACAAAGTATAGTACAACATATACCTATCTACGTGTCTATCGGAATTTTGTTCCCTCTACATCAAGAGGCACATGTGGGACACAAGACTCTTAAAACGACAACTCAATTTTTTTTCCCACGTACAACAACGTAACGAATTAGAATACCACAAAGTTGGCCCCTTGAGATCACTCTAAACGAGAGCGCTCAGCCCAGGTCGTGATGAGGTCAAAATTTTGCCCCGAATCGCCAGCCAGAAACCGAAAGGTTGAGAAGGTACTAGCTAGAACGCACTGCTCAATGCACCTCCATTAGCGTTTAGCTTTCCCTTTTTTTTTTTTTTAGCGAACGTCAAAGTTGCGCTGTGGAGCAACGTGCTCCACCTCAGTAACCGGCCACTTTTAGGCGACGATACCTATGCGGCACCAAGAGCGGCTCACACTTTCGACGTTGCACAGGGGAACAACGATACGGCTTGCTACGGATTGACTCCTCACCGCTTAGCTCGATATCGTGTTCGATCACCCTCGTGTTTCCGGGGCGGTCCGAAAACACGTCTTCAAACTCGGAACCAATCTTTCTCAGGTCCTCTTTCTCAGGTCCTCCTTCACTTAAGCTAGGCTCTAGGTTTATCTGCTCCCGGATTACTTTCGATCCCCCTTCAATTACCTCACTAGAACTCAAAATTTCTGCTTCCTCTTCCTTTGAAGCATTCAACAACAGATTTACGACCGCTTGATGTTGAACGTATGGTTTCATCAAGTTGTAAATTTTGTCCGGCCGCCTTCCTAATTTCACTTCATAATTTGTATCGCAAGGCTTCGATAATACTTTGGCGGGCCCTTCCCAATCAACCTCAAGCTTGTTCTTTTTGAACGGCTGCAGCAGCATTACCTGACTCCCTACTTCAAAAGCACGCTTCTTCACCGATTCCTCGTAGTGCTCCTTCGACAGCACTTTTGCCGCGTTTTTCTGGCTTTCCACTAGCGCTTCAATTTGGCTTTCCACTAGCGCTTCAATCGAGAGATCCTCACGCTGCTCTCGAATGAGCGTCTCTCGATCAACTCTCGGCAGCTCGCTCCAACTTTCCGCTACAGGCGAGAGCGTTGCAACCCTCTCGCTCTGACTCAATGGCGCCATGTCGTCTCCCCCAACGCATACCGCGCCGGCCGCTTCCGCGACGGGCCGCTCGCGTGACTGCTCACATGACTCATGCGGAAAATTTCTTTTCTGGTGTTCCGTCGACCCGCCGACAAGGTCACTTGAGAGTTCACTGCATTGAACCAGATCAAGCTGCCGCGATAGCTTCCGCGCTTGCGATCGCGTGAGGGCCATGCACGCTAAGTTGGGGAAGAACGATTTGCCCTGCTCTTTGAGAAGCTGCTCTGAGTTGTTGGAGAAAAGATAAGGAAAACGATCATTTAGCGCGGCAGACACAGCCGCTTCGGTGCGAAGCTTACCGAACGGGCCTTCAATGACAACCGTGGCGATTGGTAAGCGAACACTCTGCTCCTCGGCGACTTGCCTGATCCACGCGCATTCTCCTGTGAAGTCATCCGGAGACACCAATGAAGGATGGACAACGTCCATGGTTGCCGCTGAGTCTCTAAGTGCTCGGCACGTTTTCTCATTCACCTTAATTTCTTGGAGATACGGCTCCAACAACCGCATGTTTTTTTCTGATTCTCGGATTGTTGCGAAGGCAAACTTTTCCTGACAGTTTCTCGCGATGTGTCCTTCCTTTTTGCAGTTGTAGCAGATTAGCGGCTTCCGTTTGTTTTCCGATTCAAATGCCTGTGTGGTAGAAACCTCACTCGATTTCTCCGCTTCTGTTTGCCCTTCCCCTACACTGTCCTTCGTAAGACACGGGTCCTTCTTGAAATTACGGTGCGGAGCGGGTCTCCGTTGATCAGGTTTCTTTGAAAAGCCCTCTTTTCTCTCATCCTTTTCAACGCGCACTGCCCTGCTGTGCAACTTTCGGCGAGTATAATACTCCTCAGCTAACTCTGCTGCCTTGTTTAGCTGTACTTCAACAAGTCTGTCCTGCAGCCAAAGCCTGACATTATCCTCGATGCAGCGGTAGAATTGCTCCAATGCAACGCATTCCACCACTCTATCGCGGTCGTCATAAACACCTTCGCCCTTGAGCCATTCAATTAAATCGGCCTTAAGACGAAACGCGAAGTCAACGTGTGACTCATTCCCCTTTTCAGCATACCGGAACCTTTGCCTGAAAGCCTCGGGTGACAACTTATAACGTCTCAAGAGCACTTCCTTAACCTCGTCATAGCTCTCAAACGCTTCCCTCGACAAGCAAGTTATCGCGTCGGACACTTCGCCGGGAAGAAGAGCTAACAGGTTCTGCGCCCAAAGAGACCGCTCCAAAGCGTTTCGCTCACAGACGTGTTCAAACTTGACGAGATACTTCGCCATGTCCTCGCCTACTACGAACGGTGGCAGTTGGTCACGAATTCTAAAACCGCTGACCTGAATCGTCGGAGAAGCTACGCTAGGCGCCTGCGAACACTGTAGGATTGCCAATTCTAGTCGTTTCATCTCAAGGCGCTCCTGTCTCTCGGCCTCCTCGCGCTCGCGACGTTCGCGCCTTTCAGCTTCTTCGCGAGCTTCGCGCCTTTCAGCCTCCTCACGTTCGCGAGCTTCTACTTCTCGCCTTTCAGCCTCCTCACGGCGTGCTTTAATATCCACCCAGGCCTCATCGACTTCCTCAGCCGACACTCCCTCATCCTTCATGATCTCAAGGATCGCTTGCTTTCGTTTCGCACGGCCCAAAGTAATGCCGAGTTCCTCACAAATTTCGACGAGTTCCTTCACTTTAAGGTTATCCATCGTTCACACTAGCCTCTTGCTGTTTGCCCCTGTTAACAATTTACTTGCCGTACCCACTATAAGTCAACTAGCAAGACGCGCAAGCAATTTTTCACTCTCCCGTGTTTACCCCCTCCGCATTAACTTTGGTTTCAAAGCACTTCGACTTTGCTTGAAACGATCAAAGCTCACTCTAATGCTTCACACAGCCCTTCTCTAAACTACTACAACCTGAGCTAGAGTAGTCTGGTGAACTGAGGGGAAAACATCAGGCACTCACCGCATCGATGTCGCTGACGCCGGCCGATCCCGCAGCTGCCAACCACTGTTGCGAACGACGGCGACGATCCCGCCGAAGCCACCACTGTTGCGAAAGACGGGGACGCCAACACGGCCCCGAAGGCGCCACTGCTTTCAACTCCGCCGGGAAGGTAACCAGCCGTTTGGTAGCGTATGTTTCTCAGCTCGCGACTGCTTCTGCGCCGAGCTGATAAGACGAGCGGACGAGACGACGGTGAGTTAAACAAGGTTTATGTACAGCATATATACAGAGGCGTTACAATTTCGGCACTGGGGCCGACAGAGACTCGAAGAGCCGAGCTCTCCTCTCTAATACATAGGTCAACTTTTCGCCTAAGACCGCCGACTCACACACATGTCGGCTCTCCGACATGGGGACTCCTCTCTCGTAGGACCGCCGATCGCGACGCACCGCAGGGCTTCTTTTATAGGCACCGGGTCCAACCAAAAATGTCCAATTAGAAGCGCCGCTGGTCGTCAGGGCAGATTCCTCCAATGGGGTCGCCGCGCAATGCGTCAGACCACCAGACACGAGGACGCCGGCTCGCTGTCACGTGCGCCGCTGACTCAATGCACGTGGGCCAGAGAGGCGCCGCGCGTGTTCACGCCGTTGGGTTGTTCGCGTCAGGCGGACTGCGGGCTGGCCTTGACCCAGATTGCCTTTTTCAGAGGCACGGACGTTTGACGAGGACTCGCTGGCATAACAACGTGCAGCAGTGAGCAGCTATATATATATACACTCCTTCCTGTATTTGCATACATGCATCTCTCGGCCTGTATCTATATACACTACACTATATAAAAGTGGTACAAAAGTAAGCAACAAAAATGAGACCTCTAATAAGGGTTATAGAAGCGCTTTAGTTTCATTATAACGCACTCCATGTATGCGTACATACTTCGTCAAGACCTTTCATACCACATATGTGCCAACGAATGAAGAGAAACATGGCCCACAATAACTTTAATCTCTGTAGAGAACGACACTGGAAAGTACGCCGTATAGGACGCGCTGTAGGATGCAAACAAGAAAAGAGAGAGAGAGAGAGAGGAAAAGAAGGATAGACCCAGAGATAATATACGTATATTAGAGCACGTTACGGGAGAGAGGACGAATGCGAAGTGGGCAATCATCCTATGACACATATACCTTCCTTCGTCCGCATATGACAGATAGCGCCGTCAACCAGGGCCTCCACGTGCGCCCAGTACACAGCAAGCACGCCCTAGCATTTCACTCTCTCTCTCCCGAGTGACGCAACGGCGGAGCGACACACACGAGCGGGCCACGCGCGCGCTTACATACAGCGGGCGTCGGCGAAGGCTTTTCCATCAAGTGGCACGCGACCGTGCCTCCGCCGGCCACGGGACAAGAGAGAGGCCTCAATGACCCAGACGGCACTGTATATAGGACGACGAGCCTGCGCCGCGGTGTGACATAAATTATACACGAAGGTGACGGCGCAATGGGGGCGTTGTCGTAAGCGGCAAAACTTGAAAATTTGACACAATAACTGCTTCGAGTGTGCAACCCTCTTCATTAAGGGTTCTTGAAAGTTTTGAAATGTTGAAAAACTATTCAACTGCACCCCTATGAAGACAGTTACACTCTCGAAAGTAGATCTGCTGTATTCAGTTTTAACGTTCATCGCTCACGACAGAGCCTTCATTGTGCCGCAGCCGTCAACTTTTTGCTGCTGCTCCTCGGTCGTGTCCGTGCCTGCTGAACGTATGTAGCAGAGTCCGGACATATATACTCTGCTAAACAGACAACATTTGCAGCACCCGTTGACACTTGGGCCACAATTATCTATGTATAGTAACAATGTCTGTTGCGGGCGCGTGGGGGTGGCGAACACGCCTGCAAGCCACAAACGTATATATTCAACCTCTGTACAGACGAAAAAAAAAAAAAAAAAGGAAGCAGGAAGGTCAGGCGCCACTAAGCATGCGACCTTTCTGCTTCCCAGACTAATTTTTTTTTTAACTTTGTTCCTTAGTTCGCGCTAAAATTTATCCCATCGACGTAAACTCGCTTAGCTATAAGATTTTCCTATATAGGCGTAGCGATCTATCTATCTATCTATCTATCTATCTATCTATCTATCTATCTATCTATCTATCTATCTATCTATCTATCTATCTATCACACACACACACACACACACACACACACACACACACACACACACACACACACACACACACACACACACACACACACACACACACACACACACACACACACACACACACACACACACACACACAGAGGGAGAGAGAGAGAGAGTTAATACACGCTAAGCACGCGCAAAGGCGACGAAGGAACGGCGGAATGGGAGCAACCTTTCCTCCTATTTGCTTCTCTTTTTGAAACCCTGTCAAGCTCTACATATTTATTTCACGCCTTTCCAACGCGAACATGCGCGCCATGCGTGTCCATTGTTTCGCCGCTGCCTGAGCGCGTGTACATGCAGGAGAGCGAGTCGGTTGGCTACAGCACCGAAGCCGCGCCGATGACGCAACGGGCAACCACTTCGCCGCGCTTGGCGCGCCACGACGTTGACGTTACACATACGCCTCCCCCCAAGTGACTCGACGCATGCGACGACCGTCGCAGCGACCCCGACGGCATGACACAGCGTGCGGCACGCAGCCAGTTCACGACACTGCAGTTGCTGGGCTGCAGTTGCTGTGCATGCAGCTGCAATGCAATGCAAGCACACGTACAGCACGCGCCAAGTGTTCACCGGAGGTACACCTGTCTTGCCATACTTTGCATAGAATCACATCTACTGATACAGCTGAACGCCACTGCAACGACGAAATCGCCTGTAATTAGGTATACAGTGTCCCTTACGTCACTGCCATATCGTGAGCGTTACAGTGCGCGTGCATTATAACGAATTCATCGGCGTCACAAAGTATTCTGGAGATGCCTATGTATAGCCAGGCCCGTTCTCTTAGCCGGGAGATATGGGAGGGGGGGGGCGAAATTAGGATCGAGGAGGGTGTTTTACTGAGAATAAATAGTCACATACTAACTTTTCAAGGATTTCAACAGCTGAAGGCCTTCAACAGCTGAAACATTCTTTGTGAAATATGTGTCAGTAGTGTCTCCTACAAGTTGCGCTCGACATAACTTTCATATATACATACATCAGCACACAATGGATGCAATGTATGCTGTATAGAACAAGACCACGTTTTCGAAACTCGCCAGCGTGATTACCCGCGCAGTCGCTCGCCAAGAGCGCACGCGTTCTGCAAGGCCCGCGTAACCAGTCGAACGAGTTAACGAACTCGCGCAAGCGCTTATAGGTCTAACGACGCCAAGCACGTGCGACGTAACGCGATTCCTTTAGGAGGACTCGCGACCGACTCACAAAGCTCTCGCACAGCGAGTAGCCGAGCCCGGAACGTAATTACGTGAAGTGTTTCGTCGAGAAAGGCTCCATCCATCAGCAGGAAATGCAAACGCGGAAAGATGCAACAATAGAGGGTCACCTCTTTCGTTAGCTCGCCAACGTAATGTGGTGTCTGCTATATGAACTCGTTTCCCCTAGCCTGACCCTATACGCAGTTGTGGACTGGTAATCCACGCTTGTTCTGGATAGATTGTAACAAAAGAATTATGATCAGTGAAAAACAAGAAGCGCTTCAGGCCTTCCTGCCTCTACGGTTATCTTGAAGTTCATCTTTAATTAAGTAAGAAATATTTTACTGTAGTGGAAGTCCGTTGCTCATAATGTTGCCTAACTCTGTTCTCGACTTTGTGCACTATCCATTGTTTCTTTATTTTTAGCCTGTACTTTGCTTCCGAACTGATGCCCCGTAGTTTGTACTGATGTATACAGCACCTCCTTACACAACGCCTCGGTGAAGCCTGATAGATATTTGTAAATAAAAATAAATAAATAAAGTAACGACAAGTGTGCGCACTATAGCCTCTGCCCAGTTCTCGTGTATAAATCGGATTTCATAAACTGTTCCACCACTCAATGTGGGACAAACCTACGCCCCTTGATTGCGAAGGCATATGGACTAATTTTCTCTCTCTCCCCCTTGCACCCACATTCTCTCTGGGTCACAACAAAGCGCGCGCAACAGTTGCGAACTGTCACGAGAAAAAGCAATCAAAGAAGCGCCGCATACATACGAGGCAAGCAGTGATTTGCTCGTGCGCCCGTACAGCCGCAGATCGAAGAATCGCGCGTGCCGAACGGCACGCATTACCGAAAGTGTCCCGATCGTGCATGCACGCGTGAAAAATAAAAATGTTTACAAAATCGAAAGAGAAAAGAAAACACAGGCACGAAACACAATCTGAGCCGCACGATGCTTCTCTTGCGCAAGCTTCCTTCGCGCACAGACGCCAGCATGCATGCACAGCCGGCATGCAGCAGTCATCTGGCGCGATCAATTCGCACGCCATCCGCGCGAGCAATGCGAGACACGCTGGCGAGGAGCGGGGGAGGAGGTATCGATTAGGCGCCACGACACACACAGCGCGTTTGCCAGCATCGTGTGTCGGTCAGCGTGAGAGAAAACAGTCGCCCCGCAGCGCCGCCCCTGCCGCCCACGAGACAGCCGATACTCGATGCGCAACCGCACAGCTGCACAAACACACGCACGTCTGCATTGGTGGTGCGGCGGCGAAGCGAGAGAACGCGCAGAAACAGCGTCAACAAAGATTCGCACGGAGCCAATCGGCGTTCGCATCATTGCCGGGTGATATAAGAGAGGGACGCCCTTCTGGACTTTGTAAAATTCCGCCACACTGTCAGAATTTCGTGATGGCGGTAATTTATGCCAACGAAAGAAGCCGCAACAGTACGCTGGGCCAATCAGAGTTGATAAGTGGAAGAATTCGACGATGTTTAGAATAGCAACCCGAATGGTCATGCGATTTCCGCCATTCGCGTTTGTGAAATTCCCCTCGGCGTATTCCGACGCTTTCGACGTCTTCATTCGACGAGGTGCGAGCTCTGCGTTCGACGTCCCCCGTATTTCATGCTGATAACAACAATTTATTATTACGAAGCGTATTCCAAAGGCATCCGAGAGCGGGCACTGTATGATCTGCCGATTTCTGATTCGGCGTCAAGAATGCTATATTCGTATATACATGCATCCTCATTATCAACGCGCGCTTTTCGCCGACCCGTGGCCCCATTAACACGCCCGCTTCACTCACCTCGTTTCGTTAAGCCGAGGTCAACTGCCCAAAATAAAACGCGAGCGCTCGAGAACGGGGGTGTTTTGGAGGCGAATGGCGCGGCGAATGCAGAGCCGCAGGAAAAACGGCAGTGGTATACACATACACGTCGCATGAAGCTTCCCAACAGAGCCGCTGCACACCGATAGCTCAATGGGAGATTTCGTCCTGCGACCATACATCGCGATTGAACGTTTGGTGTCACCCGCACACCACGCCAGTCAAGTGCGTGCGCGTGACGTTTATCCCAGTTACCGTGTAGGTAATTGATAACCGCGCTATCAGAGCCACCGCGGAAGCGCGATCGATAAATTACCCATCGCTGTATATGGCGCTCACGACTGCGTGTATTATAAATAGGTATGTAGGCCGTCGACGCTTAATTAGAGAACCACGCGGAAACCTCGCGACAAGCGACGGGCTTCCGGGGATGCTCTCTCTCTCCACGTACTGCCTTCACCAGGAAATAGAATGACCAGCGAACAAATAAATCCATTGCGCACGAAAACGCACAGAGGCTAGAGCGAGGATCAACTAAGCAGATTCGGTCGCTGTTACACATAGATTCTCAAAAGCGAAATACCCGGGCGGCGCAGTACACACAACGCCGATCTTCTCGACAGGCCACGCCCTTACGTTGATCGAAAGGGATTACGCCTACGTGAAAACGATTCGTTGTTCGCTCCCCTTTTGAAGCACACAGCATATGAGTTCCCGCGAAGGCGACCTCACGCAACGAGCAAATTGACTCGAACGCGCGTCTCGCTAATTGAGACGAAAAAAGGAGCCCGTACACGGCGACTGCAGCAAGCCGCGGGCCGACGCAAAAAAGAAGTGGAGCAAGGCCCCGAAGCAAGCGCGCACAAACACACAAGGCGGCGTCGTCAAGCGCGTTTCCTGGTTGTGTATAGCAGCAACGCGCGCGCTTCACACGAGGCGACGAGCGCGCCCTGACCTCGCTGCTTCCTGGATGAGGAGCGGCACGAGAAGACGAACTAGCAGAGCCTCTCGGGAGTGCGACGCGGCGCGAATAACGCTCGCCCCGACGAGATGAGACTCCCCGAGACGAGACGGGCCCTGCATGCGCGAAGTCGCTCCGGGAAGCTCGTCGGTCGACGCGGCGAACCAGCGTGCCACGTTCAGAACACGTAGTAGTATATATATTATATATATACGCACACACACACACTATATAGACTACACGCTGCTTCGTGCAGTAGACGTCGGTGTTGATCACGCAGCCACTCGGGAAAAGCTACGTGGGCAACCACGGTGGTGGCTCGAAGGGGTTGGTCGGTCGCTTGCCACGCTCGCTCGAGCTGCTACTCAAGGAAAGACAGCCAGGAGAAGCACGACGCGCGCAGGTCGATTGGTGTATGTATGCGTGCCGATGATGGATCGAACGGAGCCGTATACACACGTCTGCGCGTCACCTTCGAGCACGCGAACGAAGCCGAACTATAACACCACCTCCCCTCCCCGCTCTTCTAATATAGAAAAAAAAAAAGACACGCGAGAATCCAAGCAACCACGTAATTGCTTCTCGCTTCTGAAACACCCCAGAGACGTATTTCCCAACGGCATGCCAAGCGCGACGCACTTAGAGGTGCGAACAAGTGCGAACGTATACGAACGAATATATACTTTCCGAAACAATAACGACCCCAGCTGCATGGAAGCCCGCAATTGGGAAGAGACAGGCAGGCCTTTGACACCAAGCAGCATTTCAAGCTCTCGAAAGAGCTAATGCATATTATAGTGCTTAAGAAACAAAGTTCAGCGTACTTCTGAACTATTCTGGTATATATCACAATGCGCAGCGCTTGCAGTTCATTCATACCGCAAATGTCAAAACGACTTCGTTTTCATTGGCTGCGCAGCTCGTGCCAGCCAGTGAAGCGTTTGTTTGCAAGAGATGTACAGGGACCTTCGATGTGAAAAATTGGTTCACCGTATAGCTCCTGCCCTTTCCATCCTCTCTTTACATTTCGTGACGTATAAGCTGCCCCCCCAGTCTGCCTTGAATGGCGTTACATCAAGCTATGCAGCACTGTCATTGCGTTTGGAGGTTTCCGAGCATGCCGACGTCAACGGAAATCTTAACACAGATTCACACGGCAGTCACAACACGGTGGTCGATCGAAACTTGTGCGTTGCGGACGGGTGGGTCACCATACGGGCATTTATTCAGCTGACATATGTATGAATATGTCAGGACTGCCAACTTTCGGGTTAGTACGAACAGAGCTAGATATAAGTGCCTGTCTGAAAGAATGATCTCAGAACACGCTTGGCGGTGACAATGACCTTTTTGAGAACCTGCATACCGAAAAATAAGCTGAAAAAAAAAAGTGTATACCTTGCACGGAAGGCGCCATGCTGGAGAGACAATGGAGCTGATGGGCCCCTAGAGGTATATAGCCCCGGCTATTGTTGTTTTGATAACATCCCCGAAATTTCTCCCTGTCATCTTCCTGTGTTTTTCTCGCTCTTTTTTCTATTTTATGCGCATGTCTTTTTTTCTCTATATATATTTATATTTATTACTTCTTCCTTTCTCCCTGTATTCGTTGTCTGGCAGGTCAGAGTAATGGCATCTCACTCCGGAGAAATCGGCACACGTGTTCTGGGAGCGCAGCAGAAGACGACGACAATGAAGAAGACAACGTAGAGACCACGTGCCGGCTCATGACGACAACAATTCTCTGTTCGCGGCTAAACAAACGACGGCACAACGGCTCCGCTATTAAGAACTGGACAGTCGCGCCTGTCGTATACGACTGACCACTATTTCACCTGTCAGATGTCTGTGTGCACTCTCTACCGGCGACGCGATCCCCTCAACCAGAAGAACAAAAGAGCTCGAAACTGTTCTCTCATCTTGAGGCATGAAGGTTCCGCGAAATTCAACACGTGGGGCGAAGGCGACGAAACTGCAGCAGACACCTTTCACTCTGACCAGAACCCAACAACCGGAAGGGACGGAACGAACATAAAATAAAGAGGCGAAATAAATAAAGACTGGAGACGCGCGCGACCTCAAGGCTCGAGCTTTACGCAGCACGCGCGCGAAGGGTCGCCAGGCGCACGGAGCGAAGCCACGCAACTTAACGCGGATGCGCACGTGCCCTGCGTATCGCAAGAAAGCGCGCACTTCTGAATGGGGATCCGGTGCGTGCCCTGAATAGGGAGCGCTCGCCGGAGTCTTGACCCCGTATACCTCGGCGACACGGAGGACGCGGGCGCGAAGGGGGGGAGACCGGGGGACACCGGATGGTGCGCCGTGGAGCGGTGCACGATGCGACGCAACAAAGAGGCACTGACCCCTCCTGCTCGTGCACAACAATGGCGCCCGTGCCAAGGAAGGTTATCGAGAGACGACGGCGACATCTGCGCGATCCCTCCTTCCGCTCGCTGCGGAAGCACGCTTCCGCCCGCCGGTGCAGCTGCCGTCCCTTCGTCGGTCCATTGGTTCAAAGAGAGGGGACAGGCGCTGAACCCTCTGTTGGTTGTTTATACAGTACACCGCGAAAGACGGAGGTAGTATGGGGAGAGGGGGGGGGCGGTGCGCTTTAAAGCCCGTCAAGTAGCGCCACGCGCTTTAAACCACGCGCGGCTGCTTCGCGCCATCTGGCGGACGCCCGTACGTCGCACGCACCTGGCGCCTCAGGCGGCGCAAGGTTTCGAAGGAAGGGCGGCATTGCGCTGCAGAGGTGACTCTGCGAGTACTGCTGCTGCTGCTGCATGCTGCTCATCTAGCTCTGCAGGCGGCGGGTGACGTGAACGCGCGAGGCCACTGTCGCCTGTCAGGGACGAGCGAGGCGAGCACAAAACGCCGAGCCGCCACTACGGTTTCGCGCGTGAGAGGGATATTGCTGGGCGGGTTGAAATGGGAAAAAAATAAATAAATAAATACCGATAGAAAAATCAGGCCCCCCTTCCATTCCAGAAAACAAAAAACCGTCCTCGTTCGGTTTACGGTCATTGCAAACTCCCTGCATCCAGGCTGACCAGTGTTTCTGCGAGTCTGCTGGGCGTTTGCAGTGCGACGTACTGGCACAACCGGTTCCGCAGATCGACCGACAGGAGCGTCGCTCGTTGTTATTACGAATCCACCGCACTTCCAGTTTAGATGCACAAACAACGCAGCATTGTGTTGGCAATAATATAAGCGTAAAACGACGTAAATCCCGACTGAAGCGGCCGGGAGAGAGCCCCGTCCGGATAATCCGCGCGCAAGGAAAGGGAGCTGGAATCTCGTTTCCTGAGGCCAGCCGCGCGCAAGAAAGGGATGATCCGCGGTGGGGACCAACGTTAGTTCTAGAAACGTTGGTGGGGACGACGGCTGTTCCCCGAGCG
The DNA here is from genome assembly GCF_043290135.1 of Rhipicephalus microplus. Lineage (NCBI taxonomy): Eukaryota > Metazoa > Arthropoda > Arachnida > Ixodida > Ixodidae > Rhipicephalus > Rhipicephalus microplus. The sequence goes on from NC_134700.1 coordinate 202,599,282, forward strand.
CGCGCCACCCTTCGTTGTTCAGATGACCCGCGTTCTGTCGGCCACTTCGGGTCACGAATGATAAAACGATTCGAGGGGCTCGGCGAAGCAGCGTTATAGGGCGGCAACCGTAGAAGGCAGCGTGCACTCGCGTACTTTGCACGCGTCCGGAGCGCATCAAAGAAAAGTGGAGCGCTCGGCTCTCAGCCGCTGCACTGCACGACCGGGTACACGCCCAGAGACAAGCCGCTTTACAAGCCTCATGGCTCGCGTTTCGTGTAAGAAACGCGAGCACCGCGTTTCATGACATCTGCGCAATCCTTGTCAGTTCCGGTCATGATGAGCCGCCACAGCAGTATGCTGCTGCTGTCACTGCGGAAGGAGCTAAACAACGGAGCGGGCGGGGCATTGAAAACAAGTCTTTCCGAGGTCCCCAGAAGACGCCGTGCACCTGTCTACGAGTCACAGCGCCGAAACGCCCCGCGGTATACGGTAACCTCGCTAGACAGTGCCACGTTTGTAAGCAGTTCCCGTCGTCAGAAAATAGGAAAAAAAAACAACGATTCCCTTTCCCTCACGGATGAGACGGCAGACTGGCTGACGTACACTGTTGCTGCTTCTGCGCAGCATGCATGTAGTAGTACCCATAGGCGGCTTCGCCCTTTCGGCGTCGGTCATGCGTGCGCTTCGCTGGAGACGACGGTCTCGCTTCCTTTTCCACCCATGCATCAACCCCTGCGCGGCGCCAGTGACCGCTCAGGCGTGACTTCCTGATCGCTGCTCTCCCCGGAGATCGTCTGAACGCTCGCGAGCCGCATTCGTGCACACCGGTTTCTCGAAACGAACGAGGTGGCGGCCACTGCTACTGCACTTCTCGCTTTCACACCTGCTGCTGCTTTGGAGGCGATGTTGCAGGAAGTCATAGCGGCCGCGTGAAGGGCAGCGAGAAGAGATAGGAGGAGAGAAAGGGTGGGGGATGTATATCGAAAGAGCCAGCCGGCGGGGCTAACTTATCTTCCATCCTATATTGAAAGGCCGGACCAAAGCAACGTTCTATAACTTGATAATATTCTATAGAGCTGCATAGCCTAGTGCTATCTATGTACACCGGCTTCTGCAGCGCGCTTAACGAAGAGAGAGGGAAATAAAGGTGATTAAAGACAAGGCAGTATCCGTCACGTTACCCACTGCGGAACAGGCGATATCCAAAAAGAGTGAATTAACAAAGAGGGATAAACAGAGTAATGACTAATGCACACCATCGGAATATTAAAAACTTGACCAGGTACGCGAAGCGATTTGCCCTCACGAGTCTTTTTCGACCTGTATGTTTTTATTTTTTGTGAAAGCTTATGTGCAAGAGAATAAGTGGGGAAAGTTTAAGAAATATCAAAAATACTTTTTTTAAATCGTCCTCAGAAGTTTCCATTGCATGCTTTTTTCGTGAAGTTAGTGCGATTACATAGATTTAATGACGAGTGTTATTACTATAAGCTTTGCCAATTTTATAAATAAGCATGTCGAGAAAGTAGTGCCGAATTTTCACCGCTGTGTAAAAGTCCACTGTGAAATAAAAGCGTGAAAACTAGGCATATAATTTTTTTCTGGGACAATTCTGAGATTCTTCAAAATAAAAATACTTGAACTACCCATAGAAGCGAAAAGTAACTAATGCGAAATTTAGCTAAACAAATTTGAGGTACGTAGCTGTACTTTATTTTGTGTAATTCATCACCAAAGTCGTAAAACAAAAACAACAACAGAGCAGGTAAGAGTGGCACTCCACCTCTTCGTCATTATTGATTTACTGTGCTTCAAAACATTTTTCCGGCAAAACGAACTGCGGATCTCTTCTTTCCAAAGATCGGGCAACAACACACAAAACTTTGAAAAAAATTCAGGAGGTCCACCAGCCATGCTTCGTTCGACATTACGTGGAATCGCCCAACTCTACTTTGGCGTGCTTGCAAAGCATGCCTTACGAGGTAACAAACTGCTTCCTTTTCGTATAAGCTCCGTGTCGATTATTCAAAGGCGATGCCGATGCAACAGAATAAAGATGCAGAAAAGTACACAAAAAATAATACAGATCGTCACAGGAATTTGCACGGCTGGCATTTACTGCGACCCGCTTGAGGCATTTGCACTGCGCAGTGCATCCGTTCCAATATGCGGTCATACATAGCACAGCAGCTGCCACGCATAGACACACATATTAAAAAAAAAGAAGTAGCTCTCACGCATATAACCTCGAGCAAACGCAATAGGGCCAGCGCATACGACGAGCGAACACGCACAGCAACAATGGCCACACGTCCCTCATATGTACGTGTCAGCGGTTTGACGAGTATACCTGCTGCGACAAGGCCGTTGTCCAGCCGGCTTCTGCGGTCGGTCGGGACATTATTTCCTTGCTGCTCGCTATGTGTGTATATACGAAGCATTATTAGCTTCGGACTCTCTCTTTCGAATGCGGGTGCCGCGCACACAAACCGACGTCAGGGCGGCGTCATGCGTGCGAATCTTCTTCCCGGCACAGCGCTTCTGAGAGACGGGCTATTCACTGGCACAAATTGATCGCGTAATATACCCTAACACTCGATGATAATGCACTGGTACATGCACCGCGTCGCGCTCGCTTATATATCTAACGCATGTACAATGCAAACCGGCGGCGAATTCGCGTTCCGTTGTTTCTTGTTCGGCTATATAAACTATTACGGTTGAGCCCAGTTGCACTAACCCAGTAGCCAGTGGCGTAGCCAGGTAGTGGCCCACCATATGACCCCCCCTTCCCTCCACCAACTTTTCTTTTTGCTATTGCATATACAACGCCAAGCGACAACTGTAGCACGTCTGTATATAGATATCGTATCGGCGACACGAATCGAAAGAAGTGGACCTGGGATGGCCCTATAACGCGTATAGAATAGACAGCCAGCGGACAGTAAGAGACATAGCATGGTTACCAATAGATGGGAAACGCAGTCGAGGGAGACCGATAGCTGGCTGCCGCGACGAAATTAAGAACTCCGCAGGAATAAAATGGAATCAGCTGGTACAGCATAGAATAAACTGGAGATCGTTGGGCAGTGGAATAAAACAGGCCGAGAATGAGCACGCGAACGAGCACACTGAAAAATCCCATTTCTTTCATTCCCGTAGAGAAAGAGGGGTACTCGAAGATAAATCTGAGCGCCTAAAGTTCTGTTGCACGCAACGGTGCAAGCTTTTCTTTCTTTGAATTTTGAGCAAGCATATACGCAACGGCTGCGGCCAGGAATTAAACCGGCGACCTCGCTATGAGCAGCAGAACCATGCGAGCATTGCGTCGCCGCGACGGCTCCCCAGAAGACACGAAGCAGACGAACCGAAACGAGACCGACGAGAGATGTTGCAGGAGCGCCACGAAATAGCGAGAGAAAGAGAGAGAGCGTCTGCTCGAGTTTCTTCTGCGCGTCATCTGGGCACAACCACGCGTATATTATATTATACGCGTGTACTCCTGCATCATCTCGCAGGCGACAAAAACAAAACCGTCCTCGCAAGAATTATGTTCCACAAAGCCGCCGTCGTCCACGTCGCCACGAAAAGAGAGATGTCACGGCGCGAAAATAAAGTGAGTAAAGAAAAGGAGGGGGAAGAGGTCGCTCGTGAGGATAGCCGCGGGACGTAAGACACCTCTGAGTGTGCGCTCACTCACACACAGCACGCAAGACCGGCAAGCCACGTGACATTTTCGCGGCCGCCGTGCGTCACGACGAAAGCGACGTGAAAGAACAAAACGAACGCCGCGCAGCGTCGCAGACGCTTGGAAGATGAGAAGAGGGAGAAGGAGAGAGTGGGGGGAGGGGGGGTCTCTCGCAGAAGAAGCGCAGGAGGAGCTCGAGAAGAAACAGTACGCTGAATGGAGCAGTATACACCCGCACGTGCCACACGCGCAAGCGCGTCTCTCAGAGGCAGCTGCTGCGCGAGTTTGTGTTTGCGTTGCGGGAGGGACTGAAGCGTCGATAACGGTAGTAAGTCATCCCCCCACCCCCCCCGTCCCACCTCTGGAGACGACCCCCTCACAACCCTCAGAGACGAGAGCGTGCAAGGAAAGATGATTCGGGGACCAGGAGGCACGGCAGGCGACCGTGGACGACTTTTCCCGTTCCCCCCGCAACGCGACGGAGAGAGACGAGCTAAAAGGAGAAGACGGGCTGCTGCCACTAAAATGAAACAGCGCAACAAATATAGAACAGAAAGGAAACCGGTGGCACGGGGGAGCCACGCAGTCTAGGAAAAAAAAAACAAGAAACCGGGGACCGGCGTTCGTCCGGGAGGAGACAGCTTGCGTAAGGATTTGTTGACTCGACTCCAAGCGACGTCCTGCGCCCTACAGTAGTATATGCGGGCAACCCGCGGCACTCCCCGTCGCTTCTCACAGACTGGGCGGTACGTGCAGTCCACTGCAACGCGCATGCATACGCAACTGCTGCTGGTGTTAATTAAGAATGACCAACACTGTGTGCACGTGACCGCGGGAGTAGTGTTACGCAAGTCCGCTAGGTTTCACGCGGTCTGCACGACTACACCGCACACGACGACGAGTCAGCGGGAAAGGCTGAAGCCGGTAGATTCTTGTGAATGCGTTAACATTACCTTCAACCACCGTCACTTGATCACCAACACATGGACAACAGCGGCTGGTATTGGCCAACACTGGTCAGTGCAGCAGCCTATTATTACTCAGAGCTGGTCCTGCGCGCGTAAATACGGTATGCGCTTTACGTAACAGCCTTCAACCTTAATCGCACGCTTATTGTGGGCGCCAATTAGTAACGCATTAGCTGTTTACACATGCTCCTAACCATCTCGTCGTCTGGTCATCCCATTCATCGTTGTCGTTTGAGGGGTTTCCTCTTGCGTGTTATCTACGCGTTGGGCGTGGTCGCCTCCCCGCGTCTTCGCGGTCCCAGTAAAAATCGCATTTACAGCAGCGTCACACGTGGTAGAGACGCTGGGTAAAAAAAAAAAAAAACATTTGCCTTCTTACTTTTCTACTTCTTATACTAACGCATGAACAAAATTTTCTATAAGAGTTTCACTAAAGCCCGTAGTTCCGCAATTAGTCACTTTTCACTCGCACTGCCCCACGCGAACATGGATTGGATCGATGAGAACACAACGGGAATTTCGCACGTCATCGCAAGCAGTGCGCGCACCGTCCAAGTGTCGCAGAGATCGCGCGATCGAATCGACATCACGCGCTGCCAGCACTGCGCCGTCGACGCGAAGCAGCTGTGCCATCACTTCGTATTCAAGTGTGCATGGGTGCGAAAAGCCGGTACGTTTAGAATAATTAGCCGAATAGTATGTACAATACAACCTGTTCTTTAACTGGCGAATATACGAGCCACTGTGCGTGAAGCGCGGACATTTGAAATCGCCAACAGAGCGAGGACAAACGCGAAATTCAACTGACTCATCGTTCATCCCGAACAAGCCACCTGAACGCAGTTATTGCACCCCGTACATACACGCACCACTACATTCCATCAGTCATTCTTCGTCAGAACTGCCCGAGACTGGAATGGCCTTCC